>NC_045786.1:83302215-83965224 GCF_009873245.2 Balaenoptera musculus
GAAAAGATACTTGATATGATTTCAACTTTCTTAAATTTACCAAAACCTGCTTTGTGGCCCAGCATGTGATCAATCCTAGAGAATCTTCCGTGTGCACTTGAAAAAGTGTATTCTGCTACTTTCAGATAAAATGCTCTATAAATATCAATTAAGTCCATGTGGTCTAATGTGTCATTTAAGGCCTTTGTTTCCTTTTTGATCTTCTGTCTGGATAATCTCTCCATTGATGTAATGTGGTGTTAAAGTCCCCCACTATTATTGTGTTACTGTCAACTTCTCCTTTTATGTCTGTTAACAATTACCTTTTATATTGAGATGCTCCTGTGTTGGGTGCATATAAATTTACAGTTGTTATATCTTCTTCTTGGATTGATCCCCTGATCATTATGTAGTATCCTTTTTGTCTCTTGTCATAGTCTTTATTTTAAAGTCTATTTTGTCTGATATGAGTATTGCTACTCCAGCTTTCTTTTGATTTCCATTTGCATGTAATAACTTTTTCCATCCCCTCACCTTTAGGCTGTATGTGTCTCTAGATGTGAAGTGGGGCTTCTGTAGACAGCATATATATGGTCTTGTTTTTTATCCATTCAGCCAATATATGTCTTTTGGTTGGAGCATTTAATCCATTTACATTTAAGGTAATTATCAATATGTATGTTCTCACTGAAATTTTATTAATTGTTTTGGATTTATTTTTGTCAGCCTTTTTTTCTTCCTTTCCTCTTTTTTTCTCTTCTCTTTTGATTTGATGACTTCCGTTAATGTTGTGTTTGGATTCCTTTTTCTTATTTGTGTTATATCTATTATAGATTTTTGGTTTGTGGTTACCATGAGGTTTTGATATAGCAGTCTATATCTATCTATCTGTCTATCTATCTATCTATCTATCTATCTATCTATCTATAGCAGTCTCTCTCTCTCTCTCTCCCTCTCTCTCTCTCTCTCTCTATATATATATATATATAAATTTGTGTTAAGTTGTTGATCTCTTAATTTCAAATGCATTTCAAATATCCTGCATTTGTACTCTCCTTCTCTCATGATTATTGGCTTAGATATCATTTTTGTATGTGGATGATTTCCTATCTTTACTGTATATTTGCCTTTACTGGTGAGCTTTCCCATTTCATAATTTTCTTGTATCTAGTTATAGTCTTTTCTTTTCAGCCTAGAGAAGTTCCTTTAGCATTTGTTGTAAAGCTGGTTTGGTGGTGCTGAATTCTTTTAGCTTTTGCTTGTCTGTAAAGCGCTTGATTTCTCCTTCGAATCTGAATGAGAACCTTGCTGGGTAGAGTATTCTTGGTTGTAGTTTCTTCCCTTTCATCACTTTAAATATATCGTGCCACTCCCTTCTGGCCTGCTGAGTTTTTCCTGAAAATTCAACTTATAATCTTACAGGGATTCCCTTTTATGTTATTTGTTGCTTTTCCCTTGTTGCTTTTAATATTTTCTCTTTGTCTTCAATTTTTGTCAATTTGATTATTATATGTCTCAGCATGTTCCTCCTTAGGTTTATCTAGGGAACTCTCTGTGCTTCTTGGACTCGGGTGACTGTTTCCTTTCCCATGTTAGGGAAGTTTTCAGCTATTATCTCTTCAAATATTTTGTCAGGCCCTTTCTGACTTACAAGAAGTTTTTAGCAAAGAGTTAGAAAATATAAAGAATAACCAAGCAGAGCTGATGAATACAGTAACTGAAATGAAAAATACACTAGAATAAATCAGTAGCAGAATAAATGAGGTAGAAGACTGAATCAATGAGCCGGAAGACAGAGTGGTGGAAATCACTGCCATGGAACAGAATAAAGAAAAAAATAATGAAAGGAAATAAGGACAGTTTAAGAGACCTCTGGGGCAATGTCAAATGCACCAACATTTGCATTATAGGGGTCCCAGAAGGAGCAGATGGAGAGATTATTTTTAAGTAGACACTTCTAAAACATAATTATTCCTAAAGATTCCACCCAAAAGCTCTTATCTCACTTACATATAATTTACTTATTAAAAATTTAATCATACCGGGCTTCCCTGGTGGCGCAGTGGTTGAGAATCTGCCTGCCAATGCAGGAGACACGGGTTCGAGCCCTGGTCTGGGAAGATCCCACATGCCGCAGAGCAGCTGGGCCCGTGAGCCACAATTACTGAGCCTGCGCTTCTGGAGCCTGTGCTCCACAACAAGAGAGGCCGCGATAATGAGAGGCCCGCGCACCGCGATGAAGAGTGGCCCCCGCTTGCCGCAACTAGAGAAAGCCCTCGCACAGAAACAAAGACCCAACACAGCCATAAATAAATAAATAAAATAAAACCCAAAAAAGTTAAAAAAAAAAAAATCATACCAAGTTATTTTTCTTGCCGACAAATTTGCAACAGACATAATATCTTATTTGACTTCTATTAAACCTAGGTACAAAGAAAGTATTACACTTAATGTTGATGACTCTAAAGATGTGTCTATATTAATTAAATTGACAAACTTAAAAGAACTTTCATAACCTTAATAACTTTAAATCAGTTTAGTACTGAGTGTCTCCCAGTTCACAGGAACCTGAAATTCATTTGGGTTAGTTTCTCTATATTTCTGAGAAATTTTATAAGTGCTAATTTCCTTTAAGCCAATTAAGTAGAGCTCATTTACAAATTAATTTTGATAGTACCATCCAAAGATAGAGAAATATATTTATAATGCACACATAGACATATAGACAGACACAACCAGATATCTAATATCTTCATTTTAAAACTTAGTCATGAATCAGGTGTTACAATATTAAAATCACTAGAAGTGACCCTTGGGAAAAAGATAATCCAGGAAATATAAAATATCTATTTCAAATTCTAAATATATTTTTTATACTCACTTATTTAACAAATATTTACTGAACACCCATTATCTATCAGACACTGGTTTGTGGTACAAAATGCCATGGTAATGAAACACACTCCCATCCAAAAACAAATAAAAACATGATATCTGCCCCATGGAGCTCACTTGAAATTACATTGCATCATAAAAAAAAGCACAATCTGACAAGAAAATGGAGCTGATAAAAAATAGTTCTTAGGAATCGAGAATATGATGGGTGAGTAAATATCTTAGCAGAATGGTTAAGCAATAGACCGAATATGGATAAAAAACAAACAATTAGGAAGATCACAGCATTCAAAAGTAGAACAAAAATACAGAAAGGTAAAAAATAGAGAAATGTTATGATATGGAAGATGAATTCAGATAGTCCATTCTTCACTACAAAAGGAATTCCAGAGAGAATATGAAGGAAAAGAGAGAGAGCAAAGAACACTTCACAAAGTTGAATGAAAATTCAAGCCTTCAGACTGAAATGGCCCACCAAGGGCCATGAATGAATGAATGAATAAAGACCCACGGCTTAGTGAAACATGTGAACTCAAAAGACTGAGAAAACTCTGAAAGTTTCAAAAAATAAAAGTTACACAAACAGTTTATAAAGGGACTAGAAATCAGATTGGCATCAGATACATCATTTGGTGGCACTTGGTCCTAGAAGAAAGTGCAGAAATACCTACAAAAATCTGAGTGTAATGACATTAAACCAAAATATATACCAGTCAAAATATCATTCACATGCAGGTTTAAATAAAAATATCTTGGCACAAGCAAGAACTTCAAAGGTCTACTGGCTACAGACTCTCTCTGAAAGAATTACTGCAGTAAAATAAGAAAGGTGTCCAGAGGAAAGTGTGAGATATAAAAAAATTGATTAAATACTACTCAACAATAGGGAGAAACAAGTTACTAATATGCACAACATATGCATGAATCTCAAATCATTATTCTAAGTGAAAGAAGCCAGACCCAAAGTCTATGTATGGTATGGTTCCATTCATATGGCATTCTGAAAAAGGCAAGAACTATAGGTACAGAAAACAAATCAGTGGTTGCCAGTGACTGCAGTGAGAGGAAGGGTTGACTACATCGAGGCACAAGAGGATTATCTGGATAATGGAACTGTTCTATATCTTGATTGTGGTGCTGATTATACAACCATATTCTTTTGTCAAAATTCATAAGACTGGACTTTTCTGGTGGCGCAGTTAAGAATCCGCCTGCCAATGCAGGGGACACGGGTTCAAGCCCTGGTCCGGGAAGATCCCACATGCCGTGGAGCAGCTAAGCCTGTGCACCACAGCTATTGAGCCTATGCTCTAAAGCCCACGAGCCACAACTACTTAGCCCGTGCACCACAACTATTGAAGCCCACGTGCCTGGAGCCTGTGCTCCGCAACAAGAGAAGCTACCGCAATGAGAAGCCCTCACACCGCAACAAAAAGTAGCCCTCACTTGCCACAACTAGAGAAAGCCCATGCACAGCAGCGAAGACCCAACACAGCCAAAAATAAATAAATAAAATAAATTAATTAAAAAAAAATTCATAGGACTATATACCAAAAAGGGCAAAAAATAAAGCACTATGTAAATTATGCCTCATAAATAAATAAGTACATGCATATAAACATGAATACATTAGTGCTAATAAGGGGGGGGGAACAGTGAAGACTAAGAAAACTGGTTAAGTGTATATTTAAATCTCAATGTTAAAAAATTTAAAAGCAGTCTTGAACTAAAATCTTTAATGATTACAACATTGGAGGTGGTGGGAGGTAAAAGTTTAGCAAGAATAAAAGTAATTTACTGAGACTATTCCTTTATTTACATGGAGAATAGAGATATAAATATATTCTAAATGTTGATGAAAAATATGCTGCATATTTTTAGATTAACCCCTAGAAGAATAGAAATGAAGTTTATAACTTCCAAAGCCAATAAAGAAAAGAGTAATAGAAAACAATCTAATAAGAAAGTAAAATAGAAATAACTGAAAAGTTTGGTTAAAAGAGGAAAACTAAAATAAAATTGTAAGAATTTCAAACACATTAGTCATCATAATAAATAAGGATACGTTAAATTTTCATATTATAAGACAGACCCTAAGAACTGATTAGAATTAAACATAAATGTTCACAAGTAAAGATCCAGCTATATGCTGCTTGCAAAAGACAGACCTAAAATTAAATGACACAATATGATCATCTTGTGAGATACAAAAAAATATAATAGTTAATGTGATTTAATATTCATTTTTAATAGAAGATGAAGTAAATTTAGTTTGGTGAGACTTAGAGGAAAGCTTCATTAATTTGATAGAGGGCAATACCACAAACCTGTAGAACATCCTCCTTAATGGTGATACACTAAAAATAGAGTCACTGCTCAATTCAATATTGTTATTGCAGGTTTTAGTCAATATAAGAAGAGAAAAAAAGAAAATTTTATATGATGACACCTGTAGAGCTAAAGGTGACAGCTAATCTCAGTCTAATACTTGCTTCTGTCAAGATTCTCTTTGCCTATTAAATGTCTTTTTATTTCAATAATTGCATAAGTGCATTGTTCTAAACAGGTTTCTTCCTGATTTCTTGTTCACATGTGTTAAATTAGCTGTTGAAAATCGATTGGTGCTCAGTACACATCAGCCTGCCTTCCATCAGCCAGCAACTGTATCTTGGTTGAATGGCTGCCAGAACTCACTTTGCCCACATGTGGAGGGCCAGAATTAATACCCTCTGAGGGTAATTCCTTAACTGATGACTGATGAGAGAGAGTTAATAAATGCCACAACTTCCCTCCACTCCCCATCCTTGGCTGGGATAATTCAGAGGCATGTATTTTGCACTTTTTTCCAGAGTTTGTTTCCCTAGGGGATTATGACCCAGTCACCCACTGTGGTAGCTGGCTTGATACTGCATCTTTCATTGGCTATTTTACTTTCCCTGTATCATTTCCCTCTCTAACCCATGTTCCTTGTTTCTCCCAATAACCTGCTTACACTGGAATCCTTGGTACAGAGTCTGCTCCTGGGGAATGTGAGCTATGCATAGGCATAAATGATAATAATCATTGATATTTAAATGCTTTTTATTTTCTTCACTTTTTTAATGCTAGCAGAGTCTGCAACTTATTTTCAAAATGATTTAGCTGAATAAATAGAGAAAGCAAATGTGGCAAAATGTTGAAAAGAAATAGAGTTATTCCATTTTGATAGTTTTACAACATTTCTTAAGTTTTTAATTTTTCAAGATAAAAAGTTGGAGAACATGCTGGATGACTTCTGGTTTGAAGATGGCAGCATAAAAGTGGCATTTCCCTCTTCATGGAAGTCATCCAAAATCAACAAGAAGAAGAACAAGCAATTGAAATTTCACTTTCAGTAGAGAAATTGGGAGATAAACAAAATTCAATACCACAAAACAGGTAGAAGGACTTCCCAAAAGAAGAAGAAAAATAAGGAGGGAGGGGCAAAGGAATAGGAAAAACAAATGGCAGATGAAGGACATTCTCCAGAGGAATGATACAGTGGAATAGGAGTAAAATATAACTAAATGTTTTACTACCCATTTCAAACCTTACTGATGTGCTTCTGTGAATGAAAACCACAGAGAATAAAAGCAAAAGCTTAGTGAAGAGTCATACTGAAAAAATGTGAAAAAGAAAGCCATCAAGAGATATGAAGGTGAAATTGGACGAAATCCAAGAGAGAATAAGACACTGATGAAAAAAAGATAGTAAGGATAGAAGGAAAGGAGAAAATGAGCAAAATGGAAATCAAGAAAAAGTTTTAAATGTTAGAGAAAATGATAGTTAAAATAGGCAAAGAAACTCTATAAAGTTGAAGCCCCCAAAGAATCAAAACCAAAAGAATGAAAAGAAACAAACATTTTTAAATATAATTTTATTTTTAAATATAGTTTTCAAAAATAGTTTTCAGAATGGAACTTCTCTAGACTCTTTCATTTGTAGAGTCTAAAGTGCAATGAGGATTGATAGGAATTTCTGTTTCAGTTGCACCTGAAAAAGGATTGTCTTCTTTTTTAAAATAAAGCTACCAGAGTAAGTACATCAAGGGAAGGCTATGAAACCAACCAGGACCCTGTGGAGCCATCCCAGGGACAGACACCCCACGCTCTGACCCCTGTGTTCCCTGCCTCTTGTTTTAGGAAAGCTTTAGCCTCCTAGGCCTTCCCTGAGTTTCAAAGAGCAAATTTAATCAGAGAAGTAAGAAAATGCAGAAACAAAGGAAAGCAGTCAAACAAGACAAAATAATGATAGTTTAACCATAAAACAAAGTTAAGGACCTTTAGTTCCTCCTCAAGGCCTATAGATAATATCCTGAACCATATCCTTGGGTAGTTTTGCAGATACTAAAACTCCCACCAGGTGGAAGAAGTTAATTGCATGCTGACCACAAGCACATAGACCCCAGATGGGTTGGGACCAGAAGGTTGATGATGTTAACTCCAGAAATACCACCCTATTACCTCACAACCAACCAATCAGAAGAATGTCCACAAGCTGATCAGGCACCCTACAACACTCACCCCTAATGTTGCCTTTAAAAACCCTTCCCTGAAAACCACCAGGGAATTCAGGTCTTTTGAGCATAAGCTGCCCATCCTCCTTGCTTGGTCCTGCAATAAATGTCATACTTTTGTTCACCACAACCTGGTGTCAGCAGATTGGTTTTGCTGTGTGTCAGGCATTCAGACCCAAGTTTGGTTCAGTAACAACTGTGAGGAATTTCACAAAATACATCATGATATTATAGACAAAAGAGAAATAAGGACTGGGTAGTTGTGGATTTGTAACAACTGAGTAACAATGTCCAAAGTTTGCTATTTAACATATCATTGTTTTCTAGTGGCGAACCACAGGTTTATGTCCCTGCTACTCTTCTGTTCTGTACATTTCTTAGTTTAATAAGGATATGGATTATATGTAAAAGAGACTAACCATCAACATAAAGCTGGAAGAGATAAGCCAACACAACAGAAAACAGAATCAGGAACCAAGAAGATCTCAACAATCAGCTGACTCAGACAAGATGAAATGTAATAGGAGTAAATGTGAAGCCCTGCAGGTGGATTCAAAATTCCAGCTATAAAGATAAACTTTGGAAGACAAATGGCTACATAGTAACACACTTTTTAAAGACCCAATTAATTAATTGCAAGCACAATATGAATCAGTGTATGATTACCAAATAGCTAATGAAATCTTAAGGGCTGTATTTTAATAGGTGCAGCATGTCTAGGACACAAGAAGTAACCACTCAATGTGCTTGTTGAACAACACCTGGAACATCGTGTTCAAATAAGGGCAAAAATAGTAAATGGACTATAAACCTAGCTATCATAATAATGACTATCTCTCTGTAGAGATGGAGTTTACTAAGCATTTTCACTATTATGCTAAAGTTTCGTAGTTTGCTCTAAGATTGATAGAATTGTTATCCCTGTTTTACAAATGAAGACCTTAAGAGGTTAAGTAACTTGTCATTTTCTCACAATTAGTAAGTAATGGTGTTGAGACTTGAGATATAACAAGAACAATATAAAAAATTCAAACATACTGAATGCTCTGTCCTTTTGATGTCTGAAAATGTCTATTTCACTTTCACATTTAGCACATTCTTGCAGGTCACATATTTCTATGTTGGCAGTGAGTTTTATTTTTGGTTTTGTTTTTTGTCATTTAAAATTTTCATTTAGTTTCCATTGTTTCTGTTAATAAAATCTTATTATTTCTCCTTTGAAGGTAATGTATATTTTTTCTCTGGTTGTTTTAAGATTTTTCCCTTCATCTCTAGTTTTTAGCAGTCTGAGTGTAATGTGCTTATGTGTGGTTTTATTTGTACTCTTTGGAATTTTCTAAATCTTTAAAAATCTGTGAGTTCATCTCTCTTATCAGTTTGGGGAAATTCTCCATCATTATCTCTTCAAATGCTGCTCTGCCCCAATCTCGCTGTCCTCTCCTTCAGAATTCCCATACCCCATGTCTCTTATACAGTTCTGTTTTTTCCATTCTGTGTGCGTGCGTGTGTGCGTGCACGCATGTGTGTGTGTGTTTCGGTTTGGATATTTTCTTTGGACTTCCTTTAACTTCATTAATCTTCTCTTAAAAACATTCAATGAATTTTTAATTCCAGACATTGTATTTATGAGCTCCAGAATGCATCCTTTATTCATTTCACAGATCCTGATTATTGGTGAAATTTTTATCTATTTTGTTCATCTTTTCTTTTAATTTCTTGAGCGTATTTATAATATTATTTTAAAGCCCTTTGTCTCTTAACTCCAATTTGTGGATCATCTGTGTGTCTGTTTCTATCATGCACTTGACTTGATTGCAGTCTTTTATTGTACACTAAGCATTGGGTATTAAGTAACTGTAGAGCTTTAGATGGTATTATTGTCCACCAGAGATGGTTCTCCCTTTTTCCATTTATCATGAGGGACTGAATACCATGACTTAATCAGTGATTGAACTGGATCTCAGCTGGATTACAGTTTTGGTAAGATTAGCCCACCTCTAGTTCGGGCATGGTCTTCGTGGGTTTTTAGTTAAGAACCTAGGAAGTCTCTATATCCTCAGCCATGAAATAGGAAGGGAGAGTTAATTCTGTGCTTTGAATGTTTTGAGCTTAACTCTTTAACCTCCAATAACACACATCTTCAAAATCTGACATATTGTCCCGAGGGGAAGACCAGCCAGCTATTTGTGAGATGTTGTCTCCTAGTCACTGTTTAAGAACTATAAGAGACTTTGTGCAGCCTTTTAGAAGTTTCTGGTCCAGCCCTGCCCCAGCCTTCCATACCACCACAGAACTCTATAAATATCCCACAGTAAAAATTGGCTGCCATGTACATGGGGCTTGTCTTGATTTTACACCAGCCTACATGACTGTTAAAGCTCTGATGGTTCATGTCTTCTCTAGTAGAGTACTTCTGCCTATGCCAAGCCTGATTCTCAGTAGTACCCCAAATCAGTAAATGCTTTCAAGGGATGAAGATAAGTGGAGATTGTCAGCTCACAAAGGAAAGGCTTTTCCCTCTATGGAATTTTCACTTGTTCCCATTGTTTCCAATATCCTTAAAAATATCATTTTTGTAATTAAGAATAGCATTTTGTAATTTACCCAGTTTTTTCTAGTTATTAAAGTGGAAAGATTGGCCTGTAAGACCTACTACATCCTACTCAGAGCAAAAGCCTCAAATAGATTATTTTAAAAGCATCTTTATTCTTCTCACACACACACAAAAAGAAATACCCAAAACAAAACCTCCTAGAAAGGTTAAAAATGAAACACTGGAAAAGGTTAATAATGGAAGGAGATATTCACCAAAAGAAAGCTGATATAGTAATACTCGTATCAGACAAATTAAAGGAATAAAGCATTAAAAGGAATAGACTACCTACTGATAAACAATCCAACAGAAGGTATAATAAGTGTGAAGATGTATGTACCAAAAACATTGCCTAGAAATATATAAAGCAAAAATGTTCAGACGATCTCAAGGACAAACTCACAGTTTTTCATTTAAAATCCATAATACTTTAATCCTCCCTTCTTAGATAATAATAGCTAAATCTGACAAAAAGAATTAGCAGATAATATCAGGAAAACATTTGTGATTATGACGTGTGTGTGTGTGTGTGTGTGTATGTGTGGGAGAGAGAGAGACAGAGGGTGCATGCAACAAATCAAGACTTTACATTCAAGTGTAGGTACACATGGAACATTTCCAAAAATTTTCCACGTGCTAAGTCAAAAATGAAATCTCAACAATATTTAGGTCCTATTAACTTTTCCACTGTCCCTCACCCCACTGATGTCCTTTCTTCCCTTCTTACCTAACTAAATACTGTGGTCAATAGTTATAGTTACTTCTTTGCATTCATCTTCAACTCCTTTTACAATTTGCCAAGTAACTAATTAAAAGTAATTAAAATAATTAAAAATAATTCTCCACCTTTCCCACATCTGAAAGTGTGCAGCTAAATTTACATAGAGAAAGCATTCAACCATGCTAACTAGTCTCATTTTTAATTCATAAGTACATAACTCAAACTGACCTTCTGTCAGGCAAATAGTTTTCCCTAGTCCTTTATTTCTACCACTCACGAAGACAACTATTTCCACCTTTTTTCTCTTCATATCTCCAACACAACTTCCCCTATCCTCAATCTCAGATAGTGATTTTGCTTCCTACCTCAATGAGAAAATTAAAGCAATGAGAACTTCCACGAACTCCCAGCACTACATCTACCCAAATACCAACATGATTTCCCGTATCCTCTGCTTTCCCTTCTGTGCTCCTTTCTAAGGTGAACTTTGCCAAGCACTTCACAAACATAATTTCACTTACTCCTCTAGTGATTCCTGTGAGATTGGTGTTCATGGTACCACTTTACAGCTGAGAACACAGGTTCAAAGTCACATAATTAGTAATTGTTGCAGCACTATGTTACCTATGTTATGTTACCTTATTACTCAAAAGACAACTCCATGGATCATGGTGTAGCATCACCAACACCTGTGATGTTATTAGGCCCCAGACCTAATAACAAATCAAAATCTGCATTTGTAAAAGATTCCCAGGTGTTTCTTATTTCCTTCAATATTTGAAGAACACTGCTATGTAGGCCATTCTGTTCTTTCCCATGGACTTTCCACTGTAATATAGTGGTATCAATTACTTCAAAATACAATTAGTTCTTAGACCATATTGTAGTAGCACTCAGTCTTTCTCTCTAAGAAAATTTTATTAAGAATGACAGGTCTTCCCAAGGTACTAACTAATTCAAACCTTCCATAAATTCTATTAGTGTTTTGTGGTCTTAAAATGAAACTTCTGATAGTGTCCCTTCTTTTGGTATGATTGATTTGATTAAGTTTGGATTCAGTTAGTCTCAGCAGTCAGGATAGGAGCTTAGTGGTAGCAGATCAAAGAATTTGGGATTACCAGCCTTAGAAGAGCCAGTTATTATTCTAATCATTCATTTTAACTATTAATTTCTCATTCACAGAGAAATCTTGGTTTAATTAAAAGCAGAACTAAATTTTGCAAATTTGATCTTGCAATATGAACTTACTTCAAGGTGTATTGTTAGTGGTGAATATTGAGAATCCACCCATGGAAGAGGTTTGAGAGCCTAGAATTTTTTTTTTTTTTAATAATGGAATAAAATGCTAGTTTCTTTGTTTAGTACAGAAGTCTAACTTACAGTAACTATTCTGATGGAAAGATTTTGGTGAAAGGGTGGGTAACTGACACTGCGTCACTGATACTTCTGCTAGCATTTTTCCCATTAGAGCACAATGGCTCCAAACAAAGAGGAAATGATATGGGTGAACCACAGCACCCTTCATTTAACATGTACACTAAGAGGAAAACACAATGAGCTCTTGCAAAAGTTTTCTCCCTGCTACATTTGACCTCTCCACCCACATTTTGAAAGAAGCATATGTATCTCATATGTCATACATAACACTGACCTCACCAAAGTGTGAATTCTTTACCACTTTGATTTTATTATTTCAATGTGTTGAATTTTTAACTAACAATACTGTACTTTATTCCTTTATGGTAACAGGTAACAGTGCATTCCTTGGCTTCTCTTTTCTCCATGATTTTCATACTGGTAGTGTTGGTTGTTTCATTCCTGGTTCATTTATGAAATTTATGATAATTTGAAATAATTAGGTTCATTAACAAGTTTATGACTTAAGGGGTAAAACCACATCACTCACATCATTTGTTAAGCAACTATAATATTTAAATGAACTCATAATTACCCATCAGTTATTTCAGTCATCCTCAAAGATTTGAGTTCAATGTATTACTTCCTGACAGACACATAGTAAAAATCTGCTTACACTAGCATAACCACTTCATCTTAATCTCCGTTGTTCTTTTTCTTCTTCGTATGCTTAAAACATTCCCTAAGGTAACCCTTTCCTGCAACCAGGGTGGTCTTCTCAAGGTCCTGCTCAAATGCCTTGTTAGCCAACCTCACCCCTATGTACACTCCATTGGCCTGAATTCTTTTTCCATGTCTGAACTCCTGCAAATCTGATCAGTTTTTAAGTGAGCCTTCTCTGATTACCTCATCCCACAAACAGTCTCGGTTTCATCCTTAAAGTTTTATTTCTGATACAATCTATTTGCCTCTTTATCTTGTATTAACTTTTCAATGGATGTTAGATTGTTCACAAGTATTACCTGCATATGTTTTATCAACCTATCTGATTATAATTGGTTACTAAAGTCAGCCACTGTATCCTTTCAACCTCTCTTGAAATTTGTAGTGTTTTTCACAGTCTGCAAAAAATATTTCTTGAAGCAATGCATGAATAAATGAATAAATGGAAAATAGATTTAGGTTTAAGAAATCACATTTTTTCCCACTTTATGGAGATAGATTAATCTATCCTTTCATGCCTTAATTCATATAATTTAAAATAGGAAACATAATTTGAACAAACTAAAAAATGTCTTAAAGACCTCACTTAAACAAATAAGGAAGTTTAGACTCAACTGGAACGTGGGTCACTGGAGATTTCATATACAGTTGTAGTCAAATTCATTATTTCATTGCCCAGAGCAAGCTGCAAATTCCATAATTATCTTCAAAGAGGGTAGATATTTAGTCCTACTATGAGCCTTGAAAGGATGAAAAGGTGAATACTTCTGAACAGCTCAATTAACATGCTCTCCCTAGAGAAGCTCTGTGTAATGCAATGAATGATGTTGATATAGTAACCAACCATATTTGAGTCTATAACATTGCACTATGTTGACCAAGGGCATGAAGACAAAGTACAGTCTGGTAAAAATGGATCTACAAGTGGCCAAGAAAATTCAGTTCTAATACATATCTCTTTGTTGCTCTACCTCAATTCAAGAATATGTCTGATTTTCTAAAGGAACAGATAAAACTCAATCACTCCTCAATATTTTCAGTATTTTCTCTCAACAAAGCTTTTACAAGAATGAAGTAATAGTGAGTTTGAATTTATACTCCTTAAGAAATGATGTTAATAACAATATCGTCTAAATTTACATAACCTTTACAGAATGCCAGGTACTGTGATTTACATATATGATCTCATTTTTATCCAGTTAACAAGTCTATAAGTTAATCATTATTATCATCTCCAAATTATATTTGAAGAAACTGAAACTTAAATTAATTTGCCCAAGGTCACTTAGTCTGCAAATGGCAGAGCTGGTGTTTAAATCTGTGTCCATCTGACTCCAAGGCTTAACTAATACACTACTCTGCTTCAGGAATGCAGATTAAGTTCACATGCACGTACTTTAAACTATTGGTCAAGTGGGAGTTAGATCCACTCTTCTAGTGAATAGGAGGGGAGAATACCTTGAGAAGTCTCCCAAATTCCGACTGGAATTGTCTTGGGACATACCTGCAGAGATGGCTTAAATACTTTTAGAGCAATTTTTGGAGGAAAGTCAGGGTCTTGAAATTCTCTGCCATTGGTAGAATATTCACCATGAGTATAGCTGTGATATTTTTAAAATAAACACAAGAGCCGTGGTCCAAAAAGTAGAAAAATATTTATAGAATAATACATGTAAAATATTGTCCTAATAAAGGTGTATTCCAATAAATAAAAAACATCCTATGGAGAGCAGCCAAGATGGCACAATAAAAAGACCCTGAACTCAGCTCCTCTCACAAGCACACCAAAATCACAACTATCTGCAGAACAACCATCAGTGAAAAAGACTAGAACTTACCAGAAAAGATCTTCTACAGCTAAAAACATAAAGAAGGAACCACAATGTGACTGATAGGAAGGGTGAACATGCAATATAATCAAATACCCTACCTCCTGGATGGGTGACCCACAGACTGGAGAATAATTAAATTGCAACGGTTCTCCCACAAGAGCAAGAGTTCTGAGCCCTACATCAGACTACCCAGTCAAGGGGTCTGGCACTGGGAAGATGAGCCCCCAGATTATTTGGCTTTGAAGGCCAGTGGGGATTAATTGCAGGAGCCCCACAGGACTGTGGAAAAATAAAGACTTCACTCTTAAAGGGAACACACAATATCTCATGCACAACAGGACTCAAGGGAAAAGGAGTAATTTGATAGGAACCTGGGCCAGACCTACCTGCTGGTCTTGGAGAGTCTCCTGGGGAAGTGGGGGTGGGGAGGGCAGCTTTGTCTCACCCTGGGTACATAGACACTGGTGGCAGACATATTGAGGAGCATTATTGGTAACTGATAGCTTGGCTCATTAGCTTGAAGACCTGGCCCCACGCAGCAGCCTGCAGGCTCCAGAGCTGGGATGCCTCAGGCCAAACAACTAACTGGGCAGGGACACAGCCCCACCCATCAGCAAATAGGCTGCCTAAAGACCATGGAGCCCAGAACTTCTTCTGCACCTGCCCCTAGACACTGCCCAGTCCACCAGAGGGTCTTGGCCCGTGGGTAGACCCAGTGCTACCTACCAGTGAACAGGCACCAGCCCCTCCCACTAGGAAGCTAAACCAAGCCTCTAGACCAGGCTCATCCACCAGGGGACAGACACCAGCAACAAGAAAACTACAATCCCACAACACAGTTCAGACCCTTCCCTGGGACCAGCTGGAAACTGGCCCATCCCACTAGCAAACCAGCACAACCTTCAGGACACTTCAGACCCCATACCCAACTGTGTCAGGGGCCAACACCTCCATCCCACCAATGATCTGAAATGAGCTCTGGGATCCTTGGGCTCTGCAGCCAGAGTCCAGAAACCAGCTCTGCCTGCCGATAGACCAGGAGTAGCCCAGGATCTAGCTATACCTGCCAGGAGGTGGGCAACAGCCCCAGAGTCTTCAGGACCCTGATTCTGCCTATCAGTGAGCCACCACTAGCTCCAGGGACCCCTAGAATTCCACAACCAGCCACGTCATGAACAGGGCTTGCTAAAGAGCAGCCAGCAGCATCCCAACAAGGCAGGTCCTGGCAACCAACCAGACTAGCGGCCTGCCAGACCACCCACATAGTTATCCCATCACAACAGAAGGACCCATGTAGCCCTCTTAGGTTGAATCCTTAGAGCATATAGCTTGGGTGACAAGAGGGGAGTGCACTGCTGGGATACATAGGATGCCTCCTACAGAGGGCCTCTTCTGCAAGGTCAAGAAACATAACCTACCACATACATAAAAATACAAATAGCAACTTAGACAAAATGAGGCAGCATAGGAATGTTTCAGATGAAGGAAAAAGATAAAACCCCAGAAGAAGAACTAAGTGAAGTGAAGATAGGCAATCTACCTGAGAAAGAGTTCAGTATAATGATCATAAAGATGAGCAAAGAACTTGGGAGGAGAATGGATGCAGAGAGCAAGAAGTTAGAAATTTTTAACAAAGAGTTAGAAAATATAAAGAACAACCAAACAGAGATGAAGAATACAATAACTGAAATGAAAAACACACTAGAAGGAATAAATCATAGACTAAATGATTTAGAAGAAAGGATCAGTGAGCTGGAAGACAGAGTAGTGGAAATCACTGCTGCTGAAGAGAAAAAAGACAAAAGAATGAAAAGAAATGAGGACAGCTTAAGAGACCTATGGAACAACATCAAGTGCACTAATATGTGCATTATAGGGGTCTGAGAAGGAGAAGAGAGAGAGAACAGGCCAGAGAAAATATTTGAAGAGGTAATAGCTGAAAATCTCCCTAACCTTGGAAAGGAAATAGTCACCCAAATCCAGGAAGCCCACAGAGCCCCATACAGGATTAATGCAAAGAGGAATGCACCAAGACACATTGTAATCAAAATGAAAAAAAAATTAAAGGGAGAATACTAAAAGCAACAAGGGAAAAGCAACAAATAATATACAAGGCAATCTCCATAAGGTTATCACCTAATTTTTCAGCAGAAACTCTGCAGGCCAGAAGGGAGTGGCACAATATATTTAAAGTGATAAAAGGGAAAACCTACGACCAAGAATACTCTACACAGCAAAGCTCTCATTCAGATTCTTTTTTTATTAATTTATTTTATTTAATTTATTTATTGGCTGTGTTGGGTCTTCGTTGCTGCGCACGAGTTTTCTCTCATTGCGGCGAGCTGGGGCTACTCTTCATTGCATTGCACAGGCTTCTGATTGTGGTGGCTTCTCTTGTTGTGGAGCATGGACTCTAGGCGTGCAGGCTTCAGTAGCTGTGGCGCATGGGCTCAGTAGTAGTGGCTCATGGGCTCTAGAGCTCAGGCTCAGTAGTTGTGGTGCATGGGCTTAGTTGCTCCGTGGCATGTGGGATCTTCCTGGACCAGGGCTCGAACCCGTGTCCCCTGCATTGGCAGGCAGATTCTTTTTTTTTTTTTTTTTTTTTTTTTTTTTTTTTTTTTTTTTTTTTTTTTTTTTTTTTTTAATTTTTATTTATTTATTTATTTAATTTATTTATGGCTGTGTTGGGTCTTCGTTTCTGTGCCAGGGCTCTCTCCAGTTGCGGCAAGCGGGGGCCACTCTTCATCGCGGTGCGCGGGCCTCTCACTATCGCGGCCTCTCTTGTTGCGGAGCACAGGCTCCAGACGCGCAGGCTCAGCAATTGTGGCTCACGGGCCTAGCTGCTCCACGGCATGTGGGATCCTCCCAGACCAGGGCTCGAACCCGTGTCCCCTGCATTGGCAGGCAGATTCTCAACCACTGCGCCACCAGGGAAGCCCGGCAGGCAGATTCTTAACCACTGTGCCATCAGGGAAGGCCCTCTCATTCAGATTTGATGGAGAAATCAAAAGATTTACTGACAAGCAAAAGTTAAAAGAATTCAGCACCACCAAACCAGTTTTACAACAAATGTTAAAGGAAATTCTCTGGGTAAAATAGAAAAGGCATCAAATAGAAATAAGAAAATTACAAAACGTAAAAGCTCACCAGTAAAAGCAAACATACAGTAAAGGTAGGAAATCATCCACAAAGAAAGCTAATAGGGAGGATAAAAGACAAAAGTAGTAAAATCATCTGTATCCACAATAAGCAGTTAAGGGATACACAAAACAATGACATGTAAAATATGATAATAAAAACAGAAATTGTGAGGAGAGGAGAGTACAAGTGCAAGGTATTTAAAATGTATTGGAAATTAAGAGATCAGCAACTTAGAATGATCACGTATATATATAGACTGCTCTACAAGAGCCTCAGGGTAAGTGCAAACCAAAAATCTATAATAGATATATACACAAAAAAAGGAAGAGAAATCCAAACAAAACACTAAAGATAGTCATCAAACCAGAAGAGAAGAGAAGAAGAAAGGGAAAAAAGACCTAAAAAAAATCCAAAACAACAAAATGGCAATAAGAAAATACATATGGATAATTTCCTTAAATGTAAACGGACTAAATGATCCAACCAAAAGACGCAGACTGACTGAATGGATACAAAAACAAGACTTGTATATTTGCTGCCTACAGGAGACTCACTTCAGATCTAGAGACACATACAGACTGAAAGTGAGGGGATGCAAAAAGGCATTCCACACAAATGGAAATCAAAAGAAAGCTGGAGTAGCAATACTTATATCAGACAAAGTACACTTTAAAATAAAGACTGTTACAAGAGACAAGGATATTACCTAAGGATGAAGGGATCAATCCAAGAAGAAGATATAACAACTATAAATATATATGCACCCAACATAGGAGCACCTCAATATATAAGGCAAATATTAACAGACATAAAAGGACAAATTTACAGCAACACAATAATAGTGGGGGACTTTAACACCCACTTACCTCAGTGGACAGATCATCCAGACAGAAAATCAATAAGGAAACACAGGCCTTAAATAACACATTAGACCAAATGGACTAAAGAATATTTATAGAGCAATACACCCCAAAACAGCTGAATACATATCCTTTTCAAGTTCACATGGAGCATTGTCCAGGATAGATCACATGCTGGGCCACAAAAAAGCCTTGGTAAATTTAAGAAAATTGAAATCATATCAAGCATATTTTCCAACCCAAATGCTTTGAGACTAGAAATCAACTACAAGAAAAAAAACTGCAAAAAACACGTGGAGGCTAAAAAATGTGCTACTAAACAATCAATGAATCACTGAAGAAATCTAAGAGTAAATCAAAAAATACCTAGAGACAAATTAAAATGAAAACATGATGATCCAAAACCTATGGAACACAGCAAAAGCAGTTCTAAGAGAGAAGTTTATAGCAATACAGTCTTACATCAGGAAACAATAAAAATCTCAAATAAACAACCTAACCTTACACCTAAAGCAACTAGAGAAAAATAGCAAGCAAAACCCAAAGTTTCATAGAAGGAAAGAGATCATAAAGATCAGAGCAGAAATAAATGAAATAGAGACAAAAAATAATAGAGAAGATGAATGAAACTAAAAGCTGGTTCTTTTAAAAGATAAATAAAATTGATAAAACTTTAGTCAGACTCATCAAGAAAAAAAGGGAGAGGGCCCAAATCAATAAAATTTGAAATGAAAAAGGAGAAGTTACAACTGACACCACAGAAATACAAAGGATTATAAGAGACTACTACAAGCAACTATATGCCAATAAAATGGACAACCTGGAAGAAATGGACAAATTCTTAGAAAGGTACAACCTCCTAAAACTGAACCAGGAAGAAATAGAAAATATTAGTAGACCAATTACCAGTTCTGAAATTGAATTAGTAATTTTAAAACTCCCAAAAACAAAAGACCAGATGGCTTCACAGGTGAATTCTATCAAACATTTAAAGAAGAGTTAATACCCATTCTTCTGAAACTATTTCAAAACATGGAGAGGAAGGAACACTTCTGAACTCATTCTGTGAGGCCACCATCACCCTGATACCAAAATCAGACAAAGATACCACAAAAAAAGAAAATTACAGGCAATATCACTGATGAACATAGATGCAAAAATCTTCAATGGAATACTAGCAAACTGAATCCAACAGTACATTAAAAGGATCATACTCCATTATCAAGTGGGATTTATCCCAGGGATGCAAGAACTTTTCAATATCCACAAATCAATCAATGTGAAACACCACATTAACAAACTGAAGAATAAAAAACGTATGATCATCTCAATAGATGCAAAAAAAGCTTTTGATAAAATTCAACATCCGTTTATGATAAAAACTCTCCAGAAAGTGGGTGTAGAGGGAACATACCTCAACATAATAAACGCCATATATGACAAACTCACAACTAACATCATACTCAGTGGTGAACAGCTGAAAGCATTTCCTCTAACGTCAGGAACAAAGTGAGGATGTTCACTCTCACCACTTTTATTCAACATAGTATTGGAAGTCCTAGCCATGGCAATCAGAGAAGAAAAAGAAATAAAAGGAATCCAAATTGGAAAAGAAAAAATAAAACTGGCACTGTTTGCAGGTGACATGATACTATACATAGAAAATCCTAAAGATGCTATCAGAAAACTACTAGAGCTCATCAATGAATTTGGTAACGTTGCAGGATACAAAACTAATAGACAGAAATCTGTTGCATTTCTATACACTAACAATGAAAGACCCAAAAGAGAAATTAAAGAAACAATCTCACTTACCATCACATCAAAAAGAATAAAATACCTAAGAATAAACCTACCTAAGGAGGCAAAAGACCTGTACTCTGAAAACTGTAAGATGCTGATGAAAGAAATTGAAGACCACACAAACAGATGAAAGGTACACCATGTTCTTGGATTGGAAGAATCAATGTTAAAATGACCATACTACCCAAGGCAATCTACACATTCAGTACAATCCCTATCAAATTACCAATGGCATTTTTCACAGAACTAGAACAAAAAAGTTTTTAATTTGTATGGAAACACAAAAGACCCCAAATAGCCAAAATAATCTTGAGAAAGAAAAACGAAGCTGGAGGAATCAGGCTCCCTGACTTCAGACTATACTGCAAAGCTACAGTCATCGAAACAATATGGTACTGGTACAAAAACAGAAATATAGATCAATGGAACAGGATAGATAGCACAGAGATAAACCCATGCACTTATTGTCAATTAATCTATGACAAAGGAGGCAAGAATATACAATGGAGAAAAGGCAGCCTCTTCAATAAGTGGTGCTGCGAAAACTGGACAACTGCATGTAAAAGAATGAAATTAGAACATTCTCTAACACCATGCAAAAAAATAAACTCAAAATGGATCAAAGACCTAAATGTAATGCCAGACACTATAAAACTCTTAGAGGCAAACATAGGCAGAACACTCTTTGACATAAATCACAGCAATATCTTTTTTGATCCACCTCCTAGAGTAATGACAATAAAAACAAAAATAAACAAATGGGACCTAATTAAACTTAAATGCTTTTGCACAGAAAAGGAAACCATAAACAAAACAAAAAGACAATGCAGAGAATGGGAGCAAATACTTGCAAATGAAGTGACTGACAAGGGATTAATCTCCAAAATATACAGACAGCTCATGCAGCTCTGTATCAAAAAAACGAACTACCTAATCAAAAACTGGGCAGAAAATCTACATAGACATTTCTCCAAAGAAGAATTTGACGTACAGAAGAATCTGACATACAAATGACCAAGCCCATGAAAAGATGCTCAGCATCACTAATTATCAGAGAAATGCAAATCAAAACTACAATGAGGTATCACCTCACACCGGTCAGAATGGCTGTCATCAAAAAGTCTACAAGCAATAAATGCTGGAAAGGGTGTGGAGAAAAGGGAACCCTCCTACACGGTTGGTGGGAATGTAAATTGATACAGCCACTATGGAGAACAGTATGGAGTTTCCTTAAGAAACTAAAAATATAACTATCATATGATCCAGCAATCCCACTACTGGGCGTATGTCCGGAGAAAACTCTAATTTGAAAAGATGCATGCACCCCAATGTTCACTGTAGCACTTTACAATACCCAAGACTTGGAAGCAACCTAAATCTCCATTGACAGATGAATGGATAAAGCAGATGTGTGTGTGTGTGTGTGTGTGTGTGTGTGTGTGTTTGTGTATAATGGAATATTAGTCAGCCGTCAAAAAGAATGAAATAATGCCATTTGCAGCAACATGGATGCACCTAGAGTTTATCATACTAAATGAAGTAAGTCAGAGAAAGACAAATATCATGTGATATCACTTATATGATAAGTCTAAAAAAATGATACAAATCAACTTATTTACAAAGCAGAAATAGACTCACAGACATAGAAAACAAACTTATGGTTACCAAAGGAGAAAAATGGGGGAGGATAAATTTGGAATTTGGGAATAACAGATGATGCACACTACTATATATAAAATAGATAAGCAACAAGGACCTACTGTATAGCACAGGGAACTATATTTAATATCTTATAATAACCTATAATGCAAAAGAATCTGGAAAAAATTGATATATATACATATATATGTATGTATAACTGAATCACTTTGCTGTACTCCTGAAACATTGTAAATCAACTATACTTCAATAAAAAAAAATTAAAGGAAAATCCTTTCAAAGTAACTATAGAGTTTGTATAAAACACAAGAAAATTAAATAAGAAAGATTTAAGAAAAATATTAACCCTTCAATATGTATTATTATCTTATTGTTTTAAATCTTGTATCCACAACCTAAACTATTATTAGTCAGAGCAGAACAGTTTAAAAGGCATCTTTATACCACAGTTTCTTTACACCGCAGTTTCCTTATACTTTCCTTATACTTTGAGTTTTGGAATAAACACAAGGCCAATCTGGTGTAATGTGACTGTTCAAGTAATTCAGCAGGTGGGAAACAAAAAAAAGTTTCCCAATTCTTTGGAATTCCCAGTTGATCTGCAACTGAGAGGATAGCTGTGTTCTTGTGGCATTTCCATCTTTTCTTCTACTATACCACTATCACATTGCATTGCAATTCCATGACAATATGTCTCAGACTTATTTCCGCCTCCGCTGCTTAGTGAGCCCTGTCTTTTTTCATCTTTGTATCCCAGGCATCAAATATGTAATTTAAACTCAGTGGACATTTGTGAAATGAATGAATATGGGTAAGATAAGTGATAATTTTAGTATGTAGTAGTTTTTGCTAACTGTGCCCAATCCAAGTAAACTACCCTTGAGAAACTGAGGACTTAATACAAGTGTCCTAGTCAAAGTGCTTTTGGTTGTAACACAAATCCACTCAAACTATGTAATGGAATGTTAAAATGAGACTGTTTCTGTCTTCATTTCCTCTGAGGTCATAAAGGCTGATGACATCAGTAAGTATATCCCAAAGAAAGGTCATGGACTATCTTGCAGGACATGAGCCTACCTTCAGCCTGTTATAAAAGATGGTGAGGAAGAAATTTGAAGAAACAAAAGAATTTCCTAGGAGGAAAGTATGGGAGTACTTCTCTTCCCCTCCAGTCCAGTGAGGAAGAGGTTGTGGAGTTAAAGAGACCAAGAAACAGAGGTTGCCACCCCCTCATTCAAATCCAGATGTCCCCTGGATTTGGAGGAGTGTGGTAACTAGTAGGGAAGACTATGGCCTGTCATTAGCACATAAGATTACATATGAGTTAACAACATTGTGCATTGTCATTCTTTTTCTTTCTTTTTTTTCAATTAAAAAAAGGATATATCAGTGGTGTTTTAATTTCTTTGTTTACTGACAAAATTGAACTTTCAAAAAGTATTTATTTATTTATTTATTTATTTGGCTGCGTTGGGTCTTACTTGCAGCATGCAGGATCTTCTTTGCCGCGTGCGAGATCTTCGTTGTGGCATGCGGAATCTTTAGTTGTGGCAGGCGAACACTTAGTTGCAGCATGTGGGATCTAGTTCCCTGACCAGGGATCAAACCCGGGCCCCCTGCATTGGGCGTGTGGAGTCTTAGCCACTGGACCACCAGGGATGTCCCTGAACTTTTTAAAGAAAGATTACCTGCCAATTTTATTCTGTTTTGTGATTTACCTGTTATGTCCTTCATCCAGTTTTCTACTGAGGTTTTTGTTTCATCTGTCATTCTATTAGAAAAAGGTCTCCCAGTTTTTCATTTGTGGTACTTTTTAGCTAGCAGGAGCTTTGAATTTTTACACAATAAAATATATTAGTTTTTTTATTCAATAATCTCTTCTTTTGTAGCCTTCTATACCACTTATCCTTATATTTTCTTCTTGTTCATTTTGGCTGTTTTATATTCCACATTTAACTGAATCCTTCAACAGTTTTTTTGTTGGAGTGCTCAAATTACATAATAATGGAATCCTTCGAAGTGCTTGAGCTGAATGATGCTTTGCTATTCATTGTGTTTAGCATGAACCTAAGATTGCTATTTTTAAAAGGTTGTGAATCTCCTTATCCTTATGATAAAGGTATCCTCAAAACTTCTATCAACTGCTTCATAGAGTGGGTTTTTCTGCAAGGCCTCCATAAAAAAGACAGCGCCATCTGACCCGAGTGCCAAGAAGAGCTGGAAATCTTCACAGAAATTGTTCTTTTTTATCTCGTGGACTCTGTGAAGAGTGTGAATAGGATGTCCTTTGTTAAGTTGGCTGTTAAATGTTAAATAATTGTCCACTGTGTGCGTGTATTACAATTTCTATATCCATTTATCCATCAACATACACTTAGGTTGTTCCCATACCTTGACTACTGTGAATAATTTTGCAGTGACATGAGAGTGCAGATATCTTTTTGAGGTAATGATTTCATTTCTTTTGGATATATACCCAGAAGAGGAATTGCTGGATTATATGAAAGTGTTTTTTTTGGTGGGGGTCATGGGGGAACCTCCATACTGTTTTCCAAAGCCTGAACCAATGTACATTCCCACCAAGGTACAAGAGTTCCCTTTACTCCACATGCTCACCAACACTTGTTATCTTTTTGATAATGGCTATCTGAATAAGTGTGAGTTGATATCTCATTGTGGTTCTGATTTGCGTTTACTGATAATTGGTGATGTTGAGCACGTTTTCATATGCCTGTTGGCCATTTGTATGTCTTCGTTAAAAAAATATCTACTTTGGTCCTTTGCCCATTTTTTAATTGGATTTTCTTGTTGCTATTGATTTGTAGGAATTATTTATATATTCTGGACATTAAACCCTTATTAGATGTATGGTTTGTAGATATTTTCTTTCAACCCATAAGTTGCCTTTTCATTTAATTAACTGCTTCCCTTTCTGTGCAGGAGCTTTTTTTGATATAGTCCCACTTGTTTATTTTTGCTTTTGTTGCTTAGCTTTTATTGTCATATCCAAAAAATTCATTGCCAAGGCCATTATTAAGGAGCTTTTTTCCTATGTTTTCTTCTAAGAGCTTTACAGTTTTGAGTCTTACGTTTAAGTCTTAAATTCATTTTCAGTTGACTTTCATATATGGTGTAAGATAAAGGTCGAATCTCATTCTTTTGCATGTGGCTATCCAGCCATTCCAACACCATTTTTTGAACAGACTATCTTTTCTCCATTGTGTATTCTTGGTGTGTTTGTCAAAAATTAGTTAACTACATATTATTGGGTTTATTTTGGGGCTCTCTGTTCTGTTCCATCAGTCTATATATCTGTTTTAAATCCAGTACCATACTGTTTTGATTACTATAGCTTTGTAATATAATTTGAAATCAGGAAATGTGGTGATGCCTCCAACTTTGTTCTTTCCCAAGAATGCTTTGGCTGTTTGGAGTCTTTTGTGGTTCCATAAGAATTTTAGAATTATTTTTTCTATTTCTGTTGAGGAAATTTCCTTCTATACCTGTTTATGAGAGTTTTTATTGTGAATAAATGTTGAACTTTGTCAAATACTTTCTCAGCGTCTATTGAGATGATTGTGTGGTTTTTATCTTTAATTCTGCTCATGTGGTATAACACATTAATTGATTTGCTTATAATAAGCCAAACTTGCGTCACAGGTACGGATCTGACTTGATCATGGTGTCTAGTCTTTTTGATGTGTTGTTGAACTTTGTTTGCTAGTATTTTATTTAGAAATTTTGCATCTAGGTTCATCAGAGATATTGGCTTATAGTTTTCTTCTGTTGTCTTTGTCTGGCTTTGGTATCAGGGTAATGCTGACCTCATAAAATGAGGTTGAAAGTGTTCCCTCTTCTTCTACCTTTTGGAAGACTTTTAAAGGATTGTTATAAATTTTCATTTAATGTTTGGTAGTATTCAGCCATGACATTATCTCGTCCTATGCTTTCCTTTGTTGGGAGATTTTTTAAATTACCACTTTAATCTCCTAATTTGCTATTGGTCTTTTCAGGCTATCTAGTTCTTCTTAAAGCAGTCTTGGTAGTTGTAGGTTTTTAGGAAATTATTGTTTTCTTTTAGGTTATCTAATTTGTTGGCATTTGTTGTTCATAGTAGTGTTTTATGATTCTTTGTATTTCTATGGTACCAGTTATAACATCTCTTTCATTTCTGACTTGAGTCCTCTCTGTTTTTTTCTTAGTCAATTTTGTTTATCTTTTCAAAAAAACAGCTCTTAGTTTCATTGATCTTTTTTATTGTCTTTTTAGTCTCTATTTCCATTATTTACACTGTGATCTTTATTTCCTTCCTTCTACTAACTTTGGGATTAGTTTGTTCTTCTTTTTCTTGTTTCTTGAGGTGTAAGTTAATTTTGCTTATTTGAGATTCTTCTTGTTCCTTAAGGTAGGCATTTATTGCTATGAATTTCCCTCTTAGAACTGCTTTTGCTACATCGCATATGTTGTGGTTTGTTGTATTTCCATTTTCATCTGTCTCAATATATTTTTTATTTCTCTTTTTATGTCTTCTTTGACCCATTTGTTGTTCAGTAGCATGTTGTTTAATCTCCACATATTTATGAAATTTCCAGTTTTCTTCTTGTAATTGATTTCTAGTTTCACACCATTGTGATCAGAAAAGATGTTTGATATGACTTCAATCTTCTTACATTTATTAAGACATGTTTTGTGGCCTAATATATGATCTATCCTGGAGAGTGTTCCATGTGTGCCTTAGAAGAATGTGTACTTTATTGCTTTTGGATAGAATGTTCTATGTATGTCTGTTAAGTCCCTCTGTTCTAATGTGTAGTTTAGGTGAACGTTTCCTTACTGATTTTCTGTCTGACTGATCTATCCATTGATGAAAGTGGGGTATTAAAGTCCCCTACTATTATTGGATTGCTGTCCATTTCTCCCTTTAAGTCCATTAATATTTGCTTTATATATTTAGGTGAGCCTATGTTAAGAACATAAATATTTACAAATGTTATATCCTCTTGTTGAAATGACTCCTTTATCATATAATGACCTTCTTTATTTCTTAGAGTCTTTGCCCTAAAGTCTATTTTCCCTGATAAAAGTGTAGGTATCCAAGTTTCTTTTTGTTTCCATTTGCATGGAATATCTATTTCCATGCCTTCACTTTATCTGTGTGTTTCCTTACATGTGAAGTGAATCTCTTGTAGGCAATGTATAGATTGGTCTTATTTTTTTTGTTTTGTTTTGTTTTGTTTTTAATCCGTTTAGCCACTCTGTGTCTTTTGATTGGGGAACTTAGTCCATTGACATTTAAAGTAATTAGTGATATGTATGTACTCTTTACCATTTTGTTAATTGTTTTCTGGCTGTTTTTAAATTCCTTTGTTCCTTTCTTCTTCTCTTGCTCTCTTCCTTTGTGATTTGGTGATAATCTTTAGTGGCACGCTTAGATTCCTTTCTCTTTATCTTTTATGTATCTACTATAATGTTTTGCTTTGTGATTACCATGAGGCTTACGTAAAATAATATATCTATAACAGTCTATTTTAAGTTGACAAGTTAAGTTCAAACACATTCTAAAGCTCTACATTTTTACTCCTCCCCCTTGTTTAGTTTTTGATGTCACAGTTTCTTTTTATCTTGCATATTCATTAACAAATTATGGTAGTTATATTTATTTTTACTACTTTTTTCTTTTAACCTTTGTACTAGAATTATAAGTGATTAACTCATCACCTTTATAACATTAGATTTTTCTGAATTTTACTATATGTTTACCTTTACCAGTGAGATTTGTACTTTCATATGTTTTTCTATTTCTGATTAGCACTTTCATTTCAGCTTAAAGAAGTCCCTTCAGCATTTCTTGGAAGGCCAGTTTAGTGGTCATAAATTCCTTCACCTTTTGCTTGTCTGGAAAACTATTTGAAAACTATTTATCTCTCCTTCAATTCTGTAGGACAACTTGTCTGAGTAGAGAATTCTTGGTTAGTAGGTTTTGTTTGTTTGTTTGTTTTGTCTTGTTTTGTTTTCAACACTTTGAATATATTATGCCACTTCCTTCTGACCTGCAAAGTTTCTGCTGAAAAACCTGCTGATAGTCTTATGGAGGGTTCCTTTCCACATAACAAGTTGTTTTTCTCTTGCTGCTTTTAAGATTCTCTCCTTGTCTTTAAGTTATGACAGTTTAATTATAATGTGTCTTGGTGTGGGTCTCTTTGGCTCATCTTACTTGGAACTCTCTAGGCTTCCTAGATCTGGATGTCTATTTCCTTCCCCAGGTTAGGGAAGTTTTCAGCTATTATTTCTTCAAATAAATGTTCTGCCCCTTTCTCTATCTCTTCTCCTTCTAGGACCCCTATAATGCAAATGTTGGTCTGTTTAATGTTGTCCCACAAGTCACTGAAGCTATCTTCACTTTTTAAATCTTTTTTCTTTTTACTTCTTTGATTGGATGAATTCCATTGCCTTGTGTTTGAGTTTGCTAATTCTTTTTTCTGGCTTCTTCTAACCTGCTGTTGATCCCCTGTAATGTATTTTTCAGTGCAGGTATTCTTCAGCTCTGTGATTTCTGTTTGGTACTTTCTTGTATTTTCTATTTCTGTTGAAACTATCATTCTGTTCATGCATTGTTCTCCTGACCTCAGTGAGCATCTTTTTTTTTTTAATTTAATTTTTTAACTAATTAACATTTTTTCTGTTTCTGTAGTTTATTGATATATAATATTATATATGGCCTGCATGAACTTTAATTTTGCTAAGATATATGAGTTTTTTGCATCTCAGAAAGACTATTAGAATAAAAACTACAAAAGTGGATAAAGGTAACCATACTTACTTGCATAAGTGTCTCCCTTTTAAGAGATGTAATATCCCTAAAATAAAAAGGGGATAATTATGAAAATGAAATTTTTCCAGCATCGGTGTAGTAAGACTGGAATATTTTGTCACTAGTGAAATTTCTAAAGACTTAATAAGAACAGTTGAGACATACTTTCTCATAGTTTTATCAAGTGGAGTCAATATCGGTGTTTCCGATGACCTTCCCTAGCATTCAGAGATGCTGAGAACAGAGGAGATATAAAAACTATAATCAGGGACAAAATTAATATTTTTACCTAAAATAAATCAACAAACTAGAGGAATGCAGGGGGGAAAAAGCTAGTAAATTCAGTGATTTTAAGGTTACTTATTACTCTTATCATATCAGGGTGGGGTTTTTCCTTTACGTAGGGTTTTTTTCTTTGACTCTTTCACTTCTAAAATTTCTTTGCTTTGTGTTTTTCATTAATCTCTTACTTTTTATGTCTATTGCTGTTACTCCAAGCCTAGAATCTTTGCCTGATATTAATCTGTTGACAGTAATTTTACAACAAAGTTCAAGCAATCTTCTAAGGCTTTTATTGTGGGTATGGTATACATGAAGTAGAGGTCCTTTTGTCATTAGTAGCATATCTGTTCATAGTGACTAGAAGTTAAGTAATAGCACCTAAATATGTATTTAAGAATGATTCAAAATTGAGCATGTTTTGTTTTTAATCATTCCTCCCAAAGAGAATATTTTTATTCATTTCTTATTTATCTTTTCAGTGTTTCTTTATACAAATGAAGGCAAATACAATAGATATTTGCCTTATTTTTATTCTTTCCCTTTTACACTGAATGTAGTATATTGTATACATCGTATACATTCTTTCCCATTTACACTGAGTAGTATATTTTATATATTGTATATATTCAATCAAGTAATATACTCTCTTCACTGTTCTGCAACTTGCTTTCCTCACTTTATGATATGACCTGTAGATATCTTCACATCTGTATGGAGATCTTGCTCATTTTTTTTTTTTTTTTTTACAGCTTATAGTATTCCATCAAATAGGAGTGCCATAGTTTTTTCAACCAGTACTTGACTGCTAAATGCATAGGTTGTTTATAATCTCTAAATTTTACAAATTATGCTATAATCATTAAACCTGTACATATATTTTTTGTGCTTATGTAGGAGATTTTGTAGAATATATTCTCAGGAGAGGGATTGCTGAGTCAAAGAAAAATGTCTGTATTATTGGTAGATATTGTCAGATTCTTCTCCATAATGGGTTGTATGCTTTTGAGCAAGTTTTAAAGTAGAGAATTTATATGGTTCATTACCTTTCTTGCCATTCTAACTCCCAACTCAATCTAACTTTGGTTCCACTCAAAATTTTAAAATATAGGTTCCCTGCTAACTAGTTCTTTAATCTCTGCCAGAGATAAATGCCTATTTGCCTCAAGTATTTCAGGCTAGTATCTAATATCTTTTAATGGGTAATGTCAAAAATTAATTCAAGTGACTTTCTTCAACTCTTCTAGGTTTGTCATCAACATCACAATCTGTAGATCTGATTTGTCTACCTGGTAACTGGTAATAATTGTCAGTGCCAGAATCTAGTACAAAATTCTCAGATCACCTGTTTTCTCTGCTCTACGTTAAGATATCCTTAATAATTAGCATATGCTTTTAGGCTGACTGACATGGCTGATTAAATCATATAGTTCTCCTTTAAGACAAGACTCCCTGGGTACCCTCATGCATATTTACACTGGTTGCAATGAAAAATTACCAAGTCTTTCCTTATCTGGGTATGTTGTCAGTATATGGAAAAGGTAGACTCTAACATGCAGAGACCAAAGCCTCCTATTGCATTTAACTAGAGGGTCATGGAAAGAGCTCTGAAATCAGAAGCAAAAGACCTAGGTCTGCATCCTCTTCCTGTACTGTTTTTTTTTTTTTAATTACAGCTTTATTGATGTAGTTCATATACCATACAATTCACCCATTTAAAGAATACAATTCAGTGGTTTTTATTAGATTCAGAGATGTGAACAACTATCACCTTAGAGCAAGACTTACTCTTAGAAAAAGTCATAGAGTTTCCTTAACTTTAGTTTTCTAATCTATAAATTGTGGGAAATGTTACTTAGCTCATAAAATGGTTTGTGAGGATGATGTGAAATAGTGTACATGAATGAATTTGAAAACTCTAAAGCCCTGTTGGGTAAAATGAGATGGAATATTCATTTCCTCTGACTGGGGCAAGCTATAACAATATCCTAACCTTCTCTCATACATTTTTACCTCTCTGCATGTTTAAGATGCATTGCTAGGAAAAAGAAGGGATATCATGCCTTTTGTGAAGAAAGAAAGAATTTAAGAAAATATTTTATTTTCTGTTTTAGATATAGACTTCAATATGACAAAAATTTTAAAGAACCCAGAAGGATATACAATGCCCGCATCCAAGGAAGAATCAAGATTATCAGGACTACCAACAAAGGTTTGGAGTATAATAATTATAAAAAATGTCCTTCTTTAATTTCCAGTTTAATTAATTGAACAGTTTCACATGGACAATGTTGGTTATTACACTCTTGATATATATTTTAGAAAAAAATTAATAATCAGAAGAGATTTATTGGAGAGGTTAATCTTAATATTAAAGTCATATTTATTTCTGAAACTATCCTCATCTCTAAGGAAAATGAATAGCGTTTATCTTTTCCTCATACTTCTGGCACTGCTTCTCCTTGGGTTGACATACAGACATGGCTCTGATCTCAATAAGAGTCAAAGTTGCAGAGAAAACTTCAATGGCGTTTTCAACAGTGGTTGACCTGTCCCCGCCTCTTAAACCATGGTCCCGGAATAAATGACCATATGTAGGTACTCTTGATGTTAAGTCTTGAATACTTGCTTTCTCCACATTTTTGAAGGTGCCTCCCAAACAGAGGTCCTATGGATTTGCCACCTTGTGTTGCTTTAGCCAAGATTTGATGAGACCGTTGGCTTGAACTTCTGAATTTGATCTCTTAACTTGTTAGCCAATTGGGTTTTAAATCTGTTGCGGTCTTTTTTGTTAAAATTTTGTCTGAATTATCTAGTCAAGGCTGACCGTTATTTTAAATTTTATATTATGCCTATACAAAAACCACTTTCTGAAAGTCAGTATTCATATATTTCCTGGTCTTTAATAATCCAGGTATATAGACTCTCTTCCAACCTTCACAGTGCTGCCAAGGATGTCCGTACTTAGGATAGAAACTGGCGACTCTGGGAGTCCATTTGGGGTAGATGGCAATATTGCACCATCTTGGCTGCAGGGGGCGGGAGGCAGGGGAGTGCATGGGAGCAGAGGAGGAGGGTAAGGTTGCTAAATTTAGAAATCAAGGAAATGTAATAGAAATTGTATATCTGATCTTCAGCAAGCACTAAAAATGGTCTTTTATAGTTTGTTTACAAGTTGAAGAAATATGGACAGATGGATTTGTAACTGACAATAACTTTTTTCAGATATCGCTATTAAAAGATAGAAAGCAAATTGCAGATATGTCTTTGGCAGTACACCGTATTGCTGCATCATTGGCCCTGTCTCATGCACAATATTTTATCAACAACTTTGATAAAAATATGCTTGCCATTTTTCATTAGCCATGTAGAAGTCATAAAACCTGGAAGAACTATGAATATATTGGATGACCAAAAGTTTACAACAGGCTGGGGTAACAGGCCTGATCTTAGAAGATAAACTATTACTGTGGAAAAAGTATAGAGGTCCAGAATTACAACTGCATAAGTATAGGTTAATAAAGCCTTGCCTTGGAGGCCTCTGAAAAGATTTGGGAATCACTTTTAACAGTAAACTCTGTATATGTCAAAAGTAGAATGTTGTTGACACCAAAATCTACTGTATTCGTGGGCTGTTTAAACATGTGGAATCTACTCTGTGCTGATTAGACAATAATTGTGTATTACGTTCATTCTGGAGCCCTGCTTTCAATCTGCTCTTGCCTGATTGAACTACGCTTAAAAAAAAAATCATGGTTTCTCATAGAGGAAGAAGGATCTGTGTACTGTGGTTTTCTTAGTTTAAAAACTCGTAACTGCAGAAGAAGAACAGGAATGTCTGTTTCTAAAACTTCAGTAAGATAGAGTTTCTATCTTATAATACACCAGGCAAAAGCCAGGAAAATGCTTGGTGCGGTTTTGCATGCAAGTTTTAAGATCAGGCTAGGTATAACCTGATGTGAATTGTCATGGGAGACTATGGTGAAGTAAATGATTTACATTACAGAAAAAACAGCTGATATTGACATCAAGTTTTCACCATCAAAGAACTGCTTTTGATTACAATATTACCACTATTTGAAATAATTTTGGAGCAGCTATGAATGAATACAATGAAAAATTGACCATAAGCAAACAAAACACAAGAGAATTTTACATATTAGTAAAAACAAATGAGAATAAAATCTTACTTCCCCACAAGAAGTGGAATCAACAATAAATCTCTCATCTAGGCGTTATAAAAATTGAGGAAAGACTTAACATATGAGTAGTTGCTATACTTGCATCCCACAAGAAGTCAATAGTAGAATATTGGAGCAATTATAATTATGGTGGTTGTTTCCTTGACACAGAATTCATGGTCAAAGTTTTTTTCATCAGCACTGTGATGGGCTTCTAGCCTCTTTGTTCTGATGAGAAGTCACCTTGTTAACCTTATTTGGGTTCTCTTATATGTTGTTTTTCTCTCGCTGCTTTTGAGATTTTTCTTTTTGTCTTCGTCTTTCAGCACTTTGACTATGACGCATCTAGATGTGAATTTATCCTACTTGGAGTTAAGCTTCTTGGTTGTGTTTTTCGTAAAACTTGGAAAGTTTCAGTCATTATTTCTTCATATTTTTTCCTGCCCCTTTTTCTGGGGCTCTGCTCATTCTTTTCTCTTTCTGTTCTTCAGATAGAATGATCTCTATTGGCCTGTCTTCATGCTAAAAGACTAGCAGAGCCTTACTGCACATACTCATAGTCTCATACTTTAGTAAATTAATTAAGATGCCTTGCAGAATTTCCCTTTATTTGTTTTAATATACCAGATAATAATTGTATTTATGGTTATAATGCAGTTATATTTTATTTACAGTTCTTTAAAAATACACAAAAGTAATAATTGATTCGTTTTTTTTTTCCTACCCCTTACAGTCCCATTATAGCAGTAGTGGCCCAGAGTTTAACCGTGTTCTCTTCAATTTTGGAGGTCAGAGTCCACTGATTTTATATTATCTTAAGATGCATGAGCTAGCTGGTATTTCCAAAGCCCCTAGACAAGTCAAGATTAAACTCACTGAAATAGTGAAAGAACCATATCCTTTTTTAAGCTTTGCTTTAATATGATGTTTCCAAAATATTCAAAACTTTTAACTTTTTTTAATGTCTCAGTTAAGAAAAAAATTTTAATGCATTTTGTAACTAATGCTTTACTTAGCATTTAATTACATTCAAAACTTTTCATAGCATGTTTGGCTAAAAGTATTTTCTCTTTTAGTTCTAAGTCTGTGATTTTACATGTAAGAAAAATAAAACAAACATAAAACCCAGGAACTTAAAAAACCGGTATATTTAGCTCTTTAGTAAAAGACTATTTTTACAACTTTACTGTTCAGTGTTCAGTTTCAAACATTTGTCAGAACTGTGGGTCATGGACTTCTAAGTTTCTCCAGAAGAAAGTTTCAAATGTGCCTTAGCTATGTAATCCTTTGTTCTAATGAAAATTTATTAGAAAGCTTAATGTATAAAATATAACATAAATGAAATTGGAGCTCTTTGGTTGTAGCAGGGGTATCTGTTTACATTCTTGTGCCCCCTCTCTGCATAACCCATCCTGGCCCAGGTCTCACTAGGGACTTGGATGAACCCCAAGAGATCCAGTACAGTGGTCTCCAAACTGGGGTATACACAGCTCTGGGTGGAATATATATATATATATTTCTATCTTTAAAAATAAAAAAGATGTTGCACTTTACTAATATTTAGTAGACAGGTACCCTCACTCAGTTGATATTTCAGTCTGCACTCTACTCTGTTGAGGGATAGTAATAGCATGTTTGCTCTTGTGTTGTCTGAGTTCCACAACATATTGCTGTTTTCTTTGGGTGGTTAAGCAGATTTATAAATTATATCATTTGTTTTAACTAAATTGACACTTACTAATAGACCAATAGCTTTAAAAGTTTCCTGAAAAGAAATATTACTCAGCCATAAAAAAGAACAAAATAATGCCATTTGCAGCCACATGGATGGATCTAGAGATTGTCATATTGAGTGAAGTAAGTCAGACAGAGAAAGACAAATATCATATGATATTGCTTATATGTGGAATCTAAAAAAATGGTACAAATGAACTTTTTTACAAAACAGAAATAGAGTCACAGATGTAGAAAAGAAACTTATAGTTACCAAGGGGAAAAGGGGGGTGGGATAAATTGGGAGATTGGGATTGACATATACACACTACTATATGTAAAATAGATAACTGATAAGAACCTACTGTATAGCACAGGGAACTCTATACTTTGTAATGACCTATATGGGAAAAGAATCTAAAAGAGAGTGGGTATCTGTATATGTATAACTGATTCACTTTGCTGTGTAGCAGAAACTAACACAACATTGTAAATCAACTATACTCCAATAAAAATTAATTTTAAAAATTAAAAATAAAAAGCATTTGATGTTCCAAAAAAAAAAATGATGTGGTATATATACACAATGGAATACTACTCAACCGTAACAAAGAATGAAATAATGCCATTTGCAACAACATGGATGGACCTAGAGATGATCATACTAAGTGTAGTAAGTCAGACAGAGAAAGACAAATATCATATGATATCACTTACCTGTGGAATCTGAAAAATGATACAAATGAACTTACTTACACAACAGAAATAGACTCACAGACATAGAAAACAAACTTATGGTTACCAAAGGAGAAAAGTGGGGGATCATGAATTAGGAGTTTGGGATTAACATATACACATTTCTATATATAAAATAGTAAACAACAAGGACCTACTGTATAGCACAGGGAACTATACTCAATATTTTGTAATAACCTATAATGGAAAAGAATCTAAAAAAGAATACATATGTGTGTGTGTGTGCGTGTGTGTATGTGTGTGTGTTTGTATCTGAATCACTTTGCTGTACACCTAAAACTAACACAATATTGTAAATCAACTATATTTCAATAAAAATTTTTTTAAAAAGGAAAAAAAAAAGTTTCCTGAAAAGAAACTTTGGATTGATGATAATATTTATAATGCAAGAATAAATTTTTTTTAAAAACACAGAAGGATATTTCCTCTATTCCTTGAAGGAGCTCTTTTTCAGCTACACTAAGAGACAAAATTAGTGGTGATCCAATCAGTTCTGCCAAGATATAGGCCAAAAAAAATTAAAATTTTCAAAAATATCAATTGAAATATGGACATACATCATTATTATAAACAGTGAACCTAGCCCTAAGTGTATGTTATACTTTTCAACATTAGCAAATGATAGTATGATGCCAGTTTAGTTTGCACAGCATTTATAAACCAACTATCTAGACATCCATACAAATCTCTATAATTTGAGGATAAAAGGTTTGGTGTACCAAAAATAAATGTAGTGTTAAATTTTATTTTTAAAATATTTTATTTCATCTCACTGTTTTCTATCCATAGACTGCATATCTTTTATAATATGCATAATATATAAATGCAGATTGATATGTATATAATTTATAAATTTAAAATTATATCTGTCAGGGAGTGTGCTCACATAGCTTTTACTCATGGGATACATGATCCAGGAAGTGTGGAGAACACTGCCCTAGCAGATTCTCAAAATTCTTCCCAGGGCACTTCTTCTCCCATATTTCAATCAAGACAACCTCCAGAGTCTCACTGACCACAGGCACATGGAATTAACTTGGGTGGCTCTGGAACACAAGGAGAAAGCAAACTACAGAACTAAATCAGTCTGTTCTGAGACTTGTAACTTAAGGATTCTCATCAGCCTCGGATTATTCAAACAAATGGTTAAATACAAAATTTTTAGATGTCTAGAAGTGAAATTTGAAAGGTATGAAAACCATTCATAATAGATTACTTTTATTTTTAGCTAATTTTTATTGTGATTATAAAAATATCAGTCTTTGTGTTTATATTTCTGATGGGCATGGATTTGTCCACCAACAATACAAGGATTCATAACACCAGTTCACTGAGAATGTGGGAAGAGTATGAGTATATGTGGGGGTCGGGAAAGGAGGAATTGGATATCTAGAGCATGAAATCTTTTAGGAGAGTATTTCATTCCATAAAGATCGGAAAGAAATCACCACTTAGAAAGAAAGTAATGGGTCTGGACAAAACTATAATTCAAAAAGATAAATGCACTATTATGTTCATAGCAACACTATTCACAATAGCCAAGACATGGAAACAACCTAGATGTCCATCGACAGATGAATAGATAAAGAAGATGTGGTACATATATACAATGGAATGCTACTCAGCCATAAAAAGAATGAAATAATGCCATTTGCAGCAACTTAGATAGACGTAGAGATTATCATACTGAGTGAAGTAAGCAGAAAGAGAAAGACAAATACCATATGATATCACTTATATGTGGAATCTAAAATATGACACAAGTGAACTTATCTATGAAACAGGAACAGACTCACAGACATAGAGAACAGACTTGTGGTTGCTGGGGGTGGGGGGGTGCTGGAGGGAGGGATGGATTGGGAGTTTGGGATTAGCAGATGTAAACTATATATTATATATAGAATGGATAAACAACAAGGTGCTATTGTATAGCACAGGGAACTATATTCATTATGCTGTGATTAAACCATAATGGAAAAGAATATGAAAAATAATGTGTATATATGTATAACTGAATCACTTTGCTGTGCAGCACAAATTAACACAACATTGTAAATCAACTACACTTCAAAAAATAAATTTAAAAAAAGAAAGAAAGTAATGGGGCTTTCCATGATGCTTTCTGAGCTTGTAAAATGTAATGCCTGCTGATAAGAAAAAATATTCCTAGATCTAATGATGAACAAAGTGATAATGATGCCTCACATTCATCAGCATTTTACAATTTTTCAAAACATTTATTGAATCTTCCTATGTATCATTGCGAGAAATGACAAGACTCCTGGGACAGTGGACAGAGCAGGCACCCATCACAGCCACTTTACAGATGAGGGAACCAAAGCTCAAAGAGGGTGAGTAGCTTACCCAAGTGATTCATGCAGCAGAGCTGGCAACAGAGTCTACCATTCCCTGAGCCATGCATACTTTTCTGACATGACGATCCAGGCTAGAATTCTCCTTGAGCGTGATATTAGTGGTTGGTGGCAGAGCCCGGTAATGTTTTCTCCAACACCTTTTTTCTAAAATATTTTTTCTTTTTTTTAATTTATTTTTTATTGAAGTATAGTTGATTTACAATGTTGTGTTAATTCCAAGAACTTGATAGCTGATAATGAAATTTGTGTCCAGAGTTCCCATAATTATCTATGATGACTGTATGATCACTGAATTTATCTCTTTCTCACTGAAATTTTACATTGAAGCTATTCAGAATATAGAACATTTTTATTAGTTTTTCTCAGGGCTTACTGGAGTCCTCTGGCTTTCCTGAAGTGGAAAAATAACACTTTTTAGCTAATGCATCTATGCAGAGTGAAGGAGTAGGAGAAAGTAGAGAAAGTGGAGGAGTTAAATAACAAAAAAGACAAATATAATTCATCATATTTGGGGTTGGCAGACTCTAAAATGGTCCTCAATGATCCCTGCCTTCTGGTTCATGCCCTGTGTAATTCCCTCCCATTGGGTATGGGCTGAACCTATGACTTGCTTCTAACAAATAGGATATGGCAAACATAATGGAATGTCACTTCTGAGATTCAGCTACAGAAAGACTGACATCAGTCCTGCTCGACCTTTGTTGCTTGCTCTTTCGGAGCCTTCCAGCTACCAAGTTGTGAGCTGCCCTGTGGAAAGCCCACGTGGCAGGGAAGGGAGGAAGTCCTCCAGCCAACAGCCAGTAAGAAACTGAGACCCTTAGTCCAACAACCGATGAGAAAGTAAATCTTGCCAACAACCACGTGAGTGAGCCTAGAAGCAGAACCTCCTTCATTTGATCCTTGAGATCACTGCAGCCCCTGCCTGTATCTTGATTGCAGCCTGTGAGAGGGACCCTGAGTCAGAAGTATCCAGCTGAGCTGTGCCCTGATTCCTGACCTGCAGAAGCTATGCAGTAATAAATGTTTGTTGTTTTAAGCTGCCAAGTTTCAGGATAATTTTACATCTATAGATAACTCACAATGTTTGAGCAAAAGTCTGATTTAGACAATCTCTTCAATACTTTTATAGCCCCTATATACCTCAATCCAAATATTTATTACATTGTAATGTAACCATTTCTTTTTACTTGTTTTTCTCACCCAATAGAGAACAAAGAATCATCTGCCTCTATATCCCTGCCACCAGAAAAAAGTATCTAGCTTAAAATAGGTATTAAATAAATGTCTGATGGGTGGATATATCCCAGTTTTATATAAAGATAAGACCAAATTTCATTTTATTTTTCAACAAAATTTGACATTATTGTTAAAATTAAGAAAACTAGATGATAGGGATAGAGATAGAAATTTGGGAGTCATTGGTACAAAGTTAATCTTTGAAGCCATCATTATCAAAATGATGTTTTTAAAAATGTATTAAAGAGTTACTGTGTACCAAGCACTGTTTCTAAGTACTTTACATTTATTAACTCATTTAATTATCATGTGAACTTCTGAGATAATTACTATTATTGTCTCTCATTTACAGATAAGGAAACTGAGGCACAGGAAAGTTAGGTAACTTGCCTGAGGACACCTGAGTAAGTGATAGCACTTGGAGTCTATCCTTGACAGTCTGGTTTCAGAGCCAATGCACTCAAACATTCTGGTACTTAATTGTTTACCCAGGGGGATGTATAGTTCCAGAAGCAGATAAAAGTGTATTCTAGACTCACAGACTTAGAGAACGAACTTACAGTTACCAGGGGGGAAGGGTGGGAGGAGGAATAGACTGGGAGTTTGGGATTGACATGTACACACTGCTATATTTAAATAGATAACCAACAAGGACCTACTGTATAGCACAGGGAATGCTACTCAATATTCTGTAATAACCTAAATGGGAAAAGAATTTGAAAAAGAGTAGATACCTGCTTATGTATAACTGAATCACTTTGCTGTACAACCGAAACTAACACAGCATTATTAATCAACTGTGCTCCAATATAAAATAAAAATTTTAAAAAAACATTCTAGGCTTTTAGGGATAATCACAATTATGGTTTGGGGTAGGGGTGGTAAGAGGCAGAGAAGTCAACAGAAGAGAAGAAGGGATGCCATGGTAATGTTCCTCATATTTGAGGAAAATAGTTAATTAAAATTTCTACGGCTGGTCCTGCATTAAATAATAACTTTAGTAGTTTTTCCTTCAGACATTTAAGATTGCATGATCATGCACATTCTATTTCAAAATCCTTTATTCATTTAAAAAGAGATTCTTCATCAACTCTAGAACTTGGAATTTCACATCATTCTGATCTTAACCCAGTGTCTTTCCAAACTGAATATTGGCTAAGACTGGGCCATACTAATGAATAACACTTTCTCCTTATGTAGAAGTGAGTTGTAAGAACCGGTGCAATTGTGTTGTTCCATCCACTTGCATGCTTATCCCACAGTTCCCGCACAATATTTTTTTTCCCAAAGACATGGAGAATGTTGTAGTATAATAGAGGAAATAAACAGAGCATTCTCAAGTAACCGGTTTATTCATTTTAGGAGATAGTACATTTAATGAAATGCATTTTTGCTCAGAAATGAAAAGGGTCCTCTCTGCTATTGTCAAAATTGTTTTTATAAACTCCTATTTTATATTTTATTTTGGTATATCAGTCTTAAGTACTTTATTGTCAGGTCTTCATTGGCAGACCCCTTCCCTGTGACAGTACAGTGTGTACTCAATTTTGGAGCATGGAAAATATATGCACTTGTTTTGTACCTGTAGTTTGGATATATAATTGACATCTTTGTGCTTTGGTGTTTCAAAAATATTAAGGCTGTAATGAGGAGTCACATTTACAATCATCATATATTCTCTACAATGAATATGCTCCCTTAATTAAATCACGATGCTGGAAAAACACACCAAATTAATTAGTTTTTTATTTTATTTAATTAATTATTCTTTTTTTCTACTTGTTAAATAGCTTTATTAAGACTCCCAGAAAGATTTATCCTGTCATACTTTCAAATGGAGATCTGGAACACATTCCTAATTATTCTTCCAGCCAGTTTTTGTAGACTGCATTTTTTTCTTTTTAATGAGAATGTTCATAAATTTTTTTTTTAACATCTTTATTGGAGTATAATTGCTTTACAATGGTGTGTTAGTTTCTGCTGTATAACAAAGTGAATACGTATACATATATCCCCATATCCCTTCCCTCTTGTGCCTCCCTCCCTCCCACCCTCCCTATCCCACCCCTCTAGGTAGTCACAAAGCATCGAGCTGATCTCCCTGTGCTATGCGGCTGCTTCCCACTAGCTATCTATTTTACGTTTGGTAGCGTATATATGTCCATGCCACTCTCTCACTTTATCCCAGGTTACCCTTCCCCCTCCCCGTATCCTCAAGTCCATTCTCTAGTAGGTCTGTGTCTTTATTCCCATCTTGGCCCTGGGTTCTTCATGACCTTTTTTTTTTTTTTTTTTAGATTCCATATATATGTGTTAGCATATGGTATTTGTTTTTCTCTTTCTGACTTACTTCCCTTGTAGACTGCGTTTTAATGGAGGTTCATACATGGCAATCATACCCATTTTTTTTATTATTTAGTCTTTTTTTTTTATTGAAGTAGAGTTGATTTACAATGTTGTGTTAGTTTCAGGTATACAGCAAAATGATTCAGTTTTACATATACATTCATTTTTTTCAGATTCTTTTCCCTCATAGGTTATTACAAAAGAGATTCTTATGACCCAGTTTCTTAAACTCAAATTCAGAACAATATCATACTTGATCACTATGCAATTTTTATATCAGTCTTGTGGAACAGATACATTCAAAAATAAATTTAACATCATAGGTAATATTTCTTTTGATTTGCCAAAGTCATAAGAGGGAAGATGAAGATTGCTTTCTTGTCAGTGTTTCAGGATCCACATATAAACACTGAGAAGACTGGAGATGTGTGTAGAGAGGGAGGCGGGGAGTAAATGCAATCATACTTCACAGGGAACTCGTGATTCTGACAGGACTTTTAACGTATACTTATAAGGAAAATAATGAACTTTTTACTAGATAATGTACATTAAATCATTATTAATAGAAAATTTGAATTTTTTAATGAATAGTCTTTGAATTTCTTTTTTTAAAACTTGATTACTTAGTACTAGAGTTATGAGTAAAACTAAAAAGAGAAACTGACTTCTAGGACCCAGAGCTGAATGTATAGTGTGTTTTTAAACTGGGAAGAATCTTGTGCAAAATATATTTGGAGCTCCTAATTTTCCCATCTTACATTGCCTGCATTTTTGTAAACTACCTCAACTCCTTTATGTATTGAGAGTAAACTAACAAATACCCAAAAGTCTATTAATTATTTTACATGTTTCACAAATTATTTATTTAAAAAAAAAAAGGAAAACTCAGGAATAAAATGTTGGGTCTCATTAAAAAATAAAGTTTATAGGCTGTATCTGTATTTCTAACTTGAGTTTAGAATGTTCGTTCACTTTTTTTTTGCAGTTTGGGAAAAATCTGAACTTAAGGCAGTGTCACAATGAGGCTATTGTGTTACTGTAAACACATGCTCCCACCATCACACATATATACAGACTTTTTAACATGTAAAAACTGTCCAGAGTCAGATAATTCAACTCTACAATTAAAAATAATATGGGATATATCAACATTTATCCCAGCATAAAAATAAAAGCTATATGAAGAAACCATCTGTTGTGAATTATCTGTGATGTGGGAGAAGCAAATAGTCAACAGGGAAAAAAGGAAAAGTAAGAAACCCTGAGACTCATATAAGGTCACCAGCTCTGTATAACACTCCGTCTTCACACAGAATCTAGTGGGAAACTCTTTAGAGCCATGTGCAACTTCCTTTCACTTTTATTTATAAAAAGATTTCCAATAATCTTTGTCACACATGCATATATAGATTTTTTTCTCACTAATATGTGAATAACAACTTGTGAGCTGTTACTAAAAGTTACTATGAATGGTATTTTTCATTTCAAGTCAGTTACATTTCAAGTTAATTAACATATACTAAGGATTTGGTAATCAGATTTTTAAAAGGATACATTAGCTAAAAGACAGATGTCTGAAAAAAACTTCTAATCCAGAACCATTTTATCTAGTGTTTTTTCCAGTAAAGACAGGATAAAATACTTTTTTCCCTCAATCCTAAAATTCTCAGGATGAAATGAATAGGAAAGCCTACACTGCCAGAAAGTTTGTTCCATTATTTATGAGATTGTACCCCCAAAATCTAACGCTCACTTTCCTCAGCTTCAAAATAGGGATATGGACATTATAATATCATCTGTTAATGAGACCTTTCAGATAATAGAAACCAAATGTTAGCTTCCTGGAGTGGGAGGTCTTTTTAAAATACTTTTTGTTGAAAACACGCAGCCCTAAAAACCCTGTGGCAACACAGACTCCCTCTACCAAAACACGAGGGAGGACTGATACTTCCTCTAGTTGTCTGCAAAGAGGAAAAACAGGCTGGGGAGCAGGGGAGAATGAAGAGGGGATATGAGAAAGTAGAGAGGAAACCTAAAAACCTTAGTTGCATGGAAGAGACCCCTTCAGCAGTATAGGGAAAAAATTTAATTTGAGCCCAGATTTGAGCCTATATTCTTCATGTGTATCAAGCAGATGGATTGGGCTATATAAGTTTCAAGTCCTTTTGAATCCTGAGATTTGTGATTCTGTTGGAGGAATTTGACTTTCCACACCATTGGTGGTTGAATTGGTAAATAGCTCAAATTTTCGCTGAAATGACAACCTTCTCATTTTGTCAGGTCACTGTAGAACCATGTTCTTCTGAGGCTACAGTAAGAAAAAGAATGCATAGGCACCATTTTTCCCATTCACAGCTGTCAGTTCCCCTAAAGGACCACCAGAATAACCTGTTGACCAAGTAAAGCTAAGTTTAATAGACTTATTGTAGTAAAAGAGAACAACAATTTAACAGAGCTTTAGTAGTGTCTCAAAATGGATAAATTCAGGGATGACATTTGTAGGGTTTTAGGACCTAAGTTGGATGATTTTGAGGCAGGTTGTGCAAGGTGAGAAACTGCTTGGGATTGGGCAGAGTTTAATATTATAATTTTGGACTAGTGGGCCCAGTGAAGCAAGGGTCTTGAAGTAAGCTTTGATGTGCAAGCTATTTTAGCTGGTTCAAAGTCTTATCTTTCAGGAAAAAGCATTTTCCGGAGCAAGTTGTAGGTTATTTTTGCTTATTCTCAGTGTTGTTAAACATAGAGACAGGAAAAAGTATGCATGGCCCCCCATTTTTTAACACAGGGACAGGAGTGACATCAGCATCATGGCTGAATAAGACATCATGTCGCCCCTCAATGACAACAATTTGGCATACAACCACGGACAAAAATGCCCTTGTGGGAGTTGTGGGATCCATTACCATTCGCCAAGGCATCTGAGAGGAGGATCACCCACATGTGCATCATGTAATAGGCATGCAGATTTCGGTCCTAGCTGTGGAACTTGTAGTGGCCTATGAACCAATTCTAGCCCCTCTTGATCACAGTCCAAGAACCCCTGGAAAACACTGTCATAGGCAATCACCTATAGATGAGACAGCCCCTGTGGAAGTCCAGGCTTCCAGAAGAGAAATTTCAGCACACCACTGAAACAGAAAAATACAAGTGTAGATGCATGGGAAAGGATAACAGGAACAGTTTAACTTCACCTCTCCCCCAAGACAGCACAGCTTAGGGCCAAGAGAGATCTTCTCAGCCCGTGATTTCTTGTGTGGGGGAAAGTGAGAGTGAATTAGTGCCCACCTGGCTTCCCAAACAGTGTGATTGCTGCCAAAGAGGCTTCTTTCTCTCTTCCCCATCCAGAGTACTGAATGATGAGCTTCATGACTTAGGGGTTGGAAAGAGGCTGGGAGAATTGTAGATAGAACTCTCAGAGGGCATTAAAGGGATGCAGATTCTACTAACCATGTCATAGACTCTACCAAGAAGCCTGCCCATGAGCCCCTGAGGACACCTCACCCATAGATACCCCCAGCTAGCCCATAGACACCCCCAGTGCGCCATGAACCCCACCCACATACATTCTCACCCTGTGACCAGCTCCCTGTGCACACTCCCAATAGCAACAGCAAAAGCGAGCTTTGGCAGACAGCTAGTGAGTATACACAGAAAGCCTGTGCCAGCCCAAATCTGTGGGCCAGGGAGGGACCACAAACTTGAACTTATATGCCACCTTTGGGAAAGCAAAAGGAAGGCTGTCAGCACTTGGCCTGGTGTGTTAACAGGGTAGAGAGATGGCATAAAAGCTTTAAAACTCTGCCACTAAAGGGAGCAAGAAGTGTGAAACAGATGTATCCATAGAAGGTCTGAAAAGCCTCAGAATCCCTAGCAGAAGGTATTTATCTCCCAAAGGAAGTTAGCAAAGACTAGAGGAGGTGACTGCTATTTCAAATGTGAAGACAGCAACACAGAACTTCAAAGAACATAAAAAATTTAAGGAAACATGACACCACCAATAGATCACAATGATCCTCCAGTAAGTGATCCCAAAGATATGGAGATCTCAATTTACCTGATAAAGAATTCAAAAGAACTGTTTTAATGAAACTCAGTGAACTACAAAAAAGCAGAGAAAGATAATTCAATGGAATCAGGAAACAGTGCAAATCATGAACAAAATGAGAAGTTTAACAAAGATATAAAAATTATAAAAAAGAACCAAACAGAAATTCTGGAGCTGAAGAATACAATGAATGAGATGAAAAAAAAAAAAAATGTGATGGAGAACATCAATAGCAGAATGGGTCAAGCAAAGAAAGAATCTGTGAGTTAGAAGACAGGAACTTTAAAATTACCCAGTCAGAGGAGAGCAAAGAAGAAGGAATTAAAAAGAGTGAAGAAAGCTTGCTTGATCTGTGGGATCCCATCAAAAGAAATAATCTACAAATTATTCGAGTTCCAAAAGAAGAGAGGGAGAATGGAGCACAGATCTTAATTAATAATGGCTGAGAACTTCTCAAATCTGGGGAGATGTTTAGGTATCCAAGTTCATGAAGCCCATAGGCCACCAAACAAATTCAACTTAAAGAAATCTTTGCCAAAGCACATCATAATTAAACTGTCAAAAATCAAAAACAAAGGGAGAATCTCCATTTTTTAGTCTGCTTCCCCAAAAACCCAACCCAGGATAGTATATTTGTTACCAGTATTATTTAACAAAGGGACAACAGTGTTGGTTTCATTTCTCACCATTATAGAGAAAACAATCCACTGATTTCTCACTACTTTTCTTGTGGATCCCTGATAGTCAACTAAATGGAAGCAGAGAAGAAAATGTATGGGAATTACATTTTTTAAAAATTCAACATTGTACTGTGGACCTCACTTGCCACCATGAAATGGGGCTACCTGCTCCAAGAGTTTGGGCAGAATTGGCCAGATGGCTTCCCACATCTTTTAGAGTTCATAATCTAGAAGCAGGAGTGTTAAGTACTGAATTAGACTAAAAATCCCATATCTAGTAGTCATTTTTGTGTTTAGGAGACATTTAAAACTCTAAATTTTGTATTCATTTAGAACCACTCATTGTGGCTCTAAGTAAATACACTGTGCCTATGTAGTTCTTGTTTCTCCACTCTGTGAGTTCAAACAGATGCAAAGAAGGCTAACAAAAAATGATCTACACAATGGATAGTTTCTAAGTAAGAAGCAGAAGAACCTATAAAAAAGAGCCATTCTTTTTTATGGCTGAGTAGTATTCCATTGTGTGTATATGTGTGTGTGTGTGCATGCCACATCTTCTTTATCCATTCATCTGTTGATGGACACTTAGGTTGCTTCCATATCTTGGCCATTGTAAATAATGCTGCTATGAACATTGGGGTGCTTGTATCTTTTTGAATTAAGGTGTTTGTTTATTTAGGACATATACCCAAGAGTGGAATTGCTGGGTCATATGGTAGCTGCATTTTTAGTTTTTTGAGAAAATGCCATACTGTTTTCCACAGTGGCTGCACCAATTTACATTCCCACCAACAGTGTGCAAGTGTTCCCTTTTCTCCACATCCTCACCAACACTTGTTATTTCTGTTCTTTTTGATGATAGCCATTCTGACAGGTGTCAGGATATCTCATTGTGGTTTTGGTTTGCATTTCCCTGCTGATTAGTGATGTTGAGCATCTTTTCATGTGCCTGTTGGCCATCTGCATTTCCTTTTGGGAAAAATGTCTATTCAGTTCTTCTGCCCATTTTTTAATTAGCTTGTTTGTTTTTTTGATGTTGAGTTTTATGAGCTGTTCATATATGTTGGATATTAACCCCTTATCAGTCATTTGCAAATATTTTCAACCATTCAGTAGGTTGTCTTTTTGTTTTGTCAATAGTTTCCTTTTCTGTACAAAAGCTTTTAAGTTGAATTAGGTCCCATTTTTTTATTTTTGCTTTTATTTCCTCTGCTTTAGGAGACAGATCCAAAAAAAATATTACTACAATTTATGTCAAAGGATGTTCTGCCTGTTTTCCTCTAAAAGTTTTATGGTTTCTGGTCTTACATTTAGGTCTTTAATCCATTTTGAGTTTATTTTTGTATATGGTGTTATAAAATGTTCTAATTTTATTCTTTTACTTGTAGCTGTTCAGTTTTCCCAGCACCACTTATTGAAGAGACTGTCTTTTCTCTATTGTATATTCTTGCCTCCTTTGTCATAGATTAATTGAGTGTAGGTGTGTGGGTTTCTGGGCTCTCTATTCTGTGCCATTGGTCTATGTGTCTGTTTTTGTGCCAGTACCATGCTGTTTTGATTACTGTAGCTTTGTAGTATTGTCTGAAGTCAGGGAGCATGATTCTCAAGGTTGTTTTGGCTATTCGGGGTCTTTGTGTTTCCATACAAATTTTCAAATTATTTGTTCATGTTCTGTGAAGTATCCTCTCAGCATTTTTGTAAGGATTGCTTTGAATCTGTAGATTGCATTGGGTAGTATGGTCATTTTGATGATATTAATTCTTCCAATCCAAGAACACAGTATATCTTTCCATCTGTTTTTTTGTCTTCAATTTTTTTCATCAGTGTCTATGGTTTTCTGAATACAGGTCTTTTACCTCCTTAGGTAGGTTTATTCCTAGGTATTTTATTCTTTTTGATGCACTGGTAAATGGGATTATTTCCTTAATTTCTCTTTGTTATCATTGTTGGTAGTATATACAAATGCAGCAGGTTTCTGTATGTTAATTTTGTATCCTGCAACTTTACCGAATTCATTGATGCGCTATAGTAGTTTTCTGGTGGCTTTGTTAGGATATTCTCTGTATAGTATCATGCCATCTGCAAACAGTGACAGCTTTACTTCTTCCTTGCCAGTTCGGATTCCTTTTATTTCTATTTTTTGTCTGATTTCTGTGGCTATACAATACTTATGCTATGTTGAATAAAAGTGGTGAGATTGGGCATCCTTGTCTTGTTCCTGCTCTTAGAGGAAATGCTTTCAGTTTTTCACCATTGAGTATGATGTTAGCTCTGGGTTTGTCATATATGGCCTTTATTATGTTGTGATAGGCTCCCTCTATGCCCACTTTCTGGAGAGTTTTTATCATGAATGGATGTTGAATTTTGTCAAAAGCTTTTTCTGCATCTATTGAGATGATCATATGGTTTTTATCCTTCAATTTGTTAATTTGGTATATATCACACTGATTGATTTGTGGATATTGAAAAATCCTTGCATCCCTGGGATAAATCCCACTTGATCATGGTGTATGATCCTTTTAGTGTATTGTTGGATTCAGTTTGCTAATATTTTGTTGAGGATTTTTGGGTCTATGTTCATCGTATTGGCCTATAATATTCTTTTTTTGTGTGGTGTTTTTGTTTAATTTTCATATAAGGGTGATTCTGGCCTCATAGAATGAATTCAGAAGTGTTCCTTCCTCTGCAATTTTTGGAATTGTGTGCATATTAAATAGCCATGTGTGACTATTTAGACTTATACTTAAATTAATAAAATCAAAGATAAGTAAAAATTCAGTTCATCACTTACACTAGTCACATTTTAAGTGCTCACTAGCCGTGTGTGACTGTTGTCCAGTACAGATATCAAACATGTCCATCATCACAAAAAAGTTCTATGGACAGCACTCTCTTGAATAAGAGGAAAAGTTTAATCCATTCACAGAACTTGAGATATCATCTTTGGATATCAGACAGCCAGCACATATAGAACTTTCTTTTACCTTGCCACTTACAGCTTTCTAATTTTAGAAGTTTCATGGCCTAAGATTATATATTATCTTGTTCATCCATTCTTTAATCCAACAAAATTACCAACCAAGTTAATTTCCCATCTGAGTTCTTAAATTTCCAGTCACACATTTTGCTTTTTTTAGTTGGATTTTTTTTTCCTTTTACCCTAGTTTCATTTTATTTGATTTTTGTTTGTTTTTGCTCCAAGGTAAACTACTTTTGTCATCACGCAGATTTTTGCTCCATGCAACATGGCTTCAATCCATAGTAGAAAGTGTGCTACTCTCTGTATAAGCCTTCAGCTAAACAACTTCATAAGTAGCCTAGATCTGTATAAAATTCTGATTGCCTTTTTGTATAGTCATATTTTTGATCCATGGACTCCCTTTACTTAATTCACATTGGTACTAATTTATATCAGTTACCTAAAATAACCTACAAACTCTCCTACTAGGCTCTTAACGATTCCTTAAAGGATAAGATTTTTAATTTTTAAGAATATATTTAAGATTTATTTAATAGAGCATTTTATAAGCAGAGAAATATCATGGAGTCATAGTAGGATAAAGGATACATCAGGTATTTAAATTTTGCTCTTCAAAAAGAAAAGGAGGTTTTATTTATAGTTTTAGGTAACTTTTCAAATGGAAAGCTATTCTAGGCTTTGCTGAGTAGGTTGCTAAGTTTCCTCTTTTCATGAACTCTGCCAATTAAGAACGGTGGCCAAGTTAAGAAAGGTTGGGGGGAGAAGGAACATCATACTTTTTTTTTAAAAGAACTTGAGGAGCAATGCGGTTTTGTTTTACATGAGTGAGTATGTGCATGTGTGTTGTAAGCATGTTGCAGCCACCCTGAGCCAGAGACAATTACAGAGTTGCTTGTAAGATCCAGGCCTTTTTTCTTACAGATTCAGTTTAAATTCTAGTTAGGGTTTTTTCTTATCTTTTCTTTTAATAAAATACACAAGACCCAAACCACAATTCAGCAAACTTGTTATTAAACTAAATAATGAAAACTTTAGTTGCCTTAGGTAATCAGGTTCCAGGGAGTGGGTTGTATCAATTCTTTTTAGCCAAAATTTGGACTTTACATTATAAACATGGTTCAATTGAAAAAATAAGAGGGGGAGCAGGAGGAGTTTTCATCTCGGAGATTTAGTAAGATTTCAGGTTTTTTGGGGTTTTTTTAGTGTAAATATGGTAAGGCCCAATTTGTAACAAATAAGAGAAGAAAACTTCATTTTCAGATACTTTAAATGATCTTAAGACATTGAAAAAGACAGATATTCTTGCTACACATGTTATTGGTCAATAAAAAAATCAGATGGAAAAGTCATAGCTTCTTGAATGCTTAGAATTTAAGACTAAAAAGTAATATCTCAAGTAAATATTAAAAATTGACTAAATTATAATTTTGTGTTTACTTAACTCTTTCTCCTCCTAGGAGTTAGGCAGGCAAAGGAGAAAATCTACTCTGTTACTACACATTCACCCCATAAAAATCACTGCCATTTTATGGCTCCAAGTGATTCTGCAAGATGTTCCAGGATTTCAGAAAATAGAAACCCTATCCTAGCTTAGAGCTGGAGTCCTATGTATTTAAGGAAAAATCACATTGGCTCCTTTAGGTGGTTGCCTCATATGTATTTGTTCTCTGTTTTATTCCATTTTGGTCTGTGGGAAGTGGGGACTCGAGAATTTCTCTTCTTATAGGAAGGACTTAGATATTCAGTCCAGTTACAAGCAGGGGGGTAGAGAACCTGTACTTACAAAGCAAACCCAAAATTTGTGTGTTCATTTGGAATAGCTTTCTGAGGGGAGTAGGGGTTGATGGAAATAATGGGGATGGCTAAAATTCCTCCAAACAACCCTTGGAACTGTCTCTGTTCAAGGGTGTAACTTATAAAAATGGTAGAATCTCCATAAATCAGCAACTCGTTTATCCAGCCTTATCAGGGAATGAACTGTTACCCATAACTAAATTTTCCAGATACCTACAGCCAAGCATTTGAAGCACCAAAACTTTTTTTAACTATTTTAATGAAAATTTTCCTTAAAGATATTTCATACTTCCCTTACTTAATATAGCAAAAAGTAACTTTATCATGATGACTAGGCTTCTCAAGATGAAATCTGTAATAAATAAATAAAAGTTAAACACACGCCTAAAAAAATATGATGAAATCTGTGACTCACCTGCACTGAGATATCAATAAGAATACTTGTTCAGTAGATGATGAATACCTATTACATACCAGGACTAGTACTAGCGAAGGTGCTAAGTAATCCAACAGCAAAGACAGAAACTGTGTCATCAGTGACAGAAGCCTGCGAAGATGCTGTAGTAGCACAAAGGAGCTCCCTCATCCAATTTGAGACAGTGCTGCACTAAAGGAAAACAGGTTGCTAGGCTTTAATAGTCTTTGTGCCTAATTTTTATAGTTCTTCTGTCTCCTACTTCAAAAACTGCCGGTCGTCCCTTCTCACTCCTATTAACTCCTTAAAGCCAAACACCGTGAGAAACAAACTCATCTTTGTTTCTTAAAGTGGGGTAAACGTCCTGGCAAGTTTGTTGAATGCTTTTAGTTAAATCTGTGTTAATATTTCCAGTAGTCCTGTTCCTTCAGTGTTCTAGACTATGCTACGAAAACCTGCTGCTAATAATGTATTAAGTAATGAAACTTACTAAAACAGTAACCCTATTTTACACATCATTCCACGCCATATAGAATCTGGATGAGATTCCCACAGTGGTACCATCTCCTGTAGAATAAGGCACATGTGCTTAGTAATAACATTTTTTGAGTCTTTTTTTTTTCTTTACTTGACTATATCGTGAATGTTTGACACTTTTGCAAATGCAGCATTAGAATATTTGAAGTATAAAAAAGGTAAACATTAAGCAGAAGATAACTGCTCTAAGATCAGTTTAGGCCACACGCTGGTAAGTTATACAATAATTTAGTTTTTAGGATTAAGAATCAAATGAATTCTAGTGTATAGAGGAGATTATGGTAACTGCTTGCTGCTTACCTTCCTTTTGCTTCTTATACAGTAGCATTATGTGTAGAATGAGCACTTGAACCTGGGAATCTCAGGAGCATTCTGAGAATACTCCCAGAAGTGTCTAAGGGATATGAAGAAAACAGCAAAGCTTCCTGCAACCTCATCCTAGGACATTATTTTTGACAGATAGGAGCAAAATTTGCCCTTGAGCCATTCTTTTTCTAAGTCACACACACCCAAGCTCTCAGACAGGGTACTTCCCTTCAAGAAGCCTCAGTTTCTGCATGTATACTATAATCAAATTGGACCCTATGATTTCTAAGGCCCATTATTTCTCTAATACTCTGTGATTCTAAAGGGAGATCAAAGACCCCAGAGAATGAATGGAGGCCTCTAGGATGTCTCTATGTCTTTGTTTGTCACAACCCAACCACAGCTGTTGCGAAGTCCCAGAATAGGATCATTTTTATTTGTACCCAAATGGCTCCTTCTCCATTTAGTGTCTTGCCATGTAACCTCCACGTAGCAGTGCACAAGAAAATGAAGTGTGAGATCAATTCAGACAGTGGGATTGGAAAACATGCTGCCACAGTCATCCTGAAGGACTAGAATATAGCCATTCTTCATAATTTATAAGCTTTAAGTACTGTTTTTCTACAATTGGGGAAAAACGATGGCTTTAAGTATCTGAAGAGAATAAAAATTAGGATATTCATTAACAAATATTAACAGAAGTCTACTGAAAACCGTCACCATTGAGTAGTGCAGGAAAATGCTACAGTCTTAGCACCAACTCCTTACACAACACGAATATAAAATTATGACCAAATTTTGTGGGCAATGAGAATGACTTTATAAAGAATGTATACCCAGTTCATTTCAATAATGACATGTGTTCAAAATTAATAATTTATGAGAAATAAAACAGTTCTTTGTCTCAATACTAATAGTTTATGATGAATGTGCAAAGCAAAGAAAATTCAATTAGTTCAGAGTGAGAAACACCATCTTGCTCCCAAATACTTCATCATGGAACTCATACTCAAGGGCACAATATAAGTTTGTAGAAGGATAAAATCTTTGAAATTCTAACAGCACTCTGAAGGAGAAATTACAGGCAAAACCCATTTTTTTGCACTTCATGGATATTGCATTTTCTACAAATTGAAGATTCATGGCAACCCTGCTACGAGTGTGTCTGTCAGCCCCATTTTTCCAAGAGCATTTGCTCACTTCATGTCTCTGTGCCACATTTTGGTAATTCTCACAATATTCCTAACTTTTTCATTATTATATTATATTTGTTATGGTGATTTGTGATCAGTGATCTTTGATGTTACTATCTTAAGGTTTTGGGGCACCAGGTACCACACCCATATAAGATGGCAAACTTAATAAATGTGTGTTCTGACTGCTCCACCAACTAGCCGTTCCCCAGCCCCTCTCCCTCTCCTCAGGCCTCCCTATTCCCTGAGACACAATATTGAAATTAGGCCAATTAATATCCCTATAATGGAGGGATAAGGAAGTGAAAGGAAGAGTTGCACATCTCTCACTTAAAATCAAAAGCTAGAAATGATTAAGCTTAGTGAGGAAGGCATGTCAAAACCCCGAGATAGGCCAAAAGCTAGGCCTTTTGTGCCAAACAGCCATGTTGTGAAGGCAAAGGAAAAGTTCTTAAAGGAAATGAAAAGTCCTACTCCAGTGAACACATGAATGATAAGAAAGCAAAACAGCCTTATTGCTGATACGGAGAAAGTTTTAGTGCTCTGGATAGACGAAAACAGCCACAATGTTCCCTTCAGTCAAAGATGAACCTGCAATATTGCTGAGGTATGCCTGTAAATATTAGCAGAAAGTAGCTAACTGAACATGCCCATTTTATTTTTAACATCTTTTTTGGAGTATAATTGCTTTACAATGGTGTGTTAGTTTCTGCTTTATAACAAAGTGAATCAGCTATACATATACATATATCCCCATATCCCCTCCCTCTTATGTCTCCCTTCCACCCCTCTAGGTGGTCACAAAGCACCGAGCTGATCTCCCTGTGCTATAAGGCTGCTTCCCACTAGCTATCTATTTTACATTTGGTGGTTGTACATATGTCCATGCCACTCTCTCACTTCGTCCCAGCTTACATTTCCCCCTCCCCGTGTCCTCAAGTACATTCTCTATGTCTTTGTCTTTATTCCTGTCCTGCCCCTAGGTTCTTCATAACCTTTTTTTCTTAGATTCCATATATATGTGTTAGCATACGGTATTTGTTTTTCTCTTTCTGACTTACTTCACTCTGTATGACAGACTCTAGGTCCATCCACCTCACTACAAATAACTCAATTTCGTTTCTTTTTATGGCTGAGTAATATTCCATTGTATATATGTGCCACATCTTCTTTATCCATTCATCTGTCAGTGGACACTTAGCTTGCTTCCATGTCCAGGCTGTTGTAAATAGAGCTGCAGTGAACATTGTCATACATGACTCTTTTTGAATTATGGTTTTCTCAGGGTATATGCCCAGTAGTGGATTGCTGGGTCGTATGGTAAGAACATGCCCTTTTTTTTTTAATTTTTCAATTTTATTTTATTTATTTTTTTATACAGCAAGTTCTTATTAGTCATCAATTTTATACACATCAGTGTATACATGTCAATGCCAATCGCCCAATTCATCACACCACCACCCCCACCCCCCGCTGCTTTCCCCCCTTGGTGTCCATACATTTGTTCTCTACATCTGTGTCTCAATTTCTGCTCTGCAAACCGGTTCATCTGTACCATTTTTCTAGGTTCCACATATATGCATTAATATACAATATTTGTTTTTCTCTTTCTGACTTACTTCACTCTGTATGACAGTCTCTAGATCCATCCACGTCTCTACAAATGACCCAATTGCGTTCCTTTCTATGGCTGAGTAATATCCCACTGTATATATGTACCACATCTTCTTTATCTATTTGTCTGTCGATGGGCATTTAGGTTGCCTCCATGACCTGGCTATTGTAAATAGTGCTGCAATGAACATTGGGGTGCATGTGTCTTTTTGAATTATGGTTTTCTCTGCGTATATGCCCAATAGTGGGATTGCTGGGTCATATGGTAATTCTATTTTCAGTTTTTTAAGGAAACTCCATACTGTTCTCCATAGTGGCTGTATCCATTTACATTCCCACCAACAGTGCAAGAGGGTTCCCTTTTCTCCACACCCTCTCCAGCATTTGTTGTTTGTAGATTTTCTGATGATGCCCATTTTAACTGGTGTGAGGTGATACCTCAATAAGTTTTCATTTGCATTTCACTAATAATTAGTGATGTTGAGCAGCTTTTCATGTGCTTCTTGGCCATCTGTATGTCTTCTTTGGAGAAACGTCAATTTAGGTCTTCTGCTCATTTTTGGATTGGGTTGTTTGTTTTTTTAATATTGAGCTGCATGAGCTGTTCATATATTTTGGAGATTAATCCTTTCTCCGTTGATTCGTTTCCAAATATTTTCTCCCATTCTGAGGGTCGTCTTTTCATCTTCTTTATGGTTTCCTTTGCTGTGCAAAAGCTTTGAAGTTTCATCAGGTCCCATTTGTTTATTTTTGTTTTTATTTCCATTACTCTACGAGGTGGATCAAAAAAGATCTTGCTGTGATTTATGTCAAAGAGTGTTCTTCCTATGTTTTCCTCTAAGAGTTTTATAGTGTCCAGTCTTACATTTAGGTCTCTAATCCATTTTGAGTTTATTTTTGTGTATGGTGTTAGGGAGTGTTCTAATTTCATTCTTTTACATGTAGCTGTCCAGTTTTCCCAGCACCACTTATTGAAGAGACTGTCTTTTCTCTGTTGTATATCCTCGCCTCCTTTGTCATAGATTAGTTGACCATAGGTGCATGGGTTTATCTCTGGGCTTTCTATCTTGTTCCATTGATCTATGTTTCTGTTTTCGTGCAAGTACCATATTGTCTTGATTACTGTAGCTTTGTAGTATAGTCTGAAGTCAGGGAGTCTGATTCCTCCAGCTCCATTTTTTTCCCTCAAGACTGCTTTGGCTATTCGGGGTCTTTTGTGTCTCCATACAAATTTTAAGATTTTTTATTCTAGTTTGGTAAAAAATGCCATTGGTAATTTGATAGGGATTGCATTGAATCTGTAGATTGCTTTGGGTAGTATAGTCATTTTCACAATATTGATTCTTCCAACCCGAGTACATGGTATATCTCTCCATCTGTTTGTATCATCTTTACTTTCTTTCATCAGTGTCTTATAGTTTTCTGCATACAGGTCTTTTCTCTCCCTAGGTAGGTTTATTCCTAGGTATTTTATTCTTTTTGTTGCAATGGTAAATGGGAGTGTTTCCTTAATTTCTCTTTCTGATTTTTCATCATTAGTGTATAGGAATGCAAGAGATTTCTGTGCATTAATTTTGTATCCTGCAACTTTACCAAATTCATTGATTAGGTCTAGTAGTTTTCTGGTGGCATCTTTAGGATTCTCTATGTATAGTATCATGTCATCTGCAAACAGTGACAGTTTTACTTCTTCTTTTCCAATTTGTATTGATTTCATCTCTTTTTCTTCTCTGATTGCCGTGGCTAGGACTTCCAAAACTATGTTGAATAATAGTGAGAGTGGACATCCTTGTCTTGTTCCTGATCTTAGAGGAAATGCCTTCAGTTTTTCACCATTGAGAATGATATTTGCTGTGGGTTTGTCATATATGGCCTTTATTATGTTGAAGTAGGTTCCCTCTATGCCCACTTTCTGGAGAGTTTTTATCATAAATGGGTGTTGAATTTTGTCAAAAGCTTTTTCTGTATCTATTGAGATGATCATATGGTTTTTATTCTTCAATTTGTTAATATGGTTTATCACATTTATTGATTTACATATATTGAAGAATCCTTGCATCCCTGGGGTAAATCCCACTTGATCGTGGTGTATGATCCTTTTAATGTGTTGTTGAATTCTGTTTGCTAGTATTTTGTTTAGGATTTTTGCATCTATATTCATCAGTGATATTGGTCTGTAATTTTATTTTTTTGTAGTATCTTTGTCTGGTTTTGGTATCAGGGTGATGGTGGCCTCATAGAATGAGTTTGGGAGTGTTCCTCCCTCCGCAATGTTTTGGAAGAGTTTGAGAAGGATGGGTGTTAGCTCTTCTCTAAATGTCTGATAGAATTCACCTGAGAAGCCATCTGGTCCTGGACTTTTGTTTGTTGGAAGATTTTTAATCAAAGTTTCAATTTCCTTACTTGTGATTGGTCTGTTCATATTTTCTATCTCTTCCTGGTTCAGTCTTGGAAGGTTATACCTTTCTAAGAATTTGTCCATTTCTTCCAGGTTGTCCATTTTATTGGCATAGAGTTGCTTGTAGTAGTCTCGTAGGATGCTTTGTATTTCTGTGGTGTCTGTTGTAACTTCTCCTTTTTCATTTCTAATTTTATTGATTTGAGTCCTCTCCCTCTTTTCCTTGATGAGTCTGGCTAATGGTTTATCAATTTTGTTTATCTTCTCAAAGAACCAGCTTTTAGTTTTATTGATCTTTGCTATAATTTTCTTTGTTTCTATTTCATTTATTTCTGCTGTGAGCTTTATGATATCTTTCCTTCTGCTAACTTTGGGTTTTGTTTGTTCTTCTTACTCTAGTTCCTGTAGGTGTAAGGTTAGATTGTTTTTTTGAGATTTTTCTTGTTTCTTGAGGTAGGCTTGTATAGCTATAAACTTCCCTCTTAGAACTGCTTTTGCTGCATCACATAGGTTTTGGATCGTCGTGTTTTCATTGTCATTTGTCTCTAGGTATTTTTTGATTTCCTCTTTGATTTCTTCACTGATCTCTTGGTTATTTAGTAACGTATTGTTTAGTCTCCATGTGTTTGTGTTTTTTACGTTTTTTCCCCAGTAATTGATTTCTAATCTCATAGCGTTGTGGTCAGAAAAGGTGCTTGATATGACTTCAGTTTTCTTAAATTTACAGTGTCTTGATTGGTGACCCAAGATGTGATCTATCCTGGAGAATGTTCCATGCACACTTGAGAAGAAAGTGTAATCTGCTGTTTTTGGATGGAATGTCCTGTAAATATCAATTAAATCTATCTGGTCTATTGTGTCATTTAAAGTTTCTGTTTCCTTATTTATTTTCATTTTGGATGATCTGTCCATGAGTATAAGTGAGGTGTTAAAGTTCCCCACTATTGTTGTGTTACTGTCAATTTCCTCTTTTATAGCTGTTAGCAGTTGCCTTATGTGTTGAGGTGCTCCTATGTTGGGTGCATATATATTTATAATTGTTATATCTTTTTCTTGGTTTGATCCCTTGATCATTATGGAGTGCCCTTCCTTATCTCTTGTAACATTCTTTATTTTAAAGTCTATTTTATATGATATGAGTATTGCTACTCCAGCTTTCTTTTGATTTCCATTTGCATGGAATATCTTTTTCCATCCCCTCACTTTCAGTGTGTATGTGTCCCTAGGTCTGAAGTGGGTCTCTTGCAGACAGCATATATATGGGTCTTGTTTTTGTATCCATTCAGCAAGCCTGTGTCTTTTGGTGGGAACATTTAATCCATTCACCTTTAAGGTAATTATCGATATATATATGTCCCTATGACCATTTTCTGAATTGTTTTGGGTTTGTTTTTGTAGGTCATTTTCTTCTCTTGTGTTTCCCACTTAGAGAAGTTCCTTTAGCATTTGTTGTAGAGCTGGCTTGGTGGTGCTGAATTCTCTTAGCTCTTGCTTCTCTGTAAAGCTTTTGATTTCTCCATCGAATATGAATGAGATCCTTGCTGGGTAGAGTAATCTTGGTTGTAGGTTCTTCCCTTTCATCACTTTAATTATATCATGCCACTCCCTTCTGGCTTGTAGAGTTTCTGCTGAGAGATCAGCTGTTAACCTTATGGGAGTTCCCTTGTATGTTATTTGTCGTTTTTCCCTTGCCGCTTTCAATAATTTTTCTTTGTCTTTAATTTTTGCCAGTTTGATTACTATGTGTCTTGGTATGTTTCTCCTTGGGTTTATCCTGTATGGGACTCGCTGTACTTCCTGGACTTGGGTGGCTATTTCCTTTCCCGTGTTAGGGAAGTTTTCGACTATAATCTCGTCAAAGATTTTCTCGGGTCCTTTGTCTCTCTCTTTTCCTTCTGGGACCCCTATAATGCAAATGTTGTTGTGTTTAATGTTGTCCCAGAGGTCTCTTAGGCTGTCTTCATTTCTTTTCATTCTTTTTTCTTTAGTCTGTTCTGCAGCAGTGAATTCCACCGTTCTGTCTTCCAGGTCACTTATCCATTCTTCTGCCTCAGTTATTCTGCTATTGATTCCTTCTAGTGTAGTTTTCATTTCAGTTATTGTATTGTTCACCTCTGTTTGTTTGTTCTTTAATTCTTCTAGGTCTTTGTTAAACATTTCTTGCATCTTCTAGATCTTTGCCTCCATTCTTTTTCCGAGGTCCTGGGTCATCTTCACTATCATTATTCTGAATTCTTTTTCTGGAAGGTTGCCTATCTCCACTACATTTAGTTGTTTTTCTGTGGTTTTATCTTGTACCTTCATCTGCTACATAGCCCTCTGCCTTTTCATCTTGTCTGTCTTTCTCTGAATGTGGTTTTTGTTCCACTGGCTGCAGGATTGTAGTTCCTCTTGCTTCTGCTGTCTGCCCTCTAGTGGATGAGGCTATCTAAGAGGCTTGTGCAAGTTTCCTAATGGGAGGGACTGGTGGTGGGTAGAGCTGACTGTTGCTCTGGTGGGCAGAGCTCAGTAAAACTTTAATCCACTTGACTGCTGATGGGTGGGGCTGGGTTCCCTCCCTGTTGGTTGTTTGGCCTGAGGCGACCCAGCACTGGAGCCTACCCGGGCTGTTTGGTGGGGCTAATGGCGGACTCTGGGAGGGCTCACGCCAAGGAGTACTTCCCAGAACTTCTGCTGCCAGTGTCCTTGTCCCCACGGTGAGCCACAGCCACTGCCCACCTCTGCAGGAGACCCTCCAATACTAGCAGGTAGGTCTGATTCAGTCTCCCCTGGGGTCACTGCTCCTTCCCCTGGGTCCCGATGCACACACTACTTTGTGTGTGCCCTCCAAGAGTGGAGTCTTTGTTTCCCCCAGTCCTGTCGAAGTCCTGCAATCAAATCCCACTAGCCTTCAAAGTCTGATTCTCTAGGAATTCCTCCTCCCGTTGCCAGACCCCTGGTTGGGAACCTGACGTGGGGCTCAGAACCTTCACTCCAGTGGGTGGACTTCTGTGGTATAAGTGTTCTCCAGTCTGTGGGTCACCCACCCAGCAGTAATGGGATTTGATTTTAGTGTGATTGCACCCCTCCTGCTGTCTCATTTTGCCTTCACCTTTGTCTTTGGATGTGGGGTATCATTTTTGGTGAGTTCCAGTGTCTTCCTGTCAATGATTGTCCAGCAGCTAGTTGTGATTCTGGTGTTCTCTCAAGAGGGAGTGAGAGCACGTCCTTCTACTCTGCCATCTTGGTTCCTGTCATTCCTTGTTCTGAGTGCCCCCAAATTAAACAGCTAATGCTGAGTTCTGCTATCTAGTCTCATGCCCATTTTTAAAATACCTTCTCATCCCCTATAATACAACCTTCAAATTGACAATCTTCCCAACTTCTATAAAGTGATTCCATCATTATCCTTGCCATAGTTGATCCTTCCTTCTCCCTATCTCTTATCCAGCCCCCATATCTAAATAGTAAACAGATTCTCTCCTATATTCCTTTGCAAAAATCTCAAATTCCACCCCACTCTCCCCAAGCCTTTTGCCATTACCCCAGTGATAGGTCGTAACTTAAATAGGCTCATTTTCTACCTCTAATAGAGGTAGAAAATTTTTATGATAGAAAATCATAACAGGATGAGAGCTACAAAACCATGAAGCTCAACCCTCATACTTTACAGATAAGGAAAAGGAGGGCCAACCCTGTCAACTACCTTGGCTACCATGGCCCTAGGTGGCAAGTGCTGACCATAGTGGGAGAACTAGAGCTGAATCTCCAGCATGGCACTCTATAATCTGTGGGAAATGTGGCCTGTTAATGCCAACCAAGGAGCAATGAAGAACTAAGAGGGTACTAAAAGAAGAGCATCGAGAGGGAAGATGAGTGAAAGGCACTGAAGACACACACTCTGTTGACTTCCCAATTTTGCTTCATGCTGGCCCTGAAGAGGGCTATTACTTGAATGTGTCCTTAAAGCCAATAATGAGAGCATTCTCATTGCTCATGTGTACATGCAGTTGTCACTATTGGTCTGCCTCCTGGGAAGGCCAGATGCTATCACTACACTGATGTGATTTTCACCTACATAATGCAAATAAACTTTTCATTAAATTATAAGTTTAAGAAACATATACCGTTGTGACATTAAACTGTAAAGTCAGGCTTATCTCTTTTTTTATGGAAGTATAGTTGATTTACAATATTGTGTTAGTTTCAGGTGTACAGCAAAGTAATTCACTTTTATATATATTATATATATATATATTTTATATATTTTTTCAGATTATTTTTCATTGTAGCTTATTACAAGATCATGAATATAGTTCCCTGAGCTATATAGTAAATCCTTGTTGCTTATCTTTTTTATGTATAGTAGTATGTATCTGTTAATTTCCCATACTCCTATTTTATAACTCCCCCACTCCCTTTCCCCTTTGTTAACCGTAAGTTTGTTTTCTATGTCTGTGAGTCTGTTTCTGTTTAATACATACATTCATTTGTATTATTTTTTAGATTCCACATATAAGTGATATTATATATTTGTCTTTGTCTGACTTACTTCACATAGTATAATATTATCTAGGTCCAACCATGTTGCTACAAATGGCAATATTTCATTCTTTTTTATAATGCTGAGTAATACTCTATTACATATATATATTTGATCCTTCAAATATATATATATGTATATATATATATGTGTGTGTGTGTATATATATATATATATTTATACACACACACACACATATATATACCACTTCTTCTTGAACCTGTTGGCATTTGGGTTGGTTCCATGTCTTGACTATTGTACATAGTGCTGCTATGAACCGAGGAATGTGTGTATCTTTTTGAATTAGAGTTTTCATTGTCTCAATATGTATGCCCAGGAGTGGGATTCCTGGGTCATGTGGTAGTTCTATTTTTAGTTTTTTAAGGAATCTCCATACTGTCTTCCATAGTGGCTGCACCAATTTACATTCCCACCAACAGTGTAGGAGGGTTCCCTTTTTTCCACACCCTCTCCAGCATTTATTATTTGTAGACTTTTTTTTTATAAAGCTTTTTTTTTTTTTTTTTTTTTGGCTCTGTTGGGTCTTCGTTGCTGCATGCGGGCTTTCTCTAGTTGCTGTGAGCAGGGGCTACTCTTCATTGCAGTGCGCGGTCTTCTCATTGTGGTGGCTTCTCTTGTTGTGGAGCACAGGCTCTAGGCACGTGGGCTTCAGTAGTTGCAGTGTGTGGGCTCAGTAGTTGTGGCTCAAGGACTCTAAGCACAGGCTCAGTAGTTGTGGCGCATGGGCTTAGTTGCTCTGCGGCCTGTGAGATCTTCCTGGACCAGGGCTCGAACCCATGTCCCCTGCATTGGCAGGCAGATTCTTAACCACTGTGCCACCAGGGATGTCCCTATTTGTAGACTTTTTGATGATAGCTATTCTGACTGGTGTGAGGTAATACCTCATTGTGGTTTTGATTTGCTTTTCTCTAATAATTAACAATGTTGAGCATCTTTTCATGTGCCTGTTGGTCATCTGTATGTCTTCTTTCGAGAAATGTCTATTTAGGTTTTCTGCCCATTTTTTGATGGGGTGGTTTGCTTTTTCGATATTGAGTTGTATGAGCTGCTTGTATATTTTAGATATTAACCCCTTGTTGGTTGCATCGTTTGCAAATATTTTCTCCCATTCAGTAGGTTGCCTTTTTGTTTTGTTGATGGTTTCCTTTGCTGTGCAAAAGCTTTTAAGTTTGATTAGGTCCCATTTGTTTATTTTTGCTTTTATTTCTTTTGCCTTGAGAAACTGATTTAAGAAAATATTGCTACAACTTATGTCCGAGAATGTTTTGCCTGTGTTCTCTTCTGTTTTATGGTGTCATGTCTTATATTTAGATCATTTAACCATTTTGAGTTTATTTTTGTATATGGTGTGAGGGAATGTTCTATTTCATTGATTTACGTGTAGCTGTCTAGCTTTCCCAGCACCACTTATTGACGAGACTGTATTTACTCCATTGTATACTCTAAGTAGATTAATTGACTGTATGTGTGTGAGTTTATTTCTGGGCTCTATAAGTCTGTTCCATTGATCCATATATCTCTTTTTTTGCCAATACCATGATGTTCTGATTACTGTAGCTTTGTAGTATTGTCTAAAATCTGGAAGGGTTGTGCCTCCAGGTTTGCTCTTTTTCCTCAGGATTGCTTTGGCAATTCTAAGTCTTTTGTGGTTCCATATAAATTTTAGGATTATTTGTTCTAGTTCTGTGAAAAATGTCATGGGTATTTTGATAGGGATTGCATTAAATTTGTAGATTGCTTCAGGCAGTATGACCAATTTGATAATACTAATTTTTCTAATCCAAGAGCATTGGATATCTTTCCGTTTCTTTGAATCTTCTTCAGTTTCTTTTGTTAGTGTTTTATAGTTTTTAGCAAATAGTTCTTTCACCTCCTTGGTTAAGCTTATTCCTAGTTACTTTTTTTGGACACAATTTTAAATGGACTTTTTTTTTTACTTTCTCTTTCTGATACTTCATTGTAGTGTAAAGAAATGAAACAGATTTCTGTATATTAATCTTGTATTCTGCTACCTTGCTGAATTCATGTATTAGATCTAATACTTTTTGTGTGGAGACTTTAGGTTTCTCTATATAGAGGTTCATGTCATCTACAAATGGTGACAGTTTTACTTCTTCCCTTCCAATTTGGATAGCTTTTATTTCTTTTTCTTACTTGATTGCTGTGACTACAGCTTCCAATATGATGTTGAATAACAGTGGAGAGGGTGGGCATCCTTGTCTTGTTCCTGAATTTAGCAGGAAGGCCTTCAGCTTTTCACCATCGAGTATTAGGTTGGCTGTGGGTTTGTTGTAAATGCCTTTATTATGTTGAGATATGTTCCCTCTGTACCCATTTTGGTGAGAGTTTTTGTCATGAATGGATGTTGACTTTGGTCAAATGCTTTTTCTGTGTCTATTGAGATGATCACGTGTTTTTTGCCTTTCCTTTTCTTAATATGGTGTATCACATTGATTTATTTGTGTATGTTGAACCATCCTTACGACCCTGGGATAAATCCAACTTGATCATGATGTAGGTCTTTTTTATGTATTGTTGGGTTCAGTTTGCTAATATTTTGTTGAGGATTTTTACATCTATATTCATCAAAGATATTGTCCTGTAACTTTCTTTTCTGGTAGTGTCTTTGTCTGGTTTTGGTATCAGGGTGATGGCTTCACAGAATGAATTTGAGAGTGTTCCTTCCTCTTCAGTTTTTTGGTTTTTTTTTTGAATAGGTTGAGAAGGATAGGGAAGGATAGGTATAAGTAATTCCCCAGTGAAGCCATCTGGTTCTGGATTTTTGTTTGCAGGGAGTTTTTTTTTTTAAATTATTGCAGATTCTATTTTACATCTAGTGATCAGTCTGCTCAAATCATCTGTTTCTTCTTAACTCAATTTTGGCAGGCTGTTTCTAAAAACGTGTCCATTTCTAGGTTGTCCAATTTATTGGCATATAACTGTTCATAGTATTCTCTTATGATTTTTTGTACTTCTGCAGTATCCGTTGTTATTTCTCCACTTTCATTTCTTATTTTGTTTATTTGGGTCCTCTTTCTTTTCTTCTTGGTGAGCTTGGCTAGAGGTTTGTCGATTTTGTTTCTCTTTTCCAAAAAACATCTCTTGGTTTCATTGATGCTTTCAATTGCTATTCTGTTCTCTACTTAATTTATTTTCTCTCTGATCTTTATTATTTCAGTCCTTCTGCTGACTTTGAGTTTTGTTCTTCTTTTTCTGATTTTTTAAGTGGTAGGTTAGGTTTTTTAAGATTTTTCTTGTTCCTTGAGGAAGGCCTGTATTACTATGAACTTCCCTTCTAGAACTGCTTTTGCTGCATCCCATAGTTTTTGTAAAGTTGTGTTTTCATTGTCAGTTGTCTTGAAGTATTTTCTGATTTCATTATTGACCCATTGGTTTTTTAATAGCATCTTGTTTAGTCTCCATGTGTTCTTTTCCCATTTTTCTTCTTGTGGTTGATTTCTAGTTTCATACCATTGTGGTTAGAAAAGATACTTGAAATAATTTCTAGCCTCTTAAATTTGTTGAGGCTTGTTTTGTGACCTAATATGTGGTCTATCCTAGAGAATGTTCCATGCACACTTGGCAAGAATGTGTATTCTGGGTGTTTTGGATGTAGGGTCCTGTAGATACCAGATAAGTCCACCTTGTCTGTTATATCATTTAGGACCTCTGTTGCCTTATTGGTTTTCTGTCTAGAATATCTGTCCATTGATGTCAGTGGGGTTTTAAAGACTCCTACTGTTGTATTCCTGTTAAGTTCTCCCTTTATGTCTGTTAGTATTTGTTTTATATCTTTCGGTGCTCCTATATTGGGTGCATGCACATTAATGAGTGTAATATCCTCTTCTTGTATTGGTCCCTTTTTCATAATATAAAGTCCTTCTTTGTCCCTCCTTATGGACTTTGTTTTAAAGTCTGTTTTGTTTGATATGAGTATTGCTACCCCTGCTTTCTTGTCATTTCCATTTGCATGAAATATCTTTTTCCATCCTCTTACTTTCAGTCTGTGTGTGTCTTTCACCTTGAAGTGTCTCTCTTGTAAGTGACATATTGTAGGTTCTTGTTTTCTTATCCAATCTGCTGCTCTGTGTCTTTTGATCAGAGCATTTGTTCCATTGACATTTAAAGTAATTATTGATAGGTATGTACTTATTGCCATTTTAAACCTTGTTTTCCTGTCAATATTGTAGTTCTTTGTTTCTTCTTTTTGTTTTTCCTTTTGTGCTTTGATGGTTCTTTTGTATTATGCTTGAGTTCCTTTCTTTTTGGTATCTGTGAACCTATGGTATGTTCTTGATTTGTGGTTACCCTGGTTTTCAAGTATGTTGACCCCTAACTATATCTATTTGCTTTAAACTGATAGTCATACAAGCTTAAACACACTCTAAACAATCCACATTTTTATAGTTTGCTCCCCCACATTCTTTGATTTTGATGTCCTATTTTACATCTTACCTTTTTGCTGCTAATTGTTGTTATAATCACTTTTACAAAAAAATTTTGATTGTTTTTTAATCTATGTACTAGCTTTGGTGATCTCAGTCCTTTTATATATTTGCCTTTTCTATTGTGACTGTCCCTTTCCTATAGATTCTTGTTTCTTTTCTGTTTAGAGAAGACCCTTCAATATATCTTCTAGGATAGGTTTAGTATTGCTGAATTCTTTTGGGTTTTGCTTGTCTGAGAAATTCTTTATCTGTCCTTCTATTCTAAATGATAATCTTGCTGGGTAGAGTATTCTAGGTTTCAGGTTTTCCCTTTCAGGACTTTGAATATATCATGCCACTCCCTTCTGGCCTGCAAAGTTTCTGCAGAGAAATCAGCTGATAGCCTTATGGGGGTTCTCATGTAACTGACTCTTTGTTTTCTCTTGCTTTTAGAATCCTCTCTTTATCTTTAACTTTTGCCATTTTAATTATGATACGTGTTGGTGTGCATCTGTTTGGGTTCATCTTGTTTGGGATCCTCTGTGCTTCTTGTACTTGGATATCTGTTTCCTTCTTTAGGTTTGGGAAGTTTTCAGCAATAATTTCTCCAAATACACTTTCAATCTCCTTTTCTCTCTCTTTTCCTTCTGGAACCCAGCTTATGCATAGTTTGGCATACTTTATATTATCCTATAGATTTTGTATGCTGCTTTCATTTTTTTCATTTGTCTTTCTGTCTGCTCTTCTGATTGGGTGATTTCCATTAATATGTCCTCCAGATCACATATTCATTCTTCTGTGTTATTTAGTCTGCTATTCATTGCTTCTAGATTGGTTTTTATCTCACTAACTGAGTTGTCTAATTTTGATTTGATATTTTCTAGTTCCTTACTACAGTGATCTGCATTTCTATCAATCTTTTAATTCCTTTAGAATTTTTATTACCTCCTTTTTTGAACTCAGGGTATAGTAGACTGGTGAGGTCTGTTTCATTATTTGTTCTTTCAGGGGATTTCTTTTATTTTAATTTGGAGTAGTTTCTCTGCTTTTTCATTTTACTTAACTTTCTCTGTCTCTATGAATTTAGGAGAAACAGTTATCTACTGTGGTCTTGAAGGGGTATTTTTATTTGGAAGCATCCCTGTGTAGACTGTGAATCCAATATTCTGGTGCAAGGGCTGGTTTCAGTATGGGTACCAGCCACATCTTTCCTCAGAGTGTGCTGGTTGTTATCCCCTTGATAGGGGAGTAACTGGTGTGGTGTCCAGAGCCTACGCTGGATGTTGGGTGGGGCCTCCTCCTTGCTCTGTGGCTGTTACAGCCCTGTCAGCAGTGGTGTCTGCTCCCCAGTTGTCAGAGTAAAAGCCCTGAGGGTCAGGTTCACTCAGGCTCCTTTGAACTTGAGTGCATTACCTGCTCCAAAGGAGGTGACTGCTGAAGCAAGTGAGGCCCGTGTCATCACAGTGAATCTATGCATTACCCATGCAGACATGGGCGGTTCTGTCTAGAAGCAGCCAAATGCCACATCTCTTTTCCTGTTGTGTTCATCCCAGACCTAGTGCTAGGCTGTGGTGTGGAATGGGCTGGTGCTGTGGTCTGGGGCTTTGTGGCTGCAGGAATCAAGGTGGTTGTGCTGCTGCCTGAGACCTAGGCTGCCTCTGTGCCAGACCTCTCCCAGGACCTGTCCGTGCCAGATGCTGCTCCAAGTTGCGGTGTGGGGTGGGCAGAGCCAGTGAACTCCCTTTGGGAAACCAACCACTGCATACTCCTACCCAGGGGCTCTCCATCTGAGACTCAGCACCCCCTGAGCATCTCTGTAGCATCACCCTTTGCAGGCGCCGACAAAATCCACCACAGCTGGACCCGCCCCTGCCATGCAAGCAGTGACAAAGAGCTCTGCAGTCTGGCCCGGACTATACCCCAGGCCCTCCAAGCTATCTCCACTAAGCAAGATCAAGTCCTCTCCCAGGGTCTGTCTGCCAGAGATTCAGTGCTTAGCCATTGCACGTATTTGTAGCCCCGCCCGGTGCACACCTGATATTGGGAAGTGCGGCAAGCCAGCTGCCAGTCTCTCTCTGTCCTGATTGTCAGCAAGCCAGCACACATGCACTCCTCACAAGTAGAGTCTGGGCTTCTCCAGCCCCTCTATCTGTCCCAGCGGATTTCCCAGCAGGCAAGGGGGCTCCCCAGGGTCTGCCCACGTAGACCTTTTCTCTTTTATAGATCCCTCCCAGGGACACCAGTCCTGTCCTGATTCCTTTTTTTCCATCCTACTCAGTTATGTGGAGATCTTTCTTGCAGCTTTGGTTATATAGGAGATCTTCTGCCAGTCTCCAGCTGGTTTTCTGTGAGAAATGTTCCACATGTAGATGTATTTTTGATGTGTTTGTGGGGGAAGGTGAGCTCCACATTCTCCCCTCCGCTATCTTGATCCCCCTCCAGGCGTATCTCTTTCTTTAAGGAAAACCATACTCTAAAACCTAGCTGTGATGAAGGGGTTAAAGTAAACTTGGAATGCATCATAAAGAGCAGCGGACTTCTCTGTAAAATCTATTTCAGAGAATTCCTATCCTATTCAGGATAACATAATCATCCAGACCCTCGCAAACTCTGTGCTTAGTAGGATGGAGTATGGTCTGCTGTCAACACTGCTTCCCAGCAACTTAGTGATGCTGTTAAGGAACCTTCTTAAACAGGTTCTATGGCTGGCAGAGAGAATTTATCACCCTGGCATTGCTGAGAAAGTCATCTGGAGTACACAGAAAACAAATGTTCTTTTCCTTGATTCTAAGACCTTAATATTCAAAGTATAAGTGATTGAAGATACTTTCTGAGTAGTTTAGAGTGTCATAGGAAAGACATAAATTTTATTCAAGTTTATTGTGAGAATCTTTGTTGTGGAGCCATTCATGTTTTTCCTTCTGGTTATCTCAACTGAGATACAATACTCAGGAAATTAAGGTCATAAGGTTAAGTGCCTATGTGGTCTTGTCCCAGGGACCAGATCCACTGAGCTTTTCCTAACATTCTTATACCAGATGATTAAGATTAAAATGAGCATCAAGGACATCCTTGAAGGGAGCATAAATGTGTTTTAAATGAGCAAATTGCATTCAGAGAAAGATGGAGGTAATACTGAAGTGTGGTTCAGGTTGGAGAGTGGGACGATGGGAGGACAGACTCATTCCCTGCATCTTGGTGACTGCAGAGGTTTAAGAGCTCCTAGTTTACCAATGAGGCTAAAGGTCTTAACACAAGATGAGGGCTGCCTCCTTGAGTCATTTACCAATTGCCACTTCAGAGGGAAGCGTCTGCTTTCCAGACACAGACATGGGTTAAGACCAGCGTTAGGGACACAGCCACAGGCTGTACCAGAAACAGACAGTAGAAGAGCCGCAGCCACATTAGCAGAACATTTATATCTTCTGCTTATCATCCTTTTCCATGCAGTTAGCAGAGGTCGGGCTAACTGAGGCAGCCAACATATGCTGCCAGTCACCTCCAGAGCCCCTCAGAAGTCAAGAGACTTTGAAGTTCTCAGTATATGTAGAAATGAAGAAATGTCTAAACAGAGTTACAAAATGTACATTTTTAATATTTACATTTAACAAATGACCGCCTGTAAAGCACACCAAAAAAACATGAAAATAGTAATTACGGGATTTATGAAACTACTAAGTCCTTGTGCGCTATGGATGGTGTGGTCCAGATAATGGGATATAAGTTTAAAGTAGTCTGATGGGTATTGTCTCCTTTTGGTCCTTTCAGTGCAACGCCAGACATAATATTCGTGTTTATACTTGAGACCCTTCATGACTGGGAAGCCCAGGCAAGATGGCTCCCTGAGTTCCCCTGTGAAGGATACTGTTAACCTCTCCCAAGTTTTCCTAGTTGAAAATCTTTCCTTAACCATAAGCCTATCACACCACCTGCTCCAACTTACTGTGATATTCTAAAGGAGGCAAAAAGACAATTTGCAAACAACCAAAAGGATTTTAGAATGTAAGTTGACTCCATACTATTGATAAATATAAAATCATAGAATCCTTTAGAGCTGTAAGCAATCATAGAAATTATCTACAACTAAGCTTCTTATTTTACTGACGAGGAGAGTCGCCTCTGAGCATCTTACAGACTCGGAGATTCTTTTCAGGTAAGTGTCAAGGATGTATGCTGTAACCATGGAGACACGGCACATGTCAGGGATTGAAAAAAGGAAGGAAGCTTTCCTGTGGTCTGGGTGGGAGGATGCACCCCAACGTGGAGAGACCAGGAGAGAGTTCCCAGGAAGAGAGATCGGAGTATTGTTCATTTACAAAGATAAGCCCTGGAAGAAGAACAGAAAGGTTGTCTGTAATAGAAGGAGTTCCTTGTAGCTGGGGTGGCAGCGGGCGTGATATGGAGGAAAGCAAGACAAGGAGGTCTTTTCGGAAACGTTTTCTTGGGGAAACACTTTAAGTTTTTTGTGCTTAACTAAAATGATTACTCTTGGCCAGTTATGGTATTCTTATGTGCCAGGAAGCGAGAAATGGCTTAATGAGGATGCCCATCGATTTTTATGAGGACAAATTGGCAGGGTCCAATTCTTCTGTCTATGATATCAAGGTCACTGCCTAGCTGTCTTATTGCCTTAAAGGGGAGAAAGGATGGGCATCCTACCCTTTAGGTACCTGATGCTGTTCCGGAAACAAATCAAAGAGAGGTAAACAGAAGAGCAGCCAGTCTTGTCCTATCCAGCAGGCAGGACAGAAGTCTGAGCCTCTACTTTCCCCAGGGCCCCATTCCCCTCCCACTGACATACACACATGCGCATGCACGCACACAGACACACACACAGAGCCCTTAGATTTCCTATTTTCAGTGGGAAGAACAGGGATGGGCACCTTGTAAGAGGGCCCATGTGGGAACAGCAAGGTGGAGTCCAGGCTGTACTCAGCTGACATGGGTGATGCCTTTGGCACATGTTTATAAGGGGCAATGTGCTGGGGGATTCCTCATACCAAGTGGTGCATTGGGAGGGGATGCTGAAGAACTGTTTTGTAATGGACCTTTACTGATATGTGGAAGGCAGCAAATTGTTGATTTATTCTTTCTCAATGAGAATTGCCTGCTTTATTTTAAAATTTAACTCCAAACTTTGACTTTATAGAGAAAAGCACATAATTAGTGAAGAAATAAAACTCCTAAGACAGCGACAGGAAAGAGTTGACAAGGAGCTTCATAGGTTTGTTTCTTATTCAAATCATAGTGCTTAAAAACATTTTAATTGAACAAATGTGTTACATAAACCACAATGGGTTTAATATGTAAAAATTCATTAACTGGAATATCTGCAGAAGTTTTCTACTCCGTAGTTCATCTAGAGTAACACTAACTTTGTTATCCACATAATCACTCTAATTTAATTAATTGCTAAACATTATCATCATCTCCTTTTACTCTACCAGATATAGGACTTAAGCTGAGGGCCTTTTAAATATAGACTCATAACCATGGGAAGATGTAAACTAGAAAAACAACCTATTTAGCTGGTCTCAGGCTAGTTCTTTGTCCCTTTCTGCCCCTGCTGCTTCCCCTATACATACAAACATTGTACCCCACTGAAACAAGGAAAGTTGGGCATATTTGTTTATTTTATGACAGTGTAAAAAAGAAAACTATAAAGTGTTGGGACTAACCCACTTCTTCCAGTACATCCACATAGGCAAGAATAAATGTCAGATGAGTACAGCCCTTCAAATAAACCCCTGTGGGAAACCACAATTTTGTGCCAGTCATGCTGCCATACTTCTAATTGCTATTTTGGAACTTATAAAGCTAGTCTCCCAGTCACATGAGAAAATTCAACTCATTACTTTAAAATCTTACTTCATTTTTCACTAAAAATTTTATCACCCAGCTTTCCCCTTCACAACACATAAGATCTGATTCCAGATGACTTTTACTAGTTCCCAAAAATCAAATCTATAGAGGACAGGATTTCTCACCACTCAAGATATGGAAAAGGATGCAGACTGGTTTTCAGAGGAACTCACAAGAAGCACTCAAATATGTTTTATGCGATGGCACATAGCTGGAGAAAGTGAAGGGGAAAATACTCATTTGGGTATATAACTCCCACGTGCCTGTTAAATTTATAGGCACAGTGTCCAAGTTTCTATATGTAATCTTCAAAAAAAGATAGTCATGGAAAGGAAAGATAGAAAGATGGGAGATTGGGTAGTGGTGACGCTTGCAAAACTTTGTGAATATACTAAAACCTACTGAATTTTATACTTCGAAAGGGTGGATTTTAGGTTATGTAACATATCACAAAGCTGTTATTAAAAAAAAAAGAAGAGGGGAACTGTAAATTAAAGTGAGTTGGAAAATGTAAAATAGATAGCTAGTGGGAGGCAGCCACATAGCACAGGGAGATCAGCTCGGTGCTTTGTGACCACCTAGAGGGGTGAGATGGGGAGGGTAGGAGGGAGACGCAAGAGGGAGGAGATATGGGGATATATGTATATGTATAGCTGATTCACTTTGTTATAAAGCAGAAACTAACACACCATTGTAAAGCAATTATACTCCAATAAAGATGTTTAAAAACATGATACAATAAAAAAATACAATTACTATAAAAAAAAAAAGTGGGTTGGAAGATGGATAGATTTTCACAAAGTGAGATGAACCAGTCTCAGGATGACTTGAAGTCAAGAAGATTCTAAGAGTGTGTTACTGAAAGAAGGGCACCAGGGATATTTAAATAGGACTATGAGAAAGAGACTCAGAGCCAGATTTTAGAAAAGCAGGGAAGAATAGTCCAAAAGAGTAGTAAGAAGTGAGGAGAAAACCTAGGTTAAGGAGATAAAATTGGCAGAGATAAAGTAGAGAAAGAGTAAGGGAGTATTTGTTAGTCAGAGAATACTAACTCAAGAGGCCCCTCAGAGGTAGCCCTACTGGGTCCCCTCAGGGGACCCCCTAGGCTATATGCTAGAGAAACCTAGAGCAGGCCTTATAGGGGTTTAGCTAATCCAAAGTTCATGTTTCAGCAAAGTGTATTTGGAATTTTTAGAAAATTTCACTTCCTACAGATTTCACAGAATAATTTCAAATGTTTCACTTGAAAATCGCCAGTGAAATCAATAGCCTTATACCATTTTTCATTTTTCTTTCTCTCATCTGTGTTTCTCTTGCTGTCTCTCCCTTGTCCCAAGTTCCTATCGTTCCTTGCCTGGCCTACCTCTGCTTCTGTCTTTATCCGTAGATCTCTGGAAAGTTTCCTGCTGCCTCTTCAATTCAATTATTCAACTCCTTAAAAATATTTCTTGAATGAGTACATGGTGACAGAAATCATGATAGATTCCTGGATCCCCACCCTTGATGAGCTTACAGTCTAGTAAGCGCCCCCCTCACCCTTTATCCTTTTCCATCTCTCTTTCTCTCTCTCCCCCAGATCTTTCCCGGGCCAGTCCCTTTTACTCTTCCCTCCCCAGTGACTCATCTTAAAATCTGCACTGGAGCCCAGTGAGTGGAATTAGTTAAGGGAATACTTACTGTGTGAACCATCTCACTGAAAAGGATGCTTCACTGCTGGGATGCAGTGTCACACAGTGGTTAGAATAGAGGGCGCAAGTCACACTGCTTGGGTTCAAATCCTCTATTACTTGCTAGCTGTATGACTGTGGACAGGTTAGTTAACCTATCTGAGCCTCTTTCCTCATCTATAACATAGGATAATAGTAGTACCTACTTCCTAAGATTGTTGTCAGAGTAACTGAATTAATATATGTAAAGTGGTGGCAAATGCCCAGCATATTAAACTCTTCGTAAATCGTGGCTCTTAGTTGGTGTCAGTATGAAAACAATTAGTTTGGTTACCAATTTTCTTTCTTTCATGATTAGGCTCCAAGCAAAGGCTACCAAGAAACCTTACGAAGTTAAGAATGATTTTGAGAATTTCCTACAAAAACTGGTAAGTTTTTTTCTGAAAACAATTGAGAATTCTCTCTCTAGCTTCTCTTATATAGACTGGAAAATACTTAATAAGCAATGTATGGTTTCACATCCAAGTTACAGTGGCAGGATGGAATACATTCTTGTTATTTAATCATCCACATGCACATTTAGGGTAATCTCTCTCTCATGTATTAGTGACAACCTCATGCTCACTCATCCCCATCCCTTGCTTCTGACCAGAAGCATTTTATGCAACTGAAAACCTCCAAATGCAGAATTTCAAACTAATAGAAAATTATTGGTATTTGAAGTCATATTTTATTTCCCGTTAATAATTCAACAAAAATATATTGGATTCCAACTACTGTGTTAGATGAATGATTCTTGCCCTCAATTAACAGAAACGTAAGAAATGATAAGGTTCTAAACAGTACTCAAGTGTAAGAAAGAAAGAAAAGGAAGGACATGGCCCCATCTTTCCAGTTTTCTTTGTCCCCTTCCCTTCTGCTCCACCTTAACTTACAGGCAGTCCTATTAAATCTAAAGGTCCTTCCTCCCTTCCAACAAGAAAGAACATGTAGAAAATAGTGTACAATAAATCTGAAGGTTGGACAATCTGCAGTCAGGAATAAGAGAGAGCTTTTCATTTTCAGTATGTCAGGCTTCCATGCAAAAATCTAGAGCAATTCTCACTGGCTACTGATGTAATGTCAAAAACAGGGGTCAAATAATCTTACCAAATTCCTATGAGCCAGAAAGGTAATGGAAAGGGGTAATATTGTTGGGTGTTTAATATTAAACAAATATTGGGTGTTTAATATTAAATAAATAGTACTATTCTTTATTCCACAAAAAAAATTATTTCTCCCTTTTTTTTCATGGTCTCTCTTAACTGCTACTGCTAGAGACATGGGTACAGAGAAATATTTATTTAGTATAAGAAAACTGTGCAAGTGTACTGGTAAAGGGCAAGTGACCTCAGCTGGTAAATAGTAAATGGCCTGAGTCTTAGAGAAACTACAGGAGCTGTGGACACCGTAGCACACTGGAGAGTCTGTGCCTCAGCGAAACAAGGCAACTACTTCCTCACCTCTAGTTCATTGTGGCTCTGCAGGAATAGAGGCCAAAGTGTTATCAGATCTTCCACCATTTGTAATCCAAATTCTGTAAAATTCCTGTTTAGGACTCAAGTTTTTAAATACCCCTAGAGGCCAAACTAAATAAATCTGCAGACCAGACGGGCCTATGGGCTGCTGGTTTGCAACCCCTGGACTAAATGCTGGACTTGGAGCTCTTCAAAAGCTGGCTCCAGGCAGTATAGCCAATCTTATTCTCCACTATATCCCAAGGCAAACCCTTCACTCCCACTGAGTCTTCCCAACATACCATGTTTACCCATAATCATATACTTTGCTTATCTGCCATGCCTACTCCCCAGCTTTCAAATTCTATTCATCCTTTAAGGCCCTGCTCAAATTGCATCTTCTACATGAAGCTTTTTTCCAGTGGCCCTAGCCCCATCCTTTCCAGGCAAGTTCGATATCTCTCATAATTTCTAGAATAACACTTGGTGATGGTTTCATTGGAAAATAGTTCTTTTCTTCAAGCCAGACATCAAGACAAATATGGGAGTAGATTCTGGCTTAGAACGACTATGTCCTCCAAAGCAGAGTGTGCACTAGAAATTTTTACTTACCTATTTTGTAAAGAAGGTATCTCACGGTGAAAAATTTAAAGGCAAGTGGCTTTTTTTTTTTTTTTACAGTAATCCAGGCATCTTCAAAGAATTATATATCAATCAACCACAGATCTTCTGTGGAAAATGGAAACGTTTTAAAAAGCAAAGGGTTATCCTTTTAAATCAATTTTTAAAATTCAAAATTAACAAATTTGACTTAAGCTTTCTCAAGTACTTACCTTTCTGCTAAGAATGAAAATGCACCAGAACTTTATTTTAGAATAGAACAATGGATTTCCTAGTACTTCATATGACTGCTGTCCTTCAAGAAATATAACAACCAGCTTTGCCTCAGCTTCTCTGAAACTGAGATTCAAGATGATGATGTCCAGTCTTTTTGCTCATTAATGTGCAACTCAATCATAGAATAATAGAAAATTGTGCTGAACTTCTGGATAATTCATGCCATATGACTGCTGGTCTCTCAATTATCTGACTATGTCAGAAAAATGCTTTTCGGTCTAAATCTTCATATAATTCAGGAAAGCCTTCCTGTAGTCTATCCGTGAGAGAGAGCCACTCATTTACCATCACCACGTGGCCAAACTTTATGTCCATTTTGATAAACATATACAGGCACCCACCAATACCCCTACCCAATCCCAGAACCCACGCTCAGCCTTTTCATACTTTCAGCCTCATGCCTCACACCTGCCCTACATTGGTCCACATATACAAACAAGCTTTGCTAGACACACAACGAAGATGCAAGTCACAGATGGGTTTTCCTAGAATAGTAAACATGCCTCCTGGATTAGAGAGGCATTTGAGAAAAGGTAGGATAGAGTGGGAAGAAAGTAAATTCCATGAACAAATTGAATTATCTGAATTAACATCCAGATAATTGTCTATCTCAATGTGAATAGAGATAAAAACTTGAAGTGGCTTTTATCTAAGCTTCTCTATTATGACAGAAAGCTCAGGGCCAAAAGAATTGAAAGTGACTGTTTATATGATATCACATGGTTAAAAAAAAAATTAAATGAGCCTGGGATTTTCTTCCTAAATCCATCTTTTAAAAAAAAAATTTAAGTGATCCTCTTCATCTTGATAACTGGGAGAATCTCACTTTCAAGTATACAATATCCAGGAAAATCTGTGAATCCTTAATAACGTATTATTTTAATAGCGTTCTGAAGCCCGAACTGAGAGAAAATTTCTGGCATCACTATCATCATCATCATCAACAACAGAAGACTTCAACCTTGAGGAAGAAGAATGCCAAGAGAAACCAGAAATAAACTGTACTTAAGAATGTATGTTTAATTCAAGTACAGTCCATGAGGTCAGTATTGATGGTCTTTTACCATTTGTTTTTAAAAATCTTGAAATCAATAAATCCAGTAAATTATCTTAAGAGATCTGTCCAAGCATAATTTTGGCTCTTATTGGTAGAAAACATATTTTAAGATGGAAAAATAATCATTGTGAAGCATAGGGAGCTTTCAACCATTTCTTTGGAAATACATCTTGATAATAGCAACTGTTCATCATAATACAAAACAGAAAGAGGATTAATTTGCTGTGGCATAGAAGTCCTGCCAGTTCCTAAATGCTCTAAATAGTTTCTTGGAGATTTTTTTACATTGTTTAGGCCTCAAGGAAAACCAAAGCTCCACCTCCAGGTTTGGTAGCAAACAAACTCTGCTTCTCAGGAACTAAGCTTCGATTGCTCCTCTGGTAATAAGCTTCGTGCACATTTGCTAGGAAGCTGGACAGCTTGTCAGCAGGTACTATCGATACTGTGCAGCCTCCCCAGCCTGCTCCAGTAAGTCGTGATCCTTGAGCCCCAGATTTCCTAAAACAATGAGACAAAAAAATTAGAATCTGCAAATGAAAATGAGAGTGATTTTCCTGGTGCTTTAGAACAGACAGCATCTCCAAGAACTAAGAAGAGATTATGTAGTGTGTTTTGTGGGGTTTTTTTCAGTACTGTCAAACATTTTAGGACATTAAGAAATTATTTATACTATTGTTTGTTTGAAGGTGATTTGAAATTTAATTGTATCTAAAACTAGCCCCCAGTTTTGGTTCTTAAGTAGTAAAAGTCAGTAGTACTCCTGTTTGTTTCATAAGGGCTGGCAATAGCCCACTGTAGTATTGATTCCATAAAGCCACCACTTGAAGAGTTGTATAGCAAGCCTATAGGTGATCAGGAAGAGGGAGTAAAAAGAAAGCAGGCAATGGACATGATCAACATGATGAATCAGAAGGTTGCTCCATATGAGGGCAAATCAAACTTTAAAGTGCAAGTCTTATATATACAAGTGAGAGCTTCCTCTGGGGGCTATTTAAGCTGCATTCGGTCCCCTAGAACAGATAGCCTAGATTTGTGCTGAATAAATTTATCAACAAAGAACATGTTACTAAACTCTAAATTAGTCCGTCTGTTCAATCTCTAAAGGGAAATTATGCAGACCTTTCCACAAAGAGGATAGTGGCTTCTGCAGGTCCATCCCCATTTTCCCTGCACCTTCAGGAGCTGGCTGGTCTGACAAATGGACTCGGAATTTATCATCAGACAAAACGTGTGATTGAGATGGAAACTACTATATAAGCCACCACACAGCAAGGGGTAATTTTAGTCACCATCAACCAGGCACAGTTTCAAACCTTGTACAAAAGTGAAAGGCCCTACACAAAGTACAACGATCACTCATCTTTAAAAGATGCAATTTATCCTGACAATAATAGTTAATGTATCGACAGGAAGACACTGGAACTCACCAAAAAAGATAACCCACATCCAAAGACAAAGGAGAAGCCACAATGAGATGGTAGGAGGGGCGCAATCACACTAAAATCAAATCCCATAAAACTGCTGGGTGGGTGACTCACAAACCGGAGAACACTTATACCACAGAAGTCCACCCACTGTAGTGAAGGTTCTGAGCCCCACGTCAGGCTTCCCAACCTGGGGGTCTGGCAACGGAGGGAGGAATTCCTAGAGAATCAGACTTTGAAGGCTAGTGGGATTTGATTGTAGGACTTCAACAGGACTGGGGGAAACAGAGACTACATTCTTGGAGGGCACACACAAAGTAGTGTGCTCATCAGGACCCAGGGGAAGGAGCAGCGACCCCGTAGGAGACAGAATCAGACGTACCTGCTAGTGTTGGAGGGTCTCCTGCAGAGGCGGGGAGTGGCTGTGTCTCACCGTGAGGACAAGGACACTGGCAGCAGAAGTTCTGGGAAGTACTCCTTGGCGTGAGCCCTCCCAGAGTCCACCATTAGCCCCACCAAACAGCCCGGGTAGGCTCCAGTGCTGGGTCGCCTCAGGCCAAACAACCAACAGGGAGGGAACCCAGCCCCACCCATCAGCAGACAAGCAGATTAAAGTTTTACTGAGCTCTTCCCCAGGGCAACAGCCAGCTCTACCCACCACCAGTCCCTCCCATTAGGAAACTTGCACAAGCCTCTTAGATAGCCACATCCACCAGAGGGCAGACAGCAGAAGCAAGAAGAACTACAATCCTGCAGCCTGTGGAACAAAAACCACATTCACAGAAAGACAAGATGAAAAGGCAGAGGGCTATGCAGCAGATGAAGGTACAAGATAAAACCCCAGAAAAACAACTAAATGAAGTGGAGATAGGCAACCTTCCAGAAAAAGAATTCAGAAGAATGATAGTGAAGATGATCCAGGACCTCAGAAAAAGAATGGAGGCAAAGATCTAGAAGATGCAAGAAATGTTTAACAAAGACCTAGAAGAATTAAAGAACAAACAAACAGAGGTGAACAATACAATAACTGAAATGAAAACTACACTAGCAGGAAGCAATAGCAGAATAACTGAGGCAGAAGAACGGATAAGTGACCTGGAAGACAGAATGGTGAAATTCACTGCTGTGGAACAGAATAAAGGAAAAAGAGAGAAAAAAAATGAAGACAGCCTAAGAGACCTCTGGGACAACATTAAACACAAAAACATTCGCACTATAGGGGTCCCAGAAGGAGAAGAGAGAGAGAAAGGACCAGAGAAAATATGTGAAGAGATTATAGTCGAAAACTTCCCTAACATGGGAAAGGAAATAGACACCCAAGTCCAGGTAGCGCAGAGTCCCATACAGGATAAACCCAAGGAGAAACACGCCAAGACACATAGTAATCAAACTGGCAAAAATTAAAGACAAAGAAAAATTATTGAAAGCAGCAAGGCAGAAACGACAAATAACATACAAGGGAACTCCCATAAGGTTAACAGCTGATTTCTCAGCAGAAACTACAAGCCAGAAGGGAGTGGCATGACATATTTAAAGTGATGAAAGGGAAGAACCTACAACCAAGATTACTCTACCCAGCAAGGATCTCATTCATATTCGATGGAGAAATCAAAAGCTTTACAGACAAGCAAAAGCTAAGAGAATTCAGCACCACCAAACCAGCTCTACAACAAATGCTAAAGGAACTTCTCTAAGTGGGAAACACAAGAGAAGAAAAGGACCTACAAAAACAAACCCAAAACAATTCAGAAAATGGTCATAGGAACATACATATCAATAATTACCTTAAAGGTGAAAGGATTAAATGCTCCAACCAAAAGACGCAGGCTTGCTGAATGGATACAAAAACAAGACCCATATATATGCTGTCTACAAGAGACCCACTTCAGACCTAGGGACACATACACACTGAAAGTGAGGGGATAGAAAAAGATAATCCATGCAAATGGAAATCAAAAGAAAGCTGGAATAGCAATACTCATATCAGATAAAATAGACTTTAAAGAACGTTACAAGAGACAAGGAAGGACACTACATAATGATCAAGGGATGGATCCAAGAAGAAGATACAACAAGTATAAATATACATGCACCCAACATAGGAGCACCTCAACACATAAGGCAACTGCTAACAGCTATAAAAGAGCTAATCGACAGTAACACAATAATAGTGGGGGATATTAACACCTCACTTACACCAATGGACAGATCATCCAAACAGAAAATTAATAAGGAAACACAAGCTTTAGATGACACAATAGACCAGATAGATTTAATTGATATTTATAGGACATTCCATCCAAAAACAGCAGATTACACTTTCTTCTCAAGTGCGCACGGAACATTCTCCAGGATAGATCACATCTTGGGTCACAAATCAAGCCTCAGTAAATTTAAGAAAATTGAAATCATATAAAGTATCTTTTCTGACCACAACACTATGAGATTAGAAATCAGTTACTGGGGGAAAAAATGTAAAAAACAGAAACACATAGAGGCTAAACAATTCGTTACTAAATTACCAAGAGATCACTGAAGAAATCAAACAATACCTAGAGACAAATGACAATGAAAACACGACGATCCAAAACCTATGTGATGCAGCAAAAGCAGTTCTAAGAGGGAAGTTTATAGCTATACAATGCTACCTCAAGAAACAACAAACATCTCAAATAAACAATCTAACCTTACACCTAAAAGAACTAGAAAAAGAAAAACAAACAAAACCCAAAGTTAGTAGAAGGGAAGAAATCATAAAGATCAGAGCAGAAATAAATGAAATAGAAACAAAGAAAACAATAGCAAAGATCAATAAAACTAAAAGCTGGTTCTTTGAGAAGATAAACAAAATTGATAAGCCATTAGCCAGACTCATCAAGAAAAAGAGGGAGAGGACTCAAATCAATAAAATTAGAAATGAAAAAGGAGAAGTTACAACAGACACCACAGAAATACAAAGCATCCTACGAGACTACTACAAGCAACTCTATGCCAATAAAATGGACAACCTGGAAGAAATGGACAAATTCTTAGAAAGGTATAACCTTCCAAGATTGAACCAGGAAGAAACAGAAAATATGAACAGACAAATCACAAGTAATGAAATTGAAACTGTGACTGAAAATCTTCCAACAAACAAAAGTCCAGGACCAGAGGGCTTCTCAGGTGAATTCTATCAGACATTTAGAGAAGAGCTAACACCCATCCTTCTCAAACTCTTCCAAAACATTGCGGAGGAAGGAACACTCCCAAACTCATTCTATGAGGCCACCATCACCCTGATACCAAAACCAGACAAAGATACTACAAAAAAATAAAATTACAGACCAATATCACTGATGAATATAGATGCAAAAATCCTAAACAAAATACTATCAAACAGAATCCAACAGCACATTAAAAGGATTATATACCACGATCAAGTGGGATTTATCCCAGGGATGCAAGGATTCTTCAATATACTCAAATCAATCAATGTGATACACTATATTAACAATTTGAAGAAGAAAAACGGTATGGTCATCTCAGTAGATGCAGAAAACGCTTTTGACACAATTCAACACCCATTTATGATAAAAACTCTCCAGAAAGTGGGCATAGAGGAAACCTACTTCAACATAATAAAGGCCACCACAGCAAACATCATTCTCAATGGTGAAAAACTGAAAGCATTTCCTCTAAGATCAGGAACAAGACAAGGATGTCCACCCTCGCCACTATTATTCAACATAGTTTTGGAAGTCCTAGCCACGGCAATCAGAGAAGAAAAAGAAATGAAAGCAATACAAATTGGAAAAGAAGAAGTAAAACTGTCACTGTTTGCAGATGACATGATACTATACATAGAGAATCCTAAAGATGCCACCAGAAAACTATTAGAGCTAATCAATGAATTTGGTAAAGTTGCAGGATACAAAATTAACGCATTCCTATAGACTAATGATGAAATCTCTTGCATTCCTATAGATTAATGATGAAAAATCTGAAAGAGAAATAAAGGAAACACTACCACTTACCATTGCAACAAAAAAGAATAAAATACCTAGGAATAAACCTACCTAGGGAGACAAAAGGCCTGTATGCAGAAAACTATAAGACACTGATGAAAGAAATTAAAGATGAAACAAACAGATGTAGAGGTATACAATGTTCTTGGATTGGATGAATCAATATTGTGAAAATGACTATACTACCCAAAGCAATCTACGGATTCAATGCAATCCCTATCAAATTACCAATGGCATTTTTTACAGAACTAGAACAAAAAATCTTAAAATTTGTATGGAGACACAAAAGACCCCAAATAGCCAAAGTGGTCTTGAGGGAAAAAAACGGAGCTGAAGGAATCAGGCTCCCAGTCTTTAGACTATACTATGAAGCTACAGTAATCAAGATAATATGGTACTGGCACAAAAACAGAAATATAGATCAATGGAACAGGATAGAAAGCCCAGAGATAAACCCACGCACCTATGGTCAACTAATCTATGACAAAGGAGGCAAGGATATACAACAGAGAAAAGACAGTCTCTTCAATAAGTGGTGCTGGGAGCACTGGACAGCTACATGTAAAAGGATGAAATTAGAACACTCCCTAACACCATACACAAAAATAAACTCAAAATGGATTAGAGACCTAAATGTAAGACCGGACACTATAAAACTCTTAGAGGAAAACATAGGAAGAACACTCTTTGACATCAATCACAGCAAGATCTTTTTTGATCCACCGCCTAGAGTAATGGAAATAAAAACGAAAATAAACAAATGGGACCTAATGAAACTTAAAAGCTTTTGCACAGCAAAGGAAACCATAAACAAGACAAAAAGACAACCCTCAGAATGGGAGAAAATATTTGCAAACGAATCAATGGAAGAAGGGTTAATCTCCAAGATATATAAACAGCTCATGCAGCTCAATATCAAAAAAACAAACAACCCAATCCAAAAATGGGCAGAAGACCTAAATAGACATTTCTCCAAAGAAGACATACAGATGGCCAAGAAGCACATGAAAAGCTGCTCAACATCACTAATTATTAGAGGAATGCAAATCAAAACTGCAATGAGGTATCACCTCACACCAGTTAGAATGGGCATCATCAGAAAATGTACAAACAACAAATGCTGGAAAGGGTGTGGAGAAAAGGGAACCCTCTTGCACTGTTGGTGGGAATGTAAATTGATACAGCCACTATGGAGAACAGTATGGAGTTTCCTTAAAAAACTAAAAATAGAATTACCATATGACCCAGCAATCCCACTACTGGGCATATACCCAGGGAAAACCATAATTCAAAAAGATACATGCACCCCAATGTTCATTGCAGCACTATTTACAATAGCCAGGTCATGGAAGCAACCTAAATGCCCATTGACAGATGAATGGATAAAGAAGATGTGGTACATATATACAATGGAATATTACTCAGCCATGAAAAGGAACGAAATTGGGTCATTTGTAGAGACATGGATGGATCTAGAGACTGTCATACAGAGTGAAGTAAGTCAGAAAGAGAAAAACAAATATTGTATATTAACGCATATATGTGGAACCTAGAAAAATGGTACAGAGAACTGGTTTGCAGGGCAGAAATTGAGACACAGATGTAGAGAACAAACGTATGGACACCAAGGGGGGAAAGTGGTGGGGGGGCTGGGGGTGGTGTGATGAATGGGGAGGTTGGGACTGACATGTATACACTGATGTGTACAAAATGGATAACTAATAAGAACCTGTTGTATAAAAAGATTTAAAAAAATTAAAAAAAAAGTTAACATGTACTTCCAATTCTTCCTAATAAAATTTACTCCAAATTCATAGCAGATTAAAAACTCCACAATTAATTTAGCACAGTTTTGTCCCTTTTTTCCATCTAAATGAGTTACTCTATTTCCTGGAAAATATCAATAGAATATTACCCCTACTCTGGGACATCAGAATTACTGCACATCAGTAATTCATTTTCCCCCCAATGATTTTCTCTATTGATTTTTTTTCATCATCTGTTTTATTCGTTAAAATAGGTTTTTCATATGAAAGTAGATGTTTAAGGAAGAAAACAAAAATGCTTTCAAACAAATAAAGATTACTCATCTCTTCCTGCCCTTCAAACATTCAGCTTATGGCCCAGTAGCTGAACTGAGCCCAAACTCCTATGGTCCAGGCTGAAAAGTTTCTCTGACCCTGGGATTCTAGGATTATCCTGAGTTCTTAGGCTGGCAACGGGCTAGTTTGTAATTTGGTAATTAATAAAAAACAAAAAAACAAAAAACTGTCATGCAGCCATGTCAAACTATCTCTTCTTGTGGAAAATGCTGAGAAAAATGGAGGTGTCCCTGAAGTATACCTGAAAGACACTAAAATCTGGGCATCAAAGCTAACGTGGCATGGTTTAGAGAAGAACAGTATGCCCTCGTATTTGATTTTCTAAGACCCAAACTATGCCATTTTTCTGGACTCAAGTCAACCAGGTCTCTTATGGTCTTCAATGAACTTCTAGGCATATTTTCTTACACTTTCTGATTTGTACAGTTTTTGAAAACTGTGGTTTCAAAATTGAACCTAAAGCAAACTGAAAGTGTTTCTAACTGGCTGCAAAACCCATAGGAATTGTGCCAGGAGGCCTAGTTTCCTGACTATCTTGCCAGTTTCCAGAGGGCAGACACTAGAAGTCTTTCTAGGTAAATGCATTCACTTTTAAGTCCCCAGAGCTGTTATGTCACCACCCTGCCTGCTACAAATGAAAATGAACTGGATTGTATCAACCACATGGTCTGAAATCATCAGGGCTCAAATTTCCCCAATAGAGAACAATAAGTGCTATTATAAGTAGTCCTCTGCCCCTGAGTAAGTGGTACTTGCGATCACAAATCGGGGGCTGCCCCAGCAGCTGGTCAGCAGCCTGCCCATCTATACACACTCACAAAGGCAGAAAGATCCTGACTGCAGTGTGCCCCACTGGTGCTTAATATGCCCTTTGGTATGTGCCATAGAAATTGTGAGAGAGAGCCAGAAGTTAGGAAACCAATAAGCTATAAATTAAGAAAGAAAAATAGGTGAGCTAAGAGTGTTTAGTGAACTTTTCACATTGGCATTTTTTTCCTAGGAGAACAGTAAGACATTAAAAATATGGCTCCTGAGCTACTGCACATCAGAGAGGCAACACAAAAGTTATGAAGACCAAACCCCTAAAATCCCAAAGATCACTTTGATGATTGTGGTCACTTGATTGGGAATAACCTGGAAGGGTTGGTCAAAACAACAAAAGCAGCGTCAGCCTTATAAAGCATGATCTACAAAACAAAGGCTAGAGCAGACAAGAGATGGAGATTATAAGGAATGTTCCCTTTGATCCTTTTTATCACTGAAAAGTGTATTCCTATAACCAACTTTCCAGGCACCTAAGTATAGCCTGAGTAAAATTTCCTGCTTTTAAATGAACTGAGTTGACCATAAAGCACTTACTAAGGTAAGGCACAGATCAAAGGTGGTGTTGATGGGGGAGGAGGGAGAGATCCAGTAAGACCCAACTATGCCACAAATCGCAAAGAGGGAAAAGCAAGGAATTGTGCCTTGTATTTTAATTCAATTTTACTTATTTCAAGATAAATATTGATATACAAATGGATATCAAATTATTTCAGAAAATCTTGAATTTAGGGACAGGTTATTATCTATCTCTCTAATTTCAGGCCAGCATAATTCCAGGCATTTCGTATATTCTAATAAGTGGCTGCTGGATCATTATATTTGTTTTAAAATATGAAAATGTATACTGTTTATTTTTAATTAAATTAATGTTAAAAACTTCAATTATGTGAAACAAAGTAAAATAATAAAGGAAAATGATGATGCTTGCCCAGTTATAAAATAACTCTTAAATGAACAAAATGTAAATTGTAAGAAATGGCTAAATTTTAAAGAAAAATATATTGAGTAATATAAAACACTTTTGAAAGCATATATATATATGCAGTCAGTAATATACTCTTTTTCTGGAAAGACTTCTAGCTTCTGCTCTAAGCCTAGAATTTTCCAATTAGAATCTCAGGAAAACACAGCTTCCAGAACAATTTCTATGATTTTTACAGCCAGATTAGAAACACTTTCAGATTGCTTTAGATTCAAGAAACCACAGGCTTCAAATACTGTTCGAATGAGAAAGTATAAGAAAATATAACTGCATGTCTATTTCAGAAATTTAAGCCACAAAGGTCATTGAAGACCAGTTGGTTTGGTTCCAGCAAATGGCATACATACTGGGGGGGGCGGGGCAGGGAGGGGCAGGGGGACAATAAATAGAAGACAGAAGCCCGAAGACCAGCGGGTCCCTAAGGCAACTGAAATGGCTCTCTCCCTTTTTCTTGACAGAGTGTCAGATTAGCCCATGAGATCATGAGGAAAAGAGCACACACATGTGGATTTGCACTTCATTCTTCCCCATTCCGACCTGCTCAGGAGAATGACTGCCAGAGGCTGAGCAGCATGGCCAGCCATGGAATGAATAAAACGGTGGGAAGACTGCTGAGGAAGACAGCAAATTAACTTTGGTAATCTTTGTTGGTCTCTTAAAATTTGTCATTTATCTTCCTTAATAGCTTGGGCAGTAACGCAGCAATGAGTCCTCTCTAATTCCAACAAGTGTCAAAACGAAGATAAAGGCCATTAACTATTTTTTCTTAAGTATAACCAGGGAAACCGATAAAGAATGAGCTGTCTCACATATAACTGACTTGGTTTCAAAATTGTTTTGTATTCCTCAGTAAATCCTACTTTAAAGTTTAGCCATTTCTTAAATTTTACATTTAGTTCATTTAAAAGAAGTATTTTATAATTGGGCAAGCTTCATCTATTTCCTTCATTATTAAACTTTATTTCACATAATTGAGATTTTCTAACATTAATTAAAACAAAAAAAGTAGTCTAACTGTGTAAGTATAGTTTCCTTCTCCCTCCCTGGCCCTTTCTTTGGATTCTAAACTGATTTTCTCTTGAAGAGCAGCGAAAGGCTCAGCTGAAAAAATGCAAGCATTGGTGATCTCTTCTATGCTTTTTCCCCCCTTCTCTCTACTTGGGTCATAAAGTAGCTTCCTATACGTTGTCCTATAGACAAGCTACCTAGAGACGCCTTTTGAATATGGTCTAGCTCAGATCACATTAAGATTTGTAGGTAGAGCCCTGAGTATTCTAGGCATCGAATCCTTCATTCACTCAATCAATTAGTTGTTTTCTCAAGCAAATAGTTTCTAAGCAGGCCTTCAGAAAAACTAAAGGAATTTGAAGTGCCACAAGTGGGCCAGGGAGCGTGATCTAAAGAGGGTCTTTGGGGACTTCCCTGATGGCACAGTGGTTAAGAATCCACCTGCCAATGCAGGGGACACGGGTTTGAGCCCTGGTCTGGGAAGATCCCACATGCCGCGGAGCAACTAAGCCCGTGCACCACAACTACTGAGCCTGAGCTCTAGAGCCTGTGAGCCACAACTACTGAGCCCATGAGCCACAACTACTGAGCCCACAAGCCACAACTACTGAGCCCGTGTGACACAACTACTGAAGCCCACACGCCTAGAGCCCGTGCTCTGCAACAAAGAGAAGCCAGCGCAATGAGAAGCCCACACACCGCAACAAAGAGTAGACCCTGCTCGCTGCAACTAGAGAAAGCCCACATGCAAAAACGAAGACCCAATGCAGCCTAAATAAATAAATTTATAAAAAAAAAATAAAGAGTGTCTTTGCTGGTGCTCCTCCTTGAAGCCTCTTCAGCTTCCCTCCTCCCTCTTCTGGTCTACCCAAGGCAACCAAGCTTCTCAGGCTGCCCAGTCTTAGTCACAACTTGCCCATTGGTGTTAACTTTTCTTTAAGGGGACAGGGAAGTGTGGAGGTGGTGGTGATTCTTATACAAAACAACAGTCTACCAGAGGTTGAGTTTATGGCACAGTGGCCCACACCAGGCCTTGCCAGGGTCCTTCCCCTCCACCACTTGCCTGGCCCACTAAGATAGTCATAAAGCTTCAGAAGGAACTAGGGCTTAAAAGTGTTGCCATTTTTCATTTAAACCTCTCCCTGCATTTACCATTTACAACTACTCTCCTACTGTCTTTCTCTCCCCGGTTTTTAACCATTCTGTTTTACCACTATCTTGCATTCTTCTGCATTCCTCCCTTTTTTCCCCATATATCCACACAAAAGAAAGTGCCAGACCTTTTGAAAATGGAGTTTAGACTACAATTTCCCATGGGACACAAACAGCCTACTGAAAAGTATTTGCTGACTGAGGAAGGAATGGCATCAATGACTATATCTACTTAATTCTCCTGGGCTGTCCTCCTCTGAGGTTGCTCTACCACTCAGGACCTTTTAGTAACTAGCAACCAACTGGAGTATTTGGAGAATATTACCTACTGGTCACAGTGACAGCAAAGCAAGAATTAATTATATAAAGAAGCTTAGGGACCAGACAACTATTCTGGCCAATATTTCCAACATGCCAAAAGATAATCTTTCAACATGGGAAACTCGTTCCTTATATGGTTATGGAATAAGTAGAAATTAATTTTGATACTTAGCAATTCCAGACAAAAAAACCTTAAAAAAGGGAATGAGCTCCTTATGCTAGACACTACTGAATTTTCCTCAGAAAAGCAATACAGCAAATGAAAATGGGCTAAACAGAGACACTTTAGCTTCCATTAAGAAAAGGCAAATAAACAAATAAATGAAAAAAAAACAAAAGGTGTGCTCTTCCAAACCCTTTTAAGACACAGCCACTAAATCTTTCACTAGAACCACATTTTTAAAAAATATATAGACCTATAGACTGCTAGAACAGAAAAACACAGTGGAGATCATAAAGCAAGGCAACAGTCCAAAGTCACAGAGCTCAGAATGAAAAGAGGCAGAGCTAGAACTCTACCTTCCTAACTTCCTGCCCAGTTTTCATCCTTCTCCACACACCACCTTCCCTGCTCAACGTGACAACCAAAGTCTCTAGCATGAAAGCTTTAAAGCTGGAAAAGGAAAGTAGGTAAAAAATGACCCACATTAAAATATAATCACATCTCAGTATGACCCAAGGAGAGAGAAACACGTAAGGCAAAAAACACTGGATCGGGAGATAGGCTTTCCCACTGATGCATTATGTTACCTTGTTCAAATCTCTTAACCTCTTAGTGGTCTCTTGATCTCTAAGGCCTCTTCCTGCTTTCATATCGTATGGTACTAGAAGATAATTCTGACCCAGAAATGTGAAGCCTGGCCTTCGGAAACAAGGAAATTTTCTCAGGCCGAAAACCCGTGAGTCATCTTGATTCCTCCCTTTCACCCATACGGCAATTGTCTTGACTCTTCCTTCAAGGCATATCTGGCCTAGAATCATTTCACACCTCCACTGCCACCTTCTTCTACTCAAAGTCAGAGTGCTTCCAATGGCTGACAGGGCCCAGGGGTATGACTCCCCACTACCTCTCTTACTTCATCAACTACTACTCTCTCCTTCCTGAACTGCCCTCCAAGCACACTGGTCCTCCTGCTGTTCCTCACATGTGACAGCCATGTACCTACGTCAAGACCTCTCTACTTGCTGTTCTCGTTACTTCACTTCCTTCAGGTCTTTGCTCAAATATCATCTCCTCAGAGAGGCCTTCTTCAGCCACTCAATATATCAGCCACTCAATATAAAGTACTAGTACACACCCCTAGTACTCTCCATCCCTTCTATTTTTTTTTCATAACACTTATCACTACCACTCAATTTACTTTTAATTGTCATTTCCCTCTTTATCCATGAGAATGTAAGCTTCATAAGGACAAGAGCTGGTTGACCATCCCAGAACAAGCAAGTTCATTAGAGAATTCCAGGAGGCTGGCAAATGCCCCTCCGCTGCTTTTCAGGTGGGATTCAAACTACCCCACTATCTTCTTAGCAAAGATGCTTCTTCCTAATTTCTGCACAAATCATTCCACTTCCTCTTATTTCCAGAACTGAACAATATCTGTCCCTTCCATTCACTGGGCCCTTGCTATTTTCAGAAATGAGCACTTACAATGAAACAAGCCCTTGGAAGGCTTTTTGGCAACTAGTGAGCAAACACTGACATCAGCAGAGTGATTCTCATCAATGCTATGTTCAAGTCTCTCGACGAGTTGGGTTACATATGCCATTTGTGATCACTGGAGCTACTTGGTTTAAACTTTTCGGGCTGGGAATGTGGCAATGAGTGAGGCAAGCCACAGGTGCCAAGTGGTTAATTATATTTTCATTGCTAATTGCAGGCAGTTTTGTATGATTTTCTCACAGTGGAAATAACATCTAACCATTTGAGAGTTCTCCCAATTTCCCTTTCTGTTCTCCAAGGTCAGTGAGCTCCTTCTGGGTAAAGGAACCATTTTACTCTTTTATCCATTCTCTAGCAATTATAAGGAAGTTGTTCTCAGGCTTTGTGAAAGAGTTTCCCTCTTTACATTTCTGTCTCAACCGACCATTCATAAACTGGACTTTCTTCAGTCCTTTTCCCAAATTGCCTAACCTAAACCTGGAAGACAGGAAATGCTGACTCTCTGAGCAATTCCTTCAGCAACCTCTCCCCTGAAAATACACTTCTGTCAGGCCTGAGGTCCTCTTTCCTTTTTCTCCCCTCTTTTGAATAAAAGTATTAAACTTAGGACACCAAACAGGAGATGCTGGTAGAGCTGCAGTGTAGTGGGAAACACTGCTTAAAATATCCTGAGAAGAAAGTAACAACAGGGTCTGTGTCTGAGCAAACCTCCCTGAAACACTTAATCATCCAAAGACGGAAAAGTCTTTTTTATGATGTTGTGAAGAACTGACTCCAAACCTGGAGCTTCGTAAAGCCATGGAGTCAAGTCTCCAATCTTTCATGCTGCAGATTTTTAGGAGGGAACAAGTCTAGCTCTATGTCACAGACAACCCCTCTTATAGGAAGTGGGAAAGGATCTTCCTTCACTTAGAAGACTACAAAAATGCTGCTTTTTTTTCCATTAATTTAAACAGTTTCCTTGGGCCGCACCCTGCAGCCCCTGCCACACTGCTCTTTCAGCCTCACCGACAGATGTCCACCAGCTGGTCCAGCTCAGGGCAGCTACACTCGTACATGTCCCGGCAGCTCACGTGGCTCTGGTTCATTAACTCCCCCAGCAGCTGGACCGTGTTGTCAGGTGCTTCTTCACATATCTTCTTAAACTGGAGCACTCTCGCAGCCTCGCTGTACACGTGCTTTGCCCGCTGGTAGAGTTTGAAGCTGAGCACTTAGGAAGGAAGGCGATGGTGAACAAGGTTAGAGATAGTTACTGGCCAAAAGGAAAGAAAGAAAGAAAGGAAGGAAGGGAGGGAGGAAGGAAGGAAGGAAGGAAATTTTTTAAAAAAGAAATAGTTACTGAACAATTCAGTGCAAAGAAAAATACAGTTATTGAGAACATCCATTTCTGTCTTTATTATCAGTACCTTAGACTTTAAATAGGTCTTTCTTTCACTGAAAGAATTCTTTATAGTCTAAACTGGTCTCTTTTCAAGTCCATTTTAACTTTAAGTTCACACATCCGAAAGGGGCAGAAGCAGAACACGTCAGGACGTCTGACCCCAGAGCCACATTCTTTCCACTGTGATCCACCAGAAAGAACCACTAAAAATGCTTATGCTAGCAATTTTATTTATAAAAATGTTTCCTATAGCTAAGCACAGTTACTTATATATGTGTATGTGTGTGTGTAAAAAAAGCACAATTATTTATATATGTGTATATAGCATAGCATTATTTATCATAGCAGAAAATAATTAATTCAAATGTCTAATAACAGAAAATATTTTTTAAATTATGCTACCTCTATTAAAAATATTATTGCTACTAAAACAGATTCTAAGATAATTTACTACATGGAGAATTGTTCATTATTAAGTGAAAAAACAAGGTACAAAACTATGTGTATACATTTTAATTTTTAAAAATTATAAGAAGGCACCAACATGTTAACAGTCATCATCTCTCTGTGGTACATTGTGGATGATTTTATTTTCTCCTTGACATATTTCTGTACTTTACAGATTATCTACAATGAGTCTAACTTAAGTTACAGAAACATGTCCTACTGCAACGGCTGTGTCTACAGTGCTTATGTATTCCCTTGAATAACAACTGAGACCTCCTTACCATTCATTTTCAACCGTGCTGAACAGTGGCTGAGCTGGTGCAGTGGGTCTGGGAAAAATTTGGAAAATAAATGGAAGCTAAGCTACCTGGCCTGCTGGAAAGAGCCTGGGCTGAGAATCCAGAGGTCTGTCATTTGTTCTCATCTGTGTGACAACTCGCTGTACCCAAGTCGCTACTTCTACAGGGCTCCAAAATGAGGCTGAAAATTATTTCTCAGGATCCTTCCTGTGCTAACATTTTATGATTCTATGAAGAACTTCCTCCAAGAATCCCCCTCATATTGTTGTATTTTGGAAACAGGATGATAACTGACCATTGCCTTCTGTTTGCATCCCCAGTTCTACTCTCTGCCCTTCGCTACCCCGCTGTCTGCCCCAGAAGGCTGACCTGGATGGATTACACCAGTGGGTTCCCTTGCCTCTAGATTGGAGAAAGGGAGAAGATCAGCAAGAGATGGGAAGGAATTATATCCTTCCTGCTCACTGGGTGGTGATATGGGCGAGCAGACGCAAACACAGCTCATTATATCAATAGCATGATCCCTGTTTAACTCAAACACATGAGACCTGCGACAAATTTTTATACTTGACTTAAATCCCTCAAACCTCCCCGTTATAGGACTCGTACTAGCCACAGCCAGAAAGTCAGCCTAATTTGGACTTCACCCCTGACCCCCCTCAGCAATAGAGGGCCCCACCCCTGTATCAGCCCTGCTCCACTCAAGCACAATAGTCGTGGCAGGAGTCTTCCTACTTATCCAATTTTACCCTTTAACAGAAAACAACAAACGTATTCAAGCAATAGCGCTATGATTAGGAGCCCTTACCACCCTATTCACAGCAATATGCGCTGTCACCCAAAATGACATTAAAAAAATTGTCGCTTTCTCCACTTCAAGCCAATTAGGCCTAATGATGGTAACAATCGGCATCAACCAACCCTGTCTAGCATTCTTACACGTATTTGCACACATGCTTTTTTTAAGGCCATACTATTCACATGCTCCGGGTCCATTATTCACAGCCTGAATGACGAACAAGATAATTCGAAAAATAGGGGGCCTATTCAAGCCTTTACCCTTCACCACAACAGCCCTTATTATCGGATGTCTGGCACTGACAGGAATGCCTTTCCTCACCGGCTTCTATTGTAAAGACCTGATCATTGAAGCCACTAACACATCTTATACCAATGCCTGAGCCCTATTAATAACTCTAATTGCCGCCTCCCTCACAGCTGTCTATAGTACCCGCTTTATCTTCTTCGCACTACTAGGACAACCTTGCTTCTCTCCCTTAACCTCCATCAGTGAAAACAACCCCTTCCTAATTAACTCCATCAAACACCTGCTAATTGGAAGTGTCTTTGCCGGATTCATTATCTCCAACAACAGTCCCCTGAATAACCGTATCCCTACACCTAAAACTAACTGCCCTTGCAGTAACCATCCTGGGATTTGTATTGGCACTTGAAATTAACCTTAACACACAAAACTTAAAATTTGTTTACCCCTCAAATACCCTTAAATTCTCTAGTCTCTTAGGATATTTCCCCGCCATCATGCATCGTCTACCTCCTTACCTAAACCTATCAATAAGCCAAAAATCAGCATCCTCCCTCTTGGACTTAATCTGACTAGAAAACATTTTACCAAAAACCACACCCCTCATTCAACTAAAGTTCTCCATGCTAACCTCAAGCCAAAAAGGCCTTATCAAACTATACTTCCTATCATTCCTTATTACTCTCACCCTTAGCATGCTTTTATTTAATTACCACGAGTGATCTCCATAATAACCACAACACCAATAAGCAGCGACCAGCCAGTAACAATCACCAACCAGGTACCATAGCTACATAACGCCGCAATCCCCACAGCCTCCTCTCTAAAAAGCCAGTCACCAGAGTCACTCAGTCTCCCAACCCACTGAACTTAAACACAACTTCCACCTCCTCATCCTTTAAAATATATAATACCATCAAAAACTCTATTATCAACCCTGAAAGAAACGCCCCCAAAACAATCTTATTAGAAACCCAAACCTCAGGATACTGCTCAGTGGCCATAGCCGTTGTATAGCCAAACACAACTAATATCCCCCCTAAATAAAGACACTATCAAACCTAAAAATGAACCACCAAAATTCAACACAATCCCACACCCAACACCACCACTCACAATCAACCCAAAACCCCCAAAAATAGGTGAAGGTTTTGAAGAAATCCTCACAAAACTGATCACAAAAATAACACTTAAAATAAATACAATATATGTCATCATCATTCTCACATGGATTCCAACCAACCATGACTAATGACATGAACAATCATCGTTGTCATTCAACTATAAGAACACCAACGACCAACATCCGAAAAACACACCCGCTAATAGAAATCATCAGCAATGCATCTATTAACCTCTCAACCCCATCAAACATTTCATCATGATGAAATTTTGGCTCTCTACCAGGCATTTGCTTGATCCTACTAATCCTAACAGGCTTATTCCTAGCAATACACTACACACCAGACACAGCAACTGCTTTCTCGTGGTAGCACACATCTGTCGAGACGTTAATTACAGATGAATCACTTGATACATATATGCAAACGGAGCTTCCATATTCTTTATCTGCCTTTACATTCACGTAGGGCGTGGCCTATATTATGGATCCTGTGCCTTTCTAGAAACATGAACATCGGGATTATTTTTCTACTTACAGTTATAGCCACTGCATTTATAGGCTACGTGCTACCATGAGGACAAATGTCATTCTGAGGGGCAACAGTCATTACAAACCTGCTCTCAGCAATCCCATATATTGGCACCACCCTTGTCGAATGGATCGGAAGAATTTTTTCCGATCCATTCGACAGGAGTGGTCATAGGACCACTCTTAAGTTGGTACTAGGATTTTTCCCCCAGCTCCCTCCTTGCAGAGCTGCCTGGAGCTGGCTCTCTTCCCCCACCGAAGGACACTGAACATACTTTCAAGGTAGACTTTTCTACATGACTCTCTCCTCCAGGGTCTGCCTACAGGTTCCTCTCTCCTAGACTATTACTACTTTTTCAGAAGTCTTTTACGTTCCACTTATGAACCAATAAGTTATATTAAAGTTTCAGGTTGCATTTTTTTCCCCTCCACAGCACCGCCCTCCTAATTGTTGGAGATGGATAAAAAGGCAGCCAAGGTTAGAGGAGGGGAATAGCCATTCTTAGGATTTGTGTAAAAGTTTAGTAATTATAAGGGTGGGGCTAACTTTCCTACAAGTTAATAAAGAATTAAAGTTTTCTTTCAAGGTTTCTCAACTGAGTCATATAAGATATATTAAACTCACGGTTAACAACTTGCATCAATAGAATGATACAAGTTCATGTGAATCATCCTATTCTATTTCAAACAGGACCTAAATTTAGTCATCAATTCCAATCGTTTCTTCCTTCACAATGTGTCTTGTAATCATCCCTCCCTTCTAGTCCCACTGTCATTCCCCAAATTTACACTATTATTCCCTTTCCTACTTGAACTATCCTGCAGTGATCTCCAAACTGATATTCCTGTCTTAATCTTTCATTCCTGCAACCTACCTTGAGGTTGGTGCCATCGGATTGAGCTCCTAACACACAGCTTGACTCATGTTACTAACCAGAACATTTCCTGCTTCCCCAGTGTTTACTATAATCCAAATTCCTGCACGCAACGAGCTTGGTCCCAATAGGATCTCTTCCCTTCAGCCAAAATGGCCTATTTGTAGTTACCCAAACACTCCTTGCTCCTGGGTATACTCATTAATCCATACAGAAACAGTTTCTTGCCCTTTCTCTCCCTGTCAAAATTTTACCTCTTTCTGAAGGTTCCATTTAAACTTTATGCTCCGTGAAACCATGACGGACCCACCCAGCTGGAAACAATCTCTTGACTGAATTTACACCACACTTGCAGTCCATGGCACACGTTTGGTGCTTGTCATATACCTTCCATGGTAATCGTCTCTCCTGTCTTCACAAAGTTTGCCAACTGCTGAAGACAGAAACCAGGTCTTCTGGTTCCATGCATTCGATACTCTGCAACCCTTCACCCCATAGCACCTTCACCAGTGCCTTATATGACAGGTGCTCAATGGGTGTTCACTGTTGATGATGATATGATTAGGACTCTATTTTTTAACCCCAGTTCAAAATCAAGATACCTCCATTTAGGCATTGTTGTAAAAACAAACAAAAAAAAAGCGAGGTGTCAGTACTCACAGCTTACTAAAAATGTTGAGGCTGAGAAAAGGGGACAGCCAGATTCCCTTTGGTATTGAATCTACAACTACTGATACCAAGTAGGTTGAAAAATAAGAAGAAAAAGAGAACTTACAAGTTAAATGTAGGTGGGAATAAAAATACGGCAACATGTTTTGTTCCATCAGTAGCCAGGTCATGTGAATCAGCACACACTGTAATGTGAATTTGTTATTTCCATCAATAGCTTCAGTGGAAATGGGAATATTATATATTACAGGGAATTATTATATATTAAAATACATTATTTTAGGGTCTGGGTAGCAAAATATCCCAAGGTAAGAAAGTCGTACCAATACCCAGTACTGGCACATACCATCTGCAGCAACACTGTCTGAAGAAATAACAGAGGTAGATTTAATAAGAACTCCTCCTCAAAAGCCCTGAATAGAGAAGGGAAAAGATGGGCCATTGATAGGCATGTATGTATGTGAGACAGTGCCAATAATTTTATGCATGTTAATATAATCCAGGTTATAGAATACACATTTTGAAAGGAAGTAAAATGACTTTGGTAACTGTAGTTTAAAATTGTTCTTTCTAAAAATTGAGGTTGAAACAAAATGTTTAAAATTCTAGCTTTAGGATTCCATATGTTTCAGTTTTACTTTTGAACTACGTCACCTCCCCTAATCATGGGCCAAGTTACAAAATCAGAGCATGGGGGTGGGGGGGGGGGGGCGGTGTAAGAAGAGAGTATTGGTTCATTTCTACTGTAATGTCCCATTTATGAAAAACTCATCTAGTTTCCAGGTCCACTGATATTTATGGCTGCAGCACAAAAGGTACGATAAAGTGACATTCACTGAGATCACAAAATAGGGCTATTTAGCTGACAAACCACTGTGCTATGTCCCAGTTTGCAAAGACTTTTTTTAAACTTTGAATTATAAAATTTCTCAAATATACAGGACAGTAGAGAAGGTACAGTAGCAAATTCCACAAGCCCATCACCTAGACTGAACAGTTAATAACTTTTTGCCGTATTTGTTTCAAGTGATATTTTGCTAGTGTTTTAAAATAAATTATAGATGTGACATTTGCTCCCTACATATTTCAGTGTGCAACTCTATAAAATAAGGATATTTTCTTACATAACCTCCATATCATTATCACATCTAACAAAATTACCAATGATTCCTTAATATCATCTCATATTCAGTCCATATTTAAATTTTCCCAGTTGTTTAAATTTCAGCCAATTTACAGCAGAATCCAAGCGAAGTGCACACATTATATTCAGTCTTATGTCTAATAAGTCTCTTTTAATCAAGAATTTACAGTGATTTTTGATACTCTGGATTGCCAATGTCATGTATATAAAATACAAGTATATTTTAGGGCCACATCCTGTAATAAAATTCAATATAGTCCATAAGCAACAGTATGCTTTGGTTTTCCTTAGGATTACATAGTCCTTTAAGATTAAATATTTTCCTTTAGGATTAAATATTCTCAAGTAGAAACTTCAGAGAGATGTGTTTTTTCATATTAAACCTTAGGACTGGTGTTTTGATTTGTGACAAGAAACATTCAGAACGCACTGGGCAGATTACCAGAACCTCACAAACCTGGCACCTCCTTGTGTCTACTCTCTATTGCAGAGTGTTTCACAGCCAGACTTCAGGATAGAAACGCCTAATGAGGACTCTTCCTGGGCGTTCTGAAGATGTGTGAGAGATTGCCATTGCTCACACCCACTGAACGGTAGTTAACTCAGATGACAAAGGAAAGGGCAGAAAGGGCATCTGTTTTCAATTGTGCTATAAAAATCTTGACAAAGGCTACAACAAATTTGGAGACCACCCTTTAGGAGGGAAACCAGTTCTGTGTTGTCTGGTCATCACAAATGCTCTCTGGATCCAGGGTTCTGGCTTGTTATATGCTGGCAACTCAACAGGTCTCTGTTGTGCAGATACCAAAAAGTCCAAGAAAATCTGAAACTTTGTCTATGGACAAAGCTTTCTTCCCTATCCAGTTAACTTTAAAATGTATGCCCCATCTCTTTATAAACTCTTATAATCCTTGACAGCAATTATTATATTCAAGGATAAAGGAATTGTGTCTTACTGCATGAATGCTCATTGCTGCATGACTACTTCCAAAGCAAATTCAGTTTAAGAATATAACACCAGGACTTCCCTGGTGGCGCAGCGGTTAAGAATGCGCCTGCCGGGCTTCCCTGGTGGCGCAGTGGTTGAGAATCTGCCTGCCAATGCAGGGGACACGGGTTCGAGCCCTGGTCTGGGAAGATCCCACATGCCACGGAGCAACTAGGCCCGTGAGCCACAATTACTGAGCCTGCGCGTCTGGAGCCTGTGCTCCGCAACAAGAGAGGCCGCGATAGTGAGAGGCCCGCGCATCGCGATGAAGAGTGGCCCCTGCTTGCCGCAACTAGAGAAAGCCCTCGCACAGAAACGAAGACCCAACACGGCCATAAATAAATAAATAAATAAATAAATAAAATTTAAAAAAAAAAAAAAAAAAAAAGAATGCACCTGCCAATTCAGGGGACACGGGTTCGAGCCCTGGTCCGGGACGATCCCACATGCCGTGGAGCAACTAAGCCCATACGCCACAACTACTGAGCATGCGCTCTAGAGCCCACGAGCCACAACTACTGAGCCCATGAGCCACAACTACGGAGTCTGTGTGCCACAACTACTGAAGCCCGCGTGCCTAGAGCCCGTGCTCCGCAACAAAGAGAAGCCACCGCAATGAGAAACCCGTGCACCGCAACGAAGAGTAGCCCCCGCTCACCGCAACAAGAGAAAGCCCGAGCGCAGCATTGAAAACCAAACGCAGCCAAAAATAAATAAATTTAAAACAAAAAAGAATATAACACCAGGTGCCATTTTCCTAAAATACTGCTAGTGTCCTATCCCATCCATGGGCAATCTGAGGTTTCAAAGCAGGATATATCGCTTGGATTTTGAAACAATGACTTTCTCCTCCATGAATCTTAGGTAATTTCTGAATCTAATCCTAAAGTCATGACAGAGATTCTGAGATATAAATGATCACAGCCATAAACATTTAAACTGCAACAGCTGTAAAATAAATTCACTTGAATAATTATGTATTTGCTAGCTCTAAACTCTCCTTTCGCTCTGACTTCCTTGCTGAACCTCCAGTACACCACACAGGCTCCTGCCTCGGGCCCACTGCCGCAGCTGTTTTGTTAGCCTGGGATGCTCTTCCCCCTGATCTTGACCTGGCTGGCCCCTCCTTGTCATTCAAGTCTCAGCTGTCACAGCTTCAAGAAGACTTTCCCTCAACTCCAGTCTAGAGTAACTCCCTCACATACACATTCTTTCCATCCTGTTTTATTCTCCCAAAACTATTTTATTTATTCTCCCAAACACCATCCAACTTTCTTGCATGTTCATTTGTTCAGTGGTCTGTGGTTATCTCTCACCACTAGAAGTTCAGCTTGCTCAGGAGAGCAAGGGCCTTGTCTAATCTCTTCACTTTTGTATCTTTAGCAGCTAAAATAGGGTCTGGCACCACAGGAGGGTCTCAATAAATGTTTATTGAAAGAATGGTTCAGTTCCTAGTCTTTGTACAAAACTGCACCAAAACACGGAAAAATAAACAATAGGGAATATGAGGAAGACCTACTAATTTGGCAGTTATTGCTTACTAGCACCTTCACCAAAAAGTGGGGGAAATTTTCTAAAAGAAGGTTTGGAGATAACTGGTAAACTCCAGTGTCCAAAGTATACCTAATGCCCAAATATCACATTTGACTGAGAATCGTTTATCCTGTATTTTGTTTCACAGATGTGGGAGAAAAGAGATTTCTCAAACAACCAAAATGTGTTTCAAATAAAAGGGAAGGAATAGAAAATAGATCATCGTAACCAGTTAAAATAAAAGTTTCTTTTTCCTTTTAGACAATTGTAGCAAAATTGTGCCTACTTACTTCTACCGTAAAAAGATGGCTATGTAGCTTATGATCAGAGGCCATCTCTAATCAAGGGATCTAAACCAGGGCACAAATAATTGGTTATCTTGTTATATCTTTGGTGGGAAAGGATGAGAAAAGGGCTGTGACAGAAGAAACACACTGGGCACCATTTTCCTCATAAAAGCTCTGAGAGCACCAGGTCAGCAGTAGATGGAGGACATGCTCATTCAATCTCTGCAAGAGCCCCACTGATTTAAATTTTTTCACTGATTTAATTTTAAATTCTGCACTCAAGAGCTGGTAGCCTCCCCTTTATTACCTCATCTTCTACTAAGAGTGAGGCCAGAAGCGCTGAGTAAGATGACCATCCAACGACAGTCAACCAAATAGTTCTTAGTGAGGCCTGGCCGTGTGCCCCACTCTACGCTCCAAATGACAGGAAAGACATGTGAAAGAGAAGCCCTTGCTATGAGGAACTTACAGCTCAGTTAAACAAATAAGACAGGCTATGAGACCACTGGAGAGTGACCAACCACAGCAGATATCCAGGGGCTGTAAATGCTAGAGGCGCACCAAGAAGACAGGGTTTGGTGAGGGAAGAGGTGTAGTGGGAAGTGTCATAGGAGAAGTGCCTGAGCTACAGAGCTTCCTTGCTGTGAGGACAGGATGGCCAAAGGCCCAAGCTGAGAACAGGCAGAGCGTGTTGATGGGCTGAAGGGGGCAAACTGACCAGAACGGGGGGCAGCCTCTTGAGGAGGCTGTCCTCACATCTGACGCTTTAACATCCTCTGCTACACATGTTACACAAAGCTTGCAAACTCACAACCCGTGGTCCATACCCAACCACAGTGATGCTTTCTTTTTCTTTTTAACATTTTTATTGGAGTATAACTGCTTTACAATGGTGTGTTAGTTTCTGCTGTATAATAAGGTGAATCAGCTATATGTATACATATATCCCCATATCTCCTCCCTCTTGCTTCTCCCTCCCACCCTCCCTACCCCACCCCTCTAGGTGGTCACAAAGCACCGAGCTGATCTCCCTGTGCTATGCGGCTGCTTCCCACTAGCTATCTATTTTACATTTGGTAGTGTATATTTGTCCATGCCACTCTCTCACTTCATCCCAGCTTACCCTTCTCCCTCCCCGTGTCCTCAAGTCTATTCTCTATGTCTGCGTCTTTATTCCTGTCCTGCCCCTAGGTTCTTCAGAACAATTTTTTTTTTTTTTTTTAGATTCCACATATATGTGTTAGCATACGGTATTTGTTTTTCTCTTTCTGACTTACTTCACTCTGTATGACAGACTCTAGGTCCATCCACCTCACTACAAATAACTCAATTTCATTTCTTTTTATGGCGGAGTAATATTCCATTGTATATATGTGCCACATCTTCTTTATCCATTCATCTGTCGATGGACACTTAGGTTGCTTCCACGTCCTGGCTATTGTAAATACAGCTGCAATGAACATTGTGGTACATGACTCTTTTTGAATTATGGTTTTCTCAGGGTATATGTCCAGTAGTGGATTACTGGGTCGTATGGTAGTTCTATTTTTAGTTTTTTGTTTTTTTGTTTTTTTTTAATTAATTTATTTATTTATGGCTGTGTTGGGTCTTCGTTTCTGTGCAAGGGCTTTCTCTAGTTGTGGCAAGCGGGGGCCACTCTTCATCGCAGTGCGTGGGCCTCTCACTATAGCGGCCTCTCTTGTTGTGGACGCGCAGGCTCAGTAATTGTGGCTCACGGGCCCAGCTGCTCCGCGGCATGTGGGATCTTCCCAGACCAGGGCTCGAACCCGTGTCCCCTGCATTGGCAGGCAGATTCTCAACCACTGCGCCACCAGGGAAGCCCTATTTTTAGTTTTTTAAGGAACCTCCATACTGTTCTCCATAGTGGCTGTATCAATTTACATTCCCACCAACAGTGCAAGAGGGTTCCCTTTTCTCCACACCCTCTCCAGCATTTATTGTTGGTACATTTTTTGATGATGGCCATTCTGACTGGTATGAGGTGATACCTCATTGTAGTTTTGATTTGCATTTCTCTAATGATTAGTGACGTTGAGCATCCGTTCATGTGTTTGTTGGCAATCTGTATATCTTTTTTGGAGAAATGTCTATTTAGGTCTTCTGTCCATTTTTGGATTGGGTTGTTTGTTTTTTTGATATTGAGCTGCATGAGCTGCTTGTAAATTTTGGAGCTTAATCCTCTGTCAGTTGCTTCTTTTGCAAATATTTTCTCCCATTCTGAGGGTTGTCTTTTCGTCTTGTTTATGTTTTCCTTTGCTGTGCAAAAGCTTTTAAGTTTCACTAGGTCCCATTTGTTTATTTTTGTTTTTATGTGCATTTCTCTAGGAGGTAGGTCAAAAAGGATCTTGCTGTGATTTATGTCATAGAGTATTCTACCTCTTCAATAACTGGTGCTGGGAAAACTGGACAGCTGCATGTAAAAGAATGAAATTTGAACACTTCCTAACACCCTACACAAGAATAAACTCAAAATGGATTAAAGACCTAAATGTAAGGCCAGACACTATAAAACCCTTAGAGGAAAACAAAGGCACAGTGATGCTTTCTTGACCCACATACTGTTTTTTTGACTGGGAAATTTTACATAAGAATCTGGATTTCTGCTTTCCCTTGAAAAACTGTAAGGCCTGGCAGCACTGAACCTACATTCTTGCACAACAACTGTTGGCTGGAGCTGGGGAGCAGCTAGCCCATTTGGACAGGGCATGCACTTTATTTCCATGCAGTTCCCGCCATTCCCAATTATCTGATGCCTAGACGGCCTCACTAGTTTACATGTCTGCCTGATCCCTGTAGGCATCTGTGTGTGGGACTCTTTTTCCATAAAACTGTCTACTACAGGAATTCTTGGCTAGAGAGGGAAGAGTGGACAAACCAAGTGAGTCATCGTGCCATAATGAGCCACTGTTACTGTTACTAATGAATCTCCCCTCCCTTAGGTGCATTGACAGTTCCATATGGAACAAATGGCCGTCTTCTTGTAAATTCTACTCTTTGGTCTTAGTTCTGCTCCCCAGACATTTGTAAACACTTGACAGCCCTTGAGAGATCTGAAGAAAGCTCTCATGCCTTATGTTTTTTACACATGGATGAGGATCCACTTTGTGCCGGTGTTAATACTGAGGGAAAAAACAACGAATAAGATAAGCTCTTTACTCTCAAGAAGTCAGTCTAGGGGACTTCCCTGGTGGTCCAGTGGTAAAGAATCCACCTTACAATGCAGGGGGCGCAGGTTTGATCCCTGGTCAGGGGACTAAGATCCCACATGCCGCGGGGCAACTAAGCCTGCACACCACAACTACTGAGCTCACTTGCCTCAACTAGAGAGCCGGCGTGCTGCAAACTACAGAGCCCATGCGCTCTGGGACCTGCATGCCACAACTAGAGAGAAGCCCGTGCACATCAACAAAGAGCCCCCGCGCCGCAACGAAAGATCCCGCGTGCCTCAACGAAGATCCCACGTGCTGCAACTAAAACCTGACACAGCCAAAAATAAAAATAAAATAAATAAATAAATAATAAAAATAAATCTTAAAAAAAAAAAAAAAGAAGTAGGTCTAACAAAAGACAAGTGTTGGTGAGGATGTGGAGAAACTGGAACCCTTGCACGTCATTGCTGGGAATGCAAACTGGTGCAGCCTCTATGAAAAACAGTACAAAGGTTCCTCAAAAAATTAAAAATAGAACTACCTATGATCCAGCAATCTCACTTCTGGGTATATCCAAAAGTATTGAAATCAGGATCTCAAAGAGTTATTACCACTTCCATGTTCACTGCAGCTCTATTCACAATAGCTAAGCTGTGGAAGCAAACTAAATATCTATCAATGAATGAATGGATTTAAAGAATGATATATACATTATTATTATTTAGAATATTATTAAGCCTTAAACATGAAAGAAATTCTGCAATATGCAACAATATGGATGGACCTCTTGAGGACAATATGCTAAGTGAAATAAGCCAGACACAGGAAAACAACTATTGCATGATTCCATCTATATGAGATAGATAGAATCATCACATTCATAAAATCGAAGGCCAGAATGGTGGTTACTAGAGACTAGGGGAGCAAAAAGTGGAGAGTTATTTATCAACAGACAGAAAGTTTCACCTAAGTAAGATGAATGAGCTCTAGAGACTTACTGTACATTTACCTATAGCTAACAATAATGTATTGTACACTTAAAATTTGTTATGAGGATAGATTTCATATCAAGTGTTCTTACCACAATAAAAAATAAAATAAAATAAATTTCTAATAAAAAAGAAGTAATAGTCTACTAGAGAGAAATTGTTAGATATGAACAATAAAGGGTAACAGATGGTAAGGCAGCTCCTCACAGCTAAGGTAGAGGCACAAAGTCAAGAGGGTGTCCTCATCTGGAAGCAGAACCTGAGACAAAAACTTGGGTGCAGGTAGTAGAAATCCAGGAAGCAGGAGGACAGGAATAAGGCAAGTGAGACAGGAAAGAAGAAAAGCAAATAAAAGGTGCTTAATATGCAGGTCACCACTGTGAACAACCATGGCCTAATTGCTTGGGGGCCTCTCCAAAGAACCATGTAGTATGTGTCCCAGAATTGGCCCACCTGTGGATGGGAAGGCTGGGGCATTTATCCACGGACACTCCCACTGTTGCCCCCAGAGGGGTTAACTTCTCCACAAAGATGTGCCTGGACAGCACGGCTACCTTCAGTGACTTTGGAGAAGGCCCAGGACAGCAAAGAGACACTCGTGCCAGCTGCTAGCTTGACAGGGGCTGCTGGCAATGCTGAAAGCAGGTGGGCCGAGGGGATGGGGAATAGTGACCATGACCTTCACAGTCCTCCCGTGAAAAGGTGAAACCAGCCAAGTCTAAAAGATGAGTAGGTGTCCAGCAAACCAACTAAAAGCTAGGGTGAGAAGCAAAGAAAAAGAATGGGAATTTAAGACAGATGGAAACTTCATGAACAAAGACATGGAGATTAAAAACCATGAAGTGCTTTTAGAGAATCCATAGTACTTGGATCTGATCGGAGCATGGGAAGAGGATGAAGACCAGAAGCAACCAGAAACACAGTAAAAGAGAAAAATGGAAGCAGTAGGCAGAGGTCAGATCACAAGGGCTTTATATTATGCTAAGTAAGGTGTTTACATTGTATCCTGTATGTAAGTGTTTCTTGGCCTTTTCAGGGTTATAGAGCCTTCTGAGAATCAAATAAAAGCTATGGACCTTCTCCCCCATCTGAGTGCATAAATGTCTGAAATTCTACACATAGTACAACATACAGATTCCATAACACAATCCTTTGATCCAGCTTAAGAATTCCAGCTGGAAACAAGAAAACATTACGGGATCTTTAGCAACTATATAGTCAGGATTATTGTTTGTAAACAACAGAAACCTACATGAACTAACTTAATCAAAAGGAATTAATTTTAAAGTTATTAGGGAGCTCACAAAATCTATTAAGATTACAGATTCCTATTCTCTATTAGAACTCGAGAACCCAGGCGGGGATGGGTCAGACGTCAAGGGAAACAGGTAGTGAGGACCATTGCCGAAGTCTCTCCACAAGTCTGGATATGACATTGGACTCTAGACACTTTGTCAATGAACCCTGTGGCTATTAGACTCAAAGCCCGAGACATAAGCATGTGCCAGGACACAGGATGAACTGAGGACCCTTGCTCACACTCAGGTGACAAGTGACCTGTGAGAGGCAAATCTGACCCCTCAGTTTCCACCATAGGAGGCAAGACCTCTCACCAGTGTGCATACAGCAGCAGATTTCCCCAGGAAAGGGGCCTGGATGCCAAGTAGTTAAACTATGGCATCTTCCCCGGCAGCAGTGAAATACCACAGCTCTGTTAGCATTTAAGTGTTTTCTCTGGACCAACCACCCAGTTTCTCTCACGATTGGATTTCAAGCCTCCTTCACTGATTATTTCTCTGAACACACGTTAGTCTGTGTATGCCCTTCTTAAAAGTGGTTCCCCCCGTTGGTCTGAGCAGTGCAAAGTAGAGCTGGACCATCATCTTCCTCATTCTCAACACAGTGAGTTTCTTCATGTAGCCTCGCAGCGCCAAACTGCGTAAAGATTGTGTGGCGATGGAAGAACACAGAGCACTGGTTTTCAAGCTAAAAAGTGATAAATATTTTGGGAATCAGACTTAACTTGGATAAAGACTTCATCTCAGGATAATTAATCAAAACAAAATAAATAAATATGCTGGTCTGAGAGAACTGGAAATCTTATCATGTAATTGTATAATTAATCTTTCTGAGACTCTCATACCCCAAAATACTTTCCCACTGTTTGGGTGGGGGGCTAAAAGCAGTTGTGGTTTTAGCTGTCTTTGCACAGTCATGGAGCTGCACGCTACAGGCCAATTTCTCTCCAAACACAAAGCTCCACTGGGCTAAACTAAGAGCTGGTTTCCAAGGACAGCCATCCAGAGGTGGATGGGGGAAACCACTTCAGAATCCACTCCAGAGTCCTCTGTTTTCCTATGCAGCACAGTTATACAAGTCCCAGCTCTGAGGCATAGAATCTTTGGAGTATTTAAGCAGTAGAATGGAAAAACACTATACAGTCCTCATGGAAGTTGGACTGTGGTTTCAAATTTATTTTCCTAGTAATAATATTTTTCATAAATGTGAAGTTTCTGAAATGGTCAAACCCACAAAAAATAAACTGCTGTTTTCAGCCACATTAATGTCCCATTCCCATGCTGCAAAGACTAAATTAAATTAGCATTTTACATTTAAGGGGAAGAAAAGCTTTAACTACCTGCTTTTAAAAAGCAAAACCACGGATGAAAAAAATATATATGCACTTTCAACACAAACCGCATTAATCCACGGAAAGCTACATTCCAAGAGGCACTTGTGAATATTTTCAAATCCACAGCACAATGCCATCTTGTCTGTACACAGTAACAGTACCCGCACGTGTTTATGGCTTCACTTTCTCAGATCTCCAGGAGCAGCAGAAGCCAGCGCTGTCTGTGTCATAATAAATTCTACTCCTCTATCTTGAAACCTTTGCTTCACTCTGCTGTGGTCACCGTCACCTGCATTCTGCTCTCCGGCAATACAGTAAGCTCCTGTTAACCCCTGGGCCACTCAGATGACGAGACAGAATCCATCGCTCCTTCCTTTTCATTCTATACTCTACCTTCCTAGTTCAGATTCTTATCATCCCAGGCCTGAACAAATACTCTACCTTCTCACTGGTCTCCCTCTCACCTCCTATCAACATGTATACAGCTGCCATAATAAACTTCCCAAATCACCGTTTTGTTGGGGTGTTCCCCAATATTTCATTGCATCAAATGCTGCATGATTTTTTCATTCTCCAATAAATGAGGGCGCACACATTCCAATCCAGCAGGACACACCGAGTCTTCTGAATGTGCCCAATCCTTTCCTACCTCTTACGGTGTGTTTGTGTCACTTCCTGCTTGCAATACCACACTCCATCCCTGCCTGTCCAACAGGGGAGGCTCCGCATTGGTACTGTACCCAGACTAGTTCTGTAATCCCCGAATCTCAATGTCAGCAGGAATGCCCCTCCTCCATGAGGCTCTCCCAGAACATTCCAGTCACTGATTACTGTGTGTTCCCTTCTAATTATAATTAGCACACACTACTTTATGAGGGCAAAGACTGTGCCATCTTCATCTTTATAGCCCAACCTAATAGAGTGTCTTGAATAGAGCAGGTTCTCAATAAATGTCACCTCCCATCCCATCAGCAAAGGAAGAACCTGAGGTTGCTTGCTGGATGAGCTGCATTTTTATGTTCCCCTCTCTTTCTTGAGGAAACTATACTTTCCAATTAACTTTCCAGAACTGCCCTAAGACTTTGTTTTTGAAAAACGTGAAAGGAGCAGACAATCTCAAGTCAACTGAAAAGGAGCTCAGGGAGTTGGGAAGGAACCTTGGTCAGAGCTGAATGAAGGACTATGGAAAACAATGGTCACACTTGCCTAGAGCTGGCCTGTACTGGTATTTTAACATAAAAGGGAATGAGTTCTTGTCTTTGTTTTCTCCTATGAATTGAATTACAGGGGGGGAAATGTAAGAGACAAAAAAGATGAAGGAGAAGCAAAGGAGAAATCAGTGCTTATCTGAGAAATAAGTAGTATATTTCCACCAGAACACTTCAATGATTACTTTATTGTTGTCTTCCCACAAAATGATACATAAATGAGAGCAAGGACTATCTGGCCTTGCTGATTGCTAATGCATCGTCTCTAGCACGGTGCTTGAATAGTTGCCCTCAACTGAGTATTTGTTGAGCAGAGGAATAAAAATTTGCTTCTGGTTTCTTATAGTATTCATTTATTTGACAATATGGTCAAAAAGTAGTAGTTTACAACAAAATACAACAACAGTTTAAGCAAGTGAGAAGCTATGTTATGTGCCATGAAAAAGACCCAACAAGACTACACAGGATGTTGCCCAGAGTTTGCTGTTGAGCAGCGTGCATTTGAGCAGACCAGGAAAGTGACATGGGCACTGGATGAGGGGGCACTGTGAGTGAGGGCGCTCTGACTTGTTTTAAATGTGGCCCTCTTCTTAATTTCCTCATGGCAAGTATTGAAGATAATATACCTACACTACACCCAGACTTTCCAAAATGCAGTGTAGTATTAGGGAAGATAAAAATGTTTCAATTTCACAAACATCTAATGAGCTGTCCCTATTCTCAAGGTGCTTGCAACATAACTGGTGATATCCTGAAGAGCTAAATGAGGATGCTGCTATTTCACAGAAGCCCATGATTGCAAATGTGTTTATGCAGCTCTCTGGGGACCAGGGTGAGAAGTGAATGCACACAGGCATGAGTTTGTTTGAGGTTTCTCTGTGTTTGTGTTTATGTGCTTCTTCATAAACAAGCCGTGTGTACATGTCAGTCTCTCCCCTTCATCAGATTCAATTTCACTTTATTTTTGTCCATATGACTCTTTCCCTTTTGATCTTCATCTCTCTGTCCCCTTCCCCCATAAGTCTAAAATACAGAAATGAAGCATCTTGTGTTAATTGAGTAGAATTTTACATTCCTTGTTCTTGGAACAAGTTATAGTTTCCCATTAAAAGAATAAACATATTGCTTTCCTATGCAGGTGGTCTCTGGTTGTTTTTTAATGTTGCATCAGTGGTCCTTGACAGAAGAAAGGCTTTCTAACATTAGAGAGGTCTAATGGACTGAGGGGGTGCTCATTCTTGTGGTCTCTCCTACCCCATTCCCTCCTAAAGACAATAAGAGGAATCATCTACCTCAAACTTTTTAAAAAAAAACTATGCAATGTCTCTGCCCTTAACATAGAGTGGTGTCCTGTCATGTTTTCATCTGGAACTTACAGCATGAGTGATGATCAATTGATGTTTCATGTGGTTAAAACTATGAATGTCTAATTTTTCCAGAGAGGAAGTGCAGATGGCCAACAGGCACATGAAAAGATGTTCAACATCGCTAACCGTCAGGGAAATGCAAATCAAAACCACAATGAGATATCACCTCACACCTGTCAGAATGGCTATCATTAAAAAGAACACAAATAACAAATGTTGGTGAGGATGTGGAGAAAAGGGAACCTTTGTACACTGTTGGTGGGAATGTAAATTGGTGCAGTCACTATGGAAAACAGTAGGGAGACTCCTCAAAAAAGTAAAAATGGAACTACCATATGATCCAGTAATTCCTCTCCTGGGTAGACAGCCAAAAAAACCCAAAAACACTAACGCAAAAAGATACAAGACCCCAATATTCATAGCAGCATTATTTACAATTGCCAAGATATGGAAGCAACCTAAGTGTCCATCAACAGATGAATGGATAAAGAAGATGTGAGAATACACACACACACACACACACACACACACACACACACAAAATGGAATACTACTCAGCCATAAAAAAGAATGAAATTTTGCCATTTGCAGCAACATGGATGGACTTGGAGGGCATTATACTAAGCAAAATAAGTCAGACAGAGAAAGACAAATACTGTATGACATCACTTATATGTAGAATCTAAAAAATACAACAAACTAGTAGATTTAACAACAACAAAAAAAAGCAGACTCACAGATATAGAGAACAAACTAATGGTTACCAGTGGGGAGAGGGAAAAGAGGAGGGGCAATATAGAGGTGGGGGAGTAAGAGGTACAAACTATTAGGTATAAAATAAGCTACAAGGTTATATTGTACTACATGAGAAATATAGCCAATATTTTATAATAACTATAAATGGAGTATAACCTTTAAAAATTGTGAATCACTATGCTATATACCTGTAATATATAATATTTTACAGCAACTACACTTCAATTTAAAAAACTGTGAATGTCTATACAGATACAATGGATAATAGTTTTTGTTGTCATTACAATTGATATTTGGCAATAATCTGCAAAAATCACTAGATACATGGATAGTAACTCACCTCTGCTGACTTGCATGGAAACAAGTTGGGAACATATTTACATGAGTAGGAAGAGGTACACAGTTTCTAATTAAGAAGTTCTTATTAGGAAACTTTCTTACACCTGCAGCTAGGTACTTTGAAAAATAACAAAGGATAGGAAGTAAATAACTAATAACGAACAGCAGGAGATGTTTTCCTGGACCATGCCCTAAGATTCTAGAATGACAGCTTCCGGAAAAGAGACCGAGTGAACACCACAAGACAGGGAAGAAAATGATAAACCACCAGGACTAAGAAGGCTTTCACCAGAAAAAGTGCAGATAAAATGCCAGTATGAGAGAAATGTGCAACTTCAAAACATGTCACAGTAGGCCTAATTATTAAGTGAAAATAATTTGGAATTTGGTCAAGAACAATATCTGTCATCCCAGATGTCTGGAAAGAAATGTCAACTTCATATTTTTATATGAGAAAGTAAACTGGTTTTCACTGGTATCCCACATCTGCTGGCATGCAGCAGTGGCCAGGTCCATGGCACCTCCAGGCCCCACTGGCCCTTCCTTCAGCTTCTCCTACTCTTGGACCAGGTACATGCTTGGCTTCTGCTGCAGGACACCGGTATCATCAAAGTGGGAGACGTGGAGGTGCTGAGAGTCTGACCCTGGCTCCAGTCCACCTTCATGGGCTCTGGCTTGTCCTTGCTCTCCCCCACTTCACATCCATCATCACTTCCTGCCCGTCTTTCCTACTGGCTTCAGGCTTCAGCACCAGACGCAAAGATATAGCCTTATGGAGACTGTTCAAACAGCTTTCACAATTGCATGTGGTCAAATCTATATAACAAATCCCTTTCTCTGATAGAACCCTGACTGACACCCTCATGTCACATAATGGTTAAGACTATAGAGGGAAGTCTCTGGGGTTAGACTACATGGGTTTGAATCCCAACTCTGCTGCTTTTAGCTGCGTGAGCTTGGGCAAGTTACTTAAATGTTCTGTGCCTTGCTTTCCTCATCTGTAAAGTAGCAAAATATCGGAACCTACCTTATGGGATGTTCCTAGCATCAAAACCATCCGAAGCTAGTCCTTATCCCTTAGGTTCCTCTAAATTAAATCTATGTAACCTGTGCTATATTTCACTTACATAGATTTGAAATGTTTTAAGGAAAAGCCCATATGTGAATTAGAAGACCACTGTCAAAAGCACTGAGATGCAAGACGGAATGTTCTGTTGGCTGGAAAACCTTGGTAACATTCTCTGTTTACAGAACAAAAAAGGAATATTCATCAGTATTAACAGTTAGGTCAGTGAACACAAACCTAATTAGTATTGTAATGGCCAAATGCATTTGCTTTTGTCTTTTAAGCAGAATTTCAAACAAACAAAAACAACACCTACCAAAAAAATTCCTTATTCACTAGAGGAAGTTTGACTATCACATCTCAACAGTGTGAACAGATGAGGAGAGTTGGGGAGAGCGGGGAGAAGGAGCTGGGAATGCATCAGTATTGAAATGTGTGTGTCCGAACGTGTTTATGACACAGTTTGCAGCCTTGGAAAGAACTATTTCATGTAGGTACTCTGAACGTGAGGAACACGAGGACCATATTAACAAACGAGTACAACAAATGCTTTAAAAGTACTTAGAATAGTGCTTGTCACATAGGTTAGTGTTCAATGTTAGTTATTGTTAATAATATCATTAACGTACACGAAGAGATTTTCTTAAAGGCTAGATATAACCACTCTCTAGCTGGACTTTGAGTGCATTCTTGAATTGGCCTCCTACCCATTACTTCTCCATATGAATAGAAGAAAATTAATTTAACACATTTATTCATTTAGCAAACATTTGCTAGGTACCACAGGAATACATAAATGCACAAAACAAGGACCCTTTTTCAAGGATACAAATGTTGTTGGAGGATGGTGCCTCATGACTCACATTTAGCTGCTGTGACTCTTTCAGGATTTATTTCTGGGAAATGCCATTAGGGCAACTATTGTATGTGAGTTTCATGTGACGCTACAAGAGCTGTTTCCAGCTTGCTTTCATAGCTGTAGGTCACCAGAGTCTATGGGGTTGCTGTTATTAGGAGAGTAGATGTCCCTTTCCTCCTTTCCTGAAGCATGCACAGTCTCCCTGAAGCTGATGGTCAATACACAAGGATGACCCTCCTAGAGGGAGGAAAATTTTCTTCTTTGGGAAAGATGATCAGAGTGTTTGACAGAGGAAGATGTTTAGTCTCGTTGGTCTAACTCTCTACCACATCTTCTACTGCTGGCCCTGCCCAAATCACATTAACTCAAGAAACTTGGGGAACTCAAGGGTTTGAAGGTACAGAGTATGAAGAGGCCATCAAGCTCATAGGTTCATTCTGGGCCTGCCTCCGTCTAAGATGACCAAGTGTATTTAGGACTACTGCAGGGGTCAACTTGTCTTCAGAATGTACCTGCAGAATTTGTTTCATTTTAGCTCTTTTAAAACTCTCACACAAGTGAATGAAAATTCCAGAATTCTCTGGCTTTTGTGGCTCCAGAATGGCCTCAGGAGCCAGAAACAAGGCTCTGTGGGATAAGAGGGAGATTCTGAGCTCTGGCCTACCCGTCAGTGGCTCAGGCACCAACCAGTACACAGCACATATCACAGCTGCGTACGTGATTCCTACACACTGGTACTGTTCTGCTGTTCCTACAGAAGTTGGGTTTTTAAGATGCCATGTCTTTAAAATCATACTTAATAGAGTATGTTTGCATTGCGTTTGCAGTTCCTTAAATATCTGAAGAGGCAAGGTGAACCGGTGAATAGGGGTATATAATGCACACATCTGAAAGAGGAAGAGGAGAACCCAGGAAGGAAGCCTCATCCCCAAGTAATTTGGGGTAACGGTTCAGACCTTTTCTTCCTAGAAATTAAAGAAGCTTTACTCCTGGCATGATCCTGCCCTCTGTGGCCAGACAGCTGAGAAGTCAACAGGAGCTGAGGAGCAAAAAGGAGAGACTAGGCAGAGGGGGAAAGGAAAAAGACCTGAGTGAAAGCAAATTTTCCCCATACTTGTCTTCCAAAACAACTAAAGCACATCTTTTGTGCATAACAAAAATAGTTATTTGATTTATTCTTTTATACTTTGTTTCATAAGAATCTATTACCTTGTAAAAATGAAAACAAAAGACAAAACTAAAGGACTCATTTTTATTTGGCCTTATTAGAAGTCCATCACACAGATTTTAAGGATTTCTGCTCAACCAATATCTGTAAACTCTAGAAAGGTCCTTTGGAGTTTCTTCTAGGCTCTTTACAGAAAACTTTTCTTCAAAATTCTTATAAGAACAACAATTGAATGTGTTGAAATCATAGAATTTAGTACCTGATATCTTACGAGCTATTTTTAAATCAATTTCCTTGATATTGAGAACACAACTGGAAATTGAAATTACTGACTGACTCCAAGTACCTTTATACTTCTCCATTAGATAAAAAATAAACTACTCTTCTTAGACTTAACTGAGATAATCCATGAGGACTACACTTTTATCAAACGAGAAAATTCCACAGCACTTCTCATGGCTCCTCTGTAACAGAAGAGCTCACGCACATTCTGGCCAAGTTGAGTTTGCTCCTTAGATTAAGCAAGCTACTGGATGCCACATGGCTTTACATCTTCTAAGGCAAAAGCACCAGAATGGGAAATAGCCAAAAGGAAACTCTTTAACCACAAGGTAACCTATCTTCGTCACCTCTCTTTAGTTTCAAGAGAAAACCATAGCCAAGAAAAATCAAAACTTTATACTACCTTCCTTACTTGGTACAGGATTGCTAAAGCCAGCTGATTAATACCCTGAGATAAAAAGTAATGGCAGCAAGAGTGTTGGATTAAATCAAAAGACTGGGATTTGAGATCTGGCTCCAGCACTTACTACCTCTCTAGTTTTGTAACTACATGTAACTCTATGACCTCAGTTTCCTCATCTGTGAAATGAGGATAACCATGTGCCCCAGGGTTATTGTGAGATTCAAATCAGATAATGCAGGTAAAGAGTAATGTATAAACCATAAACTAAATAAATAAGTTTTGTTTTTTTTTTTTTTTTTACTCTGTATGTCTTCCTAAAGAGCAGTCTATGCCAGTGCCTTATATGTGCTCAAAAGCCATGATTATCACTCGTGACTTTGGAAATCACAGGATCCAAACAAATTAGTCAGCAACTGGACAGCACTCTGTCAGCATATGGTCTAGGCAAAGTTGGTAATCCAAGCAAGGAGATTCGTGTCCATCCCAGCGGAATGCATCTAAGCAGCAGGGCCACCCAACCCGGAGCACAGGCTGAGCAGTCCCAAAAGGAATGCTCCCAGTAAATTCTCCCTTTCTCAAACCAGCACCCAAACCACCTGACCCATTCTCTACCTCAGTTTCCATTTACTCCCTCATGGACTCATCTGTTTAACCTCCAGTGTGTGTCCTTGACTTCGCTCCCATGGTAGATACATGTGCCCATCTCTCCTGGTTCTGACCACAGCTCCACCTTTTCCTCTGGGGTCACACCTTAGGAAACACCCTTCCCAAATCACCCTGGCCCCGAGCTTCTAGAAACCCAAACATTATGCCACACCCTTAGATAATTTCTATCTGTGAGCAAGGCCTGACAAATAATCCTTAAATTTTTTCCTAACCAATAATACTTAAATTTTTCCCTACCAGTCCTTAGTGATGGATTATAGCCATTCTAAACAATGTCTAAAGGATTTGAGAATTTTGCTTTGTGTGTGTATGAGTGTTTAACTTTAATGGTCTCTAAGGATTTCTAAATCTAATTATTAGAGATTTGGAAAAAGAAAATAACATGGGCCTTTGGAACGCTGGCTAGTTTAGCAGAGGCTGCAAACCACAGTTTGACTGTAAACATCTCTCCTTGTACTCTCACCTCAAGGTCAGCATCTCCCAACTCACACTCATATCCAGGTAAAGAAACAAAGGAATTTTGGCAGAAAGAGAACATTGGATTTCATATCCCTTTGAGAAAGGCGTGGATTTCCATGATGGGAAAATCAGTCCAAGTCAAAACTAAGCATGTTAAAGTGTAGGCATCTGGAATAAAGCAGTGGTGGCACTCTCCAGAGTCCCCTGCTGGGGGCACACGTCATCTGTGCCTCCACTCCTACAGTCTAAGGACAGTGCCACATTCAATAAGAATCATATTTTCTAAAGGGGTAATAGAAGCATTCAGTTAAGGTCTTAGACCAACCAAAGCACAAACTCAGAAGGAACAAGGCAAAGATACAGACGGATTTTGATTTCTAAAGTTAAAGCTGTGTGCCAAGAGAATTCAGCAGGAAATTTGGCTGAGGTTAGATGGCTGGATTCAGAGAGTAAATCAAGTGACATTAATCTAGGAGACTCTAGAATCCCACAGACTGATTTATGTTCAGTTTTTTTTAAACTTACTTATTATGAAACCAAAAGGGGGAATCCTTTGAGGATGATAGAATTACAAAATGGATTCATTCTATCAACATAGGTTTTGTTTGCACTCAATAAACCTAAGTAAATTATAGAAAGTCATGTAAGCGGGCCAGTAGGAAAGTTATTTTAGATAAAGAGGTAAGATTAAGTATTCATCATTTTTACAAAAACAATGAAATCATTATTCTTTAGGGGGATAAAACTTAAATATATACATAAATAGCAATGCATATCCTATGATTAGCAAATTATCCTTTGTGTTTTCCAAGGTTTTCTGAGAAATTAACTTATTCCCAGAAATGCTTATTCAAAAGAGGGGTGGAGGGTGGGGGAGACAGGCAGATGCAGAGAAAAAGGAACACTGGTAAAGAGAAAAAGGAACAGGGATACAGAGAAAGAACAGGCTTCAGACAGAGAAGGATACAGATAAGAATTCTACTGAGTTTATACGATAGGTAGGAACTGTTTCAGAAAAGAGGAAAGGGCAGTGATGTTTAGGATTAAAGGTCCAGAAGGAAGACCAAGGGGCAATTAGTGAGTGGAATGGTTAAGCCAGGACAACACTGTCCAAATGGGCATGTATGGGCTCAAACAGGAGACAGGACAGAACAGAGTTAAGGCCAAATTGAGGAGAAATTTAATATCCCCGTTAAAGAGTTTAGGCAATGAGGTAATGATGGGCCTCTAAAGGTTTCTGAACTAAAAAGTAACACCATGAAAAGACTGCTTTAAGAAGATCATTTGACAGTGAATAGTCTCAATATCTATTAAGGTTTCTTTGCCTCTTAACCAAAAATTCCAAAATCTAATTATATAGTTTGGGTCTTTATTTGCTCTATATCTTTATTTAGATGCCTTACCATATCACCAGAAACTCATCACCTTGCCTCCAAAATCATTTCCCATACTACTTTCCCTAACTTTCCCAGCATCCATACGTCAGCCTTCCTTATCTTCTATTCCTTTCCTTCTTCTGTTTCTCTCCTCCCTCCTTCCCTTCCTTTCTAGACACACGCAATCATCAATTCCAACTGAACTCTCCTTTATAGTCTTGAGAATCTACTCATTGAGATATCCACCAACAATCCCCCATTTCAGGCATTTCTGCAATGGAGAGTAGAACTGGCATCCCTTTAGCCAGTATTTTTGGCATCCAACTCATACTGCAAACAATGCCTCTTGACACATGTTTTCAAATACCCCACACCTCATGTTTCTGTCTTCCAGGCTCTACTCTTTGCCTGGAATGGCCGGTCGCCTCTCAGCCTGGGAAGGCCATAACTTTCTTTTCAGATCCAGCTTAAATTCAAGGCACGTTCTCTAGGCATTTAGTCACTCTCTCCTCCATACTCTTAGGACTCCTGATGAATAGTTTTATTAACAGTGGGTATTATTTACTGTGACTGTCCTGTGGCACTCTCCCCAGCTGGACACTAGGTCACTATAAGGTGGAGATCATGTCCTGCTTATCTGTATCCCAGCATCCAGCATAATACCCAGCCCAGTGAAGTTAACACATACATTTGCTGAATTAAAGAAACTGGATGATGTCTTAAGTCAAAAAATAAAGACTATTCCCCTGGAAGCTCTCCCTATCCAAAGACCTACCCAACTTCGTCACTCAATAAACATTTTATTAAAACACTTACACACAGTATTTAACAAGGTGTTGGTGATCTGGGCCTATCTACAAACTCAACCTGATACATCACTCACCACTATGTACATTGTTTTCAAGAAACACTCAACTATCTGTAGTTCTCTGGACATCCTCTCTTACTCCTCCCTGCCTCTATACCTGCTGTTTTGTCTGCTTGGGAGTCTTTCTGACTGCCTGTCTACCTAGGAAATTTCTATTTATTCAACTTTTGTCTGGCTGTTGTCTCCTTAGTAAAACCGGCTCTGACTTCTTTCTTTTCTGATCTCCCTAGACCCAAGAACACCTCCCTCACTGCACCCATTACTTTATGCTGGATCAGTATTTTTCTTTATCTGTTTCCACTACTATTTTGTAAACTCCTTGAGTATCAAACCCTGTTGTGTTTATCTCTGTGTTCCCAATGCTCAGCCTCAAGGCCTAGAGGAGGGGAAGGAGAGGGAAGAGAAATAACAGAAGTAGCTGACATTTAAAAGCACCTACATTACCAAGCATTGTTCCTAGCACGTTACACTGACTACTTCTTTAAGTACTTCTTCCTATTATGCCTATTTCATGGTAAAACTAAGACAACAGAAAGGTTAAGAATTTGGAAATCTAGTCCCAAACGTAGTAAGTAAAGAAGCCGGAGATCTTAATCCAGGCGGTATGGCTATCCTTTGGTCTATTGCCTTTCTGGAATGGTGTCAGTGAACTTTCTCCGCCAAGGACCAGATAGCAAATATTTTAGGTTTTGTGAGCTATTTAGACTGCCACAACTAACTCAACTCTTCTGTTGCAGTGCAAAAGTAGCCATAGCCCATATATGGCTGTATTCCAGCAAGAGGCTATTTTACAAAAACAGGTGGTAAGTCTGATTAGGGCTGTAGGCCAGTTTGTTCATCTAGAAATTCAATAAATGTTCATCGAATTAAATTGGATCTAATGATGTCGGAAACCAAAACCTTCTCCCTGCCCTCAAAGAAAACTTTTTCCCTTACCTTATCCTAAAGCCCTCAGCAGGTGCAGCCTTTAAGACTTTACTTGCCAGGCAAATCCACTGTAGGCACTCAGAAATCAGCTTCAGAACTGAAGTCAATGGGATGCACATGGGGCCCTGATCTTTGTGCTAAGCTCCCACCCCTGAACTCCACCTCAAGAGACTACTGGATCTTAGCCAGATGTCCCTGCCCCCAGCAATGAAGTCTCACAAATAGATAACCTTTACTTCTAAGAAGAGAAGCCACTCCAAGGCTCTAGCCTGCACCTCCAACCCTTACCTGGCCTCCATCTGAGGTTTCTCATGTTATCAGTATAAATACAGTATTACTGGAAACAGTAGGCAAACAGAAAAAACTTCCACACTTAAGTGGGCCACAAGTTTCAACCCTAAGCAGTGAAGACTTCTTGGTGTTCCAGAATGTTGTTCCACATCAGTCATGAGCACTGCTCTAACCTAGATCTTTTTATGTAAGTAGTATAAAAATCAGAAAAGTAAGTATGAAAAAAAAAAGAGGAGCTTATTGAATTGTAAATTTCTTTTTTTTTTTTTTCACTTCACCTCAGTGACATAAACCCCACCCTACAAAAGAACCATTTGAATTGACATATACACACTATTATATATAAAAGGTAACTAATGAGAACCTACTGTATAGCCCAGGGAACTCTATTCAGTGCTCTGTAATGACCTCTATGGGAATGGAGTCTAGAAGAGAGGGGATATATGTATACGTATGGCTGATTCACTTTGCTGTACAGCAGAAACTAACACAACATTGTAAATCAAGTATACTCCAATAAAAAACATTCATTTGAAAAAACGAACCATTTGCTTTATATTTCACAATATTTTGACATCCTATTGGAACTGAGCAGAACCCTGCAGTACCCTCCTCCCCCCCATTACAAAACCAAGAAGTTAATGACTAGGACGATAGAGTCAGAGACTGTGTCTGATGTACATTCCTGAGTGGTTTCACAAACACTATAACTGTCACCAGAGAAAACAGCTAACTGCATGGTGACCAGCTGTAGCCATGACATAAGCTGCTCCAGCTTGAGCAGCACTGAATCTATGGCTAGCACAATTCCAAGAACTGGCCTCAAGAGAATGGGATTAACATAATTAAAATAATTTAATTATTAACATAATTAAAAATAATTGTGGTTTGCTCTGCCTGTATATGTAAGCGGACAACTAAAATTGTCAGCAAAGAGATGCTATAGACCCATGATGACACCTTCCACTCTGAGAATACAGCACCCTATGTCAGCATGAAGAGGGTACAGAAGATAGACCTTCACCCCTAATCCCGCAGAAATGGAATGATGTTCTGGTAAGTGGGGATATGTAAGCAGCTCTTTGCAGGAAACCACCCTCAGCAGGAAGCCGCTGTCCTTGTCACTTTAGCAAAGTTATATTGTAACCAACTTTTAAAGCAGGCACCCCCATGCTCTACTCATCTCCGGCCCAAGCACACCCTTCAAATCTTTTAATCACACAAAACCCTGCCTAACTTGTTGGTTCTTTCCGGCGATCAAAGTAGAAATGAAGAATAAGTAATTAACAGATGACCAGATCTCTCCCCTAGCTTCCCCTTCAGTAATCTCCTGATCAAACTGCGTGAACAAGATAACATCTAGAGGAAGAGCACGAGGAGTCGACAAGCCTGCACGCAGTGAGGGATGGCAACAACTCTGACCCCCTATCTCAGTGATTAACTGGGATTACTTTTCTGTTTCCCTTTAAAAGCTTTCATGGCCTAGCAGAATCTTCAGAGATGGTTTTTGAGGGACGCTGAGTCCACCATTTCCCCAGATTGCCGGCATTCTGATTAAAGGCACCTTTCCTTTCTACCAGCACTTGTGAGTACATAATTGATTTTGTAAGCAGCGAGCAGCGGGACCCCATTCGCTCCATAACACTATGAAGTACATGTCCTGTTATCCATTATCTTCAAAACAGGCAATCACAGAACTAGAAACAAAGTATACCAACTGCATGACAAGGATCATATATGCCGCTCATGGACACTCAGATCCAGAGAGGTTAGTATAATATCCTGATTTAATTCTAGTGAGAAATACTTTGTTGTTGAAATTCACCAAAGAAGGTAACATAACTTGTCCTAGGTGCTACAAGATGCTTCCCACCAGAAAAAAAAAAATTTTAAACAGCAAAATAAACTATAAATGTACATTTAAAATATTATTAGATCATCATTTTGGTTTTTGACCCCTAAACTGAGTTGGGCTCACATTTGGAAAAGTGCATGATGCTACCAGTGAATTTCCCCTACCCTCTGTAATTCTGTGGTTGGCACAGGCCAGAGAGGGAGAATTACAATGGTGAATTACGAACTTCTCGAGGGCAGGAAGTATGTATTACTCACCTTTGCCTCGCCAGAAAATCTGGCATATAGCAAACCAGGAAATGTTTGTTAATAAATGAATGAATGAATTTAATGAAGCCAAGAATCTAGATAATTAAGTTTGCCGAAACACACATGTTCTCTAAATTCCCTCAAGCATGCTTCAAAATCAGTATAATCCATGGGGACATTGGAAACTTTCCATCTGTGAGTGGGGAAACAACCCATGCCCTTATTTTCTCCAGCAGACTCACCGTCTTGAGTGCTTGGACTCAGGATTTGGGTCTTGAGTTCCTGCAGGCTAATTCCCAGACACCTGCAGATCTCCTCAGGGCTATAGGGTTCAGAGTGAAGGGCATCTTCTGTGATCAACAACATTTCTTCCAGACTGACCCCCAGCTTGGCCTGCACCTCCTCCAGCCGCAATACTTCCTCCTGTGGCAAGCATTTGTGCTTAGCCAGGAGCTGCAATTTCAAACCAAGATAATGGTCAGTTTTCATTTCAGATATTGATATGCACGATTTTAATGAGCCAGATTCAACTTTAAGCTTTTTTGTTTCCATTCAACCTATCCACAATTCCCACCATTGCTTGAAAATGCACACTCGGTTCAGATGTTTGAAATTAAACATGCTTGTGTGACACTCACAGGCTAGTTGAGTATTTTTCCTAAAAAAAACTAATCCCCCACTGATTTTTTTGCCTGTCACCACTTTCCCTCAGGGCTATTTCTTTGAATAATTTTGTCCTTTTGTCCCTATTCAGTTTATACCCAGTACACCACTCTCTATAAAGTCTACAGAAAACTATTCAAATCTCACATGATCTGGGTCCTGAGGTGGGCACTGCATGCCCGATTTCATTTGAGCACTTCCTGTTTACAACATGCCTCTTTGAAATGGCTAATGAATTTAAGTATCTGGGCGTTTGGAGTCAAGTCCCAGATTTTAAATGAAAACCTCATTGGTGACCTTACGAAACACCACTGCATTAGGTCATTGGTGGTAGTAGAGCTGTATGTTTCTCCACCCTCAAGAAAAGAGTTTGGCTTCCAGTTGCGCCCTGAGGCACCCCCTCAATCTACTGCAGAGGGTGAGATATAAACCAAACCTTTGTAACCTGGTCCACTCAAGGGAACCGCACTCCAGAATGTGTGTCCCTCATTTTCCCCAAACCACCCTTCAGGAGCAGGTGACAATCAAAACAGCAGTGAAGGTATCTCTCACCCTGGGGTCTACAAAATTCATTCCCCAGGTGTGAGGACCACAGGTGCAGACTGCACAAACGGCAAAAAGGAGCAAACAAAAGAAGGGTAAATGTGCATCTGATTTACTCTTCTATTATGCTGATGATTTGATTTTCTTTCTTTTTGACAGGAAGCAGATTTACCAAAAGACCATTGTACTTGGTTAGGGCCACTCACTTCTGAAGAATGTTAATAACAGTAGTTCTTATATTTATTAATCCTCTTTTTAAAACTCTGGCTCATACATTTGAAAGGAGTTAATGATTTTAAGGCAGAACTGGTGAAAAAGACAATAGAATTACATTTTTCTGTTCAGTTATTTCACAGAACATGGTGCCATTTTTAAAGCAAGGATACAAGCTAAGACCTTTCTTCTGACCTTGTTTGCTTAGCATATTTAATGTTTATTAGCAGCGCTAGATTGACACCTCCATAGACTAACTCATTCATTCATTCAACTCATTCATTCATGGTCTCTATTCCAGTGTATTACAAAAATAATTTCAGAAAACTTATAGACATACATAAAACAAAAGAAAAACATACAATATATTTATTTTATACAGAAAAAGAGCTGAAGTGTATGATCTCCTAGAATTACACTTCCTCAAAACACAGATCCAAATCCAACTGAGGTATACAATGAAGTTAACAGAAATAATTCACACTTGTATAATGCTGTATGATTTAAATGTGCTTTCTATTTCTTTTCAGCTTTGACAGCTCTGTGATATAGGTATTATTACCCTATTTAAGAGATGAGAGTGACTTGCCCAAAGTCACCTAGCTAGTAAGAACAGAGTTGGAAATTTAACCCGTGTCCTGTACCTCTTTCTTGCTTCCCCAAGGCCACATTCTCAATGGGCTATGCTTGATATCTATGTCACACTACTCATTTTAGCTCAAATCACCACTCAAGTTTTAGAAATGGTTTCTAAATACAAACTAAGTTTTGTGTTAGAAGTGAACATTCCAGTGATTTAAAACACTTTGATAGATGGGTTCCTTCTAAAATAAGAAGGAAATGGGAAAAAAATCAAAGAACGACCCCCAAGTGATGAGAATGGGCTCTTCCTAAGAACCTTGCGGTAAACACCATCTTCAAGTTCCCAACCCTGACCTCACGTGAACAAGTCACTTTGCCTCAGGCACTTGATCCCAGGAAACTGGCCCAGGACTGTGTGGGGAGAAAGTCTTTGAGGGTTGCCTGCTGCCTACAAAGCTGTTTTCAAAGGCAGCCTCCCAATGCACTTTTGTTCCACAAGCAGAGGCACTAACATTCACTCTAGCAATATCCCAGTTTGCTGTTCGGCCCGCTTAGCTCTCAGCTGGAGGGTCCACACGGCCAATTGGGTGTGTATTTCAATTAAGAATGAAACCTACCACATGCCCTCAAGGACAGCTGCACAGCCATGAGTCGCTGAGTAGTGCACTACATTGTAGGAGTAAAATCGGAAAGCTGCTTAAGCCCTTTAAAATTTGGCCCAGGAAACAGAAAGATGACTTGCAGATGAGGGAAGTGGGTGGGTAAGATCTGTTGCCCAAGACAGAACTTCATGAGGGAATTTGCCACTCACAGCCCTGTCGCCTGGCCCTACTTCATTCACATTTGTGAAGCAGGACTAGGAGTCAGGGCTATGGGTCATTTTGTGACAAGTTCCTCACTCAGCAGCAGGGTGGGGATATAAGCGAAAGCAGTTCTTTGTCAACATCTACCATTTTCTTTTCACCACTACAAACATTAGGTGTTTATTTCCAATTCCATTCCTGGGAGGTTCCTGAGCCTGGCTGACAAGAAAGCAGGACAAGGAATATTTTGTCTCTGGACAAGAAAGCAGGCAACGAATATTTTGTCCACAGTCACGGAAAGAGGTAGATAAATAGCGCTAGGACCCTGTCTTAGGTTGGTTTCTCTCGGAAGCAGGCCCTGAGACAAGAATTTAGGGGGAGAGGGTGATACAGAGAAGTGCTGGTAGAGGAGTGGAAAATGAGACAGTAAGAGAAGCCAAGATGAAGTGCAGTGATGTGAGAGGTGAAGCGGGGCCTGCTGGACCCTCTGGGACCTGTATGTATAAACCTCGGATGTGTCCTACGCATAGACAAGAAAGCTCAGATATTTACCCGCTAACTCTCATCCACCATTGATTGAGGGCTGATTCCAAGGGTGTTAGCTCCCCAGGCTTCCAGGCTGTCTCTTGTGCAAACTCAGTGCTCTCCTGCAGCTGGAAGACATCCTCAGTCTGAGAGGGTCTCTGGGGCTTCTATTAAGAGGGTGTGGCAGGAGAGTGCTAAGATACAGACTCTAACTCAGGAGCCTGTCTGTCAGAACCCACCTCTCTCGGACGTTCTCACTGCATTTTGCAGTATTAACAAGTCAACGGAAAAGTGTCAAGTCTTTCTCCTCACCAGGTCAGCAAAGGATAAAATTTCAAATCCCTTCTCTGACAAGTTGTTTTCCACACAACAAAAGCAGCTGTGTTGTTGTTGGTTTGGGTTCTATAAATCACCCATGCTTATTTTTAAAATTTGAAGAAACACATAACAATTTGAAGTTTACAAAAATTACAAAGTATAAAATAAATCACCTGTAATCATCCCAATAAGATAACCACCAATCTCCCATCTGATATCCTATGATACATTTTTTATGCATACTTCTTACATACGTACACACATATAGTTTGACATAAATGGGATCATACATAACTGTTTTTATTGTGGATACTTTTTTTTTTTTTGCTTATCTCCCCCTCACCCTCTTCCAACTTCATGGAAGCCATTCCACGGTGACTTCCGTGCCCATGTTCCGCTCATAACCATCATGAACACGTTCACAATGTTGACCTTCCCCAGTGTTGGTCATCCCCACTCTCCACGTTCTCCATATTAGTTTGCAGGCCACAGAAGAAATCTGAAGAAATCTGCACAACGGTGCAGAATGACTCTACTACAAGCCTCACCGCGCCCTCAGCACAGCCTGTCTTTTTTCTAAGGCATCCCCAAGCATGGTGCTCCGGATTTCATGCACACCTAACTCCTAAGGGGCACAATGGAAAGAGCAGGGCTAAAGGTAGACCTGGACTCCTGCACTTAACTTAAAACAAGTCACAGCCTACCTTGGCTGGAAATTCCCAGTTTGTAAAATGGGACACCTAATGGCTACCACACAAGCTACAGTGAAGATTAAATAAGATAATGCCTCTCTAGCTAGTTCTTTCCCACATGACACTTCTCCTATGCCTTCAAACGTATACAGGTGTTTCCTGGCATAAAATTCTTATTCCTAAAGCTACTGCTCTTAATTCCTCCTTCTCTTTTACTGTCCGACAACTAGAATCAGTGACCCATAGTCACCGCTTCTGGGTCCTCAGTGGCCACTCTAACTATTGAATATGGCCTCCCAAAGGTCTTTCTTATCTCCAGAACCACTTCCAAAGCCACGGGATTTCTCTCAGTCCTCTTATTCCTTATGAATCACTGGCTGCCAGCACTCTTCACTACCTAGCTTCTTCAGATTCCCTGTTGTACTGGCCTGTGTAGCCCTGAATTTTCCCGGTTTCCCTCTCACCTCTCTGGTCCTTACCTTTCCACCCATGACTCAGTTTTCTCCTTTCATTATTATTGAAGCCATCTCCCAAAGTTAACCCCCGGAACTCTGCTCTTCTCTTGCCACATTCTCTCCCCTCAGCAAACTGAACTCAGTCCTTGGTTTCAACTATTCTCTCAAAATAGTTGAAAGACTATTGTCCAAGCCAAGAGAAACATTCCAACCTCAAATTTCCAACCACTTATAAGAAAATTCCATGGGGATGTATCATCACCTCCCACTTTCATATCACCTTCCATCCTACCTTCCCCATATCTATGAGGGGCAGCACTATGCTTTCCACCCATCATTTCAGCTTGAAACTACAGCCCTTTTCAACCCAATACTTAGCCTTCACGTGCGCATATCTGCATGCCATGCGTGTTCACTGCAGTGCAGGAAGCACTCACGGCTCCTGACTGCATGGGGCTCAGAGTCAACCCGAGGAGACAGGCATCAATTAATAATTATAGAGTGAAGAACTTACTCCATTTGTGATAAACTACTATAATGGAAAAATACAGGATGTGGCAAGAGCATATAAAAGGGCATTTAACATAATGGAAGTGCGGAGGGTGCTCATTCCTCAAAGTCATGGCATTTAAGCCAAAAGGAAGACAGAAACCCAGTCACAGAGAGCCTTATACCCGACCCTTTACTAGGTCCAGTCAGAGCTTCTTTCGTATCCCTCTCTTGTTATCCCATCCCCACTGACACTTTAAGACCCACTTCTCTTCAACCAAACAAAAGCTCCTGCTGCCAGCTTAATATTTCTAGAATACCTTGCTAACATTTGCACTTCCAGGACCAAGCCTGGGTGATCCTCAGCACAGCACTCAAGGTCCTGCTACACCTGGTTCCACTAAACACATCAACCCTACTCCCCAGTGTGTGCGTGCTGTGCCCTGCAGCCAGGACTCACCGTCCTGGGATACTCCACACCAGCATCCTGGCAGAGTGAGCTCGACTGAATCAATAGGCTGAGTGAAACTGGCTACATTCCTGGGTGTTTGGTTTTCCCCCACTCAAATTCAAGAAAACTGCAGAAGCCCTGAGAATATTATACCCACTTCTCCTCACCCGACAAAGAATAAGCTCCATATTGACCACTAAGTGGCAGGAGCTAAAAAAAAAAAAAAAAAAAAACTGGATGACTGATGGCCGCTGACCAGACACGCTCTGTAAAAAATCACACTGTAAATTTTCCTTGAAGCGTCAAAGGACCACATGAAACCCTCTCCTTCATTGCTTCACATGTTGCCACAAGGAGCTCAGGGTATGCAAAATGCAACAGCATAATTTCCCTTCCCTTTTCGACTTCCCATAATACTTATTATCAGCATCACACATTTTATCCCTCAAATAATTAAGGGATACTCTTTTTTATCAACATAAGGCAATTCTGGAAAAGTTTTTTTTTTTTAATTTGTTTATTTTTGGCTGCGTTGGGTCTTGGTTGCTGTGCGTGGGCTTTCTCTAGTTGTGGTGAGCAGGGGCTACTCTTCGTTGTGGTGCACAGACTTCTCATTGCGGTGGCTTCCCTTGTTGCGGAGCACGGGCTCTAGGCGCACGGGCTTCAGTAGTTGTGGCACGTGGGCTCAGTAGTTGTGGCTCAAAGGCTCTAGAGCACAGGCTCAGTAGTTGTGGCACACAGGGTTGGTTGCTCCGTGGCATCTGGGATCCTCCCAGACCAGGGCTCCAAACCTCTCTCCTGCATTGGCAGGCAGATTCCTAACCACTGTGCCACCAGGGAAGTCCCCCAATTCTGGAAAAGTTTAAGCCACTGAATATGTATAAAATATGAAAAATGTTGTGCTCATTAAAGATTTCTGGCTACTTTGTTAATTTAAGAACATAAAAATGTGCTTCACTTAAAAGAAACATTTGGTGGTGTGATGAACTGGGAGACTGGGATTGACATGTATACACTAATATGTATAAAATGGATAACTAATAAGAACCTGCTGTAGAAAAAAATAAATAAAATAAATTTCAAAAAAAAAGAATCATTTACGCAAATAATAATTATAAATCTCTATTGTGTTTGCCTTGAAATGTTTTAAATTTTAGTTCAAATGCCTCTGTAAGACTCTGACTTTTAATGAATCTGCATTAATTAGTTTGGGGAAGCTGTTAGAAAGAGAGGAGCAGGGAGGAAGAGAGAGAGGGAGAGAAAGGAGACTTAAGAACAGAAGAAATTATCAACATTAAAGCAAAACAAAGAAAAATCATCTTCATTGGTTTAGTGTACTTCCCTGTGCTAAGTAGATACAAAAGGTACTCATTTTTCAAAAAGGTACCTTGGGGAAATAGGAGGAGAGGAAAAATAAGTCTTATTTATTACAATTTTGCCACGTGGAGCTCTACTTAATCAGAATCATTTTCAAAACTATCCTGGGGGCTTCCCTGGTGGCGCAGTGGTTGAGAATCTGCCTGCCAATTCAGGGGACACGGGTTCGAGCCCTGGTCTGGGAAGATCCCACATGCCGCGGAGCAACTAGGCCCGTGAGCCACAATTACTGAGCCTGTGCGTCTGGAGCCTGTGCTCCGCAACAAGAGAGGCCGCGATAGTGAGAGGCCCGCGCACTGCGATGAAGAGTGGCCCCCGCTTGCCGCAACTAGAGAAAGCCCTCGCACAGAAACAAAGACCCAACATAGCCATAAATAAATAAATAAATAAATAAAAATAAAATTACTAATACTCTTAAAAAAAAAAAAAAAACCTATCCTGATCTGTCATTTCTCCACTAACACTTCATTTTTATTGTCTGAAAGCAGCAAGTTTATTCAGATTAAGACAAGCTTCTTTACTTTTTTACATGAGAGTTTATTTCCTGATTTAATGAGACCATTTCCAAACAAAAATTATATTCATTCACACATTGCTGAAAACGGAAGAATGGCACCATACTGTAATTAAAATAAGCTTAGCAGAATTCCAGCCTATATTCCCTAGGCAAGAGCATATTCTTGGCATCAAAATCTATCTGCAGAGCCTATATTAGCAGTTTTATCTATATTTCCCTTTTGTATATAACCTTGGATTCTCATGATTTGCAGCACAACATAATTTAGAAAACATTCTGCATCTTGATAAAGCCTTTCAATTTTCTCTCTTCCATATTTCAAAAGAGAGAAAAATTCAGAGTACTTAAAATAATGTGTTTTATCTACATCAACTGGGAGGAGTGTATGGCAAAAAGCCAATTTCACTGACCAAAGTACCTCTAAAATGCACGTGGAGTTATACAGTTAAACTCAGAAGACAGCCTCAAGAACAAAAGGTTCTGCAGCAGATTAAGGTTTTCAGCTACTGCTCCAGAAAGAGAAGCCCTTTTTCTAGTTCACTCCCAAAAGACACCTCCCTCTCCCATCCTGACAACTTTCACTACAGAGCTTCAGCACCACAATTTTCTCATTTTCTTCTTGCATCTTTGGAAAAGCGTCGTTACAGTATGAACTCATTTCACACATCTCATACTTGTTTTGGCTCACCTATGGGTCTCATAGATGATATCTAATTTCGTGATAAAACTCTGAAAACAATGTTGTGTATGTTTGAGGTCTCCTTAGGAAGGCAGCACTTACTCATATACCTCAAAATAAAAAGTCAACAAGAATAAACCCTTAAACAAATAAGACACTAATTTCTTCCACCTCCTGAAAGAAGAAGTTTGCCCTAAGAGGGAAAAAAAATTCACTGAAGCCTTTGACATTGAAAAGTTTACTGCACTACTTCTTCTCATATATGCACTGATCAGAAGAGTTTAATATTGAAACATTTCTTTCACAGAATTTTTAGAAATTATCTGAATAAGTAAATTGCATATTTAAAACACTTAAATCATGATTTTAAAAAAATGTTTAACACTAAAATTTTCCAGAAAAAAAAAAAAACTTTTATTTTCCGGCTCATCCATTCCCAACTTCACAACTTCAGGGGATGGGAGTAAGGGGCAAAGTGGTATGTCAGCCCAAGGGATAACTACACCTTACACAGCTCCATGGTAGCTAGTCCAGTGCTGGGCACACCTTATGCACTTGTAAAAAATTGTGAAATTGAGCAAAATAAATATGACAGGGCAGGTAACCCAGGGAATAGTTATTCATTTATTCAACACATGTTTACCCTGTGCCTACTTCAGCCTAAGCACTATACCAGGCCTTAGGGATATAAGAGTTAACAAGATGGACAGTCTTGGCCCTCAGGTAAACTCAAGTCAGAAAGAAGAGACAGACATCAAACAACTGTGATAAGTATCATACCTGAGAGGTGCAAGTGCTATGAAATACAAAGAGAGCCCCACCTTAGTCTGGGAGTAAGGAAGTCAAGGAAGGCTTTCCTGAGGGACACTTAGGCTGAGACTTCCTAGAGGGCTGCGGGGAGAGCATTCTGGGCATGTACAAAGTCCCTGCGGTGAGAATGAGCATCATGGCTAGAGTGTGATGGGACTGAGGGATGCTAAGAGAGGAAGAGGATGAGGTACACATCGGATCTTGCAGTTCTCTCCAGGAAGTGATACGGACTTTTGACTTTATTCCCATGAAATGGAAAGCTTTTGAAAGGTGTTAAGCAGGGGAACTACCTGATCAGATTTAAATTTGTAAACCATCATGCTACCTGCTATTTGAAGGATGACTGGGAGAAAGCATGGTAGAGCTCCCGACCAAGATTCTACTCCCCAGCTCCCAGCCTCAGTTCTCTCCAACTTTTAAATCATAACATGTGCCATTCTAGATCTTACATAACATTTAATTTCTGTGCCACTTTTTAGAGCACCTGTTTACATACCACCTGATCAAATACTAACCATTTCCTATTTCAAATCCCCCTAACCTTTACTCTCTACTCTCTCTGTTCTTATGTCCTGTATCCTTTTGTATACCTTCATGCTAAGTGCACAACAGGTATTCAGTGAATACTTCCTAAGTAGATTTAAGGCTTCACTAGCAAGAGTCTTTTAAGCTGTGGAACAGAGAACTGCCAAGACTCCCTTCTGGTGTGCGTTTCCCTAGTAGACACCAAGCCTGCATTTTTAGAGGGAACAGTGATGGCCAATGGTGCATGTGAGAGGACTGAGGGTTGAGGCTATCATCACTTTTGTCGAAGAAACAAGATTAGTTATGGTCACCTCCCATCAATCACCTCCAACTATCTTTCTCCACCTGTAGACCTAACCCATGGCCTGTACTACACAGATATAAGTTGAGCTGTCCTCTTCTCCCCATTGCCACCCTAGAAGACTCAACTGTGAAGTTCACATACTTTCCAAATAGCTAGAGGTTGCAAGGCACACCTATACGTTTATTTATCTCCTGAGTTTGAAATCAAATTTCTCTGTACGAAAAAACTTCAGTTAGAACACTGCTGCAGTCAGAATGTTGCCCTACATTTTAGGGAAAGAGACAAAATAATAGGGAACAAAGAGAAAAAGAACAAGAGAAAGCCTACTTCAAGTTTCACTAGTTTGCCAAGTTCATACCTTTGCAGCCAGCCGACACTCCATCACCCTGATATTGAAATGAGAAGTTGCTGCTTTATTCATTTCCACACAACTGTTGGCAATCACAAACACTGCTCCACTTGGGAGTTTCACATCAGTTGCCCTCAGAGGACTAAATTCTATCAACTTGGCCTATTGAGAAAAAAAATGACAGGTGAGATATAATGTATTAGAATTCAGAAAATGTTTAACCATTTATGTATTTATTTATCTTAGTAAAAATTTTTCCCAAAAATGCATTCATTTATTCATTCAAATATTATTTACTGACTTCCAGGCACTGTACTAGGCACTGGAGATACAAGAGTGAACAAGACAGACACTGTCCCTGCCCTCATAGAGATTACAATCTAGTGGGAAAGGCAGTCAAGTAGTCAAATACACTGCCAGGTTGTGTTACAAGGGTAGCAAAGCACAGGGCACTATATAGAAACACAGTTGTAGCACCTGATCAGATATAGCCTAGTGTAGGCGCCTCTGAAAAAAAGGGAAATCTAAACTGAGACTTAAAGGATGAGCAAAAGTAGGACAGACAGAGGGTTTCTTTACCCAAATAGGATGTCAAGAAGAGGGAAGAGTATAAGCAAGTTCACAGGCAAAAAATAATATGAGGTGTTAATAGAGCTTTGGGTATTGCAATTTAGCTGGAGCTTAGTGTTTGAGGGATGAGGCATGGTGAGAGGATAGAACTGAGCGGAGGGCAGGTAAAGCAGGGGTCAGATCATGAAGTACTTTGCAAGCCCAAAGAATTTGGACTTTTTTCAGACTCTACAGCTAACTTATGTTAACAACAGGACTCTTGCCATCATGTCTGCTTGTCAGGTCTCATCCAAAAGACCCACAGTATTTTCTTAGCATTAAACCAAATTTCCTCATGCCTCCTGTCGTTGGCTTAGGGGAATCAATAACAAATACTCTTAATAAGAAGAAATCCAGGTATTCTTGGAAAATAGCCAAGCCTGTAGGAATCTGATGGAAAACTAAGAAAAGATTTTAAAGAAATGTCTGTTTCTATTTTGGAAATGGTCAGTTTATGGCAACTATGAAAACCTCTGCTCTGTCTATGGGAGTTGATAACCAAGGGGAAGTGGTATTGGCTAAGGAATTCATTCCTGGCTTCCTGTCAGCATTCTTTTCCCTACCACTAAAGCCCCAAAAATGTTGACAGAGAAAAATGATACCATAGAGTAAATTACAAAAAAGAGGACTAGTGAATATATGTGGTAAGAGAACTAACATTTGGGTTTAAAACCAACAGGAGATTATGAAAATGCCATGAGATGAAATGATTTGGGACAAGAGCGAGAAAAGAGGTCCCAATAACTAGGGAGTTGAGAAATCGCATACTAACAATGAATTAGAAGGAGGGGTAAAAAAAGAAACCTAGACACCTGAGGTATGATTCTGGAAGCTTAAGGGAGAGGTGATCAACATGAAACAGAGCCAGTGAACTGGTGATAGCCTTGAATTACAAAGCAGTTGAGAAATACCATCCTACAATAGAGCCTAATAGAATAGGCTGCCCAGAAAAAAAAGCAAAGCACTCTGGGGATCTCAAGGCCTTCCTCTCTGGGTGAACATTCCCTGGTGGATATTTCCAAATAGCTCAATGCCACCTACAGTTCCTTCTTCTGCAAGAAATGATATGGACTGGTCCATCCCTCCTCCTTCAGTGCCAATGTAATGCTCACTCTTGGCGCAGATTTCTGCAAGTTCCACCTGGAAAAGTAAAAATTGATTTGCACTGTGAGTATATCATAATCTATTGCTCATTCATTTCCTACTCCAGACATGACATATGGGTTTGAATTCCAGTGCAGCTCTGATCAACTGATGGTAGCTGCCTGCAGCATTGGGTTAACAAGAACTCCAAGACTATTTGTATGTTTTGAGCTCCATTAAGCTCAATAGGAAAACATACAAAGATCAATTAATGTCTGCTATGAGTTGGAATGAGATATTGACTGTGCACGTTGTGTACAGTCTCGTCCCGCAGTACCCATAGGAGATTCGTTCCAGGACCCCACGGGATACCAAAATCTGAGGATGCTCAAGTTCCTTATATAATATGGCAAAGTACTTGCACATAACCTATGCACATCCTCTCATATACTTTAGATAATCTCTAGATTACTTATAATACTTAGTACATGTAAATACTATGTAAATAGTTGTAAATACAATGTGAATGCTGCGTAAATAGTTGCCAGTGTGCAGCAAATTCAAGTTTTGCTTTTTGGAACTTTCTGGACTTTTTTTTTGGAATATTTTTGATCTATGGTTGGTTGAATCTGCAGATGCAGAACCTGAAGATATAAGGAGGGCTGACTGTATTTGCTATCCCTAAAAGACTCCACAGGGCAAGCAGTTTCTTCCATCTTTCTATTTGCTCCATCCCTCTCTAGACTGGCATCATCAAAAATCTCATATGGGCACTCATTCATTTCTGCCTCAGCTCTCTTTGTCTCCCAACAGTGGACTACTCCACAGTCTCCCCACAGCCAAAGTGACGTCATCCAACCTTATTTCCCGGTCCAAAAGTAATGCTGCCTCTGTGGCTTTTCCATTAAATGTAAGAATCAGAACTAGTGTCATCTCATCAGACACACCTTCCTCCAATCAAGATGAAGAGGCCCAATACATGAACACATTTCTAATCCAAACTGAAAATGTCAAAATATCTATTTAAGAATCTTCTATGGCTTCCTATTCCTTCTATGGCTTCTTATTTCCTAGAAATAAGTTCAAATTCCTCAACCTGGCATTTCAAAGCTTTCCAAAAGGTGCAACCAATTTACACATGAAATCATATTATCTACCACTCTTTTCCAATTATACTTGTCTCCATGACCATCTCACACATTTATGTAACCTGGTATTATTTCCTGTCTTCTCTCATATAAATCCTATTGCCATTCAATATCCGGCTTATTGGCTACCTACTATGGGCAAGTCCACTCAAATCTTCCTCCATCACAGAGTCTTCCTCAAATACTGTTCCCACTATGGCATCCTGCTTCTCTAAACCCTCACAAAACTAACAGTATCATCCACTTACCCTACTATTCATTCATTTATTTTCTTTTTCTTCTAAGACTTGATTCAAGCCTTTATTTCTTACCTGTTTTACTAGAAGATCCCCCTAGAGTGATCATTCTGAAGCACTGATATAATCATCTCTTGCTTGCTTGGTTGCCAATGCCTTGACGATCATACTTCTCATTGTGGTACACAACATCTCTAATGACTTATCCCTTGCTCACACCTCCATCCTGCTCTCCCACCACTAACCCCGTAAACCCTAGGCTCAGACCACTGGAAAAATGCTGTTCCTCGTCACCCCCAGGCTCCCTCAGTGCCTTTAAAACTGTGAATTCCTGTCCTCCTCACTCAGTACTCCTCTCTCCAGCATCCCCCACTCGTCATCAGGATTAAGCCAAGTGTCACCTCTCCCTTGGAGCCCTCACCACCACCCAAAGGCACACACACTCCACATAATCCCTCTTCTGCGTTCCCTGTATAAAACTCTATGCTCATTTACCAAACCATGCTTTAAGTGTGGCCTTCCTTGTGTGTTTACCCATCAGTCTATGACAGCCCATTCAGTGCCCAGACCAGAGCCCACTTAACTAACAAGACTGAATCACATAGTGTTCATTATTGCTCTTTAATAGTGTCAGGTTTCAATCACATCTATTTATCCCAGAAAATTGTCAGTCCTGTGAGAAACAGATAAAATAGGTGTTTCTTTTGTGTCCCCCTACCTCACACAATGCCGAGCACATAGTAAATACTCAATAAACACCCGCTGCTTTCACTTTCTGAGAATAGCTCCCCAAACATCATTTGATAGATCCTGTAAGTGTCATATTCCTTGTTGGATTCACTAACATTAATTTTGCCTCATGACACGAGGTAAGCTTGGTATTTTGACGTAATGGGCATTGTGCGTGGCCTAATGAACACACCAGAACCAGCAACCTTCCATAATAGGCACATTAGAAATAAATTAGTAACCAAAAGGTCAAAACACTTGGATTTTAAAATGTAAAGAAACAATACACCCAGGAGAAGAAGTCCATGCACGATTCACGAGGAATGAGGAGACCTGGGTCCCTACATAACTGTGACAATGGCCAGTGTGAAAAGTCACTTCCCCACAACAGCAGTAACAGTCATACTTACATGCTAAGTACCTGGCATTATCTCTCCTTTAGGCCTCCAAACAACTCTCTGCTTATCCTTATTATACAGATGAGGGAAATGGGACTTGGAGACATAAACAGTGGAGAAGCCAGGATTTTAACCTCATCTGCCTGACTCCAAAGTTTGTGTTCTTTTCACACTGGACTTTTATTACTCCCCTACCCACCACCAAATAATATAACCAAATAACATAGCCTATTTTTTTCACTACCTCAGAGGGATGTGAAATGACAAATGAGATCACCAAAATTTAAGTATTCTCCCTCTTAAGAGGAAAGAAACTAAGGCATCGAGAAGTATATGCTTATTAATTGTTTTTAAAAGCCTCTGAATGTGTGGCAACAACTGTATACTTTAACAGAAATATGTTAATTTTTCCAGACTACCTATCTCCACAAAATTCAGAGGGACCCCAGGAGTCCCCAGCATCTCTGTGTCAAGGAGAGTCCATCTGCAGGGCTGCAGACATCCCTATACTTTGCTGATACCTCTCATGCTGAATTCTGACATGTGGATCTCATTACTGGATAGACAATAACCATGAGTTTTAAATGGAGGAAACAAAAAGAAAATGAAGATAAGAAAGTTGAAAGATGAAAGAAAGGATGACTCATTGTACAGTCCCCCCGGAATGCATGAGGAATTCAGTGGTAAATATAGAGGAAAGAAACTAGTACCAGAAGCTTCCAAATCTTGATTAAAGCCCCAACCCTCCTGCCAACTAGCTAGGTGACCTTAGATAGATTGCTTAACTTTTCTGAGTTTCCATTTCTTCATATACTATTAATAACAATAATAGTTTTCACAGTTAGAATTTATTGACTACTTACTATATGCCAGGTACTGTTCCAATTGCTTTGTATGAATTAATCATTTACTTCTCACAATGACCCTATAAGATAGGTATCTCCTCCTCATTTTACAGACAAGGAAACTGAGTGGGTTTATTAGCTGAGACTAGGCTAGTAATTACTAAAGCTGAAATTCAAACTCCACTTGTCTAACCCCAGAGCCCATACTCTTAATCACCAGGCTATATTACCTCCCATCCATAATATGGAGAAAAATACCTACCTCCCTGGCTACGGGATTATTGTGATGATCCAGTGAATTAGATAAAAACATCCCATAAACTCTAAAGAAGTATACAATTTTAAATTTTATTATTTTTACAGAATGAATAAGGAATCATCTGATTTATACAAGTAAGTAGCTAAATCCCAAGCCAAATGTAAAAACAGGTTTAATTAATCTGGAACTCAGGACCATTTTTTGAACTGTTCAGGGGGAGTTCCCTGGTGGCCTAGTGGTTAGGATTCCAGGCTTTCACTCTCATGGCCCTGGGTTCATGGCCCTGGGTTCAATCCCTGTTTGGGGAACTAAGATCCCACAAGCCTCGAGGTGCAGCCCAAAAAAAAAAAAAAAAAATTTTTTTTTAAACTGTTCAGGGAAAGAGAGAACTTAAAAGATTCTGGGTGTCCCTAAGAGAACCAATTCAACAATAAAGTGTAATGGAGCTTGAGACAAACAGGAGAATGTGTGTTCCATTTAAAGCATCCGAGCCTGGGCTTCCCTGGTGGCACAGTGGTTGAGAGTCTGCCTGCCAATGCAGGGGACACGGGTTCGAGACCTGGTCTGGGAGGATCCCACGTGCCGCGAAGCAACTAGGCCCGTGAGCCACAACTACTGAGCCTGCGCGTCTGGAGCCTGTGCTCCGCAACAAGAGAGGCCGCGATAGTGAGAGGCCCGCGCACCGCGATGAAGAGTGGCCCCCACTTGCTGCAACTAGAGAAAGCCCTCGCACAGAAACGAAGACCCAACACAGCCAAAAATAAATAAATAAATAAATAAAATTTAAAAAAAAAAAAAATAAAGCATCCGAGCCTAAATTTGGGGCTGGGGGGAAGGGGCGTGGAGGGGGGAGTCCCTGGCTGCCAAACAAAACATGCCTGTAGTATAAACTTCAACTGCAGGCCCACAGGCAGCTTCCCCAGTGGCCCTAGCCCTTCACCCCCATACTAAAAGGAAAAAGGTCAAATCCTAAATGGTTATGAGATGTGAAGAAACTAGACACAAAAGATTTTTTTTTAATTTCAAATCTTGTTTAAGGAAAAACTTGCATGCCTCCGACAATAAGCAAAAATCAGTGCTGGGCCCATAGCCTTAGCCAGGGATGGCATGACCTGAACTCAGAGAACCATCAATGGAGGGGCCTTAACAGCAGGGGATGTAAATGGGAGGGAGCAGAGAATGCCTATCATTCTCGGTGATGTGAAGGAGACATGTGAGCCTGCCTCACCCTTTCTTTCCTTGGGGACACTGGAAATAGAACCGTAAAATGTGCTCCAAGAGTTATAATCAGGCAGAGTGACCTGCAAAGACACTAAATACTCCATACACACTTGAAGTATGTAAAATATCAAGAGATTTCATGAGAATAAGAAGGAGCTGTCAAAAACACATTAACAAAAGTGTATGGAAAGAAGCCTATAGGAAGTTAACTTCCAGAACAAACCAAATCATGCTTTGTGACCACCTAGAGGGGTGGGATAGGGAGGGTGGGAGGGAGGGAGACGCAAGAGGGAGGAGATATGGGAATATATGTATACGTATAGCTGATTCACTTTGTTATACAGCAGAAACTAACACACCATTGTAAAGCAATTATACTCCAATAAAGATGTTAAAAAAATCAATAAATAAAAAATAAAAAATTATTAGGCAAACATCATAGTAACAATTCTTACAGGCAAGATACACTAATGGATAAATGGATGAAAGTTTGAAGAGAAACAGAACAGTTACAGAAATTACTCCAAAATACTTATGATTACAAAAGGAAAAATAGTGGAGAAATCTATCGGACAGCAACTCAACTAAATGATAAAGTTTAAAATCACTAGTAATAAGATATATCAACATCGTGATAGAATGCATAAAGAAGGACACATCACTTCTGTGATATTCTTGCCAAAAAATGCATAACCTCAATCTAATCATGACAAAAAAATCTGACAAACCCAAATTGATAGATATGAAAGTACTAAATAACTGACTGCAAAATAACTGAGCAGGACTTATCATAGTATCAGGGTCATGGAAGACAAAGAATGAGGAACTGCCACAGATTGGAAAAGCTTAAGGAGAGACCATTAAATGCAATGTAGAATCCTGGATTAGATCCTGGAACAGAAAAAGAACATTAGGAGGAAAACTGGTGGTTTGAATGAGGTCTATAGTATAGTTAATAGTATTGTATCAATGTTAATTTCCTGGTTTTGAAAATTGCACTATGGATATATAAGTTGTTAACATTAGGGAAAATGAGGTGACGTGTGTACCTGAACTCTATTATTTTTTAACAGCTTTTTTGTGGTAGAAGTGACATACACATATTTAGTATAAATTTTAATAAGCTTGACATATGTATTCACCCATCAAAGCATCACCACAAGATAGTGAACACCTATCCATCATCTCTAAAAGTTTCCTAATGGCCTTTTGTGCTCCCTCGTTCCTGCATTACAGCCTGGGCTCCCCAGCCCACTTATCCCTGGCACTGACCTGCTTTCTGTCACCATAGATCAGCTTGCATTATCTAGAGTTCTGTGTAAATGAAAAAAATGTGTTCTTTTGTGTCTGAGTTCTTTCATGCAGCATAATTCTTTCTGAGATCCATCCATGTCATTTGTAGTTCATCCCTTCATACTGCTGGTAGTATTCCATTGTATGCCTATACCACAGTTTGTTTGTTCATTTGCCGTTTGACGGACATTTGGGTTGTTTTTAGCTTTTGGCTATTGCAGATAGAGCTGCCGTGAGCATTGGTGTATAACAACAACAAAAAAAAGAACAAACCGAATCAAATTTGAGGACCGGATCCCTGATGCCTGAGGGATTCTGAGGCCCACCCACTTCACCTATCCCCCAAGCCCCTCCCCCCCCACACAGGCAATCTGAGAACCCTCAGGCAAAAACAGCAAAGCTCTAAAGAAGAAGGGACTCATTCCCCTCCCACCAATGTATCAATATTTTCTTCTGTCCTTACACCTGAGCATGTCAAGAACCCCAGGCGCCTCCAATCTCCAGATTGTCAGAAGACAATCTGACTACATGAGAAATTTTTCCGAAGTTTGTAGCCAATAAACTCATTTCTATTTTGACTCCTGCCCTCTGGACAGTTAGGAGAACCCTGGCATTATTCATGGATCTTCTTTTAAAGCTACTGAAGATAGTTAATGAGGCTAATTTAGCCCTTTGTGTGGGCCCTTTGCTTCCCTTGACGCCGCAGCCTGGGAAAGAACCAAAAATCACATGGCCTCCCAAATTAAACAGTGTACCCATCTGCTGACCAGTGGGGATCCAGTAATAACAGAAATAACAGGGTTAGGTTTAATAGTCACTGAGAAGGGCTAAAGATTCATAAATGTGTTGCCTAGCTAAAACTGGACATTTATAAAGACAATAAAAATATTACAAAGACAATAAAAATACAAAAGACTTCAAGATATCAATACAGTAAACTTTATTTTTGTTTAGCAGTTTTACTAATGAGATTGTTAAAAGTAGAATAATTATGTAGACAGAAAATGTTAATCTTTTCCTATGGGAAGCCTTGCTGTTAAGAACACAGACCCTAACCGAGACAGCATCATGCAGCTATTGTAGGTCACCGACAAGTGCAAGAGAAAAGAAGGAAATGAACAGCCCCATTCATTCACTCAACAGTCATTTAAATACTAGCATCCTACAGATAAGTGGACAGGTCACTCAGTGCCTTCCCTCAAGGAGCTCACAATATTGATAATGTCTTCAGGTGAACAAGTCTTTCAAAAGAAAGTGTATAACTAGTGTGCCAGACAATGATTTGCCCCCTAGATGTGCTGTCCACCCACCTCCATCCTACTATCTGCCCAGGAGGCTGCCCAGTATGAACTATATTGAGAGGCTCCTGTGCACTCTGCTTCCCACTGGGTTTTTTCAACAGAGGACTCTGGCAGGAAATGGGGAATGAGGGAGGGGGGAGTGAGGTCACGCTGCCAAGATCACCTTCAGACCCAAGGGCATGACAGCTCAGCTACAACTAGTCCTCATTACCTACTACACCTTTGGAAATAGTTCACTATGAAATAAATTGCCCTTGATTAATGAGTGTGCTGTCTATTTCTTGTCATGACCCTGGCTGATATATCTAGATAAGGTGAAAATGTTAATGGCTCCTCTGACTTTTCTTTGCCTCAAATATTTTCTCAACTTTCTCCCCCTGCAATCCTTCTCCACCTTAACTTTCAAAATGCCTGGGTTCTTACTTGGGGCTATTTTCAAATTCTTCCCCAAATTGGCAAACCTGTTAGGTAGACCCCAGCCAAGTAGGAGAAACTTCATGAAACAGCACCAAGGTAAATCTAAAAAAGACTGATACAGACTTGCTTTGTTTTGTAACATGGCTGATGACCAAACTCTAACTTGTGGACACTTTGGAGTGTTCTAAGGGGGGAAAAAAGTAGGCTTGCTTTAATTAGAAAAAGAAGAAGAAGGAGGTTATTATTTCTTCTTCACATCTCTAACTCAAAGAGATTAGTAACTTTCATATTTTTTATTTCAAGAAAAGTTGCCCGAGGACAATGACAGCCAGTTCCCAAATGAACATAGCAGATGCAACTGACTCTGATGGTTCAGGCTGAAAAGTTCCAGTAAATAATGCAGGAAAGGAAAAAGGAGGAGTTCAAATATTAAAAAAATCAGCAACCACAAAGAAACAACACTGAAGAGGATTCTCAAAAGTAAATCTGAAAAACCTGCTAAAATCTAGAACCATCAAAGAGTATGCACTCACAAGTGTACATCACACACACAAAAAAAGAACAAAAGTGGACTCCTCCATCCGTGTACACTGAAGAGAACATAATCTAATGAATCTGGAGAAGGCTAGTAATTGGGGAATGTGGCTCTCAAAATATCTGGGGTGCTTAGTGAGGGCAGAAGCACAGTCTTCAAGTCATCTCCCTTCAAACTGTAAAGAAAGAACAAGGACCACTTCCCTAACCTAACTGACCTGCAACCTTGAGTCATGGAGGGGCCCAGATTCTGAGAGGAGACCTTCAACAAGGCAGGAACACTGCATTTTATGTGAAACAGTTTGGGATTCCAGGTCCATGGGGAACATGAGAAAATGTCTATGATAGGTTTCTTCTAGATCTCAACCACTGCTACCTGTACTGGATGAGGAAGAACCTTCATAGGTGCCTGTAACATACAACCTTGAATAAATGACGATCCTGGATGTGCAGATATGTGTGGTAAGACTATTAAAATGCTAACATGAATCCAACAGGTAATAATGAGATGCAAAGGGAGGAAAGAAAACAGTACCCTCTGTGGTCCTCTAAGTGAGGGCCTCAGACAAAGCAATGGTGTCACTGGGGGACAGATTAGAAGTACAGACTCGGGCCTCACCCCAGACCTGCTGAATCAGAATCTGTAGCTTAACAAGAGCCCCAGGTGATTTGTAGTCACATTAAATTTGAAAGCACTCCTCTAAAAAAATTTCCTACACTGGGGCTTTTTTTTTTTTTTTTTTTTCCTTTGGCTGCACCACGCGGTATGTGGAACTTCCCTGACCAGGGATCGAACTTGCACTCCCTGCAGTGGAAGCGCGGTGTCTTATCCACTGGACCACCAGGGGAGTCCTCACTGGGGCTTTCTTAATAAATTAAGCAGACAGGAAAGAATAGGAAGAAAAAAGGGAAGGAAGCTAACAAATGTCACGTGTCTTCTAAGGCAAGATACTATGAGGATATTTCATATGTGCTATCTTATTAAGTCTCCAAAATGACTCTGAAATGTCAAAATTATAATTGCTACTTTATACAGAAGGAAACTGAGGCTCGGAAAGATCAATAAAGTAACCTAAGCTAAGAGTCAAAGCCTGACAGGCTTGGCTCCAAAGTCCACCAGGTCACCTTATCCCCCTGCCTCAAAAAATGGAGGCTGTGCCTAGACAGTGGGCCCCGGTAAGCACACGGAGCAAAATGTATCCATCCCGGAACTGAATATTCCTCCTGTAAAAATGAACAACGGAGTTGACCAAAGGGCCCTAGGATGCAGATATTTCTGAGTCATCACAATTTCACTCCATCTTATCCCCAGGTTAGAAAGAAAAAAAATCCACCTTGCTGGACAGTTTGGGGCTTGAAGCGCTTTCCCGTTATCCGTCTCCAAATACAATCCCACACACCTCCCTCCCAAACAGCCACAACCCAGAGGGATCTCAATATAAGGCTGACATTTTGGTAAGATTTCTGCAGCCTAATAATAGTAATAGCAGCTAATACACTGAGTCAGACATTGTTCTAAGCACTTTTCATGAACTGTAACATTTCAAATCCATGAGGGAAGTTTTCATTAATAAACGCATTTTGTAATGAAGAAACTGAAGCATAGAGAGGTTAAGTTGCCCAAGATCATTCAACTAGTAAGGGGCAGAGTCAGAATTTGAACTCAGAATCTTGGCTCTAAGGTTTCGACCACAATACTATTCTTTACCCCTAAGGGGACTGGAGTTTCAAGGGTGAGCCAGGAACCCAAAATTCAGAAGCCCCCAAAAGCCTTCTGTGTATACTTTTATCTCTCACTAGAGCAATTAATTCAATCCCTTTCATTGTTTAAATTCGAAAGAAAGAAAGAAAGGCCAGAAATCACATACCAAGGTAACTATTATTGGGAAGAGGGGAGGAGGTGAGACAGAATTGAAAAAACAAAAAAAAAAGTTGTTGTGGGAAGACAGCAGGAGGCAGAGGCCTGGCCAGATTGATGGACTCAGACAAGAACATGACCCAAGTCACTGCTACTAAATACCAAGGGGCCTACACACGCCTGTGGTAAAGGCTGGTGTCACTCGCTTGGCTAGCAGACCATTTGTTTTGGCTCTGACCTTTGAAGAATGTTAAATAATGATGATAATAATGGATGGGCAGCAGGCCTGCAATCTCTGTGGTTTGGCAAGTGTGTCCTGGAACGGCACATCCCTGCCCATGGTCAGAGGGAGGCTCCCACTCCTTGGCGGGGGAGGGTTCTTCATGCGGAGTTTTGAGCGGCACTGTCCTGTCCCACCCTCATGGTCCGGACTGCAGGAAATCTGATTGTAAGCCAATCTGGACTCTCCGGGAGAAGGTAAAGAGTGGGGGGAGCATTAGATAATTAACTATTCTTTTTCCCCCAGCACAACTGTTCAAATTAACACCTGTTAATTTTCCTCATATGACTCCAATTGTACAGAAATGGACCCAACCCAAAGAGAAAAAAATAACTCCCATGAATCATCATCTAGATTGACCAAATCCATAACTCGGCAGACACGTTTGCCTGGGAGAAAGGATTTTACGTGTACAGTATTCAATTCACAAAGACTTTAACATGAAGTGGGAAGAATCTTTAGGGTCAGGAAATGGTGAAGAGTGTTAAAAGAGTTGTTACAAGGGAAATTTGAGCTGTGCTCAAACGTTATGTCAAGAGCATCTACTATAGGTCATTGTAAGAAACAGTCACATGAACATCATTTTTGCATTTGTTTTCAGACTGCTGGAGCGGTCATTTTCATTATGCTTTGTGTGCTGTAAAGAATCCATGTGAGAAATGCATTTTAGAATTTAGTACCTCCAGAGAAAACATTGCCTCCTCTGAAGAACCGGAATGGTTTCTCTATTCTGATCACAAGACCTATATAAATTACTATGTTTCCCTTTTTACCTTGGCTTCCAGTAATCTCAGTAAATAAAGTTAAACAAAACAATTATACTTAGTAATTAACAGTTGGTGTGCTTTCATTCTTCTTTCCTTTGCCCTGGTTTTTAATTTCTAAGTTATTAACCTTATAGAATAAATATTCTTGGTCGTATAATTCCTAGAATTTTTTTCAAAAGAAAGTAAATAGGCACTTGGTACAAGTAAAAGAAAAAATTGAGACATAACAGGCGTCAGGTGGATAGTCATGTTAAGTAGGGCAATGAAAATGATAGAGTACATTCTAACAAGGGAGACTAAGAATGGCAAGGAGGTCCTGTGACCATATTCCAGAAGGAACTGGTGAAAGAATAGTAGATGTGTGAGGAGCCAGGAGAGCTTCCTTAAACTTTGAAACACTCTAATAGCAACAGAAGGAGAAAATTGGGGATTGAGATAGAAAGAGTAGGTTGTGATTAAATATAAGAAAAATTTCTCCAATGACTAAAATGGTCCAAGAATGAAAAGAGTTAATTTGTGAAGCAATGAGATTACTGGGGATATTCAAGTGGAGGCTAAAAAACTGTCTTCTATGAATGTTGAAGAGCAGAATTTTGCTTGGGTTGGGAGGTGACTACAATAAGTAGCACATAGGGAGAGGGCCCCTGAGATATGGGCTTCAGACACAGGAACCCCTTAACTTCAACTGCTGTGTAAACTATAGATTTCCTCGCCTTCCCCAAGATGGGAAATATTATAAATATTATATTCAACAAAAGATGCCGAAGATAAAAATAGAAGCCCTAGAGACAAAAGGATCAGTACAGCTCTGACTTAGGGAACTCCTGCTTGCTTCAAAACATATCTCCAAAAAAGAGAGGGTTCCCTGCCCTTTTTGGGGTGGGAGAGGGAAGTAAAAAAACTTCATGAAACAGTAAGGAATATCCATTCTGGCCTATCTCCCAAAATGTGGATTCTCAGACACATCTCTAGTCCCCATCCTTCATCTTCATGAGGCCCCTTCAGTCACACGCCAACTTGGGGCTACCACAGCAGCTTACATCCACCTTCCATGCAATCTACTAGGTCCCCCCCTGCACCACATGACATATCCCATGCAAGGGCAGCTAGAGACAGATTCATGTGATCTTTTACACAGCATTTTGGACATGTATTCAGAGCTCTATACCACACAGTGTGGTAATAGAGAGAACACACTGTTCTCTCACAGTGTAGAGAACCAAACGCAGTGCCAAGACCCAATATCTGGTTTCATGAATGGACGATCTTATTGCCAATCTAGAATCTAATCCAAAAGGCAGAAAAACTGACCAAGAAAACTTGTCCTTTGGAAAATAAATGTCTGATTGCAATTTCTTTCTCTAGATTTTCATTCTTTGTTGAGTCCCAACACATAACCATTCCTGACACTCCCCAAAGTTATAAATGTCAGAAATACTGTGTTCAACAAAAGACTAAGATGAAAATAGAAACAAACACTCTCCCAGATGTAAATACAGAAATGCCAGCCAATAGTTTAGCAAACCATTGGCAGAAGGTTTCAAAGAAGGGTAAATAATTTCTAATGGAACAGAAACTAACCTAGACCAGGAGATGTACCCAACTGGTAAGGTAATTTGTCACAAAACACATCCACTTTACACACTGTCAAAACATGGAACAAGAGACACTAACATTGTCTAAAAGGGGGTGGTAGGAAAGAAGGGGAGAAAAAGACAATGATCATTTCCAAGAGATACCAGTAAGGATGGTCCTTGGCTGCTTTGCAAGGTGGATAATGGACTCTCCACTACTGGACCAAACAGCAGCCTGCAACATTAGCGACTATCCTGACCACCAGTGCATTGGATGGCAGCTCTGCTCACTTTCCTTCCTCACTTCATGAGTCTTTCCTTCCACTTATTTTGGAAGGATATACTACTTATTCCTACAGCTGAAGTTTTAGCTCTTCAAAGCATTCTGGAATACTTTGTGCCTATGACAACATATGACATAGTTACTTTGAAAAATAAGTCATTTTTGCCTGACACCTCCAACTCAGCTTTCACATCTCAACTTACTCCACAAGGTCTTCCCTAAAAGCTATCCCTCCTCATATAAACTGGGTTCTTCCTGTTTTTCTTTCTCATGGTCTGTTTCCTTCACAGCATTTATCACAATCTGTATATAGATATTTGTGTATGTTTGTTTAACATTGGTCTCTACCATTTGTCTAAGCCTGTTCACCTCTGTATTTCTAGTATCTACCCTATCTGATGAAAATGAATGAATAAATGAACAAATGAATATATGACATCAACATCTTGTTCTACTAATCTACCATATTCAAGACAAAAATCTGCACCTAAGAAATGAATATGTACCAAATAAAAACCCTGAAACTGCTCAGTCACTACTCAGTCATGTGATGACATTGGCACATCTTGGAGAGTGAAATATCACTTTCTCTCTTTTGCTTCATTTAGAGTTCATTCTTCCTTACACTTCTGTGTGCCTCCATTATTGAAGGGATTGGTGTTTCCCTATCTTGAACTGAGACCCTGGTACAGAAGACTTTTACTCCTTAACTTTGCTCCTATACCTCTCCTCCATACTGGTTTTTAGCTCATCATAATTTTAGGAAACCACTTAGAGCAATGTTTTCAAACAATTGGTAGCAACCCATTACCTAATTATGAAATCAATTTGGTGGTTCAAAATATGCTTTTTAAATAGAAGGGAAGGGAATGGAATGAAAGGTAATGGAATGGAAAGTACTGCAGGTAGAAAGGGTAAGTATTGTTTTGTGAAACTTTTGAGAGTATGTTTGCCCATGTGTATTATATATTACATTGCAATGTAAAACATGTTTTACATGTTCCAAAATGGTCCATGTTACATGGTCCAAAATTTTTAGAAACTTTAACTTACAGTAATAAACTAATAGTAGGGGAAATCTCAGATAGCAATCTACAGATAGGTAATTTATAGGCCAATGTTTATTTACGAATCCAGCTTTCCTCCTTTTATTAAATATTAACAAGTTGCTTACAATCTGCGTAGAAAAATCTGATTCCTAATACCTTCAGCCTGAAACTATGCTGGGATTCTCTAGTCCTTTCTAATGAGGCTAAAAATCTAACCCATCAGAGTCAGGCCAAAGCAGTCATGTCTTCAGTTACAGGAATGTCTGAAGGCCCTTGCTTCTTGTGGATTCGTCCCACTTCCTCTTTAATCCCTATCTTTGCCAGAAAAAGCCCTTCTCAATTCCCCCCATCTGGTGAACGGATCTACTTTTTCTTCCTAGCCACCCTTTGCAGCCCCTCCAACTGTGACTGAATCCTACTTCTTTCTTTGCACTCTCAGGTCTCCTCTCCCTACCCCCAACTTATCCTTTGTGATATAATAAAAAATAAATATTTGATTTTTTGTTCTAGTTCCTGGCACACAAAGCCTAAAGCTCTTGGAATCTCTGGAGTGACGAGTGTCTTTTATAGGCTAGAGAGATGACTGGTGGCTAAGGGCTCCCAGATAGCTTCGGAATGGGGGCTGGTCCCCAGAAAGACCAAGGCATGGACTAGAGTATTGGGGGTCTCAGCCCCCACCCCTGCCCCACCCCCACTGTCACCTCCAGGGAGGGGAGGGGCCTAGAATTGAATCAATAACCAACAGCCCATGATTTAATCAATAGTGCTTACAGAATGAAACCTCCATAAAAACCCCTAAACAACAGGGTTCAGAGAATTTTGATTTGGTGAACACATCGAGGCACTGGCAGGTGGCACACGTGAACAAGGCATAGAAGTTCTGTGCATCTCCCTTACCCAATACCTTCTCCTATGCACCTCTTCCATTTGGCTCTTCCTGAGTTGTAATGTTTGTAATAAACCAAGCTCAGTAGCAAGTGTAGAGCTTTCCTGAGTTCTGTGAGTCATTCTAGAAAATGATTGAACCTGAGGAGGGAGTTGTGGGAACCCCCAACTTTATAGCTGGTTGATCAGAAGAACAGGTGACAACTTGAGACTTGCAACTGGCATCTGAAGTGGGGTCAGTCTTGTGGGACTGAGTCCTTAACTTGTAGGATCTGACACTAACTCCAGGGAGTGATAAAATTGAATTGAATGGATTGTAGAACACCCAGTTGGTATCTGGAGGGTTAGAGAATTGGTTGGTGTCAGAAAAATCCCACACATTTGGTATCAGAAGTGTTATAAAAATGTTATAAAAATAGGTCATATCCCTCTTGTTCCAAGGTCCCAGCCACTACTCTCAGGCCCCTGAAGTTACTACATTATTTATAAAACTGACTGTAGCGGGCCCTTATGAGAAGTATGTCTAGCCATCCCCTCTTCATCTCAACTGTTTTCTGGGGGCACTGCCCTTTCCCCTCTTTCTCATTCCCCCCCTACCCAACTATCCCAAGGTTATAGCAATGTAGATCTTGAATGCCAGCTTCACACACTATAACCTGCCATTTCTCACCCACCCATACAAACACCCAACCCACCCACCCCACTACAGGTCATAGATCCAGGGGTGGGTACTGTACCAAAGGCAAACTAACCAGATCCCCTTCTAGATTCCCTTCTCCAAGGGAATCTTCCCAATGGGGAAAGAAAGAATCAGTTTGGCGGGGGGGGGGGGTGGGCTAATTTGGATCTGTTCATATGATCTTAGAAGTTGTCAGCAGTCGTGTTTTTTACTGTGTACCAGAAAAGTAGAGGAAGCTGGTCTGAAAATAGAGAGGAATGAAACAGACAAGGAAAAAGAGAGCAAGGCAAGTGACGGAGGCAAACCTAACACTTAAGTTTCTGTCCATCCTTGAAATCCAGCTATAACCACTATCTTAGACTGCAAAATGGCCACAAATCCTTCCCCTCCCTGTTTCTATTCCCTAGCCTGAGCTAGCCTGGTGGATGATGAGAGACATGTGGCCCAGTTGCTTCTATCATCCCAGCTGACAAGCAGCCAACACAGAAGCAGTACTGCCTAGCTAACCAGCAGCTGAGAGCAGATGTGTGAATGAGCCCAGCCAAGACAAGCAAAAGTGCTATCAAGTTGAATCCAGTCCAAATGGTTGTTGTTTTAAATCACTACATTTTGGGAGGGTTTATTACACAGCAAAGGCTAACTGATATACTCACCTTTGCATTCCAGGACGTATCCCTTGAGTGGGCTGTTTTTCCTTGCATGCAAGAGTCTTAATAACTCACATTTGCACTCAAAAATATTTTATCTTCACGAAACCCGAAGAATATTCAAACATTCAAACAATTTTAAACATTCTGTTTCATAGTTTTATATATGTATATATATATATATATATAGAGAGAGAGAGAGAGAGAGAGAGAGAGAGAACTATTCACACAATTACATTTTCTCCTCCCCCAGGCTCCAAGACCATCTCCTCCATAGCTTATCAATTTTTAGTATATATGTGCTGCCAAAATACATCACTGCCTTTTCATAAAAACAGATTTATGATCTGACCCCTGCTTATTTCTTCTACCATAAGCTACTGCTGCTTTTAACACATAGTTCATGCTCCTGTCAAACTAATTTCAGTTTTCTGAATATCCCATGTGCTCTATGCCTCTTTGCAAATGCTGTTCCACCTTCATTCATTCAACAAACATTTACTGAGTGCCAACTGTCGGCAAGGTACTATTACAGGTTCTGGGGATAAAGCAGGGGGATAAATGAGACCAGAATTCTATACTCTTCTCACTTTCATAACTGTGGCCGATTGCTCTTTCACTGAGACTAAATTCAAGCAGCAACTCCTCTGGGAAATTTTCATGGCCTCCTAGAATCGAGTTACATACTCTAACTCTCTGCTCTATCATAGCACTTATCAGTATAACACAGTGGTTAAAGCATGTAAGTTTCCTCATCTACAAAATGGGAGTTATAATAATTACTCATTTCATTGGGTTGTTGCAAAGATTTTAAAAACCTAGAATACAGTTAGTGCAAAATAAATGTTGACCATAATTATTAGCCAACCAGAAATCAATATCCCACACCACTCCAGGTTCTTTCCACCTACCATTCCCTCAGCCTGGAATGCTCTTGCTCTGAAATCTCTGCTCAAATGTCACCTCATCAGACACTTTCCCCCATCCCCCTAAAATATATTAATACCCCCTACCACTCTCCATCTCATACCTTGCTTTCTTTCTTCAAGGCTTTTACCATCTTATGTTACCTTTTCATTTATTTTCTGTCTCCCCCCTATCAAATGTAAACTCCATGAGGGAAAGCACTTTGTTTTAGTGCCTAGAAGAGTGCCTGGTACAAAGTAGACACTCTATAAAATTTTGCTAATTGGATCAACACATGCACTAAATGTAGGTTCCTTGAACTGTAATATTTTCATAAGATTTTATTTTCATCACAGTACTCAAGATGACAATGAGTCCAATCTTTGGTTGTTAAGATTATAGGTTATTCTTTAATTTAACTTTAACATACTTTTAAATTTCCCAGTGTTCTATAAGGAAAATACATTGCTTTTATAATAAGAAAACTAAATTTCAAGTAATCCATAATCATTCTTGATGAAATCACAAAAAAACTGGAGTTATTAAAAATACATTTTCACCCATTTAAGACAGTGGCTGCTTCCCACTTCTGTTTATAGCTCTAGGAACCCCCAACTCATCAACTAGCTCTCAAGACTGAAACTCACACTTAAAAACTGTTCGTATTCTCATTTCCATTACTTTTAGTCAATACTTATATATTTTAACTATAACACTACAATTAGAAAATATTTAATTGATCTTAAATTTCTGGTCAACAAGCAAAAACTCCCACTTTACTACTTTATAACTATATATAAAGGCTATATAATACCCATCTCCTTTCTCCAGTGGAGAGGAAATTAGGAAGCAGAAAATAAAACTAAGAGAGCGCGAGACTTTACACAAGTATGAAGAATACAGCTGGGGATAAAACAGACGTTTCCACATCCATAAAAAGAAATTCACACCTTTAGAAACACCTCTATTTTGGGTAGCCAATTATGTAGTATAGGAATAGGCCCAGTTTCATTGCCTGTTTTGCTCCTTGAACACCTCCCTATGTAATAACTCCTTCACCTGAAAATGTAAGAGGCAGGGGATAAAATTCATAAAGTTCAAGCTGGGTCCCAAGAGGGATAGTCTTTACTAGTACCATAACTATGACAACTCTGCTAATTCACATGCTTAGATTTATGGGACATGCTTTCGTATATGTATATGACAGACAAAGCCTATTAGCAACTAAGCAACGTAGCACCTAGCACAAATGCCTGGAACCAGGAATTACAGTCACATTTTTAACAACCAGTGTGGCACAGATTCCATCTCCTCAGAATGGGTATCAGCCATAGGAGAGGAAAGAGAGCTATTTGGTAGATCAGTCCTACCTGGAAGATAATAACTCTTCAATAAACACAGATAAATGAATAAATCCTCTGGATTAAGTTTAGTTGCAAAATTGATAAGATTCTCAAGTGATTATACTAAATAAAAAGCCCAAATAATTATTTACATTATCACCAGCAAATTAGCACGTTGCAAATGAGATCACATTTTTTTTCTTAATTCAGTTAGGCACCAGACTGCACACTGGGGATCCAAAGAGTAAAAAAAGGATAGTCTCTACAACATGGGGAATATAGTCAATGTTTTATAATAACTATAAATGGAGTATAACCATTTAAAACTGTGAATCACTATGTTGCATACCTGCAACTTATACAATATTGTTCAGCAACTATACTTCAGTTTTAAAAAAAGGGAGGGTATAGCCTCTGTGCTTGAAGACCTCACCAGAGTCTAGAGGGAAACATCTTGCAATACAAAGTAAGAAGCCCAGTAGTGCAGTTAGAGGTTATACTGTGGTCAGAAAGGCCAGGGAGCTTTAAATCTAGGTCTGATGGGAAGTGGGGGGAGGGCGTCCCTTAAACAGTTTTACGACTACAGACTTAACCCACAGTTCCAGATGGCCATCCCACAGAAGCATGCCAACTGACACAGTGGTACTGAGCGAGCAAACGCGTGAATGGTTCGGTAGCCAGCAGTACAAGCACCCGTCTGCCTCCTGCAAGTGAGGCACCAGCCTTACAAGCCAAGGGCAGCACTGTTTATCTTTTCTCTCCTATAATGTACCAACTAATGACTAGAGAATCCTAAAAGATCAAATGACCACTCTGACTTCTATCAACACCACCCACCTGGGAAGGAAGAAAAGGTTAATACACACAAGACAGCATGCACCTGACAGGCAGCCGTCTGCCCATGTCAGGGCTCTTGAGTCCACCTGTTCTCTGCAGAAGCTCTGGCTTAAAATGACATTTATCGAGACGGGCTTCAGTATCATTTTTACAGTTAGATATACTACTAATTAACCTCTTTTACTCTAACATAAAGCTTTAAAGAATTAAGCCTGTGTAGCATAAACCCCTTAAAAGATTACAATAATTAGAGATATGGAGACATATAAATATATGTTAGTCAAACCAAATTTGTGTTGCCTGGTATTTTCTTTGGAGCCTGACCATGTCATTACACTGAAATGTGATATATACAAACCCTGAGTGACTGCAAGTGAAATAATGTGACCCTATATAAACAGTGACAGTTTAAAATTACATTTGCTTGGGTTATTTTTATGCTAGACCTCTCAAATAGTTTATTCCAAGCTTAGTACATTTTGTTTCCTAAACAAAACAATGAAAGAGAACATAAAAATATGTAAATAGCAGTGCAACAATGAAGGATTTTAATTCTTTGACAAAGCTGAGAATTTGTGATTTTTAAGTCATCAGTATTTTCATTCATTCAACAGATATGCATTGAGTGTTATAGTTATTCAAACACATAATAGAAGACTAACTAAATATGTTACAATATCTATTTTCACCTTTAAAGGGCTTTAAAAACTATTTTTAACTATTATTAACAAAAAAAATCCATCTTTATAAAAAAGAGAATTTATGTCACATACCTAAACTAAGGCATTCTTTTGGATAGGCAGCAGATCTCTACTTATCTCTATGTATTAAAAAAAAACTTAAGTATAATGGGATAAACTGATATCATATGATGTGATTCACTGAGAAGGACATCACCTACATATTTCTGGGGGAAAAAAGTGAATCTTGACCTAATAATAAGGCAACTATCTTGACACACCCAAACTGAGGAAGCTTGACCAAAAAAAAAAAAAAAAAAAAAAAAAAAAAGTCTGGACTCTTCAAAAATGTCAATATCATGAAAAACTAAAAAAAACTGGGGAATTGTTCTAGAATAAAGAAAACTAAAGAAACATGACAGTTAAATGCAATGACTGGATCAGAAAAAAATAAGAAAGAAAGAAAAAGAAAAAACAGAGGAAAAGCTGTAAAGGACATTATTATTGGTGCAATTGGGAAATATGAATACAAAATAATATGCATATTAGGTAACAGTATTATATCTATGTGATAATTATATTTGGTTATGTTGAACGATGCCTTGTTCTTAGGAGATGAAGTATTTAGGGGCTATGTCTGCAATTAACTCTCAAATGGTATAGGAAAAAAGTAGAGAAAAAGATAAAACAAATGTGGCAAAATGTTTATAAGGACTGAGGTGAAAGACAGGCATGTTCATTGCCTATTCATGCACTTTTTCTATACATTTGGAAATTTTCTCATAACAAAAAGTTGAGAAGTCTCACAGACATAGAGAACAGACTCGTGGTTGCCAAGGGGAAGGGGGGCATTGGGGAAGGATGGACTGGGAGTTTGGGGTTAGTAGATGCAAACTATTACACATAGAATGGATAAACAACAAGGTCCTACTATATAGCACAAGGAACTATATTCAATATCCTGGAATAAACCATAATGGAAAAGAATATAAACAAGAATGTATTTATGTGTATAACTGAGTCACTTTGCTGTACAGCAGAAATTAACACATTGTAAATCAACTATACTTCAATTTAAAAAATAAATTTTAATTAATTAATTAAAAGTTGAGAAAAAATTTTAAGTGCTACGTTAACAATCCATCTAGGAATTCCCTGGTGGTCTAGTGGTTAGGATTAGGCACTTTCACTGCCATGGCCTGGATTCAATCCCTGGTTGGGAAACTGAGATTCCGCAAGCTGCACAGCGAGGCCAAAACAACAACAACAAAAAAACAATCCATCTAACTATATGTGTGATATTTAACTTTGTTGTCAACAAGTAATAATGTACCATACTTTACAATGTTATGCAAAATATTTTAAGCAAATCAATGAAAACTTCTAAATATAAAGGCATCCTGCATTAAAACATAGGTTTCTGTGAATTATTCCTAAAGGAAACTTACATTTAAATTTTTTCTGAAAAACTTTTTTGCTTTATTGCCAAATTTCCTTTCCTAACCACAGCAAGCTTATTTGAAAAATTAAAATATTATAAAAACTGACAATTAAATATTTGTCATAAAAATGAACATAATAAAACTTAAATTATAAAAATAAAAACAAGCACTTTCTTTTTACAGTGTAGAATTCTTTACAGCACGTAGAATTTTAAATATTTTAATTTTAGATTTTACTGATTGAATTTTTTGCATGTATTTACAAAGCAATAACACAATTTATAAGAAGAAACATTAATCAGATATTCTCTGGATGTCCCTTGTAACACCACAGGAGTCATGACCAGTTTTACCTTCCCTGTAACTTACTTAAATTACAGGAGATTATGGGCTTTGATGACCACACATAAAGTTCGATGGGGGCCCTGCTCCTACTTGATTTAAATAAACACAGTCAAATGAACAGCTGGTTAATAGCCCAGAATGTTCTTCTTACTTACTTACTTACTACTTCTTACCTTACGTGGGATGTTACCCAAGATCTTTGAAACAATTATATTTTATTTGCATGCTTAAAATAATTAAATCAACATATTGGTAAAAGAGTAACCTGGGTGGCACTCATTAAAATGTATCATTTGAAAGTGATACCCAAAAAAGCCAAACTCCTCTTATGTTGTCCTTAGTAAGACCATGCTGGTGCTGATACAGAGCAGGGCACCCGAGTATTAACAGCACAACCTGGATTTCTAGAAGATGAATTTAAAGAACTTTCCCTGTTCGTAATAAGAAATGAAATGAAATGGGATTCCCCACTCCTGCTCCCACTATTGCCCCAAAGAAGTTATGATATTCCATGAGAAATAATTTAATTACAGGGTAAATTACTTTAACATGTCAAATTGCCAAACTGGCAGTTGAATAGTCTACATGTGTGAAATGAAACTTTAGCAAATGTCAACTTTGCCATTCAGACACCCAAAAAAACAAATCCACCTCCTTCTCTGAAAAATTTTACTCTTTGAAAGATTTTTTTTTTGAAGATATTTAAAAAGAAAAACAATAGGAACTCCAGCTTTTACATTACTCATTTTAATCACTTATTGTGGGATCTCTTATCATATAACAGTGAAATAATAACCAGAGAAATATGATGAAGTTGTAATATAAGGGTAAAAAGCATAAAGTATACCACACTGGACAACAGAATAGGATTGATAATAAAAATTAAGTACCAAGGCAACCAGCAGTATTTACAACATCTAACTCTAACCAGTGTCAGAGGTCTGGGACTTTCTTAGGCCAGCTTCAGAAGAATAGCTTCACAGTCCAGTGTTTTATATTTTATAGCAAGGCAAGATCTTTGAAATACTAAGCAATAATTTGATTAGAAATTCTATAGGTACAGTTTTACCTCTTTTTGTTTTTTCCCTGAATGTTAAGGCTATAATCTAATAATGACCATCTATGATTCCCTAGACAGAGTGACGCAAATGGTACTCCTGTCCCCTGTGTTCAGCTCCAACTGGAACTCCCACAAAAAAACGGGAAAGGAGATTCATCAAAGCAAAGTTTGGAAATCCACTAGAACATCCCAATTCAGAAACATACAAGGCTACCCTTGAGGAACACCTACTGACTCTACTTTCACCTAACCTTAGACATCCCACAGAAGTGGGAGAGAAGCCTACCTGCCAGGGCCCTGAAGTACCTTACTCTACCATGGCTCCCACTCTACCATGGCTCTCTGCACTTACAGATGGCTCCTTATTGGCAGAATCACCAAGACTGCATCCAAAGAGTACTACCAATTTCCTCAAGAGGAAAATTTTGCAAACCAACAGGGTAGACTTTATCCAGAGAAGAAAGGTTCAAAATAGCTAATAATTAAAATAATAAATAAAATGTTTAATAATATGTTTCAGCTTAAATGTCACTCCCTACATCATGAAGTCATTGCTACCCACAATAAAACTCAGTTTTACTGACAACTGGTAATTGTTTTAATTGGTAATTTTTTCTCTTCCTCACTTCCCTTACTTTAATTCTTTGTACTAATCACATAACCAAAAGTAGCCTTTCTCCAGTCATTCTCCATCATTGCTAAATTTCATTCTCCTTATAGAAATTAATGCCATATGAAAGTATCTTGGCTGTTTATTTGTTTCGTATATCTGTCTCTCCCTTCTAGAATATTAGCTCCTTGCCTACCTTATTGCTCTGGCCCCAATTCTAGTAAGTGACTGGTTCAATAAACATTGTTGAATAAAGAAATGAAAAGTAATGTTCTTTTTACTATCCTAATCTATTTGGGGTTCATGGTGCCCTGCATCTTAGAATCAGAAGGAAAATAAAAAGGCTTCCAGTAAAACTAGCCCTAATCATTCTCTAGTGACCCAGAGTGCCTCACCTGCAGAGAAAATACACCTTTTGTTAATTGGAATGAGAATTATAAGTTATTATTACATGATTATCATCATCTTTATAATGTGGTGATGATAACAGTAATGATCATTACCACTTATGAGTTAGACTCTGTATTTATACACATTAATCTTCGCAACAACTTTACTGGGTAAATATTACTACCCCAATTTTACGTACAAATAAACAGGTTCAGAGGTTAAGTAATGTACCAAGGTCACACAACTCTTGAGGGTATAAGCTAGGAATCCAAGGTCTGGTTGACTCCATAGGCCATGCTCTTCCCACCATACCACGCTGTGAGATGCTGAGCTGAAATCATCTTCTTTTAATTCCACCCTTAGTTTTCATGATCAGGCCAAGTTACTTTCCTGTCTTCTGGTCCCTTACCAATCCTGCTACTATTAAAATTAAGAAATTATATCCATTCATCCAAATTCTAAATAATCTCCAATAGTACTTCTAAAGCATCTGGTATACTCAGTCACCAAGGAAAATGTAATTTGTAAAATATTTTTTTCCTTGGTTATTTATTTGGGGGATACCTGGATAAAATATTATTAAATTATTTTTATACACCTGCATTATTCACTGCCTACTGACTTCGGTAAAATGTTCCATAAATATACTATTTTTCTAGTCTTACTCCTAGCATTTTCATCTAGGTTTGAACCCCAACCTCTAGCTTTTATAATCATCAAAGGACTTCGAATAATTAAGTTGCAAAAAAGTCACAATAGTCTTGCTAAAATGCATCCAAACTCTGAAACAGTAAAACTTATAAATTGCTCAGTGTGTTTCTAATGTGTCTCTACTAATGTGTTTAGTAGAGTGAACTACTAAAAATTTAATAGGGAAAGAATACTCAAAAACGAAAATAAAAATTATGTCTATAAAGACTAACTCTAAAAATCAAATTTGAGAAATAGGAAAACTTGATAAATGAAACTTTCTTATGAGTTTTCATTAAATTTTTCAAAGATACAAAATTAAACACAATCACTTCAAGGGGTGTGGGTATTTGCAAATTAGGTCAATGTACTTAGTTTTAATGGCAGGAAATACATAGTGCAACTTTGAAATGCTTCACAATGATTTATGGTGTATCTGAATCTTTCCTCAGAGCCATGGGAAGCTGGATTTCACTCTCAGCTCTCACCCTCACTTTTTTGTTGTTCCTTTCTTTTTATTTTCCTTTTTCACTTATTCATTTATTTTAATTAAAACTAAGAGCATCTACCCAGAAGTAAAAATGTGTGTGGTCAATCAGGAGCTTGGTTACCCCAGTATCTCCATCTAGTGGGCACTGAAATTATAAAGTTTATTTTATCCAACAAATTCCCAATTGGCAAGTTTATTAAGCAAAGTAATTGTGAGAAAGAGAAAAAGGAAATGCAGCAGGTATTTTCATGGGGATAGAAACATCAATCAGCAATACCAGGAGTGTCATGTTACATCATTACACTATAACAAGTACCTTAAGCCACGGTGTTCCAATATTGCTAGGATTTGAATAGAGCTTTCCAGTGGTTTTTTTTCCAATAATGATTTGTTACTAAACTCTAGAATCTTAAAAAATCCACTAGAAGATTTGGATCATACAAGCATGAGTTTAATTGTTATTAGGCAACTCTTCAAAAAATCATAGTCTTAAAAATTGATTTACCTCTTAGATCACAGAATCTTAGTGCTAAAGGGTCCTCAAAGATTTAGGGGTCTAAATTCACTTATTTTGCCAGTGAGGAAACTGAGACCCAGAGACAGAGACTTTTAGTTATAAAACTGGAGAGTAGCAGCAGCCAGAATCAGACCCAGGTCTGTTTTTTAGTCCCATACTCTCAGAGTAAAAATAAATGCATTCTCCTAGGAGAAGATACTGCTTTCTTTGGAACAAAGTATTCATGTTATGTTTTTCTTTAACTCATTCAAATATAATACTAATAACAGGGGAAAATGGCTACTTAGCAGATGATGGTAGTGATAATAATTCACGAATTTAATCCAATCCAATTAATTGCCTTCTTTATGCCACAACTTCAGGGAGAAAAATTTTTAAGGTTTACTTTTTGCCAGACTGGGTACACTTCTTTTATTCTTAACAGATTTATATGTCCTTCAATACTAAAAAGGCATCTCCATTTGTCAATTACCAGTGCCTCACCCAAGCCCTAGAAGGGTTGAATGAACCTGGGTTCATCCACCCAATGACTATGCCCTCCAAACAATATTGTATTGTTGCTGCTGTTGTTGTTGTTTGGTGTTTTTAGACCTTACAGGGAAGTAAAGGCAACAATAACATGTTATAAAAGTAAAATCTGCCATACCTTTTTGATATACCATAAAGTGTCAAGTAAATAATCCTGTAGCTAGGCTCCAAGAAGTCTCTGAGAGAGAGGTAGGACTATGGTCTAAGAGGCTGGCAGTCAGACCTTATTTTATAGAGTTAAGTGGCCTGGCATATGGATCATTGTAAAGTTCTTTCAATTTCTCCAAGTGCTAAACAGATGCTAAGTTGCATTATTCATGATTCAAAAGTACATATCTTACTATCAGGAAAATATTCCTACTTACAATACAAATCAGTAACAATTTTAGTTCCCTTGAGTAAGCTTCTAAAGATACAAGGTCAAACATGTGATAGACCAGAGCCCTGGGGTTCATTTAATGAAGCAGGTGGCTTATTCCTGAGAAACTGTAAAAAAAATCCTGAGTCTGTCAGGCTATTGTGTGTCCAAGTGCTTTATTTTAAAATGAAATTAAAGGGTGTAGAGTATTTTCAACTCAAGGAAGATAAAATTGAATGTACATACAATGATCTCATTCTATGTGTCTGTTTAAATATGACTACAGTGATTTTCACCCCAGAATTATTAGTTTAAAAGAAGTCAAACAGAAAACTAGTTTGAAAAGGGATGGATATGTACAACATATAATATATTAATGCTTAATCTATATAGAAAGAGTTCTTATGGAATAATAATAAGATGATTAATGAATACTCCAGGAGAAAATGAGCTGAGTAGACATATAACAGAGTCAAAAAAAATGCAAGTGACCAATAAAAGACATGGAAATGTTATTTAATCCATCTAATAATCAAAGATATACCCATGACAGCATTTATCAGACTGGGGGAAAAAATTAAAAGATTGATAGAGTGTTAGTAAGGCTGTGGGGAAATGGACTCTCATGCAATGTTGCTGCATATTACAATTGGTCCTTGAACAACATGGGTTTGAACTGCATGGGCCCACTTATACATGGATATTTTTCAATAGTAAATACTACACTACTACATAGTCTGTCCATAGTTGGTTGAATCCATGGATGTGAAGGAAATGGGGATAGGGAGTGTCAATTATAAGTTATACGCTGATTAACCACTGTGTCGTTCAAGGGTCACCTATAGTTGATAAAATCTTTCTAGATGACAATTTGACAATGAATTTCAAAATTTAAAGTGATCGGGAACAAGGCAAGGATGTCCCCTCTCACCACTGCTTTTCAACATCATACTGAAGTCCTAGTGAATGCAGTAAGACAAGAAAAGGAAATGAAAGCTATACAGATTAGGAAGGAAGAAATAAAACTGTCTTAGTTCACAGATGACATGATTATCTAGGTAGAAAATCAAAAAAAAAAAAAAAATCAACCCAATAACTCCTGGAACTAACAAGCAATTACAACAAGGCTGTAGGATACAAGATTAATATACGAAAGTCAATCACTTTCCTATATATCAGCAATGAACAACTAGAATTTGAAATTTAAAACACAATACCATTTACATTAGCACACCAAAAAAACAATGAAATACTTAACCACAAATTGAATAAAATATGTACAAGATCAATACAAGGAAAACTATAAAACTCTGAAGAACAAAATAAAAGAACTAAATAACTGGAGAGATAGTCCATGTTCATGGATAGGAAGACTCAACATTGCCAAGACATTAGTTCTTCCCAATTTGATCTACAGATTCAATGCAATCCCAGTCAAAATCCCAGCAAGTTAGTTTGTGGTTATTAACAGATTCTAAAGTTTATATGGAGAGGCAAGAGACCCAGAATAGCCAACACAATATTGCAGGAGAGGAATAAAATTGGAGGACTGACACTATCCAACTTCAAGGCTTACTATAAAGCTACAGTAATTAAGACAATGTGGTATTGGCAAAAGAACAGTCAATTCAATCAGTGGAACAGACTAGAGAGCCCAGAAATAGACTCACATAAATATAGTCAAGTGATCTTTTGATAAAGGAGCAAAGCAATATAATGGAGCAAAGATAGTCTTTTCAACAAATGATGCTGGAACAACTGGACATCCATATGCAAAAAAAATGAATCTAAACACACACCTTACACCTTTACAAAAACTAACTCAAAATGGATCACAGACCTAAATGTACAGCATAAAACTATAAAACTCCTAGAAGATAACACAGGAGAAAACCTAGATGACTTAGGATCTGGCAATGACTTTTTAGATACAACACTAAAAGCACAATCCATGAAAGAAAGAATTAATTACCTGGAGTTTATTAAAATTAAATATTTCTGCTCCATGAAACACAATGTCAAGAGAATAAAAAGAGAAGCCACATATTGGGAGAAAATATTTGCAAAAGAAATATCTGATAAAGGACTATTATCCAAAATATACAACAAACTCTTAAAACTCAACAATATGAAACAAATAGTCTGATTAAAAAAATAGTCCTTACAGACTCCTCATCAAAGAAGATACACAGATGACAAATAAGAATATGAAAACATGTTCCACATCACATATCACTGGGGAAATGCAAATTAAAACAGCAATGAAATACCTATATACAGCTATTAAAAAGGCCAAAATCCAGAATTCCAAATGCTGGCAAGGTTGTGGAGCAACAGGAACACTCATTCATTGATGGTGAAAATGCAAAGTGGTACAGCTACTTTGGAAGACAGTTGGCCATTCTTTCAAAATTAAGCATACTCTTAACATTACATTCCAGCAATCGCACTCTTTGGAATTTATCCAAAGGAGTTAAAAAACTTATGTCTACACAAAAACTGGCACATGGATTTTATAGGAGCTTTATTCATAACTGACAAAACTTGGAAGCAACCATGATGTCCTTCAGTAGGTAAGGGATATAAACTGTGTCTATCTACTAACAGACAATGGACTATTACTCAGCACTAAAAAGAAATGAGTTATCAAGATATGAAAAGACATGGAGGGAACTTAAGTGCATATCACCAAATGAAAGAAGCCAATCAAAAAAGGTTACATACTGTATGATTGTAACTGTATGACATTCTGGAAAGGACAAAACTATGGAGACAGTAAAAAAGATCAATTGTCACCAGGGATTAGGGAGGAGAGAGGGAGGAACAGGCAGAACATAGAGGATTTTTAGGGCTATGAAACTACTCTGTATGATGGTAGACACATGTCATTATATAAATTTGTCCAAACCCATAGACTGTACAACATCAAGAGTGAACCATAATATAAAAGGTGATTATAATGTGTCAATGTAGGTTCATCAGTTGTAACTAATGTACCTCTGATGGAGGGTGTTGATAATGAGAGAGGCTATGCATGTGTGGAGGCAAGGGGTATATGGAAAATCTCTGTACCTTCTGGTCAATTTTGCTGTGAAGCCAAAACTGCTCTAAAAAATAAAGTTTATTTATTATTAAAATGAGAATGTCTTTAACCCAATAATTCTATGTCCTGGGATTTATGCTAACGAAAGAACTGATCAAGTGTGAAAAAAATTGTGTGCATGAATATGCATCAGAGTCTTTTTTATAATAGTGGAAAATTGGAAGCAACCTAAATTTCCATCATAGAAGTCTAGTTAAATAAATTATAGTATATCCTTGTAAAGAAATATTATTAAGTATTAAAATGTGTCCAATTATAAGGCCAAATGAATTATGGTATAACCATATAATATTAAACAAGAAAGCCATTAAAAAGACTCTACATTAAAAAGATTATGTTTGTACGCTGATATGGAATAATTCTCAATTTATATTTTCAAATAAAAGCAAATATATATATATATATTTTTTTTTCCCCTGTAGTTACACACATAAAATGTTCCTATGTATATCCCCAAAAGGGAAAACATATGTATATATTACAGTGGATAGAGTATTTCTGGAGGATTCATAAAAAAATCTTTAACAGTGGTTGGTTCTGAGATTGAAGGAAGTCTTACTTTTTTTTTTAAAGTATAAGACACAGAGAAAAGTACATAAAGCATAAAATAAAGCTCAATAATCTGTCACAGAGAATGCCCATATAACAACCAGCAAGGTCAAGAAAGGAGTATTGCCAGCACTCTAGAGAGTCCCTTCATGTCCCCACCTAATCATTTCTCTTCCCTAATTCCCAAAGGTAGCCACCATACTGAATTCTATTTCTAATTTGCTGAAGGTTTTTTTTTAATCATGAACAAATGTTAAATTTTATCAAATGCTTTCCTTTATCAAGATTACCACATTTTATTCTGTCACATGGTAAATTACATCAATTTCAGTTAATAAATCAAACTTGAAATTCTTGGAATAAACTCAACTTGGCCATGATATATTATCCTATTATATTACTGGATTAAATTTGCTAATAATATTGTTTAGAATTGTTTGCATCTAAGTTCATGGGAAAGATTGACCTGTACTTTCCTTTTCTTGTAATGTCCTTGTCAGATTTGGTATCAAGGTAGCACATTTGCTTTGATCTCAAGGTTATATTGGCCTTATAAAAGAAGTTGGGAAATGTTCTCTCTTTTCATATTCTTTGGAAGAATTTGTATATGCTACTTTTGTGTGATGTTCCTATTTTTATGTTAATCCAATATCCCCAACTAAATTGTAAACGAATTAAATCTAAGGACTATACCTAGGGTTTTCTGTATCCTAAGCATCCAACCCTTCACTTTGGATATAGCAGGATTTGAGAAAATAATCATTATCTTGCCAAAGAGTATAAAATCTGTCAACCTATAGAAAAACATTCAATTCACACTATTAGGCATAAACATGAAAAATTATAATTCACTTCCATCTATTTTAGGACACCAGAAAGATCACAGAATGTTAGGGCTGGACCCGTCTCCTGTGTGCTCCCTATGTCTGCAATACTGATTACATTACACCATAGGTAACAGCATGGCTGAGTGGAAAATGCATCTACTTTGAATCAAATCTACCTGAGCTGGAATGCAGATAACTCCATTCACAAGCAATTTGTCTTTGGTCACACTATATAAATTCTCTGAGCCTCAATATTTTCCTCTGCAAAACTGAAATAATAAAACTTGTTTTACAAAGCAAGGTTAGAGATGATGTATATAAGACATCTAGGTACTTAATGAAAAGGGGGGGGGCATTACTCTCACACAAATTCTAGCACAACCTTAAGTCCATATTTTTCTGTAGCAACCTCCAAATCTTTGTGTCTCCAGAACATGCCTTAAATAGTCTTCATTAGTTAACCTTTTCCCTTGAGTTACTTTGCGTTTGTCTATAATAGATAGATACAGTTTGTATCTACAGATACAGCTTGTCTCCTTACTGCTCCCATGACCACCAATACACTTTAAAAAACTCCATGCAGTTACAAACTCTTCCCTGACTAATTTATTTTCCTACCTTACCTATTTTCTTGCTAAACTCTTCCCCTAAACTTTTCCAAAGTATCCTATCAGGAAGGTCAGAGAACTGGAAGTCTTTGGCAAATGTAACTGATTCACCCCTGTGAATTTAAAGAAACAGCTGCTCTTACTCTCATTTTAGAAACAGAAATTGAGACATGGGGGTGTTCATCCAAGTTACAGAGCAAATTGGTCCCAAAGAGGGACAAGGTCTAGAGAGCTTTTCATTGTCCTGCTTACTCTACCAAATATTAGTCTGGGGGTCAGCCAGCATAGGGTTAAATGTTGATCAATTGGCTACTATCATCTATATGAAACATAAATGCATGGAAATAGATGACAAACCCCTCTGAATTGGGGGGATTATTTATTGTATTTTTATTGTTTATCTTTTAACTGCATATAATAAAGGTAGAAGGTAAGGGCTATGCATATACGTGGTGTATTAATACACCTGCATTGGTCCAGTTAATTCTTAAAATACTGAATAATGTTTAACTCACTACTGTGAGTGCAGTGTGCAAGCCAAAGTTTGGAGGCATCAAAACATGGTGACCTAATAATGATAAGAATCTAAGAATCACAACAAAATTTCATAACACAACCAGGCATGCATATGAATTTTCAGCAATAATGGTTTCATTTGAAACCACTCGGAAACAGTGACCCATATTCCTCCAAACTGCTTCCCCCTAATTAGTCTTGTTTGCCTTCGTTTATGCTAAAGGTAAACATGCATTTAGCCTAAGAAAGGAAATGGAAAAAAAACAGAGGTGACCTAAACAACCTCTGTGAAGCAAGGCTTCTAATCTGCAATCAAACAGCTTAGTCACATCATCCAAGTGAGGCCAAATCACTCAAAATCGTTAAATAAAAGATTCCATTTCCAATCCTACTCCTAAAAAAGAATATAACCAGAGATACAAACACCATCCCCCATAACTGAAAGGAACTTGTTTCTTTTTTATTGATAATACCATGTGAATGGTTTTATATTCACTAATTAATGACAGTAACTTAAAATTTCAAACATTTTTAAACACAGGCCACCCAGTACTCACACTAAGCCCTCCTGGTTTTTGTACCAGTGAGCACGTGTCTTCAGTCCATGTTCAACACTTAATTAAGAGATTCTTTTCGAAGACTGTACTCTGGATTTACCATCTTCTCAGAGGCCAGGCTGCTGCAGTTCATTAGCAGTCAACATCTGGCTGAAATGTTTTAAACTACTATTTTTCTTAACCATTATATGGATGAGGTTTCGTTATTCTAAGCAAACTGAAACAATGTCTTTGTATGGACTTCTAAACATAATAATTAGTGACAGTGCAAATTGTTTTCTGATTTTTCTTATACTGTGTAGCAAAGTGCCATTAAAAATCTTTACATCATAGTTTAAACCTTTGTATAATTGCGAGAGTCTTTTCATTTTGTAATGTAGACCATGCCTTTACTTTTTAAGCACAAGGTCTCTTTCTGAAGGCCAAGAAATATTTAACTCAAATATAGCTATATGCAAAGAAAAATTATCTTTAAACTTTCTCAAGGAAACAGGCCTTATAAACTTATAAAATAAAAACTTGGACATATTTGGCACAGAACTTTGGACATTCCAGTTACTCTGCTTCTGAACCTCAAAGGTCCCTTGCACAGTATGGATTTCAAACTTCAAAAACCCTCCTCTGAAAACAGTATCAACCCATGTCTACACAACTAATTTGCCCCTGAAATTAAGTTAACTGAATCTGTTCAGGGACTTAAGCAACTAGAAACATCCCTGTAGTCAAATAAGTTTTTAAAAGGAATTTCATGAAGCTGCATAAGAATTTCTAGGCCTCAGCTGACACATATTTATAAGTCTGGCTCAGAGAACTGTTATAATGCACTTATGGGTTCACTCTGCCTGAAATGCCCTTGGGCCCCTCCCAGTACTTTGTGTCAAGACACAGCCTTCCTTTCCTTTAAAATTTTTTTAGTACTCACCACTTACTTAAATCTTCCTCGTTTAACTTTACAAGGAGCCACTCTTACAACCCTATTTCCCATTTAAGTATAAAATATTTTGCACCTTGGATGAGATAGATACTTAAGTTATTAAGTCTTCCGTTAGTATTCCACTATGTGTATTTATGTTCCATAATGGCACTGACCATTCCTTTTCTTTTCTTTTTCTTTTTAAAACTTGTTTCCTCCCTTGCCAGGATAACATAGAGTGTGGCAGTCCCCAGCTGAAAGAAACTGAAATCAATGTAAATCTTATCTTGCTATCCTCAGCTGAGACTCCTCCAAGGCTCTCGTTAGGCTTGGAATGATATCCAAAGAAGACTCTGCACAATGTAACCTCTGACCACCACTCTCAGCTCACCTTCCACCACTCTGCCCTCTCCCCACCCCACCTCACCACATCCCATCCTCACAGGCCTCTGCTATTCCTGGAACGTGACAAGCAGCCTTTCACCTTAGGTCTCTGGCATTTACTGTTCCTTCTGCCTCCCTTCTCTGCTCGCTCCCTCAGGTCTCTCTTCAAATGTCTCCTCCTTAGAGAGGACTTCTCCTACCTCCCCATCTAAAATAGTTTCCCCTTTCCACAGCCTGTTTTTCTTCCTAGCTCTAGCAGATATCATCTTATATATTTATGTGTAGAGCTGTTCATTATCTCCCACCATCACCACAACCACCAGCAGGTAAGTTCCATGAAAGCAGGGGCTTCGCAGATTTTATTCACAGTTGGTGCCTAGAACAATACCTGGCATGTGGTAGGTGTTCAGTAAATGTCACTGAATGGCTGCTTCCAAGATCCCAGCAGAGGGAAGAATTTGTGGGTAGAAGCCAACCAAACACACTTTCCTATCCAAGGCTAGCCTTTAGAGTTGCAACCTGTTTCCCAAGCCAGCCAGCTGTCTCTAAGATCCATAAGAGGAATTTGGTCCTTTCTTCTTGGCCTCCAAGGACAACTCCAAGAACACAGAGAAACAACACATAAGTCTACAGCAACCTGAATCCTGAACTAGTGAAGTAGGGGCATACCTTACAGAATGCCTCCCCAACTAACATTTTGCTGATAGAACATCTCTTGGGTTTTGATACTCAGACTGCATAGACTTTATATATCTCTCAGTACAATACTTTTTGAAAGGTGTTTATTTAAGAAAAAAAAAATATACTCATATCCCGAAACCTAAATACAACTGTTGGGCTGCGCCCCACAGGCCTACAAGGCCTGAGCTTGCCCAGATTCAAGACTGAAGAAACAGCCCAGAGTCAGCAACAGAGACATCAATGGTTTAATGGATGGGGGAGCTTACAAGTCTGAAGCAGGGTCCTGGAGCGACACCCTACCGTGTGCAGGGGATGGTGGCAGCAGTCTTCGCTCCCGGGGCGGGGCGGGGCGGGGAAGGGGAGACTACAAGTTATAGGGGAATTGATGTCAGGTGGGCTCATTAGTCACCGGGGAAACCAGTAGACGGGCAAGCCCCTCACCACTCCTTTGATAACAACAATCATCAGCTGGGGCGTGGGGCATGTATGTAGGAAGGTCAGTCATGTGCAGGAAGGTCAGTCATGTGGGTTTAGGTGAAGCAGGGACTGGTCGGGCAGGGGACGTACAGAGAACAAGAGAACAGCCATCTTGAGTGGCCTGACCATACAACATTGGTAATAAAATAGTGTGTGCAATACTGGGATACCAGGAGTCCACAGAGAAGACACAGTGCACTACTATGCAAACTTGTTAACAACCATATTAATTGTTTGATGTTCAAGAAAACTGTTTTAAGTATTTTTCATTGTATTTCTAAGTTACTTATTTAGTGGAATTTTTTACTGTGTTTTTGTAAGACTGTAGGACATTAGAGGTTCTGAGTTGAAGAGCAATGCATTATAATTTTTCTATTTAAAATAATAAGAAATAGGCCTCCACTTAATAATTTTGTGCAGAACATCTAATTTTTGGAATGGATTCCTGCCATTAAGTGAAAGATGCCTGTATTTTCTTGGATTCTTAGATTCACCCAAAACCCATCAACAAGCCTCTCCCCAGGCCTTTCTGATTTGGTCAAACTCCAGCAGCTCATCTGTTCTCAATCTCTAACTTTGACTCATTGAATCTCTTCTCATGTCTTCATCTTCCAGTTCCCCCGAAGGCAGTCATTCGGGTCATCCACTGCCCCTCTTACCTTTCATTTCATTCACCCCTTCTCTCTGTCCTTTTCTTAATATTTACCAAAAGAATATATGCACATAATCTAAAAGATCAAAGGGGGCTTCCCTGGTGGCGCAGTGGTTGAGAATCTGCCTGCCAATGCAGGGGACACGGGTTCGAGCCCTGGTCTGGGAAGATCCCACATGCCGCGGAGCAACTGGGCCCGTGAGCCACAATTACTGAGCCTGCGCGTCTGGAGCCTGTGCTCTACAAGAAGAGAGGCCGCGATAGTGAGAGGCCCGTGCACCGCGATGAAGAGTGGCCCCCACTTGCCACAACTAGAGAAGCCCTCGCACAGAAACAAAGACCCAACACAGCCATAAATAAAATAAAATAAATTAAAAAACAAAAACTTAAAAAAAAAAAAATGATTGTTTAAAAAAAAAAAAAAAAAAAGATCAAAGGAGCTAAAAGGCTGATATCAACAAAAGCAATCCCTAGCTCTCACCCTCATCCCCAATGCAGTGTGCCAAGAGTCAAACACTTTCAACTAGCTCTTGCTTTAAATTATCAAATAATCTGAGTAAAATACTATCTCCTAGGTATCCCATGTTAAATTTCACCTACTGCCTTCTTATTATGGTAAAGGAGAATTTTAACTGTCTTACACTCACCTTTCACCCAATCTATCTCCACAAATTTATGCTGAAAAAGTTTGGTTAAATCCATATTCAACACATTCAAACATGTCAGATTTATCAATCTTTATATTCCTGATAAGATTTATCAATTCCATTTTTTCCCTCCCTCTCGGGTTCTAATCTGCACAGAGTGTTTCTAAGCTTCTGGGTGTCATGGATGTTATGTTGCGATTTCTCATCACCAGTGTTCTATAAATACCCAACTGCTCTCTGCTGTATTAGATTTCCCATCTCCAAGTTCCCATGTCATCTTCTTTCTTGGTTTACTCCCTAGTTTTGGTGGATTATGTGCTGTAGACTTTTAGATTTTGCATGTTTGAGATTATTTTATTCTATCCTTAAACTTGATCAATTCATTTATTCTAAGCTAAAATTCATTCATATTTTGAAGACATTACTTTGTTGCCTTCTATCTTCCAAAGCTATTTTTAATAAAGTAATTTCATTCCTGTTCCTTTGATTGTGATCTCTCCCTCTTTTCTTGTGCTCTCTCAATCAGCTTTTAGTGTTTTCTACTAATATTCAAGTTTCAAAATTCCCAGATGATATACTTTGGGTTGTTTTATTTCTTTTTTTAAATTAAATATTTTTGATTTTTAAAATATTTTCCTTTTTTTAAATTAAAAAATTTTTTTAACTGAGGTATAATTTGGTTTGGTTTTTTTTCATTATTATGCTGAATACCCAATGAGCACCTTTCAAACTGAGAACACATGTTTTCATTTTGGCAAAATGTTATTCTAAAAAATAATTTTCTGGGAATTAACTGGCAGTCCAGTAGTTAGGACTTGGCGCTTTCACTGCCGTGGTCTGGGTTCAATCCCTGGTCGGGGAACTAAGATCCCACAAGCCGAGGCAAAAATAATAATAATAATAATATTATTATTATTATTATATAATTAATATAATAATGTTATTATTATTCTAATGACTGTTTACTCTGTTTCTCCTTGTATTTCTGGAATTTATCTATAAGTTTTCCTACCTTTCTCTCTCTTACTGTCCATCTCTTTTTTTTCCTACTTTATCAGCATTCTTCCTATCTTTTTACTGAACTTTTTATTTAAGCTATCGTATTTTTAATATCCAAAAGTTCTTCTTATTGTTTGTTCCTTTTTTTAAAGCAACATTCTTTTTTCAACATTTCCTTTTATCTCTCTGAGGACACCATGACTTCTTTGAAGGATTTTTCTGCTCTCAGCATTGTCTGTTTCCTCTGAGTTCCTTTTTTCTTTGTTTACTTCATGTTGGAGGCTTTTTTCCAAAGTCCGACTATCTTTTGATGCCCTATCATCTTTAAGAGTGAGTCACTAAAAAGCTGATTAAAAGCTTTGTAAATGGGCTTCTGATATGGTCATAGGGTAGCTGGAGAATTTTTGTGGAAGGGGGTCACCAAACATCAGTTATCTATAGGTCTTTTCTCTAGGATGGTTCAATTTCCTCTGAGAAGGATCTTCCAATATTCCTGGTGGGGTGTGCAGTGGTGAGGCTGCCAGTATGCTAGAGCTGACCAGAGGAAGGGAGTTGCACTGTTCAGATGCAGAATGCCCTTTAATCCCCCAGTTTTCAATTCTATTCTGGTCCTGCCTTTCTCAGGGCTCAGTGTCCCCAAGTCCAGATAATCTTTGTTTCTCCAGAGACTCCTGCAAAGATGGGGGGAAAAGGTCTCCTTATTTAGCCAGGTAAGAGTGGACTCTGAGGGTCTAACTGCTCCTCATAAAGACTTTCAAATAAATTCCCACCCCCCATGTCACCCTGCTTCCTATGATACCCAGTGTCTCTAATTCCTAAGCTTTTCCAGAGAGCTGTGAGTCAGCTTGCTTTCCATCTGCACCTCCCTCCACAGGCACTTGGCTCTGATCTTTCTACTCTGCGAAGTCATGCACCATCCTTCCTCCCACTTTCCATCTTTGTATCGTGTGGTTTAGGGTTATTTATGTCTCCTTGATTTATCAAAGATGGAGCTTCCTTTCTTGTTTTCCCTATTGTTTGGGGATGATTTTTTGAGAAAAGAACAATGAATGAGAGGTAAAGAAAGAGTAGATATGTCTTTATTCTGTCATTTTGAAACCAGAAGTCTCTAGTTTTTTCTATTTCATAGGTCTTTTATCACATCATACTCTTCTGTCAGTTACATTTTGATTCATAATTTGTCTTCCAGACTTTCTGGGTAACTAGCCATCTTATTTTACTGGTTTCAGACATGCAACATTTAGTTTATTAGTAAATTAACAAGATCCACATCTATTTATCATATCCCATTTGCAGTAATTGTTGTCTGCAATTGAATTGGGTACTGAATTTACATATAATTGGGAGGGGATTATTTATCATTTGGAAGGGCATTAGTTACCAATGTCTCGCAGGATATTTTCTTATCAGATAGGCGGGCTATTCTCTGCTTGCCTTCCTGTCCCTCCATTCTCACACTTCTCTGTACCCCAGGAGACTGACTTCTGTGAACAACTCCCCTAGCCCATCGCCATTCGCTGCCATTCCCACCCATCTCACTCTCCCTACCTCGATGCATTTCTGGCAACATCACGCTATAGCCGCAGCTCCTGAAGTATAATGGCTTCTGGCTTAGAAAGTGAACTCTTCCTAGTTGGTTCTCTTGATCCTGGTCACACCTCTGGAAATAGTCTATTAAACTCCTTTCAGTTATACCCTGTGTGCCATTTGTTTCCTATGGAGACACTGACTGATACTGTACATCAGCAAAAAAAAAAAAAAAAAAAAAAAGATTTTGAACTAGCTCATCTCTAAAGTCCCTTGAGTCTCGTGTTCTATGATTTTTATGAGTCAAGTATACAGTTGGCACTTAACTAAAGACTTTGGACAAATTAGGGGCTTCCTTGCAGTCAAGATTCCATCTTACTACAGCAAAGAAACTCTCCAAACAATTATGCTCAGCCCCTAGAAAATATAAGAATTGTCAGTACAACTTAGACTAGCATGGAAAACTAGGATATACATATTGTTCCCTTTAGGCAATGGAGTCAGGTAGTTCCGGTAAAGTACATTTGTTTTTGTTTTTGTTTTTTTAATTTCTAAAAAATTGAGGTATAATTGGCATATATTATATTAGTTTTAGGTGTATGACATAATGATTCAATATTTGTGTATATTATGAAATGAAATCACCACAAGCTTGGTTAATATCCATCACCATACATGGTTACACAATTTTCTTTTCTTGTGAGGAGAACGTTTAAGTTTTACTCTCTTAGAAACTTTCAAATATGCAATACAGTACTATTAACTATAGTCACCATGCTATACATTACATCCCCATAACTTATTTATTTCATAACTGGAAGTTTGTACCTTTTGACTCCCTTCACCCATTTCGCCCACCCCTCACCCCACACCTCTGGCAACCACTAATCTCTTCTCTGTATCTATGAGCTTGGTTTATTTATTTTTATTTAGATACCACATAAAAGTGAAATCATACAGTATTTGTCTTTCTCTGTCTGGCTTATTTCACTTAGCATAATGCCCTCAAGGCCCATCCATGTTGTCACAAATGGCAAGATTTCATTCTTTTTAATGGCTAAATAATATTCCATTGTATATATATACACACCACATCATCTTTACCCATTCATCCATCAATGCTCATAGGCCATTGCCCTATCTTGGTTGTTGTAAAAAAGGTTGCAGTGTACATGGAGATGCATATATCTTTTTGAGTCAGTGTTTTCGTTTTCTTCAAATAAATACAATGCCCAGAATTGGAATTGCTGGATCATATGACAGTTCTATTTTTAATTTTTTTGAGGAACCTCCATACTGTTTTCACCGTGGCTGTATACAAATTTACATTCCCACCAACAGTGTGTAAGGGTTCCCTTTTCTCCACATCCTCACCAACACTTATTATTTCTTGTCCTTTTTATCATAGCCATTCTAACAGATATGAGGTGATACTGCATTGTGGTTTTGATTTGCATTTCCCTGATGATTAGTGAGTTTGAGTATCTTTTTATGTGCCTTTTGGCCATCTGTATGTCTTCTTGGGGAAACTATCTATTCAGATCCTCTGCCCATTTGTTAATTGGATTATTTGGGTTTTTTGCTATTGAGTTGTATGTGTTCTTCATATATTTTAGATATTGACCCCTCGTCAGATATATTATTTACAAATATTTTCTCCATTCAGTAGCTTGCCTTTCTATTTTGTTGATGGTTTCCTTTGCTGTGCAGAAGCTTTTAAGTTTGATTTCATTCTATTTGTTTTTTGTTTGTTTGTTTTTGTTTTGTCTTGTTTGCTTTTGTTGTCTTTGCTTTGGGGGTCAAATCCAAAAAAAAATCATCACCAAGACCAATGTCAAGGAGATTACCACCTACGTTTTCTTCTGATTATGGTTTCAGGTTTTACATTCACCTCTTTAATGCATTTTGATTTAATTTTTGTGTATGGTATAGGATAGTGGTCCAGTTTTGTTCTTCTGAATGTGACATCCAGTTTTTCCAACACCATTTACTGAAGAGACTGTCCTTTACCCAATATGTATTCTTGGCTCCTCTGTTGTAAATTAATTGACTGTATATGCATGGGTTTATTTCTGGGCTCTCTATTCTGTTCCATTGATCTATGTGTCTGTTTTTATATCCAATACATTTGCTATTTTTGACTTTGAAACACAGAGATAGCCAGAATTAATGCCAAAGGTTCAGTGTTTCTTTTTCTTTATCTTTTCTTCTTTTCCCTTAGATATTCTACCATCAGAAAGCCAGGAAAATGCAAAAAATAAGTCTCACCAATCCTCCCTTTAAAAAGAAATGAATTCCTTGACCTCAGCCCCAACCACAAACACCAAATTATCTCTTTTTCCAGGCATATCTAGACTTTTTGTATCCACTGAAATTTTCTACTTTCTCACCTCTCATAAACCCTTCACTCCATTCCTATTTTAAACTGCTCTTGCCAAAGTTTTCTTCAACTTCTTTGATGCTGAATTCAATGGATATTTCTTATCCTCATCTTACTTAACCTCTCAGCAGCATTTGACACCACTGCTACTCCTTTCATGAAGTATTCTTTTGTCTTTGCTGTTGCCCATCCTTTCTAGTTTTCCTCCTATCTGATTACTCCTCAGTCTCTTCAGGTAGACATCTCTTCCTCTGTCCATCCCTCAAATGTTCATACTTGTGGAACTTGTCTTATTCTTCCTTATCTTTGTGCCTACATTCTTCCACTGGATGTTCTCCTCCACTCCTATGGCTTCAAAAATCATTTATATACTAATGACTCTCAAATGGACCATCTCAAGTCCAAATATTACTCCTGGCTTTCAGAGATATTGTTTGTAACTAAACAGTATAACTCCATCAGTGTGCCCACAAATTCCTCATATTCAACATTTTGCCTTCCCCTCAAACCTATTTTTTCATCTACATTCCTTATCCCAGTGAATCACACCAAGCCAGAGACCTGGGTATAATCCTTGACTCTTTGCTGTCTCACATCCAATCAACAATCGAGTCTTATTGATTCTGTCTGAGATGTACCTTAAATCTATCATCTAATTCTCTCCCCATTATCACTGCCACTTCCCTAGAAGTGGCATCTCTCTACTGCTAATACAGTTACCCTCAAGTCTAAATTTTATAATAGAGCCAGGGTGGTCTTTTTAAAATATAGATATGATTGTGTTATCCTCTTCCTGAAAGCTGCAATGGTTTTACAAACTGCTATCCAGATAAAGCCCAAATTCCTCAACACTGGTTTACAAGGCCCAGCGTCTGGTCTCCTACCCTGTCATTCAAATTAGTATATGCTTCAGCTAAATTAAGCCTCATATTTCCTCCAACAAGCCATGATCACTCTTACTCTAGATATTTTCACGTGATATTTCCACCGCCTGAAACATGCCTATCCAATGTTATCAGTGTTATCATGCTATCAGTATTTCTTGACTAACATCTATTAATCCCTGTCTCAGCTTAGATGGCCTATGTTCTCTAAATGTGGATTAGATCTGCTCCCATAGCACACGACTTATCCACTTATCACACTCTCTTACAGTTGCCTATTGACTTGTCTCTATTCCCCTCTTTAGATCATAAGTACTATGAGGGTTAAAACTATACCTATTATATCACCAATGCCTTGAACATTAGCTGGCACAAAGTAGTCACTAGATAAGTAATGGCTGAATGATGAACAAATGAATAAACAAATAAACCATCAGATTAAACACAGTGCCAGTGGAAGCAGATTTTACATAAGGACTTATTTTCCCTTACTTTCTCTCTTCTCAAAAAACAAATAACAACAAGTAAGGTAACCTACCTCCAAATGAGCCATTGCTTACAAAGGACTAATTCCTGTATAGTTACACATGACAGCTAAAGAGAATTCTATCTGAGCCTTTGCTTTCTCCTTCATTTTTCTTTTCTCTTACATACAAAATTTTCAAAGTGAAAGTTAAAGCAGTCTGAAGACTAAAGCATGTGGGTGACTTTCTCTTGATCTGCCTGATGCCCAGTCTATATTCCTAAACCATCTGTAAACTTGGTAGTGTATGTACATGAGATAAAAAAGAACCTATGATAATATTTTATTTGAACCAGAACTCCAAAACATTAATTAAAGCTGAGCACACCTGCTCTGAACTGCAAAGTCAGAGATTTATGTGAACTTGTAAAGTTGAGGCTTTCTGACCTATTGTAGGATTTATGTCTTCTTTAAATAAGTATTTCCTCTTTGCAATGCAATTATTTTTTTTAAAAGTTTGTTTCAGTGACTAAGCTGCTGGCATAAACAGATATGCTGTTCAGTTCCTTTACTTCCTGGTCTTTACCCTTTTTACCCACTGCTTGTCAAGTATTTACCTGAAGGTTCTGGGTGAAAATAAGTAGGCCCAATTATGAAGCCTAGAATTTCTTTCTCTAAAGTTAATTTGTTAATGAGGTGATCTAAAAAGATAACCAGGGGCTTCCCTGGTGGCGCAGTGGTTGGGAATCTGCCTGCTAATGCAGGGGACACGGGTTCAAGCCCTGGTCTGGGAAGATCCCACATGCCGCGGAGCAACTGGGCCCGTGAGCCACAGCTACTGAGCCTGCGCGTCTGGAGCCTGTGCTCCGCAACAAGACAGGCCGCGATAGTGAGAGGCCCGTGCACCGCGATGAAGAGTGGCCCCCGCTTGCCGCAACTAGAGAAAGCCCCTCGCACAGAAACGAAGACCCAACACAGCCAAAAATAATAAATAAATAAATAAATAAATAAATTTTTAAAAAGATAACCATGCATTCAATCTCCCTAGTTAATCTAAGAGCATTTTGATACAGCTCTTCACATATTTGCTTACTCTTTGGAAGGTATCAACTACCTTGTGGTTTATCACAAGCAGAACTTAAGTTACAATGCATGCCCATGTGTGCAGTCCTTTCAGGTAAGACAAAGTTTTTCAATTAAAGAAAGGTGTTCTAATTTTGAGATTTGGACGCTAATACTTTAGAAAGAAAGGGTTCTGTCAGGCTAACTCATTCAAATTGGTTACCTTGGATAGGTTCATGCCCAGCACTGTGAGTGTCACCAAGCCAGCGCAACAGACCAAAGCACTGGAGCTGGAGAGGCCAGAACTCGGTGGGATGTTTCCATCTACCAAGCAATTCATTCCAGTCACGTCACTAAGACCAAAGTGTTCCTAAGAATAGAAGGAAAAATAGCACTAGTAACTTTGGTTGGATTCAAGGAGTAGCGGAAAGTTCTTTCATTCCTCAGAGAGCAAAAGTCTATCAATGGACTTATTATGCTACTTATAGAAACAACTTGTGCAATTCAATCTAGCTGAGTCCATACATGAATGACATTTTATTTAATGGCTCTTGGTCACAGGGCACTATAATCGGAAGATTAATTTTTACTTTGTTGAACAAAAAGCTACTGATCCATTTCCTAAAATTGCTTTGAATGATCTTTTTCATGAATATTAATTGATTTGAACAAATATGTAAAAATATTAAACAATTATAATTCAAGTAGCAAGACAAGAAATACACAATTATTAGTGAGGCAGGTTAAATCTCTTTGTAGCACATCCCAACACTCTGTCATTGTAAAAGTCTAACGCTAAGCCGTGGTTTGTTTCTATGGAGTATTTTATGGAATACTTTTCTTCAGAGGACCTTCCAAACTTTCTCAGTTCTGTTTTACTTATGGAAAAACCTAGGCACCAGCAGATTAAGAGACTTTCTCAAGATCACATATAGGGAGCTGGAAGTAAGATCCAGGTCTCTGATTTCTGGTTGAGAACTTCTCACTGTGGTCAGAAACCCGGGCCAGCATATTGTCACTGTGATTTAATGTAAGTCAGCTATATGAGGAAATCCAGATTTTTACTAGGGTTTATAGATACAAATTAGCCATATGGTAGCTTTCAAGACAGCCAAATTAGAATTCAGCCACAAATGAGAATGCAGACTCCAAATAAAGCAGGGAAACTCTATTTCTACAAATAGGAAAGTCCAAAGAAATAATCAGACTCTGATCTCAAGATGGAAAGCTCTAGGATACTTAGATGAATACCTAGGATGAGGACACTTAGGATGATATCATATCATATCCTTTGTAGTTTAGGATTAAAAATAAATTCAAAAAATTAAAAAATTAAAAAATTAAAATAAATTCAAGGTCATCTCCTCCTCAAGAAAAAGTACCATCATGTTTACAAATTACTCAAACGGCTCAAGACCAAAGTAAAAATACTATTATATTACATAATTATGCATTTCATCATACATATTATTCTTCAGAGAAACTTCAATAAACTAGCTAGAATAGCCACAGTAACAACAAAACTCTGCAAATAAAAGACTGGTTTTTTCCTTTTAATTTTTTTTGTCTTTTTTTCCCTAAGCTGGCAAAACTCATCCACCACAAAAGAAGAGATTCAGTTGGATGTACTTCTCTTCTTGATTTCAAACCACCTAAAAATGTCCTTTCCAGAAATACAAACAAATTATAAACTAAAATACCGCTGCTGCCAATGCCCTTTCGTACAGAACATCTGACAGCTTGTTTAAAAAAAATCCTTGGAGAACGCTATATATTTAACCATGAACTGATCCACAGGGTGTCTTGAATGTGAATCATACTTACAAACTTATCACGCAATGTTTAAATTACAATGTACAACAGATTCAAAATGCAAATGGGTTTTGCCAAATTCAGTAATAGTGCTATCCCAAAAGGATAACATGTTCAATTTAATATAAACAGATTATCCTCTGGAACTTTCTCGTATTTGGATTTGAAGGTTTCTGAACAGGCTAACATTTAAATTACTTCTCTGCCAAACATTTATTAAACAGACCTGCTTTTGCACATAAGTTGTCAAATCGAAAAGGAAGGCTGTAAGACCTGAAATTCTCAAATACAACACAAAGCAAGATTTGTTCTTTAGGTCACTTTATCCATATGCTACAAAAGGCATGTTGCTATAAGGAATATGAAATTGCATTTGCCAAGCAAATGCTTCCAAATACTGTAATTCCCACTAATGCATGTGACAAGCCAAATGATTTGAAAATTTAAAACCTGCCAATAACTTTTCCTGTAAGTTGTTACCATGTGTCTGGGAGAAAGAAAGGAAGGAAGGAGGGGGTGGGTAGGAAGGAAGGAAGAAAGGAAGGAAGGAAGGAAGTCTAAGACCAGAACAACGATAATTAGAGTACAGGACTATACATCAGAAATAAATGTGATGCATATCTGTAATGGATATGCCACTGAGTCCTAGGCTACTCATAACAAAGTTTCAAATAGGACCACCAGGCAGTAAGGAACACAAGCTCTGTAAAACATGAATTTTAACAAGCAAATCAAATTGACTTAGCAAATCAATTTTCTTTTTGTCCTTCATACTTTTTTAATTAGGAGAGAAAGTGGAAATTTTTCATCTTCTTGTTCTTGTACATGACATTAGAGATGTTCAAAGTAATTATTCAGTGTTTCTAGGAAATACTTATTCTAATAATTTCCACTACATCTTTTTTTTAACCCCATCTGAAGTAGTAATAACAACCCTAAGTTGCCATTTATTTAATGCCTACTATGTGTCAAGCACTGTGTAATCCTTGCAACAATTCTTTGTTGGGATAATAATAACATCATTTCACAGATAACAAATCTGAGGCTTAAGAAGTTAAATCAACACAGCAAGGTACAGCCCAGATTCAAACCCAGGGCTGTCCAGCTCTAAATCCTATTACAGTATACACCTATACATCCCTAGAACAAAATGTAAATGATATCACTAGAATGTATCTTTCGAAAGAAAACTTGAACAAAGATTTGAAAACTAGAAAGGTATCTGTCAGATGCACCTGCACCTGCCTTATGAACAGTCACTACAGCCCCCTATGAACACCACCCAGAAACAGTCACATCTACCCAATTCCCTGAAATACATTATTTAGCAAAACAGAACAGAAACATCAGTTAGCATTAAAAGGAGACAAAAATGATAAAGTAAATAAAATGTCTTGATATAATACACATCATAACCTCAACTGCTAGTAGGTGCCTTATAAACTGGTTTACCTGAATTCCTTTAAATCCACATAAGAAATAGTTGTGCCACAGAGGCTTGGTTTTGTCAATCTGGATGTTATTAGCACTAGTACTGAAGTCCCTGCAAAAGCAAAAGACACCGTTAATTCTAGAGGCTTTGCGCTACAGAATCGATGGCTGACTGCTGCCACCTTGTGCCAAGACAATGACACTGAAATTTCACTTTTCATTTACTTCCCACGTTCGTACTTCACAGTCTACAAAAACAACAAACATCTCCAGCTGCTAAAAATTAAGAGAAGTTGTAGTGACCTTAATAACTAAACTACTTTCAACTGACCCTTTTTATTTCCTGAAAGGGAGAGGACCCAATATATTTTAGCATAATCTACACCACTTTTTATTTCATGATGGTCCTTATTAAGTTGCTGTAAACCACATAAATGCTTATCCTTTGGGCCTGCTGTTTGGCACACCTCTTACTAGAACAGAAGTACTCAAAGCCTCCTTTCCCCACACTTTTCTACCACCCATCAGATTTTACATCTGCACAGTTTAAGAAGGAACAAACAAAACAAATAATGATTCTAATGGATCATAACTCATTGAATAAAATAAGATTCCATGAATCTACACTGATATAAAATAACAAATGAATAAACAGCTAAATGAAGAAGAAGGGAAAGCTATTCCTTAGAGCAAAATGTCAACTAATAGAAGAAATGACGGAAATGGAAAAATCACTATTTGGCAAACTCCATAATTGTTTCAGGAAAGAATCATCAAAGGATGCTAAAATTATTGAGTAAAAATTTGATGAGAAACAAGATATTTATATAAATTTGAAGTATTTCCCCACCAGATACTAACTGCAAAGGGAAAAAAATAGTAACTTTATGGTAATCTGGCAGACAACTCAACCAAATGATCAAAATTAACAACAGTTAAAGGAACATCATGTGCCTCCTTGATATGATGCCCTGAGGACACATCAGTTGACATGTGGGAATTCTTTATACTATTTCTGTGACTTCCTTGAAAGTCAAAAGTTACTTCAAAATGAAAGATAGTAGGCTTCTAAATCAGCCAAAGGACAAAATATGTGAAATGGGGGGAAAATCAATTTAAATGTGAGGAAATAAGTAACATTCCCCATATTGACTGAGTGCTCTTCATATAGTTTACTAAATACCTACTATGTGCCAGTCACTGTGGTAGGTGCCTTCCATGCGTTATCTTAATAACATGGACATATCATCTCCTAAGAAAAATATTGAATGACCACTTAAGTGTGCGAGGCATTCACAGGAATATAAAGGTAAAAGGCAAAGGGCTTATCTTTTAAGCATCTGTAATCTAGCCAAGACAGCATGAACACAAATCATGATCACATACCACTGTCATGTGATGGTGTGTAATATGAGGTGGGATGCAAGGCCAAGAGGGTATCTTTTGGGCTGCACCCCGCAGGCCTGCAAACCTTGTAGTTGCCCAGCCTTGAGACCGAAGAAAGAGCCTGGAGACAGTGACAGAGACATCAATGGTTTATTGGATAGGGCATCTTACAGGTCTGCAGCAAAACATCCTGCAGCAACACCCCATTGTGTACGGCAGACAGAAGGCAAGACATGGCAGCAATCTTCGCTACTCGGGGAGAAGGAGGCTACCATTTATAGGTGGAATTGAGGTCAGGCTGGCTCATCAGTTACCAGGGAAACCAGCAGCTGGGGTAGGGGGCAAGCACACGGGTAGTAACTGATTAAGCTCTATAATTAGGGTACAGGTGAAGCAGACTCTGGTAGAGCAGTGGAAGTACAGAGAGCAAGAGAACAGCCATCTTGAATGACCTGACCATACAGCAATTTCTATAGTCAGCACACTAGGGTGGAAAGGGGAGGCTTTCCTGGAGGCTCAGAGAGGTTTAGTGACTCTCCAGGGACACACACAGTCTGACTCCAGCTCACAAGCACTTTAATATCACCCACAGGAGTTAAAATTTATTGCCTAGAGTCAACAAGAAGTCACAGAATTTGGAAAGTAGAAAAGGTTATGTTAGCAAAACTAAATGAGTTCTGTTCCTAGATAAGCAGATCTTGGAAGTCACCACAAAGAAAAGAAAACCAGGAACGAGTTGGGGGACAGGGGTGGTGGTATACTAGGAAAAGTAGAGGAGGGAATTTGCACAAATGTAGGAAGCTAGATGAGAAACATCAAAGCAAAAGCTAAAAAGTGCCAGCTCCTTCAGAATTAGAAACATAGCTTAAAAACCACAACATGACGCTAATACACATTTATGAGAGTGGATATAATTTAAAAAGACATGTTAGCAAAGATGTGAAGCAACTGGAACTCTCATACACTGGTGGTAGGAATGTAAAATTATACAACCACTTTGAAAAACAGGCAAATTCTTAAAAAGATAACCCGACAGTCCACTCCTGGGTATTTACCAAACGAAACATGTGTCCACACATAGATTTGTATACAAATATTCACAGCAGAATTATTCATAATAGCCAAAAGCTGGAAATGATTTAAATGTCCATCAATGATGAATAAAGAAATTATGCAATGCATGCTAGACAATATGTGGACAATTCTGTGAGGCATGCTGCATTCTTCCTAGGGGTCCTGGTGGAATGAAGCCCCTTACCTACAGCAGGAGCTACCTGCCTTGATAATTCACCTCTGCTTCCCTAACTCAGTCTCCATCCTCTTTTAATACTGCTCCTGGGATCATTTCCCAAACACCTCCTTCCAAGTCTGTTGCAGGCTCTGCTTTTGTGAAAAAAAATGGAATGCCCACATTCACCATGGTGGGAATGTTAAGTGAATCTGAGTAAATCAATATGACAAATTATGGTACCCAGTTTTAAAGGTTTACAATGACACAAAATTATATTTGAGATAATGTAAGGTTTTCTTTAAAGGGTCTGAAATGTACATAAGATATATTCTCAATCATGCAAAATAAATAGAAAAAAAGATCTTTTACAATAAGTTTCATATAAAAGTCAGGAATTTCTATTACCTTGCACAACTTGGTATAGACACACATAAAATACTTGCTGAATGAATGAATATTATTGCAGGCAAACAGTCCAATGAACAATAAGCCAAAAATATAATGTACCAATTATATGCCAAGATCTTTTTTTATAATTAACAAATCAAATCCATCATAATATATTATAAGCGAGTAGGCCTTATCCCAGGAATGCAAAGACAGTTCAACATTAGAAAATCCATTGGTGGGGGAAAGTGGCAGTGGGGGTGGGGTAGGGGGGATGTGGGATGAATTGGGATATTGGGATTGACATGTATGCATTAATATGTATAAAATGGATAACTATTAAGAACCTGCTGTATAAAAAAATAAAATTTTTTTAAAAAAGAAAATCCGTTGGTGTAATTCTTAATTTTTTTTAACTGATCTTCAATGCTGAATAGACATTAATAAAATCCAGTACCCATTAATGATTTTTTTTAATCTTAACAAACCAAGAATTAAAAAACAACAACAAAAAGTATGTCCTTAACTTGATAAAGCATGTGTACTAGAAACATATATCTATTATGCTCCAGACACTATGTTTGACACTGAGAGTAGAGCATTGGAGAGGCAACAGTACCTGAAGTCACAGAGCTTACAATCTACTGGGGGATACAGGCAAGTAAGCAGATAATGACAATACAGCATGTTAAGATGCTATGATGAGAGAATTAGAGGGAGCCCTAGTAATATAAGGCCCCAGCCCTGACTTTGCTAGAGATAGTTAACCTCAATAGATGATAAATACCTTCTGGGCAAAGACAGAGTTATTTTCATCTTTTTTTTGACCCAGTACCTAAAACAGTGTCAGACACAGAGTAAGTCTTCAGTAAATGTTTCTTAAATAAATGAGTAAATGAACAAAATGAACAAATATTAAATAGGGAAACTTAGATTCTTTAGGAAGTCAGATACAAATTATCAATAAATTAAGTGATTTATTATAAATTTGATATCTCCTAAAGAATTCATTAGGGGGCTTCCCTGGTGGCGCAGTGGTTGGGAATCTGCCTGCTAATGCAGGGGACACGGGTTCGAGCCCTGGTCTGGGAAGATCCCACATGCCGCGGAGCAACTAGGCCCGTGAGCCACAACTACTGAGCCTGCACGTCTGGAGCCTGTGCTCCGCAACAAGAGACGCTGCGATAGTGAGAGGGCCACGCACCGCGATGAAGAGTGGCCCCCGCTCACCGCAACTGGAGAAAGTCCTCGCACAGAAATGAAGACCCAACACAGCCAAAAATAAATAAATAAACAAATAAATTTATTTAAAAAAAAAAAAAGAATTCATTAGGGTACAAATACAAACACACATACACTCACACACACAGGCACACACCCCATTACACACAGTAGCAATTCTAAATACTCACAGGTACAAGGGATTGGTATTGGCCAGCTGGAGAACGTGTGTTTTCACAGGTTCCACAGCTATTAACATATCTTGTTCTACAGCCATAGGAAGAACAGAATATCCACAGTAATCTATATGCTCTCCTAGAATAAAGAGAAAGCATTTTTTATCATTGCTAGCATATGAATCTCAAGTAAGTTGACATACAAGAAAAACTGGACCACAAGGCAGGATTTAACAGAAAATAAAAATACTAAGGGCAGAAAGTGATACAATTTGCTTTCTCTCACTAACGTCTGAGCCAGGAACTTTTGCTAGAATAAGTATTATATATTAGTTATTAGTTTCTGTTAATTTTTCAACTTCTTTAAATATTCACAAATTTTTTCCACTTTCTAATTCATAGTAATCATCTTTGAATATTTATGTTTAGTGACTAGTTATGTGGAGCATCAAGAAAAGCATTGTCTCCTTTCTCTGTTGCTCATTTGTATTAACTTTTAAAATATGAACAATGGAAGCCATTAGCACCCTCTCACTTATAATAACATTATGTGAGTCCCACTCTTTTCCTTACTAGCCAATGAACTCAGTAAAGGTGAAGTCTTTATTTATCTTTGTGGCCTAACCAAATGCCTAACATATTAGCTTGGCACTGATTAGCTGTGTTAAATGTGCTAGACATAGCTAGGATAAAGAAAAAGCTAGAAAAAAATTTAACCTGCACTATTTTACATATAATAAGCAAATATAGAAAACAAACTATTCTCTTCTCCTTTTCATTCTAATTCCTCTATGAATCACCAGCAGGAATTTTTTTTGCCTATTATACCACAATGGTTTCTCCAAAATACCATTTAAACTCAAGGTTGTTATTCATCAGATTTTAAAACAAAATAACAATTCAAGAAAGATGGGCTAAGCAAGCTCACTTATATTTCCCCAGGACAGGTTTGTATATCTGATTGTTCTATGGCAGACATTGAGCAACTAAGAAACATAAAATGAATAAAAGACAATTCAACTGCCTAATTACATTTTTAAATAAATATTATTCTACATATTATTACAAGTAGCAAGTCTTTTGTTTCTATATTGATGTGTCCTTTAAAATAAGAAATTAGGGTTTTTTTTTTAATGGATTGACAATGAAAGATGGAGAAGTGGTTTTCAAAATTGTCTCTCTCCCGAACTTCCTTCAAAAAGACAATAATATAAAACAGTGGTTCACAAGTAGAAAACACATATTTAAATTAGTAGAACTGAAGTCAAAGAGGAAATCAAGAAATACCTAGAAACAAATGACAATAAAAACATGACAACCCAAAACCTATGGGAGGCAGCAAAAGCGGTTCTAAGAGGGAAGTTTATAGCAATACAATCCTGCTTCAAGAAACAAGAAACATCTCAAATAAACAACCTAACTTTACACCTAAAGCAATTAGAAAAAGATGAATAAAAAAAACCCAAAGTTAGCAGAAGGAAAGAAATCATAAACAGCAGATCAGAAATAAATGAAAAAGAAATGAAGGAAACAACAGCAAAGATCAATAAAACTAAAAGCTGGTTCTTTGAGAAGATAAACAAAATTGATAAACCATTAGCCAGACTCATCAAGACAAAAAAGGGAGAAGACTCAAATCAATAGAATTAGAAATGAAAAAGGAGAAGTAACAACGGACACTGCAGAAATATAAAGAATCATGAGGGATTACACTACAAGCAAATATATGCCAATAAAATGGACAACCTGGAAGAAATGAACAAATTCTTAGAAAAGCACAACCTTCTGAGACTGAACCAGGAAGAAATAGAAAATATAAACAGACCAATCACAAGCACTGAAATTGAAACTGATTAAAAATCTTCCAACAAACAAAAGCCCAGGACCAGATGGCTTCACAGGCGAATTCTGTCAAACATTCAGAGAAGATCTAACACCTATCCTTCCCAAACTCTCCCAAAATATAGCAAAGGGAGGAACACTCCCAAACTAATTCTACGAGGCCACCATCACCCGGATACCAAAATCAGACAAAGATGTCACAAAAAAAGAAAACTATAGACCAATATCATTGATGAACATAAATGCAAAAATGCTCAACAAAATACTAGCAAACAGAATCCAACAGCACATTAAAAGGATCATACACCATGATCAAATGGGGTTTATCCCAGGAGCAAGGATTCTTCAATATACTCAAATCAATCAATGTGATACACCATATTAACAAACTGTAGGACAAAAAACATATGACCATCTCAACAGATGCAGAAAAAGCTTTCGACTAAATTCAACACCCATTTATAATAAAAACCCTCCAGAAAGCAGGCATAGAGGGAACTTACCTCAACATAATAAGGGTCATATATGACAAACCCACAGTCAACATCGTTCCCAATGGTGAAAAACTGAAACCATTTCTTCTAAGATCAGGAACAAGACAAGGTTGCCCACTCTCACCACTATTATTCAACATAGTTTTCAAAGTTTTAGCCACAACAATCAGAGAAGAAAAAGAAATAAAAGGAATCCAAATCATAAAAGAAGAAGTAAAACTGTCACAGTTGCAGATGACATGATACTATACATAGAGAATCCTAAAGATGCTACCAGAAAACTACTAGAGCTAATCAATGAATTTGGTAAAGTAGCAGGATAAAAACTTAATGCACAGAAATCTCTTGCATTCCTATACACTAATGATGAAAAATATGAAAGAGAAATTAAGGAAACACGCCCATTTACCACTGCAACAAAAAGAATACAACACCTAGGAATAAACCTACCTAAGGAGACAAAAGACCTGTATGCAGAAAACTATAAGACACTGATGAAAGAAATTAAAGATGATACAAACAGATGGAGAGATATACCACGTTCTTGGATTGTAAGAATCAACATTGTGAATATGACTCTACTACCCAAAGCAATCTACAGATTCAGTGCAATCCCTATCAAACTACCAATGGCAATTTTCACAAACCCAGAACAAAAAATTTCACAATTTGTATGGAAACACAAAAGACCCCAAATAGCCAAAGCAATCTTGAGAAAGAAAAACGGAGCTGCAGGAATCAGGCTCCCCGACTTCAGACTATACTACAAAGCTACAGTAATCAAGACAGTATGGTACTGGAACAAAACAGAAATATAGGTCAATGGAACATGATAGAAAGCCCAGAGATAAACCCATGCACATATGGTCACCTTATCTTTGATAAAGGAGGCAGGAATATACAAGGGAGAAAAGACACCCTCTTCAATAAGTGGTGCTGGGAAAACTGGACAGCTTCATGTAAAAGAATGAAATTAGAACACTCCCTAACACCATACACAAGAATAAAAACAAAATGGATTAAAGACCTAAATGTAAGGCCAGACACTATTAAACTCTTAGAGGAAAACATAGGCAGAACACTCTAGGACATAAATCACAGCAAGATCCTTTTTGACCCACCTCCTAGAGAAATGGAAATAAAAACAAAGATAAACAAATGGGACCTAATGAAACTTAAAACTTTTGCACAGCAAAGGAAACCATAAACAAGATGAATAGACAACCCTCAGAATGGGAGAAAATATTTGCAAATGAAGCAACTGACAAAGGATTAATCTCCAAAATTTACAAGCAGCTCATGCAGCTCAATATCAAAAAAACAAACAACCCAATCCAAAAATGGGCAGAAGACCTAAATAGACATTTCTCCAAAGAAGATATATAGATTACCAACAAACACATGAAAGGATGCTCAGCATCACTAATCATTAGAGAAATGCAAATCAAAACTACAATGAGGTATCACCTCACACCAGTCAGAATGGCCATCATCAAAAAATCTACAAACAATAAATGCTGGAGAGGGTGTGGAGGAAAGGGAACCCTCTTGCACTGTTGGTGGGAATGTAAACTGATACAGCCACGATGGAGAACAGTATGGAGGTTCCTCAAAAAACTAAAAATAGAACTACCATACAACCCAGCAATCCCACTACTGGGCATATACCCTGAGAAAACCATAATTCAAAAAGTGTCATGTATCACAATGTTCACTGCAGTTCTATTTACAATCACCAGGACATGGAAGCAACCTAAGTGTCCATCAACAGATGAATGGATAAAGAAGATGTGGCACATATATACAATGGAATATCACTCAGCCATAAAAAGAAACGAAATTGAATTTTTTGTAGTGAGGTGGATGGACCTAGCGTCCATCATACAGAGTGAAGTAAGTCAGAAAGAGAAAAACAAATACCATATGCTAACACAAATATATGGACTCTAAAAAAAAAAAAAAAAATGGTTCTGAAGAACCTAGGGACAGGACAGGAATAAAGACGCAGACGTGGAGAATGGACTTGAGGACATGGGGAGGGGGAAGGGTAAGCTGGGACGAAGTGAGAGAGTGGCATGGACTTATATATACTACCAAATGTAAAATAGATAGCTAGTGGGAAGCAGCCGCATAGCACAGGGAGATCAGCTCAGTGCTCTGTGTCCACCTAGAGGGGTGGGACAGGGAGGGTGGGAGGGAGACGAAAGAGGGAGAAGATATGGGGATATATGTATATGTATAGCTGATTCACTTTGTTATACAGCAGAAACTAAGACACAATTGTAAAGTAATTATACTCCAATAAAGATGTTAAAAAAATTTAAAAATTAAAATAAGTAAATAAGTAAGCAGAACTCTATGGAGCCACCAGATTCTGTTGGGAAGGCTACAGTGTGAATGACAGCCTTCTGAGAATGAAGATTCCTCCCTCTGTGAAAACTGATGGAAACATCCTGGGTGAGGGGCAGGGAGGGAGCATGAACTACTGGCAAGTAAGGATAACAACCATGATTACATTTTGGATATTTTAACAGAAAATATAATAATGCTTTTAATAAAGACTGAAATTCATTTCATCCCAAGCACTAACTAATTAACTACCTTGGAACATAATCCCCCCTTTTTTAAAATCAGAAAATAGTCAATACATTTCCTAGAATAAGAATTACGTATTCAGGAAATACCTTAGTTTGGAAGGCTTACTCCCAAAACTAAGTGAAACTTGGCTCTCTCCTCTGAGGATATTGCTTCTTTGCAGTCCTCTCACAATAGCAACGAGTTCTTGATGACCTCCTCCCACTCTGTTGTTTCCAGGATTTCTTCCTGTCCTCTTCCTCGGAGGCTCATACCACATTCTCTCGTCTTCATCACTTTCATTTCTGACTCTCAGACATCTGCTCCTCACTGAAGACCTTTGCATCTCATTCCACCCTCTCCATCCCAGTCCTGCAATGCCTGGATAACATCCAAGTAAACAACCCAGCCCAAGGCCCCAGCTTCCTTATCACTTCACCTCTGGAAAACTTGACCTCCTCTCTGCTTCAGCTATCTACTTCCGTGGACTTGACAAATCCAGTAATAACCACAGACCTTCTTATCACCTGGAACTTTTCTACCTGTGAAATTTTTGTTTCAAACATCAAATTCTTTACTAAAACTTCCCATCCTGCCATTTCTCTTACTCCATTTATCCTATCACCTGTTCCTCAGAGTCAGTTCTTTGCCCTTTCTACCCTATAGGTTCCCTCCTACCTTTCTTTCCTTTTCTACCTAGCATAGATTCCAGGGTTCATTACTTCACCTACCCTTCTGACAATATCGGTGAATTCTTGATGTCATTCTCTTGTAACCTCCATCCAAAACAAAACCCCAAACCTAGATCAAACACAGGCAACTTAGACTAGTTGAGGGGGAAAAATGAACAATTTTGCAGATTGGTACTGCTACAATTCTATGGTCTCCTGCTCTAACCAGATCTCAATGTTACCCAGCAAACTTTTTTTTTCCCAGTCCTCTCCTTCTCTCATCCTTGACAAAGCTGTTTCAAACTTTCTGTCGTCTCCTTAAACTTCCAACACCTCCAACTCTCCCCCAAAAGAACTCCCTCAACCTTCTATACCAAAATTATACGTTTACCTGCATCAACCTGCATCCTTTTCTTCCCTGCCTTGTGTTAAAAAAGAGTCAAAGTGGCCCTCCTCCTATGCCATAGACACCAGCCCTTCTTGCCTTCTTGGGAATCCTGCTCCATCAGTTCCTTTCTTTTCAGATATCTTTGATCTGTCTCTCTCTACTGATTTTACTCAATTCCCCCTCCCCACCTCATTTAACCACGCTCAAACATCTCATATTTTTAAAATCCTCCATTATTTACTTCAAAATAAGACTGCCTGAGTTGATAATAATTGAAGCTACATTTTGGGTACACGGGAGTTCATTATATTATTCCAACTACTTTTTTATATGCTTACACTTTCCAGTACAGAAAGTTTTCTTTTTAATCCTCCTTTGATTTGGATTTTTCTCAGTTCCCCATCCCATTTTCTCTTGATAAAACGTATTCATTCTTCAGGTCACCACACTATTAAAAGCAAGGAATTATTCGGTTTTCCTGTATTCTTCTAATCCAATGAGTAAATGTAAAACCATCAAAATTACTCACTGCAGTCTAAAAACTTAACCTGCAGCACAGAAAAATCTGTCCATCTCTCACGAAAAGAATGTAAATAACTGGGTCTCAACAAATTTCTAAATTTTAAAAATGAATGGACAAAATTAACATTAATAACATGGATTGGGAAAGATGAAAATATAGTGTTCCTTATGTAAAATTTATCTTGCTATAGCAGATGTATGTGAAACATTCTGTTTTTTCAGTTCTCCCGATGTATTGACAAAAATTTGGATCTTACCAAAGGAAGAAAAAATTAAGAGAAGGAACTTTCGAAATACCTATGATATTGACTCTTCCTGGTGCTCGAACATAAAACTTGGGAACGGATCCAAACTTAGAATTAAACATCTCTTTTAGCTTCAGCAATCTGAAAACAAGAGTAGAATATTTCAGAATATCCAGATAATAGAAAAACCCATAAGATACACACACACACATTTCATATACCTACCACCATTAATTATCTTTAAAAATAATAAAAGCAAACTCTTTTACTGACATACTTCCTCGAAAATCCCAGGATGAAACAATACTGTAACCCGCTAAGTGACACAAGAGTATAGCTAAGCACACAGGAGAGTAAAAAATTTAATACTGATGTACACCACAGAAAAAAAAATTGTTTGCTTCAACAGAATTAACTTTCTGGATAATTTCTCAATGATATTCAGAGAAGAATCTCTTTCTACTAAAAAATAGTAGCATGGAGTAGTGTATCAGTTTCCTAGAGCTGCCATAATAAAGTATCAAAAACTGGGTAACTTAAAACAACAGAAGTTTATTGTCTCTGAGTTGTAGAGGCAAAATCAGAGTGTTGGCAGGACCATGCACCTCTGAAACCTAAAGGGGAAAATCCTTCCTTGCCTCTCTTTAGTTTCTGATGGTGACCATCAATCCTTGGCATTCCTTGGCTTGCTGCTGTATCACTCCAATCTCTGCCTATGTCATCACGTGGAATTCTCTCTGTGTGTCTCTATCTGTGACTCTGTTTTTCCTTCTTGTAAGGACATCGGGCTTATTGGATTAGGGCCCACTTTAATTCAGTATGACTTCATCTTAACTTGATTACATATGTAAAGATGCTAGTTCAAATAATATTACATTCTGAGGGGGCTTCCCTGGTGGCGCAGTGGTTGAGAGTCTGCCTGCCAATGCAGGGGACACGGGTTCGAGCCCTGGTCTGGGAAGATCCCACATGCCGCGGAGCAACTAGGCCCGTGAGCCACAATTACTGAGCCTGTGCGTCTGGAGCCTGTGCTCCGCAACAAGAGAGGCCGCGATAGTGAGAGGCCCGCGCACCGCGATGAGGAGTGGCCCCCGCTTGCCACAACTAGAGAAAGCCCTCGCACAGAAATGAAGACCCAACACAGCCATAAATAAATAAAATTAAAAAAAATAAATAATACCTAGCATATATATTAAAAAATATATATATTACATTCTGAGGTTCCAGGTGGGCATGAATTAGGAGGGATGCTATTCAACCCAGTACAGTCTAATGAAAACTAGACTGGATATCAGGAGACTACAGTTCTAATTCCAATGGGGGTTCTAATTCGATGCTAAAGTTTGGCAAATCATTTTCCCTTGGACCCTCTTCTGTCAAATTAGAGCATTTGAACAAGATATTCCTCATAGGTCCCTTCCAGGTCAAAAATGCTTATAATATATTTAATAATTTTACACTGTTAAATCATCTCAAGTCACTTCTATAAATACCCCCCACTGTTTGTAGTCCCACAATATATTGTATCTGAGTAATAACACCAAGAGAGTAAATATTTGTTAGACTTACTATATTCAAGACATTCATTAATTAAATGATAGATCTTAAAGATTAGTTACAAGAAACATAAAATCACACCCAAAAAATTTAAGAAAAAAGGAAATTTATTATAATGATAGAAAGATACATTGAATATTCTTGGAAGTTATTCAGGATGACCTCCTAGGACTGTGACAGCCATCAGAAACTCTAATTACTGATGCGTGGGGCTGTGTTCCCGCCCTGTTTGTTGTCTCGCCTGAGGTGTCCCCACACTGGAGCCTACAGACTTTTGGGTGGGGCTGATGGAGGCTTTTGGGAGGGCTCACGCCAGTGAGTACTCCCCAGAATTGCTGTTGCCAGTGTCCTTGTCTCCACCGTGAGCTGCAGCCACCCCCCTGACTCTGCAGGAGACCCTCCAACACTAGCAGGTAGGTCTGGCCCAGTCTCTTATGGGGTCACTGCTTTGTTCCCCTGGGTCCTGGTGTGCACGAGACCTTGTGCGTGCTCTCCAAGAGTGAAGTTTCTGTTTCCCTCAGTCCCGTGGAATTCCTGTGATCAAACCCTTCTGGCCTTCAAAGCCAGATTCTCTGGGGGCTCCTTCTCCCATTGCCGGAACCCCACACTGGAAAGCCTGATGTGGGGCTCAGAACTTTCACTCCTGTGGGAGAATTTCTGTGGTATAATTATTTCCCAGTTTGTGGGTCGCCCACCCAGCAGGTATGGGATTAGATTTTATTGCAATTGTGCCCCTTCTATCATCTTGTTGTGGCTTCTTCTTTGTCTTTGGATGTAGGGTATCTTTTTTGGTAGGTTCCACTATTTTCTTGTCAATGGTTGTTCAGCAGTTAGTTGTGATTTTGGTGTTCTCGTAAGAAGGGGTGAGCTCACATCCTTCTACTCCGTTACCTTGAGCTCTCCAGGAAGCCAGAGCTGATGTTATAGTGGAATTTTCTTCATCAGCATTCTACATCCAGCCAGATGCTAATGTCTTGTACTTGTCCTACAAACATGAAGAGTCTTAGTTGGCAGGATAGCTCCACTCCAGATGGTCATTTAAGGATCCAGATTGCTTCCTTCTCATTGCTTCACTATTTCAGACTGTTGTCTATTTCTGCATGCTCAAAATTGGATTGTAGGCATGTCCATGCTCTAGGTCAGATGAACCATTCTTTTTTTTTTTTCCTCAGTGGCTGCCTCTCCCCCTCGACACACCAGTGCAGCGGTCGTGCTCTGCCCCCCAAAACTCTATTTAAATTGTGTGTTTGCCTCTCTCTTTCCTGTCTCATTCCTTCATCCCTCCAAAAACACCATCACCATTTCCCTCTGCTCAATGCTCTTCACATTCCAGTCGCCTCTGTGAGCCTCTGAGTTTTTGCTCTTCCATCCCTTCAGTTTTCATGACACTGTGGCCTCAAGTCTAGAAGATTCAACAGCTTCAACGTCCTATACTATCTGATTAAGTCTCTGTGCCCCTAATTCAAATTCTCAAAAAGATAATCTGGTTGGCAGCATATAGGTCCTGTATCCATCCTGGTCCAATTACTTTTGGCCAAAAAGGAAAAGCTATTTGATATAAACAAGGTCAATTGCTTTAGTTACAAATATGATCACCTGGGTCCACTCCTTCAGCAGAGGTTGTGGATGACAACAGAAGATGTGGAGAGGGAGATGATAATGGATATCTCTAGCACATCATTCAAGATAGATTTATTGGACTCCCAGTAGATGTGGATAATGATAGCTGCCTAAATCTGATTTTCCCCATATATCCTCCAAAACAATTTAGAACAAGAACAAGTAAGTGATATTTTTATTTCTTTATTATAACTAGACAACTGTACCTTTATTATGATTAGAAGAGAATGCATAAATTTAAATGAAAGAAAGAAAGAGGCAAAACACTGCGAGCCACTGGAAAAAGAAACTGAGTGAAAAGAGCAAACTAAGATTAATCTAAAACCACCACTAGGGCTTCCCTGGTGGTGCAGTGGTTGAGTATCTGCCTGCTAATGCAAGGGACACGGGTTCAAGCCCTGGTCTGGGAAGATCCCACATGCCGCGGAGCAACTGGGCCCGTGAGCCACAACTACTGAGCCTGCGCATCTGGAGCCTGTGCTCCACAACAAGAGAGGCCACGATAGTGAGGGGCCTGCACACTGCAATGAAGAGTGGCCCCCACTTGCCACAACTAGAGAAAGCCCTCACACAGAAACGAAGACCCAACACAGCCAAAAATAAATTAATTAATTAAAAAAATAAAAATAAAAAAAATAAAACCACCACTAGAAAGAAAAAGTACAACCATTTAAAAATGAGAGGTGTAAAAGAAGAAAAGATGAAAATAAACTCATTGATTGCTACATAGGCAATCAAAAACTTAAAGGATACCATTAAGCATGACAAAGCAACAAATTTTTTTTAAGTTATGACACAGGCATATGAAAAAGTATTATTAAACTCCTAGAAAAATAGTGCCCCAGAGAGACTGTGACCTGTGTAGTCAGGTAGACTTGGGCTCAAACCCCTTCTCGACCATGTGATGAAATTCCTTAACCTCATTCACCTTTATATGGGGTGGAAATATGAATTGAGTTATTTGGAAGATTAAATAAGGTATTGTAGGAACAGTGTCTAGCCTAGGGCTGGCATGAAGTACTTGTTCAGTAAATGGCAGTTATTATAATCTCCTGATTCCTTGGTTCAGTACTGTTTCTACTCTGCAGCATATGAATAAGAATCCACTAGAAGCAATGAAAGATGGTAGGCAATTAAATGTTTAGTTTACATCAGAACTGGAAGCGCTATTAGAGCATTAGGGTGATTTTTATGATGCTATTGATAAATCTTGATGCTCTCTGCCTTGTATCTTCCATTTTATTGAGAGGGTTGAAACAACTTAGGTTATTTGTCCATCAGATTCTAGATAGAATTATTGAAAAGGTTCGTGTTTTTCAATGAAAAAAATAAACTGACAAAGCAGATAGTAAAAGGTTAAGTAAGAAAAGTCCCCTGCTTTTTCAGGGCATTAAAAAGATATATAAATACAAAAGTAACCAACAGAACAAAAATATCAATCTTCCTAACTACCAAAGAAATTTCAAAAGCAGACAGATAAACCAGTAAATAAACACAGAAACTACATTATAACACATAATTATAAAATAAAATGACTAAGTTGAAATCAAATATATCAGTCACATCAATAAAAGAAAGCGCAAAGAAAGACTCAAAAAGACAAAAGTAGAAAGTAATGATATGGGGAGTAGAAAAACAGTAGACCTGGTTAACAAATTAAACCCTGGGTTTTTAGGGGAAAAATTAACAAAATAGACAAACCACTAGCTAATGAATTAAGAAAATGGGGGCTGATAAAGCATAAATAAACAAAATAAGAAATAACAAGGATGAGATAACATTAAACAAAAGAAATTTTAAAAGTCATAAGAGACTACTTTGTAGACCTCTATCCAAACAAATATAAACTGTAATAAAGAAACTGACTCCATTTTTTGATGTTTACTTAACAGCTTTTGAGCTTCAACTCTCCCTCTTTCCCCTTCTGCCTCATATCAAGCAAGTGGACAAAAAAGCCCAAGTGCTCTCTCTTTTGTCACCAACCAAACCACAGCACACCAGCTCCATCTCCTAACCACTACAAAAACCTCAAGCTAGTCTCCTTTCCTTACTCTCTCAAGCCGTTTTTGGCCAGCTTGGGTGGCCTGCTCTGCCCTGCCCAGAAAGCCTCATTATGTGAGTAATAAGCTTTTCATACCCTCTTGTTCATGTGGTATTATCAGTCTCAACATCCAAACCAAATTTTTGGGTGGGGGTCCATCCTGTTTCTGTGGTATGGCCACAACAGAAATCCTAAAGAAATGGATAATTTCCTAAGGAGATACAATTTATAAAAACAGATCCATTTCCATAGAAAAAATAAAGTCATCAAAGAACCACCTACACATATGCATTAAGCCCAGATGTTTTACAAGAGAGTTCTACCCAAGCATGAACATCAGATAGCCCATATACTCCATAAGTTGTTCCAGAGCATTGAAAAATAAAGAAAAGTGGTCTAATTCTTGTTATGAAGCAAGTGTAACATTGATACCTAAACCAGATAAAGATAGTCCAAGAAAATACAACTACAGACTAATGTCACTCTTGAATATTAATGCAAAAGTACTTAATAAAATATTAGTAAACATAAGGCAGCACCATATTAAGAAAATAATTCATATCAAGTGGCATTAACTCCAGGAATGCAAAGTTGAAAATATTAAGATAATCCATTAAAATAATGTATCAATAAATCTAAGGTGAAAAAAATTATAGGACTACTTCCATAGGTGTTAAAAAACTCCCAATAAAATTTATTCCCAAAGGTGTTTATCTTAACATGATTACATATATCTCAGTCTTAAATCCAAAGCTAATTAATGAGGAAATTCTAGAGACATTTCCACTAAGAACAAAAACAAGACAAAAAGTTCTACTATCTCCACATCTAATCCACACAATACTGGAGGTATCAGCCAATGCAATTAGACAAGAGAAATAAAGAATCAAAACAGAAGTAAAACTATCTCTACTTGGAGATAATATAGTAGGATGCCTAGAGAGTCCCAGAGAATCAATTATAAAACCAACTTAGGGACTTCCCTGGTGGCACAGTGGTTAAGAATCCGCCTGCCAATGCAGGGGACATGGGTTCAATCCCTGGTCCAGGAAGATCCCACATGCCATGGAGCAACTAAGCTGGTGTGCCACAACTACTGAGCCTGCGCTCTAGAGCCTGTGAGCCACAACTACTGAGCCCGTGTGCCACAACTACTGAAGCCCACGTGCCTAGAGCCCATGCTCTGCAACAAGAGAAGCCACCACAATGAGAAGCCCACGCACCGCAACGTAGGGTAGCCCCCGCTCACCTCAACTAGAGAAAGCCATGCTTAGTAACAAAGACCCAACGCAGACAAAAATAAAATAACTATTTAAAAAAATAAAAATAAAAGATAGCTCATCCATGATACTGCTGGGAATTGATTTTCACGTTCTTTAAAATAAATAAATAAAACCAACTTAAATAATAAAGAATTCACAAATATAGCAGGATATAAAATGAATACTCAAACATGAATACCCTTCATGTGTAAAAACAATGACCAATTAGGGCTATAATGGTAGAGCAAACCTTGCTCATAGCAACAAGAAAAGACTAAATATTTAGGAATAAATTTAACAAGAAATGTGCAAAATGCATTTAAGTAAAGCTTTAAACACTCTTGAAAGACATAGAATAGACTCAAAGAAATGGAAAGACATCCCTTGTTCTTGGATAAGATGACCCAACATCATAAGGATAGTTACTCCCAAGTTAATTTATAAATTTAATGCAACCCCCCCCCAAAAAATACCAACAAGCTTTTCTTATAGAGGTAGACAAGTTGATACAAAAAATCATGTGGAAAACAAATATGCAGGAATAGTGGGGAAAACATTAAAAAAGAACAACTGTGAGGATGGAGTAACCCTACCAAACATTAAAACATACTATAAAGCCTCTGTAATGACAACAGTGAGGTACCAGCACATATATAGACAAGCAGACTTCAGTAGAATGAAAGGTTCAGAAATAGATACAAGTATATACAGAAACTTAGTATATGAGGAAAGTGGCATCTCAAATCACGATGCAAAGATGAACTTTTTAATAAACAGTGGTAGTACAACTGCTTAAACTTTTGGGAAAGATAAAATTAGGACCATCTCTTACACAAGAATAAACTCCAAATGGATCAGGCACTAGAAGAAAACAAATGAATTTCAGTATAACTCAGCATAGGGGAGAGGTTTTCTAACTATGACTCAGAATTCTGAGGCAATTTTTTTAACTTGACAAATTTGACTATATAAAGATTTTTTAAAACATTTACATGGCAGAAAATGTTATAATCAAAGTCAAAAGAAAACTAGCAAACTAAGAGAAAATATTTACAACTTGTTACAGATATATTCTTTAAATTAAAAAAAAACCTCTGAAACCATAACACTCCTAGAACAGAACACAGACAGAACATTCTTTGACATAAATTGTAGCAATATTGTTTTGAATCTGTCTCCTAAGGCAAAGGAAATAAAAGCAAAAATAAACAAACGGAACCTAATTAAACTTCAATGCTTTGGCACAGCAAAAGAAACCATCAATAAAATGAAAAGATAACCTACTTTCATAGCAGCATTATTTACAATAGCCAAGATATGGGAGCAACCTAAGGGTCCATCAACTGATGAATATGATGGATAACGATGAGGTGATATATACATATACCTATATATATATGTATATATATACATACACACAAACATACATACACACACAACGGACTACTCAGCCAGAAAAAGAATGGAAATCTGCCATTTGCAACAATGTGGATAGACCTAGAGAATATTATGCTCAGTGAAATAAGTCAGAGAAAGACAAATACTTTCACTTACATGTGGAATCTAAAAAGTAAAACAAATGAATATATATAACAAAACAGAAAGAGACTCACAGATATAGAGAACAAATGATTGGTTACCAGTGGGGAAAGGGGAGGGCAAGATAGAGCTATGGGATTAAGAGATACAGACTACTAAGTATAAAATAGATAAGCAACAAGGATATATTGTACAGCACAGGGAAATATAGCCATTATTTTGTAGTAACTTTAAATGGAATATAATCTATAAAAATATTGAATCACTATGTTGTACATCTGAAACTCATATAATATTGTAAATCAACTATACTTCAACTTAAAAAACTCAAAAACTGAGTGAAAGATGACCAAAAACCGGATAGAAAAATGTGCAAAAGATATGAACAGAAAATCCATACTAAGAGTAGTTCATAAATGGACCTTAAACACATGAAATTAGAGAAATGCAAATTAAAACTACACCAAGATACTATAAGAATGGTGAAAATTAAAAAGTAACAACACATTCTGTTGGTGAGGTTCTGTGGAAACAGGCACTTTTCTACATTGGGTTGGGAATGCAAATCAGTACAACACATTTGGAGGGGAATTGGGCAATATCTAACAAAAATACATTGGCACTAATTTTTTTTTTAATAAATTTATTTTATTTATTTATTTTTGGCTGTGTTGGGTCTTCGTTGCTGCGCACGGGCTTTCTCCAGTTGTGGTGAGCAGGGGCTACTCTTCTTTGCTGTGTGTGGGCTTCTCATTGTAGTGGCTTGTCTCATTGCGGAGCACAGGCTTTAGGCTCACAGGCCTCACTAATTGTGGTGCGTGGGCTCAGTAGTTGTGGCTCACAGGCTCGGTAGTTGTGGTGCATGGGCTTAGTTGCTCCGCGGCATGTGGGATCTTCCCAGACCAGGGCTCGAACCCATGTCCCCCGCACTGGCAGGTGGATTATGAACCACTGCACCACTTGGGAAGCCCCCATTGGCACTAATTTTTACCCAACAATCCTATGTCTAAGAATTTACTCTGAAGGTATTCTCCAGCAATATGAAAATACATATTCATGAGATTATTCATTGCAGAATTGTTCGCAATTGCAAAACACTAGAAACAACCTGAACACTCTTACATAGGAGAATGTTTGAATAAGGTATGGACTATGAAATGAAGTAATATGAAACTATTAAAAAAGAATATAGTTTCTAGACATTTTTCTCAAGTGATTTCCAGAAATATTTTGTTACAAGAAATATGCAAAGTGAAACGTTGAGATGGCCTAGAAGCATTAACATCCCAGTAGCAATGAGCATCCCTAGTGCTCAGATCTTGGTTTCAAAAGAAATCAGAACTCTTTGCAGAAATAATGCCAGAGCTGGAGCAGAGAGGGTATAATACAATCCTGGAACATATTGCTGTGCCAGAGAGCAAAGAAGTGCTCAGACAATGACAGCAACATGTCCGAAGGACACAGGAGCCCACATAAGTAAGCTCCCACTGCCCAAATTGAGGGATTAAAATTCCCCCTCCCCCATCGATTTTGACAGGACAGAAAAACAGAAAAAAGAAGCATAAAACGTCGTTGGAAATAATCCCCTTAACAAGGCCCAGAAAATATTATGAGTTAGTTCTGTAAGACCTTAAAAACAATGATTTTTTTTTTTTTTCATAAATGGTTCTAACAATAGAAGCTGTGGAAAGCCTTCCCATCTCATTTTGGGAATAGTATAAGCCAGATGCTAACACATAACAAGAATAGCTCCCAAGGGCTTCCCTGGTGGCACAGTGGTTAAGAATCCACCTGCCAGTGCAGGGGACACAGGTTCGAGCCCTGGTCTGGAAGATCCCACATGCCGTGTAGCAACTAAGCCCATGTGCCACAACTACTGAGCCTGCATTCTAGAGCCCCTGAGCCACAACTACTGAGCCCACATGCCGCAACTACTGAAGCCCGCACGCTGGAGCCCGTGCTCTGCAACGAGAAGGCACCGCAATAAGAAGCCCGCATACCGCAACAAAGAGTAGCCCGCATTCACTGCAACTAGAGAAAGCCCACGTGCAGCAGTGAAGACCCAACGCAGCCAAAAATAAGTAAATAAATAAAAATAAATAAATTTTTTTAAAAAATGGCCCCCCAAAGCAAACTATAGGCTACTCTCACTTGTAAAAATAGGTACAAAAACTCTAAATAAAATATTGGTAAATTTAATCCAACATACATTACTTTATAATATATGTGACCAGAGCATTCCAGGAACATAAAGAGAGTACCAGGAAATATGCTGATTAAATGCACTATTCTATCAGAATAAAAGGGAAAACTCTATAACTCCATGATCCTCTCAAAATATGCATATATATGTGTGTATATATATTAAATAGCCATTCCTGATTTTTTAATAAAATTTTAAATTAAAAAAAAGCTCTGAACATGCTAGAAGAAAATGTCCTTAATTTAATAAAGGATACTTGCCAGAAATAGCAAACACCATATTTGATGACAAAAATATTAGAAGTTTTCCCATTAATATCAGAATCAAGACAAGGGTGCTATCATTCAACACTGTAACATACTACATAAAATATAAACTGTCTATACAATAAAAAACATCATAAAGTCAAAGGAAAATTGCTAAACTGGGAATAATATATATAATATACATAAAACAACAAATGAGTTTATCCAAAAATATATACACTCATACAAAAAATACATACATAAAGAGTTCCTAAAAACTAACAAGATATAAACAATCTAATAACATCTTTTTTTTTTTCAGGGCCATTTGGCAGCAACTATTAAAATTTTATTTTTATTTTTTGAAACTATCAAAATTTTAAATGTGCATTACCTTTGACATAGATTCCATTTTCATGAACAAGCTTAAAGAAACATAAAAAATGTTCAAGGATAAATGTATAAAGAGTTTTACTGCAGCATTGTTTGTGAGTGAAAAATTGGCAACTTAAATGTACACTCTAATAATTGAGTGGTTAAATAATGATATTCATACTATTAAATACTCTCAGCCCTTAAAAAGTGAAATATATCTGTATGGAGTGATATACCAGAATCTCTAAGAAATATTATTAAGTGAAAAAAAGTAAATTACAGAAAACCAAATATGATTCCACTTATATGAATATAATACAACTTTTATTAAAAAAATGTTAACAATGGGACTTCCCTAGTGGTCCAGTGATTAAGACTCTGCGCTCCCAATGCAGGGGGCACAGGTTCCATCCCTGGTCAGGGAACTAAGAACCCACACACAAAAAAATGTTAACAATGATATTATAAAGATACAATGACATAAAGCAGAAACTAACACACCATTGTGAAGCAATTATACTCCAATAAAGATGTTAAAAAAAAGAAAAAAGCTTGGCTCTTGGTATGAGCTCGGTCACAAATTCATCGGTAGAACGCGTCTTCTTTAGAATTATGATATCTTAATTTTCTTATTTGAAAAACAGCTCTATTGAAACAGTATACTTTTTATGAAAAATTAAAAAAAAAAAAAGATACAATGACACCAAAAGAATACAATGATATTACAAGGATACAAAACAAACCAAACTTCTAAGAAGGGAAGTGAGAATTGGCAGCACAGGATAAGAATCAGATTATGAGAAAAAGAACTGTGCGATTCTCAGGCTTTACTGAATATACTTTTAAATAATCCAAATCTTTCGTATTAAGAATGTGTTTATACAGCACCATTAGTCATAAAGCCAAAAGGTGGAAACGACCCAAATGCCCATCAATTGATGAATGGATAAACAAAATGTAGTATATCAATACAGTGGAATATTATTCAATCATAAAAAGGAATGAATACTGATAACATGTTACAACATGGATGAACCTTGAAAACATTATATGAAGTGAAAGAAGACAGTCACAAAAAAAATACATTATATGATTCCATTTATTTGAAATGTCCAGAATAAGCAAATCTACAGAGACCAAAAGTACATTAGCAGTTGCTTAGGGCTTTCGGGGGATTGGGGAGGTGATAGCTTAAGGGATGTTGGGTTCTTTGGTGCGGGGTGGCGGGGGGTGTGAAAATGTTCTAACTTTGATTATGGTGATGGTTGCACAAACCTGTGAATATACCAAAAAACATTTAATTGTAAAATCTAAACAAGTAAACTGTATGGTATGTGAATTATATATTAATAAAGCTGTTACCGAAAAAATAATAATAATCCAACAGTTTAAAACTTAATCCCGGGCTTCCCTGGTGGCGCAGTGGTTGGGAGTCTGCCTGCCAATGCAGGGGACACGGGTTCGAGCCCTGGTCTGGGAAGATCCCACATGCCACGGAGCAACTAGGCCCGTGAGCCACAGCTACTGAGCCTGCGCGTCTGGAGCCTGTGCTCCGCAATGGGAGAGGCCGTGATAGTGAGAGGCCCGCGCACCGCGATGAAGAGTGGCCCCCGCTCGCCACAACTAGAGAAAGCCCTTGCGCAGAAACGAAGACCCAACACAGCCAAAAATAAATAAATAAATAAATAAATAAATAAATAATAAAAATAAAGGAATTCCTTTAAAAAAAAAAAAAACAAAAAAAAAACAAAAAAAACTTAATCCCAAAGAGAAGGAAGAGAATGCAAAGAAATTTAGAACAGTGGTTCTAAATGCAAAGAAATGTTAAGAATGCAAAGAATGCTAAGAATGCAAAGAAAGAACAGTGGAATCTGAAGTAGTCTTACAGTACAGGGTGCAAGCAAGATTGGGATGCAGAAAAAAATTAGAGTTTCTATTTCTATTTGATTTTTTAAAATGAATGAAAAAGAAATTCAGTTTACTAAATAAAATATATAACGTGGTTGACTAGTCCCTTTACTCAGAGGGTCATGTGTCCTGTGAAGCTGAAGAAGCATTGCCAACTAAAAATTGGCACTTGCCATCTACCTCTACAAGGATTAAATCACAAGCTGCTGTGACTGCTGACCTTCAACACATCCTGAAAGGAGTTCAGGGTGGAGATCAGGAATGAGGCACTCTGTGCTCTCGGAAAACCCAGCAGAACAGGCCTTCAGATAGTTAGATATTATCAGGAGAAGATTTTAAGAGCCCAATTCTTGCATCTCCTCATATCTAGAAAAGCACTAAAATCCTTCATGGTGACATCTGCTCCTTGTGACTATCAGCAACCTTCTGCAAAAATGTGTGCTTGACTGCATGTATCCCCCTTCACCAAAATCACATATATACAGACCTTCCCCCCTACCTCTTCAGAGCAGTTCCTCAGAGCTATCTGAAATGCTGCTTCCCAGGCTATAGTCCTCATTTTGCCCCAAATAAAACTTTTTTTAATATTATGTCTTTTTAAATTATTTATTTAGTTATTATTTGTTTGCTTGGCTGCATTGGGTCTTTGTTGCTGCACGTGGGCTTTCTCTAGTTGCGGCGAGTGGGGGTTACTCTTTGTTGTGGTGTGCGGGCTTCTCATTGCGGTGGCTTCTCTTGTTGTGGAGCACAAGCTCTAGGTGTGCAGGCTTCAGTAGTTGCAGCATGTGGGCTCAGTAGTTGCAGCATGTGGGCCCTAGAGCACATGGGCTTCAGTAGTTGCAGCGCGTCGGCTCAGTAGTTGTGGCTCACAGACTCTAGAGCTCAGGCTCAGTAGTCGTGGCACACGGGCTTAGTTGCTCCGCAGCATGTGGGATCTTCCTGGACCAGGGATTGAACCTGTGTCCCCTGCATTGGCAGGCAGATTCTTAACCATTGAGCCACCAGGGAAGTCCCCCAAATAAAACTTAACTCACAACTCTCACGTTGTGTATTTTTTTCAGTCGACAGCATCCTGCAGAAAAAGCAGGAGTTCCAAAAAAGACAGTCTGATCTTGGAGCCCTCATGCATTTTTTTTCCCTTTCAGCATATTGCAGCATCTGACAAGTAAGGTGGGTTTATAGATATACTATCTAGATTTAACTGAACTCACCCCTGATAAAATGAATAAGTGGCTGAAACATTGCTTGAAGTTAATAACTGTATTAAGTGAAAAAAAAGAAAATGGCAAAGTGCACACTTACCTGACTATTATATGAGCTCTTCTGTAGCTAGCACAGGACACTAAATATTAACAATAAATATTTGTTGCAGGAATAAATACTGTAAAGGTCCTTAAAGGAAAGAAACAACTCTAAGGAAATTAAGTAAACAATTCTTCACTTTTAGTACATGTTGCCATCATCCCCCTTCTCACAGGGTAACTATAGAAATATTGAGCATTATGACTAAAATGGCATAAAATGGAAACAGAAGAATATATGACATTCATGAGTAGTCTAAGGCCGTGCTGGTCTCCATAATCAAAAATTACATTTCTTTCTGGTAACTAAAGACCCATTGTTTGCTGGCTCAAGGATGAAAAAGCATTCGCAAGTTTCAGTAAGCTGTAATATTGTCGACTGTCACATGACAGTTATAAACCAGGAAGTAGGAAGAACTTTAGGACAATTTTAGAGAAAAAAGTTAACAGGGAAAAAAACTTAGAAACAGCAAAGGGGGAGCAAAGCCAACCTTAGAAAAGCTATAGGGCTAATACACAGCAGGTGGAGGCTTCATTCTATGAGATTTCTGTCCTATGTCAGAAAGAAGTACTTCCACGAAGTATTTGCAAGATGCCCTCAAATGAAAATATCCTCCACTTGGTATCACTTAAGCTGTTAGTTATTCCGTAGCTAGGTACTGGCAGCAGATTAATTCCCTAAGTGACAAGGCATAGATTCCATGATTTGTTTAAAAGGATGCAGAGACCAAAGGGGTTTTTTCGTTTGGGGGTCGTTTTTTGTTTGTTTTTGTTTTGGCGTATTTGATTGTTTTCAATGAATATTTTAGAAAGGGGACTTTAAAAAGCACTATCGGTTAGCAGGCAAAACAAAGAAGAGATTCAAAGTTAATTTGGGTTTTTCTGCTAAAGCCCAGCAGAAAGAGTGTCCCACCCTTCTGCAAGAAAAAGGTAAAAGAAGGATCTGCATGGATGAAGCAAGACACACAAGGTTGAACAGTGTTTGCGGCGCGATCTTCTTGCAAGTCCAGCCAAGTGGCCTTATAATATCCCAAAAATTCTGTCTGCTCCCGTGGGCAAAAGCTGCGCCTCAGTGAAGGGCCCAAAAGGCCTGACACCATCTACATCTATCCAACCCAAGCGATCCCAAAGCGCGGCATCTCCTCTCCCCCACCTGGGATGTTCTGCCACCTGGACTCGACGCACGGCAGGGCCCTCCGTAGCCATATTTCGCTAATCTTTCTTTATTTCTGCAGTTTCAACCGGCGATGCAAGGCTTCCGAGGTAGTCACGAGACATCTGCAGCAGGAGCCTTTTCTTCCGGGCGACACCGGCACTTACTCCGCGGAAATCCTGCCTCTTCGCTGAGGTGGCTGCTTCCAGTCGGCCCCGCCCGTGGCTCCTCCTCCCTGGGTTCAGGCTCGGAGCCCTCCCAGCCTCTGTCAGGTACGGCCACCGTGCTGCTCTGAGCCCCCGGGGATCCGGGGCGCGCAGGAGCCCCTGATCCGAGCAAAGCCGAGGTTTTCTGCGCCCTGTGCCCTGGGCACGTCTGAGCACAGAATTACAGCCTGGCATCTCAGTTTGCCTTTTTTTCTTTTTTTTTTTTTTAATTAAGTTAGGGGTCTTTTTTTTTCTTTAATGACCGGCAGCAACTCCCCCCAATAACAGTTAAAATATTTAGTTATTGCTTCTTAAATGGATTATTTCAAAAACCAGGCAATATAAAATTGATGCGGTGCTTGATTTAAACACATTTGCATTTATTTCCATAATAGAGGAATTGGTGGGCCTTCCTAGAACATATGTAATAGTGAAAAGAAGAAAATACATGTCTTTCAAACTGCAAGATACTCTTAGCATCCAGTTCAACACCTTGATTTTTCAGTTGCCTACAGAAATCCCAGATACCCTATCTCAAGAAGCACACCACCTCCACCCACCTCATCACTCTACCATATTACTGTTGTCTTTCCTTCATTGTTCTCACAAGTTCTGCATATAATATTTTATGTATTTATTGTCTGTCTCACCACTTCCACCATCACTACCACTAGAAGGTAAGCAATTTGAGAGTAGGAACTGTGTATCCCCAGCACCTAGAACAGTACTTGGCACACTGGTTTTTAATCAATAGGTAAGATGAACTGAATGAATGACTGAAAGGTAAAATGACTCACTTAAGGTCGCACTGTTAATTGGTAGCAAAACTTGAATTAAATTTCAGGTCTATTAACTCTCTAGTGTACTTTGTACCTCAGAATGCTGAGATTAAACCTAAGTGACGCCAGCTACCAATACACCTATCCCAAGGTTTCCTAGTTGAGGAAGTTTAGGCCAACATGCCCAAGACACTAAGGGTACAGGCATACCCCAGAAACATTCAACAAGTTGCCACTGCAGAACTTCTATATGTGTATGCTGGGGAAGGGGAAAGGGGAAATGAAGGCTAAAGTGTCAATTGACAGTAGCAAAGGTAAGCTAAAAGGGTTGCAGCCCCTTGGCACAGCCCTGAGTTATTACTGTAAATGAAACAACATGGAAGCAACGTTACTCTGGTCTCAGGGCTACTTTCTCACTATTATTTCAGTCCCTCCTTATCACTTTCAAATGAAGCGATTATATCTCCTCTTTTTGAACCCCAATAAATCCCAGTAGGATGCTTATTGTGGTTTATTCTTGAGTAAGAGGAGACATCATTGTCACTTCTGTAAATAGGTTTGAATGTGGAGAGAACTTAAGTGAGAAAATATGTAAAACTTTTAGGAACATCAGTAAATATGGAAAAGGAAAGATCATTTTTTATTCAGATGTATTTCTAACATACCTTTTATGGTCATGGAAAAATAAGTAAATTTTGAAGCTCTGAAAGTACTGTTTTGTTTTTTTTTTTAAATCGTCCCAAACAAGCTCATTTCACACGGTTTGTTTGTTCCCGAGGCTTGCAGGATCTTAGTTCCCTGACCAGGAATTGAACCCAGGCCCATCAGTGAAAGCACCGAGTCCTAACCACGGGACCGCCAGGGAATTCCTTTCCGGCGCTTTCACTGCCGGGGGCCTAGGTTTGGGGTTCAATCCCTGGTTGGGGAACTAAGATCCTGCAAGCTGTGCTGCACAGTGAAAATAAATTAATTAATTAATTAACTAACTAACTAACTAATTAATTAATTAATTTAAAAAGAAAGAAAGAAAACAGTGACTATGAACACTCTGATTCATAAAAGAATATTTTCTATTAAATGTGTATTTGATGGCCAAATATTAACTTTGCTAAATGGAACCTGACAGCAAATCATTAATTTGGATCTTGTATCCATTTCTATTGCAGTCTCAGCAAAACTGATACAGACTAGAAACCACCTTATAGAGCAACTAGTAAAACTCTCTCTTTTGAAATGATGGACTCAAAGTGAGAGAGTAAGGGCTGGAATCAAAACCCAGGTCCTAGACTCCTAGCCCAGCCTACTCTGAATGTGTGACCTCTGATGAGACCCCAGTGAAGTATGCTTAAAAAAAATTATTGAAACAATTAGTAATTTTTGTCCACAAATTAAAATGTATACATTGTAATTTTAATCAAACACTGCTCTTAAAATAACCTATTCTCAAACTACTAGAGAATCCCAAATAGAAACCAAAAGCTAAAATTAACATTAATTTCTTATACTATCTTCCTTATGCCAGGCTTCCTTATATGTAAGTAAGCACTTCACATATATTATTATCTCTTTAAATCTTCCCAACAACCCTTATGAAGTGAAAAAGTATTGTTCTTTTGCCCATTTTAAAATACTACTTTGGTTTTTATTAGATATATCTAATAGTGAAAATGTTTAATGTCTAAATTTTACAGAATTTTTATTTTCACAAATCTTGAACCTCTCAGTTCTTTATTTTTTGCATATGGGCACACTTACAATAAGGTTTAGAGTCTAAATTATAAACTAACATAGTATTTCATGATAGATTCCCTTTTTTTAATATTTATTTATTTATTTGGCTGATAGATTCTTAAACAGAAACCTAATTAACAAACTTGATATTGTTTCTCCTCAACTGACATTAGTTTCTGTTCAGATAAAATATTGTAGCAAACAAAATAAAACAAACACCAAAATGAAACAAAACAAAAACTTGATACAAAGTAAAAGTAGGAGACTTACCTGGCAGTCAGTGGTTAAGACACCATGCTCCCAAGGCAGGGGGCTCGGTTTCCATCCCTGATCCCTGGTTGGGGAACTAAGATCCCACATGCCACAAGGCGCGGCCTTAAAAAAAAAAAGTAAAAGTGTGAGTGTTAGAGGTCCACAGACCTAGCTAACTCCTACATATGTTTACATCTCAGCTTAAAAATCACTTCCTCCAGGAATTTTTTCCTATTCCCTGTCCCTTCCTCTACCTTCAAAACAGTCTCGGGCTTCCCTGGTGGCACAGTGGTTAATAATCTGCCTGCCAATGCAGGGGACACGGGTTTGAGCCCTGGTCCAGGAAGATCCCACATGCCGCGGAGCAACTAAGCCCGTGCGCCACAACTACTGAGCTTGCACTCTAGAGTCCTTGAGCCACAACTACTGAGCTCATGTGCCACAACTACTGAAGCCTGTGCGCCTAGAGCCTGTGCTCCGCAACAAGAGAAGCCACCGCAATGAGAAGCCTGCGCGCCTCAATGAAGAGTAGTCCCCGCTCACTGCAACTAGAGAAAGCCCACACGCAGCAACGAAGACCCAATGCGGCCAAAACTAAATAATAAAATAAAATAAATAAATTTATTTTTTAAAAAAACTAAGTCTCTAAGATCACAGATCATTTATCTGAAAAAAATGTTATTTCTGTGGTTTAGTCTGTACAACTTCTGGAAAATACTTTCTATCTTGATTTATATATAATCAAAAACTATTGTTCACAATTGGGAGAATCTACTTCAGTAACCTATTTTGGGTATTTTCTCATTACGGTAAATAATATATTATACTTATTTAATGTCTTATTTATAATGATGCTGTATGTTCCTTATTCATCTGTATATACAATAGATACATCTCTCTAGCATATAATCATTTAAATAAAGGCAAAAGATACACTCATGATTCAGAGAAATATATATTTATGTAGTTAAATATAGCATGCTGATCTTTTATAAAGCAATATAAAAGGAACAGAAAGTGTGCAAAAATGGTTTAACAGAATATAGGCTGTTTTGCAGAGAGAAAAACAACAACAATGCCTCTAGGCACCTTTATTGCCCAGTCATAGCAATTATCCTACCAGGACTGTTATTACTTGTGTGTTTCCTTATCTGGTCTAGAGCCTTGCTACTCTAAGTGTGGTCCTCAGCATCAGCATCACCTGGAGCTTATTAGAAATGCAGAATCTGGGGCCCAGGCCTACTCAATCAGAATCTACAATACAAATATGGCATTTTAAATTTCTATAAGCCATTTTAAAAAGAGTAAAGCTAAATGAATTTTAATAATATATTCTACCCAATATGTCCAAATGTTATTTCAAAATATAATCAATATAAAAAGTTATTGATATTTTACTTTTTCATAGGAATTCTCTGAAATCCAGTGTATATTTTACACTTACAGCACATCTCAATTCCAACTAGAAAGAAGTGGATGCTGTATTAGACAGCACAGATCTAGACTATAAGCTCCTTGAAGGCAGGAACTGTTTTATTCTGGTTTTATACACTCTGGTTCAGTCAGTGTCTAACAGGCACTCAAGGAATGTTTAATGAAGGAATACATTAATGAACTTGGATTAAAGTGGTTCAACCACTTACTAACTTTGTGACCCTGGGCAAGTCTGAAATTTTTCCTCCATAAAGGGGAGATAAAAATACCTACTTCATGGAGTTGTTATGAAGATTTTAAAAACCATCCCAACCTTCCCTCCAGTCGTTCTCTGTTCCCTAAATCTGGTTTGTTGTCATTATGGCTATCTGAAATTACATTAATTATTTATTGATGTTTGTATCTATTATGTCTCCACCATTAGACTTTACATTCCATGTTTCATCCATTGTTCTATCAGCATTCATTCACTTAACAAATGTTTATCAGGTGCTACTATGTTCTAAGCACTATTCCAGGCACTCAGGATACAACAATAAACATAAACAAAAAGGTCCTGTTATTATGACAAATCAAAATTTAATAAAAGAATTTACTATAAAAATTGATACAAACTCTGCATATAATACATATTCCAACAAGAAAATGAAATCTGATGAGCAAAAATTTAGATTAACTTGATTTTGAAATTAGAAGTTTGCATTTCAAGCTTAAAGTATACATTAGACGGGCCAAATTGAAGATAAATTGCCCCAGTTTAAAACTATACGTATGGGAATTTCCTGGTGGTCCAGTGGTTAGGACCTGGTGCTTTCACTGCCATGGCCCACTTTCAATCCCTGGTTGGGGAACTAAAAAACAAAAAACAAACAAAAACGCAGAGTGTGGTCAAGAAAAACTATATGTTGTTTTTGCTTTTCACTGTCTTGACCCAGAAACTAAATATAGTACCAAGGCTGTTCAAACTTGACAATATTTTCTATAGATTATCTCGTCATAACCATTCAGTGTTGCCCAACTCAATAAGTTATGATAATTATCTTAAGTGATTTTTTTTCTTTTTTAAGAATATGTTTGGAAGGGATCTCAGGCGACTGGCATAATTCAAGGATTTATTTTTCTAGGAAAACACTGAGCTAGTCAAAACAACCTATAACATCTAAGCCTGTTGCATTCTTTTTTTTTTTAATTTTTTTTATTTTTTGGCCGTGCCATGTGGTATGGGGGATCTTAGTTCCCCAACCAGGGATCGAACCTGTACCCCCTGCAGTGGAAGCTCGGAGTCTTAACCACTGGACCGCCAGGGAAGTCCCAAGCATGTTGCATTATAATGAGAAACAGCTTTTTTTTTTTTAATTTTGATTCTCCGATCAATCCATAAAGCTAAATCTAAGCCATAACGCAGCAGTAATAGTGTTAATAACTCATACGGAATCCAGAACACTGAGGTCTCAAACTAAGTCCCCAGTTGAGGGTAGGAATGAGAGTAGGGATGAAAGATTGGGGTAGAGAAAAGATAGGTACAGATTCTGAGAAGTAGGAAAAAGCTGAAGGAAATAGGGGAAAGCTCTGGTTTAAAAGAAGTCAAAAACGATAAACAGGAAATCTCTGGAATCTGAGATAGTCAAAACAACCTATAACATCTAAGCATGTAGATGACTTACGTCAATTGTCAATTGAAGACTGTGTTGCTTTAGCTCACAGGGGAATCACAGGAGGATTAATGCAAAACATACTGAAAGAACTTACTGATTTCAGTAAAGAAAAGAAACAAAAACAATTTTGGAATTACATTATAATTGTGTCAGCTCCCTACTTGGCCTCCGCACCACACGTCTTGCTGAAAAGGGCGCTCAGGGACTTCCCTGGCGGTCCAGTGGTTAAGACTCCTCGCTTCCTGGACTTCCCTGGTGGCACAGTGGTTAAGAATCCACCTGCCACATAGCACAGGGAGATCAGCTTGGTGCTTTGTGACCACCCAGAGGGGTGGGATAGGGAGGGTGGGAGGGAGACGCAAGAGGGGGGAGATAGGGGGATATATGTATATGTATAGCTGATTCACTTTGTTATAAAGCAGAAACTAACACACCATTGTAAAGCAATTATACTCCAATAAAGATGTTAAAAAAAAAAAAAAAGAATCCGCCTGCCAATTCAGGGGACATGGGTTCCAGCCCTGGTCCAGGAAGATCCCACATGCTGCAGAGCAACTAAGCTGGCGTGCCACAACTACTGAGCCTGTGCTCTAAAGCCGCAAGCCACAACTACTGAACCCGCATGCCACAACTACTGAAGCCCGCGTGCCTAGAGCCCGTGCTCTGCAACAAGAGAAGCCACCACAATAAGTCCGTGCACCGCAACGTAGGGTAGCCCCCGCTCGCCACAACTAGAGAAAGCCATGTGCAGCAACGAAGACTCAACGCAGCCAAAAATTAATTAATTAATTAATTAAAAAAAAAAAAAAACACTCCATGCTTCCACTGCAGAGGGTACAGGTTCCAGCCCTGGTTGGGGAAGTAAGATCCCTCATATGGTGCAGCCCAAAAAAAAAAAAAAAGTGTGTTCATTTCACAAAACTAGGGAGGTATGGTCACCATTTTGGGTGGGAATAAAAATAAGTAGGGGGCTTTCCTGGTGGCGCAGTGGTTGAGAATCTGCCTGCTAATGCAGGGGACACAAGTTCGAGCCCTGGTCTGGGAAGATCCCACATGCCGCAGAGCAGCTAGGCCCGTGAGCCACAATTACTGAGCCTGTGCGTCTGGAGCCTGTGCTCCGCAACAAGAGAGGCCGCGATAGTGAGAGGCCCGCCCCTGCTTGCCACAACTAGAGAAAGCCCTTGCACAGAAACGAAGACCCAAGACAGCCATAAATAAAATTTAAAAAAAAAAATGAGTAGGCATTAGAGATACAAAAATGGCAAATAACTTTGCTAAAATTGTGTAAGTGCATTTTACAAGAGACATTTTTCCAAGGCCAAAGTCAATGTAAAAAATGGAAACTCCTAGCCTGCCTACTTATCCTTTATTTGTTTTATCCTTTAATTGCCATAATTCCCACTACACAATTTTAGAGATGGAAGATGTAATTGTAGTGTAGAGCATTCTGAAGGAATACTATGAGTAGTTGATTGAGTTAAAAATGATACATGTACTGAGTACTTTGTAAACACCATGTAGTTACATACATCATTTTATTTAATCTGAAGAGACTGAAGCAGATTAAAAGGACAACTAACAAGGCAAGGGCATCAATCTATAAGGTGGATATGTAATGAGATCATGCAAACTGTATTTATCAGAGCTCCTCTCAGGAAAGAGTGGGTATTAAATGTAGGTGGAAATAACATTTTGATAAGCCACTTAGGTTGGTTGGTAAAATCAAGGGATATGCTCCAACAACAGCACATAGTCGGCAATTTGCCTTTGAAGGAGAGAAAGTTCCTTCCCTAAGTGAAGTATGTAATTTATGCTACAGCTGATTGCATGACACAATGCTGTACTGTTTACTCCTCATTTGACTTTTTTTTTTAATATTTATTTATTGATTTGGCTGTGCCGGGTCTTAGTTGCAGCATGCGAGATCTTTAGTTGCGGCATGTGAACTCTTAGTTACGGCATGTGGGAGCTAGTTCCCTGACCAGGGATCAAGCCTGGGTCCCCTGCACTGGGAGCATGGAGTCTTAGCCACTGGACCACCAGAGAAGTCCCCCCATTTGACTTCTGGATCCATTTTTCACCCTTCTCTACCCTCCCGAAAGCTGATCTCCAAGGACTGTACCTGGACTCCTTTACCCTCTGGCTTCTGGTTGGGGTTAGTCACTGGCAGGATATTAGAGGATGGTAAAACAGAGAAGTTGAGATATTTATCACTCCCCCCCCACACACGAGTTCACACACCCTACCACAACTTTGCCATAGTTGTGACAGTAGCTATGTTTCCCTATAACCACAGCTGCTGTTGGAGGGTGCATCCTCTAGGGCTCCCACTCTTGCTGGGCTCTGGTAAAACCATTTCTTCCCTTTGCCCCTTCAAGCCTTCAAGAAATGGGATTTCCAGCCTGTTGCTAGTCCCTGTGTGTTTCACCATCCTTGTGGGTTCCCTCAACCCTACCCCATCTCTGTAAATAGTTTCTTCAGAAACTCTTTTCAGTTAACGTCCCCACCCCTGCTCCAGTATGCCATGAGTTTCCTGTCCAGATCTTGACTAACACAAAAGGAGTCCTCCTTTTCCGCCCTTCTAACATACGATGTTCAGCCTAAGTAAATGTAGTAAAAAAAAAAAAAAAAAAAATGTTTTAAGGTAATTGCTCTGAAAGCCTGCCAAATCCTGAGCCTGTTTGGGGTAACCATATGTCTCAATCCAGCACCGGGGAGTCATGAACGCTAGAGCATGCTTAAATATACCATGCTTTCACTGAGCATGCTGACTTTCAGAGGTAAGATAATTGTGTCCTCAAGGAGCTTTCAGCTTAATAAAGAATAAATACAAAATAATCATAATACAGGATAACATAAAATTATCAAAAATATACTTTTAAAGGGTCAAATTCTGTTGGGAATTAAATTATCTTTCACAAAACTGCCAAGACAATTCAATAGAGAAAGGATCATTTTTTTTGACAAATAATGCTGGAACAATTTGTTATCCATATGCAGAAAAATATAAACCTCTACATTTACCTCACAGTATATACAAAAATTAAACTTGAACTATATCATAGATCTGAATGTAAGGATTAAAACTACATAAAACTTCTAGAAGAAAACAAAAGAGAAAAATCTTAGTGCCCTTGGGTATGGCAAATATTATTTAAATACAACAAAAAGTATAAAGAACACTTACAACTCAATGGTAGTAAGACAACCCAATTTAAAAATGGGCAAAAGGGTGCCACATATACTAAAGCAACCTAAATGTTCATCAACAGAGGAATGGATAAAGAAGATGTGGTACATATTACAATGGAATATCACCCAGCCATAAAAAAAGAACAAAATAATGCCACTTGCAGCAACATGGATGGACCTAGAGACTGTCACACTGAGTGAAGAAAGCAGACACAGAAAGACAAATATCATATGATATCGCTTATATGTGGACTCTAAAAAAAACGGTACAAATGAACTTATTTACAAAACAGAAGTAGAGTCACGGATGTAGAAAACAAACTTATGGTTACCGGGGGATAAGGGGGAGAGATAAATTGGGAGATTGGGACTGATGTATACACACTACTATATATAAAATAGATAACTAATAACCTGTTGTATAGCACAGGGAACTCTACTCAATACTCTGTAATGGCCTATACGGGAAAAGAATCTAAAAAAAAAAAAGAGTGGATATATGTATAACTGATTCACTTTCCTGTACACCTGAAACATAACCTTGTAAATCAACTATACGCCAATAAAAAAATTTTTAATTATTTTAAAAAACACAAAAACAAAAACAAATGATTACTAAAAAATCCAGGGACTTCCCTGACGCTCCCAATTCAGGGAGCATGGGTTGATCCCTGGTCGGGGAACTAAGATTCCGCATGCCGCAGGAACAAGCAAACAAAAAAAAGCAGTTACTGAGTAACTGCCAAAATGGAAAAAAAAAAAAAAAAATCCAGTCTGCAATTCCTCTTTCTGGACTTTTTCCTAAGAAAAAATAAAGTGGCAATGATACTCGCTCCAGAATTGTTTAAAATGGTGGTACTGTTGCAATATTCAAAATGTGTAACAATAATAGCATGCTTAAGTAAATTACGGTGCATTGGTACATTCAACCAAGGGCTTATTATGCCGCCATTAAAATAATCATTTGTCAACAATATATTGCATACATTGTCCTATGCTGTTACATAACTAGGTGCAGAAAGAATCCGAAATTATATCTGTGATATAGCTATATAAAATTTGTGAACTCAAGTGGACAAAACTGGAAGTTTATATGGAAAATGCTGTTTGAAAAGCAGTTTTTTCCCCTTCATTTCATTTTTTTATTTCGAATTCTACTAATGATGTTGTGCAACAATAATGTATTTTTAAAAAAAACAGTCGTTAGCTGTTACCTTAATTCGGTCCCACGGGCAGTAAAGGTTAGTTTATAATTCGCTGAACAACTGAATAAGACTTCAGATGCCTCCATTGATTGATACTTTACTAATTTGGGATATCCACAGAGTCGTTTTGCCGACTACAAATATAACAAACATTACGTGTAAATCGTGCTGCTGAAAGGTTTCCAGACATCACATGACCACCCACCAAAATGTGTGGGCTAAATGCACATCGATAATCATGGCAAAAATAACTACCTGTCACATAGGATGGGCATGTCAGACTTTTCTCCGCGAAAGGCTGCTGGTCCCAAGCTGCCTCTTACTTTCACCAGAATGAAATGGTTCCAGAATCCCAGGCAAGGGAGGATACTGTTCCCTTGCCCAGGAGGCTGGAAACTGCGCGTTGTGAGCGCAAGGTTTCCAAGGCCCCTCAGCCGAGATCCGCAACACTCGAGGATTCCCTAGTTGCTAGGTTTAGTTGCTAAGGCACCGACCGTCTCACAGGAAGAGGGGACGGTGCAATCGCTTTTGGCGTCGGAGCGAATCCTCTGGACACCGAACTCATTTGTTCCGGCAGGAAACATTCAGCTCCTCTAAGTGCGACGGGAAGACGAGGAGAAGCTGGGAGTGACGCCTCTGAGCCGCGGAGGATTGTGGGAGGAGGTTGTCTCCAATTTCTCCTCCCCCGCTCCCCCCCCCCGTCCCAGCCAAGATGTCTGACATGGAGGATGATTTCATGTGCGATGATGAGGAGGACTACGACCTGGTGAGGCGCAGGGAACAGAACTCTGGGGCCGGAGGTGGCTTCTGGCTTTAGGGGCCGAGGCGGCCGCGGCCTTTCCCCGTTGAACATGTGCTCCTTCCAGCCTCTCCCGGTGCAGTGACAGGACGAGTTTACCTCCTCCCCCTTCCCGCACCGGGCCCGGGCCCTGCCTCTCCAGCATGGGGGAAGGGAGGGTAAAGGAGGCAGCGAAGGGGGTCCCGAGCATTGCGCTCCAAGTCCGAGCGCCTCCTCCGTTTACCCCTGGCCTCCAGCGTCCGGTTCTCTATGCCTCCTCCCTCTTCCCTACCGCGCGAGCCGCCTTGGGGACCGTGCAGTGGTCTAGGCCCCGGCGATGCCCTTTCGGGCCCGGCATTCTCGGCCCCTCTTATTCACACTTGAATTGAGCGGGTGCGAAATGCTGGGAGAGGGGTCCGAAAACTAGGAGGCCTTACTGCTCCCAGGCCTGACAGCGAAAAGCCACTTGTGAGTCTCCTGGAAACAGAGCTTAATTAGTCTTGTCCAGGGTCCGTTTTGGTTTAAGGTAAAGGTGCAGTGGAGAACTGAGAGCAAGGCTAGCTTTAAAAAAAGTAGTTTAACTACTTGTTTAAAGAGAAAAGCTGTTGAGGAGGTTTTGCTTTTTGTTTGTTTGGGGTTTGGCGGGTGGGGTGGTATAAGGGGATTGACACATTGGCTTTTATCTTGACTTAGTAATTTACCCATATTCAAAGTTAAAAATATCAACAGTGTAGAACTAAACGAATTTCTGTAGCTGAATGGTGATTTTTAAAGATTCAAGGTTTAATTTATGAACAGATTTACAGGTTTTTAAAACTTCACTAACATTTCAAGTTGATATTCAAAAACATTACCTGTGTGGGAACTAAGAAAGATTATCTGGACCAAGAATTAGCGTCAACTTGGCTTTGCTTTTTATTTGGGGGTGTTTTTGTGCATGGTTCTTGTATATTATGGTGATGCTGCATTATCGTAAAGTTATGAAATAGATGCTTAGGGAAGTCTGTCTCATATTTTAAGTGCCGGAGAGTTATCAAGATATTAATATATCATTTTGAATTAGTGTAAATCTTTGTATAGTCGTTTCCAATTAATCTTTCCCTTTTAAAAGAAGGCATATTTGCAAAAGGGAGAGGGAAATGCTTGTTATTACCTGAAATTTATAGTAGAGGTGTTGATAATTCTTAAACGCAGAGTTTTGCTAGTAGTTAAGATTTCTGCCTTCCATTTTGGTTTCTTCAGATCAAGCCAGTTTTAGGCAGTGCTCTAAGTCCATTAAGAATATGTTACTTGTAATATTTTGTGCATTTTTATTTATTACATGTTTACTTATATTACAGGTATTTTTTAACTACGGAAGGGTTTCTTTTAACTGTTTTAACTAGTGTTTTTACATGTTTGTGCCTATCTGTTTTCTAAGCAATAGTTTTTTGAATGCATGACTTACTAGCACTATGAGTGAGACTCTAATGTAAGAATGACAATGAGAATCTTACTGTCCCATGAAGTACTCAGTTCATTTTCGCAAGGATTTTAATTAAACATACATGATTTAACTTGGCTGTGTTTCTCCAGCCTTTGAGGGCCTACAGTACATGTACAATATAAAATTGAACATGTAGTTTTAACCCTTTTTTAAAATTTCTTAACCAAAAAAAGTAAGATTTTACACTACCACATGCAATTAAATAATAATTCCCCGCTCCAGCATTCTGTTAAATAGTCCTCCCCCATATATCTCTTACATAGGTATCATATTAATTTATTTTTTACTTCCTTAGTTAATTTCCTTAAGCCACTATGTTTAAAAAAAAAAGATTAAGAGGGCTGGTTGCCATTTCATGCTTACATGTTGCCAAAAGAAAAGTTGTTGTTGTTTTTGTTTTTTAATAGTTATTTGCCTGGGTCTTTTCTGTTTGTTTGTTTCTTAGAATTTAAAGAGTCAGGATTGACTTGCTGTTTTAGGGAAACTTCTTTTTTATTAAAAAAGGTATTGTTTGTTGGAAAGTTTGCCATCACCTCATTTTAGTCAAAATGTTAACAAGAGCCATGAGTATCCTAACTACAGATATGTTCAGTATATATTTTATAAGTTGTCTGTTGATAAATTTTAATACCCTAAATCACTTCTTGTTCTTGCCCAATCTAGTAGAAATAGGTAGTTAGGATACCACTGGAAAAGGTAAAAATTTGTTTCTAAAACTATACTGTTTTATCAAAAAAAGTAAATAATGATTTGTGCCCAAGAGCTAAACGAGAATTAAGTTGGTTAAAAAAAGAAGAAACAAACATGAAATCAATTCAATATGCTTGATCTCTTAATTTCTAAGATCTTTTTGACTTTTATTTGAGGCAGAAGCAGGCATTTTCTAAGCATAGGAGTGAATGGAGAAGTAGAAGACGGTACTGGTAAATGTCTTTTAATCCAATGGTAATTTTACAGATTTATATACGATAGTGTTAATAGTAACAATTAATAATAATAAGTAATAACTATAGTGCCATTCATTAAGTTAATAAGGCCCTTGATAGATAAGTTAACTGTATTGTAATTCCACGGTTCAGCCCTTCTAGCATGAAGTTGATTAGTACTTCTAATAATCTTTTAGAAAGGATTTAAGACAGACTGATTTCATATCAAAAATTATTCTTTAGTAGTTCCTGTTATAGGTATTGTATATTTGAACTTAAATGTTATTATTAGAAAAAAAAATGTTGAAAAGGTAGACTAATTCTACTTGGTTAGGTATATTACTGAAATGTGAGCCTCATTATAATCACCTAGTCTGGTTTATAGTTGTGATTTGTGAATGAATGTTTACTAGTATTGTTATTCTTGTCTTAATAAATAGCTGTTTTAATGCCCTAGAAGTTTACTTCTTTTTTTCTGCTTTTTGGGGGGAGAGAGAAGAGTCTTAGCCATAGGATATCTTACAGAATCTCTTATTTGTCACACTTTAACAAGATCAGACAAATGTCATGTATGTTATAAAGAACCTTAGAACATGGTTTAGCAAATTAAAATATAACACTTCCATTTTTTAAAAAGATTTTTGAATTGACATGAATAGAATATACAGTTTGAAAAAGAAGTAGTAGATTAATATAGGACAGGGGCAAAAAATAGCTTCAGGGATTTGTGTGTTTAATATTAAGACATTCACTTGTCACTCATTGTACATATAAGGAACTTGGAGGTTATAGCTTATTTTATTCTGAGACTGTTGTCTCAGTCACTTACAGGCTTGACAAACAAAATGTTGGGGATCTTTAAGAACAGATTTTCAAACAATATACTTTTTGTGGTCTGGGCCATTGTTTTTTATGCTGTACACACATTGGGAATTCTGCATGTAGTCTTCACAAAGATGAAGTTTGATTATACAGTTGAGGCTTAAAAGAAACATGACAGGGAATTCCCTGGCAGTCCAGTGGTTAGAACTTGGAGGTTTCTTTGCCGTGGGCCCAGGTTTGATCCCTGGTCGCGGAATTAAGATCTCACAAGCCTCTCAGAGTGGCCAAAAAAAAAAAAAAAAACATGTTTAATTGTAAATAATTGGAAACACCCCCTAAATTATCAATAGTACGGGAATACTATTACTACTAATAAGGTAATAATAAATTATGATATATCCATGTGATGGAAAGTATGTCAGCATTTCAAACCATGCTTCTAAAGAATATCCAATGATATGAAAAACTTGATAAATTAGTCATTACTCTTGGGTGTAAGGGAGGACAGGAATACATGTCACACTAGCTTAAACTAAAAAGAGTGTGTATTGGCTCACGTCACCAGGAAGTGTAAATATGGCTGGATTCATGGCTCAGATAATGATGCTGGGTCTTTTTCTGTTTCTGTCTCTCTTCCTGGGCTGCTTTCCTCACTGTATTGGCTTAATTGCCTTCACATTATATCACAAGATCTTGTGATATAATGTGTTATCTTCCTAGTATTATAACCCCAAAGGCAAAAGAGTCTTCCTTGCTAGCTCTAACAGTGAAACCCTAGGAAGAACTTTTATTGATTCGCCCTAGGCCTGCATCGCCCTCTTCGAACCACTCAGTCCCTGTAGAGAGGGAGGATAGGTTGCTTGCCCTGCCCTGTGGGAGGAGCACTATAATTGAAAACCCTCACCTAGGAGAGGAAGAGTCGGTCACCATTGCTGTGCACATAGTGAACACATGTCCACTATAAATATGTAATCCATATTATGATTTTATTGGGTGGGGCTAAAATTTATTTTGCTGGGTGGGAAAAATATAGAAAAAATGTCTGGAAAATATGAAAAGTGTCAGGAAAATTCAAATGTGTTTCTTTCTTGCAAACCTTTCACAGTGAACCTGCATTTTATTGCTGGGGGGAGAGGGGATGGTTTACAGGGTACAAATGAACAGAAATCTTACTTTGATCTTGGCAGGGGGGGTGGGGCACCAAACAGTGATTTTTGTCATTGCTCAAAATTTTTTAGAGTTCTTCAGAACCTGAAGCATCTAGCTTTTTAAAATAGGTAATACATGCACATGGTTCAAAAACATGAAATGTTAAAATAAAATTTCCATTTTTGTTCCCTATTTGCCCAGTTCCCATTCCTCCCCATAGGTAACCAAATACACATTTTTATCCCACTCCCCTTTTTTAAACCAAGATGTAGCATATTATATATATTGTTCTACACTTGGTTTTTTAATTTATCTTGGAGATTATTTCATAGAACTATGCAGAGAGATTACTTATTTCTTTTTATAGCTGCACTGATTGCGTGGATGTACCATACTTTATTTAACCAATTCTCTATTGATGAGAATTTGGCCTGTTTCCTTTTGCTGTCGTAAACAGTGTGCAGCTTCTTTTTTTTTTTTTTTTTAAACTTGAGCTATAGCCAAGTTTTCTCCATTTTATAGGTGTCAAAAATTGTGTGAGTCAGGTTTGATAAATAAGTTGGGCCCTCAAACTGGATGATGCTGTTTTAGGTTGGAAACATCTAACTTAAGAATTTCAGAAGTGTTACTTAATAATCCATGTCAGTATAATTGGAATAATGTACCAGTAATTCACCACCTCTTAAAGTTACTACTTTAAAGAACATTGGTTTGAAATACAAGTTTGGGTGTATTTTCTAAAAGGCCTGTTGCATTACCTCATAGGTGTATCCTATATAATGAAATCAGAGAGGTTCAAACAAGGATAACTAATGATAAGGATGTCATTATAAGATCTCCCATAAGTAATGAGAGACAGCTCTTATGTGCTAACAATGAGATAAACTTTTTCACCCCTAATGTAAATCTGTAAAGTATGAATATCCAACAGAGTAAATTTCTACTTGTGTACTATGTCCCAAAATGAACACATGGATCTCAGCAAGAATTAGAGATCAACCCCCATAATTGACAGGAGAGGAACTGAAACATCCAGTGTAAGTGACTTACCTAAATTTACGTGACAAATTAGTGGCCAAGTCAAAACTAGAGCCCAAGTCTAATGACTTTAATGATGTCTTGTTGGAAAATTTAATTTGAAGACTGAAAGTTTAGGACAGATAAAAGAATGTTCTCATTTATACCATTGACAAATTAGGATCCGTTACCTTGAGTGAAATTTTTAAAAGTTTGGTTAATTTTATGAATGGCTAAACCACAGTTGGCTACCTAGGGCTTGGATTAAATCTCATCCTTAAGGATAATGAGACTTTGCTCTTTGCCCTAGATGCCCAACATCTAGTATAGCTGTCTAAACATGGTCAAGCCTTGGGAAGCATTGTTGATGGTGAGTCTTGTTTTCCTAGAGCACATTTCTTAAGACCTCTATTGGCAAGAGACACAAGTACATGAACTATGAAACTGACCCTGTTCAGCAGTGGCTACATTCCAACATAGAGTCAAAATTGTCCCTGCCTATTGTGTGTTGTGTTATTTTGGAACAGTCACCCACTTTTCATTTCAATTAAGCAAACACTTATTGAGCATTTTGTAATATACCAGGCTCTGGGGATACCAAGATGAGTAAAAGTAAGTTCTTGCTTTTGAGAAGCTCATGGTGGGGCAGGTGAGGGGAGAGGGGAGGTGGGAACAGCAAACACACAAGACTCCGTCTTAGAGACACGCATGTCATGTAGAAGCATGACTGAGGAGAAAATTTATTTTGCTAAGAAGAGTTGGAGAAAGAATCACAAGGTAAGCCTTGATGAATACCTTTCTCAGGATTGTTAGGGGTGGGGAGCATCATAGGAGAAAAGTGGGAAGTTTGTTGGAAGGGGCGGTGGATTAGAATTCCTAGCAGAGAGACCAGTGTATGCCAAAGCAGAGATGTTGAAGTGCATGGCATATTTGGGGGGAAGAAAGAATAGATTTGGTTGGTGTAGATGGGTACGTAATTGCTTTGGGAAGATGTCAGGACATGAGTTATTATGTAAGTGGGTTGGAACTATTATGAACTTCAGTGGATTTTTTTAAATCCCTTTAACACTGTTCAAGTGCTTGCTTTTTCATATATTGCTTAAATTCTTTGTTTTTTTTAAAGCATTCTTAATATGTAGGTTAAAATTTCAATTTCTCTTTTAAAAACATTTCATTTATACTTCTATAAATTATAGTTATCACCTCTTCATCTGACATAAGGGAATTCAGTTAGCAATATTTATTTAATACTTTTCCTATATTCCCTATTTTGACTAATGTTACTGTGTGTAACCAAGTCAGCAATAGTCTTTAGAGATAACTTTTCCCCTTTCTTGTGTCCATATGATGTGTCCTTTTTATTTTACATCCTTAACATCGCATATATTTATTCTATCCCCTTCCTCTTCTCCCTGTTCTACTACTTGGATCAGACCTTCATCATGTCTTGGCCAGACTGTTGTAAGAGTATCCAGTGGGCTACTTCATTACTACCAGAAGGCTCTTCTTAAAACACAGGTCTAATTCCCTATAAAACATTTTAGTGCGTCTCCATTTGATCTAAACTCCTGCTAGACTTGTACAGTTCTACTGTCTGATCCAGTTTATCTCTTATCAGCTCTACACACATCCTGTGTTTCAGCCCAGTCAGACTATTGATGGTTCTTCCAAATATGCGATGCCATTTCAAGCTTCCATGCTTTTGCATAGTTAATTGTTTTATTTCCGGTGCCTTTTCTCATCCCTGGGAACTTCTGTTCCTACTTTTAGACCTGGTTCAGGTAACTTTTCCCTCTTCTAACTCATTCAAGAGTAGTTGATTACTCCTCTTCTGAGCTGCCACTGTGCCTAGTATGTGTCTCTGTTACTGCTTTTATTGTGTTATATTGATGTTTCATTTTCATATCTGTCTCAGACCATGAATAGCTTGATGGGAAAGACTTAATTTGCATTCGTTGAGCAACATTTAATTGCTGGTTTATACTAAAGATCATTATCATTGAGTGTAAATAATAGATATAAATAATATATAATAGATATTCTACACAAAAGAATTATTCTAAAGACTTCTCAAAATATCTTCAGTGTAAAAATCATGCCAGTGTAGTAAGTGAATAGTTTGCTGTAGCGTAGTTTGTATTGATGGTGTGATTCACTGAGCTGCAAATGACAGGTTAGTGATGTCATGGAGGCTGCAACATGGTGTTGCAGATCATAACACAGGACTGCCTAATTATAAGAAACCAATCAGTAACGTATCAGCTGTGCCAATTCTCATGTATTTATACATTTCAGCAGTAACACTTAAGAATTGAATTGCAATTATTTAAAAAATATTATACATTTTACTTCTTAACCCATGTAATATGAAAAACCAAAAGAACATATTCACAAAATGCTGAGGGCTGGATTAAGTCTTATCTCAATTGTAGTGATTTGGGGGAGTTATGTAGAAGTTAGAAATATCATTAGCTGGAGCCAGTCAGTTCCCAGAAGTTGCAGGTAGTCAGTCTTGTACTACAAGAGACATTCAGACATGGTAGGAAATGTAAAGGTTCCTGCCTTCAACAATGTTATAATCAGTTCAGTAATTTCCAGTAATTGAAGTTAACCTTCTGGCAACTCCGTGTCCTACTCGTGTGTGCCTCTCAGCTTCTACTTACCTCATATCCTAGTCAGTTTTTTTTCCTAATCCGTTATGGGCCAAGAAACCAAAAATAAATGGGCTTTGAGTAAGAGTCCAGATTCTTAGACTTGGTGATAGATGTAAATCAAAGATATTTTGCTTCCAAGTTGAGGGGTACATTCTGAAGATTTGGGTTGCAGAAAAGTCATTTTCTGGTTCTAGCTATTCCCATATATTATTGAACAGTTACTAGAGAATAACTGAGAAGAACTGATTTCCAAAGGTGTAGAGTAGGTTTTATAGCTATGATTCTTTACTCCCAAGTCTTCCCTGAGGAGGTGACGCTTAAGCTGTAATGATATGCAGTGATTAATGGGATGAAGAGAGGTAGAAAGAAAAAGGAATGGCATGTAAAGGTGAGAACAAGTTTGGCAACTTGTGAGGTAAGGCCAGGGTGGCTGCAGCAGAGTGAATGAGGGAGAGCTTGACAGGAGATATGGTTGGGTGCATAATCGAGTCACATTTTGGTGATTTTTGAACTTGATTTTAAGAGCAATGGGAAACCATTTTTGAGAAGAGGAATGAGATAATTTACATGTTATGAAGATTATTCTGGCTGCTTACCCTAAGAAGATTGGAATTTGAAAGTTAAAGAGGAGAATGGGAAGGTTATAGTCTCTGGAGAGATGAAAGTGGCGTGGTAGACTAGGGTGGTGGCGGGGTGGGGGGGGAGTGGATGGACTTGGGATTCATGTTCAAGGTAGAATCAGTAAGGGCTTTTTATGTTCCAGCGGTATGATTGCTTTTAGCTGTTTAGCTACCTCCCGTTACAGTTTCGTGTCTGCTGTTCTCTTTTCCCCTTTCTTGTTTTGTCCAGCATGCAAACTCCCATTTATCTTTCACAACCTGGCTCAGAAGCCGTTACTCTCATAACATGATTTGATGTATACACTTGGCTTGTTCATTATTTATTAATTGCTTTTTTAGTTTAATCAGTTTTATTGTAGTCAAACCTAAATTACAGGGTTAGGAAGTGAATGAGTGATTATGAACTTTACGCACTACTCAGAATTTGATCCCAACTCTAAGAGAAGTGTTCCAGAGGATTTTCATATGTTGAGCATAACTGAATTCCTGATCTTACATTTGTGAGACAGAGTGCCAGTGTTTCACAGGAAGTATCTTTATACAAGGAAATAATTATCCTCCAGAGGGCGCACATTACAAAGCCATTGTGGTCAGCTAAAACTGATTCTATACTAAGATCAAACACCTCCCTCCATCTACTGGTCATAGGAAAAATTTGTCTTGTGTTTACATATTTTTGAGCTTTCTAACACTACACTCATGCACCTTTTTTCTTTCATGTGCCTTTATGAGACAATACAAAATTTCTCATAAGTATCTGCAAAAAAAGTTTACCTGTACTTGGATTTAGAAATAGCTGTTCTTGTCTTTTTCTGTTTACTTTCAGGCACAATTCTGAATTTGGCATAAACTTGCCCTTTGTAATGACTCTTAGCTGAAGGAAATAATCTCTCTTCCTAAAATAATAGTTTTTACTACACTAATTTATGTATATTTTATAATCCTCATCATTAAATTGAATATCATATCCTGGAACTATTTTTGATTTGTTATAAAACTAAAGTATGTTAATATAACTAAACAGCTGTTGAGTAATGTGGAATGCACATAAAGCAAATATTCTTATAAACATAGTTATATTTAGTAATAGACTACTCTGCTATATATAGATTACCATCCTGGGTAGTTAGGCCATGTTAGAATAATGAAATTTAGACTTAGGGAGTAGCAAAAACTAGATTATGGAACTAAAGATGAATAGTTAACATTTACATAATGATTAGTATTTACAGTGATTTTTCTCAGGTTCCATTATCAACAAAAGGTTAACCACCTCAGAATTGAAGATCATAACCAATATTTCTTTACAATTTGCTTTTGTGTTGATTCTATGGAAATCATAGTTTTGACCTGAAGGAAAGAAATGATTCTACAGTAGTTCAAGACCCCCGGTGGTTGCCTGAAACCGAGGACAGTACTAAACCATATATATGCTATGTTTTTTCCTATACATACATACCTATAATATAGTTTAATTTATAAATTAGGCACAGTAATAGATTAACAAGAATAATAAAATAGAACAATTATAACAATATACTGTAATAAAAGTTGTACGAATGTGGTCTCTGTCCTTAATCAACTCCTTCAGCTTTGCCAGAAATGTGACAATGACTTCTTCATTAGCAGATGTAGCCTCTCCAGTAATTTTTATATTTTTCAGTCCAAACCTGTTCCTGAAACTATGCAGCCATCCCTTACTTGCAGTAAATGGCTTGGTGTCACTCATTTCAGGGAACCCTTTGCTGAAGTCTTTGTATAGGCTCAATGTTTTCTGGCATAATACATTACCATCAGTCAGAACATGTTTTCTGTTCACGTCCTTCACCCACAAATTTAATGCCTTTTTCATCTTAACTAAGTACTTTTCACACACTTTGGCCGTAACTTCTGCAACAGCAAAGCTAGCACAAATTTCTTTTTTCCTTCACAATTTCATGGATAGAAGATTCGTTCTTACCATGGATCTTAGCAACCTCAGCATACATTTTTTTTCTTTTCCTTAAGTTGAGAACTGTCACCTTTCCAATTAAAAGAAGCACTTTAGGGCCTCTCTTTGGCATATGTGAATTTCTACGTTTGAGCTTTGGGGCCATTATTAAGTACAGTAAGGGTAACTTGAACACAAGCACTGTGATACCACAATAGTGGATAACTGAGCCTGCTGTTAAGTGACTCGCAGGTGGGATATGCTGGACAAAGGGATGATTCACATTCAGGGTGGAACAGAGAGAGATGGCAAGAGATGTCTTCGTGCTACTCAGAATGACTCACAATTTAAAACTTATGAATTGTTTATTTCTGGAATTTTCCAGTTTCCATACCTCAACTGATGGAGCAACTGAAACCACAGAAAGTGAAACCACGGATAAGGAGGGACTACTGTATTCTGCTATCCACTTGATTTTGGGTTTTCCCCTTGTTATTTAAATAATGGTTAAATATCAATGGGATTTCACCTATGTAATTAAATTGTTTTGTTTTTTATAAATGTGCGGATTTTCGCTTAACAGTATTCACATTTTAGCAATGTGTGAGTTTCTTTTCTTTTTTTCCTTCATTTTAATATCTCTTTCTAACACACAGGAATACTCTGAAGATAGTAACTCTGAGCCAAATGTGGATTTGGAAAATCAGTACTATAATTCCAAAGCATTAAAAGAAGATGACCCAAAAGCAGCATTAAGCAGTTTCCAAAAGGTTCATATTTTTTCTGGCTGATTCTGTGTCTTATATTTTTCTAAATGATGTCTTAAGTAAATTCCAAGTGATTTTATCTCAGTAATATGTTTGGATACTTAGTGATAATCCTGTAAAATAAGTTTGCATTATGCAGCAAAAGCAAATATTTCAAAAGGGCTTATCCTTTTGTTTTTTCCAATCAGGTTATCTATAAAGCAGGGCCATTGTCCTGAAAAGCTAGTATGGTTCTGGCAGAAAGAGAACCAACATGCTGGTCAATAGTTATTATCCCTGCACTCGTGGTCCTTTGTCTTTTGGTGACAAATCACACAGGTGTGGTTTCATTATTAAATAGTGTGATTTCTTTACTATTGATAAACTTTTGGGTTATTCTTACCAGCGGATTATTCAGAGGAATAAAAAGTACTTCTGGGATTGTATAATCAAGAAGTAGTTCTTATTTAATCTTTTGATGAAGAAACTTCAAAATAAGCTCACTTATCCTTAAGTAAGCATTTTAAGGCTGGTTTCTTTTCTTAAGCCTATTAAAAATGACATTGAGAAGTAGAGTTCTTGGGGCAGTGTTTTTCATGTATATAATGTAAAATTAGTTTACAACTTCGATATTGAGTGTCATTAGAAAATAATGGTATTAAATTATACTGGAAGTTTCTTCTTTTTTTAGGTTTTGGAACTTGAAGGTGAAAAAGGAGAATGGGGATTTAAAGCACTGAAACAAATGATTAAGATTAACTTCAAGTTGGTAAGATTTGTTTTGAGAGGAATTAAACTGTTAATGAAATTCTGTACTTAAAAACCTCATGGCAACAAAATGTCATTATATCTACTTCTCTAAAATAATTCTGTTGATATGTTTCCATATTTAGCCTACTTTTCATTTGTGACTACAGTAGTACTAAATTTTAAAAATTCTGCATAGGATACAAAGTTTTCTGTTTAAGAAAACTTATCTTTTCGATACATGGGCAGTATTTAGCTGCATTATTAATAGAATGACTTTTCGCTGCCAGGCTAGCTCAGTCAGTAGAGCATGAGACTCTTAATAGAGTGACTTTTCAACAAACTATTAGTGTTTATTTAGGAGTTCTGAGGTTCTACTTTTTATTACAAAACGTTCCTCTTCCACTGATTAGGGCCAAAACCTAAAGAAATCTACTATCTTAACATACTAGCAGTCGTTTATAGTTTTTTGTTTTTGTTTTGTTTTTTTTTAGAATTTTTTTTTTTTTAATTTTTTTTTTTTTTTAATGCTATTCTTCTCTGCTTACATTCTTTTTATTTATGTATGTATGTATGTATGGCTTTGTTGGGTCTTCGTTTCTGTGCGAGGGCTTTCTCTAGTTGTGGCAAGCGGGGGCCACTCTTCATTGCGGTGCGGGGGCCACTCTTCATCGCGGTGCGCGGGCCTCTCACTATCGCGGCCTCTCTTGTTGCGGAGCACAGGCTCCAGACGCGCAGGCTCAGTAGTTGTGGCTCACGGGCCGAGTTGCTCCGCGGCATGTGGGATCTTCCCAGACCAGGGCTCGAACCCGTGTGCCCTGCATTGGCAGGCAGATTCTCAACCACTGCGCCACCAGGGAAGCCCCGTTTATAGTTTTTGAGCCCGTTTAAATGTATGCCACCCGTAGGATTTGATTTTACCATTTTACCTTGAGCCAAGATGGGAAGCAAGTGAAAGGAGAGGATTATTTGTATTTTGTGTTATTTTGCCTACCTTCCTTCTCTACCTTTTATTTGCTGTAGTAGCGTCTCTGAATAAGTTGTGGTTTACAAGAGTAGTTTCAGCTTCCATCCCTGCCGCCTCGTTTTTGAGTTAGATTCAGAGTCGGACTCATGTTTCTGTGTAGTCCTCTTGGGCAGTAAAAAGTTGGAAAGGTTTGTTGTCAGCTGCTCTGTGCGTTCACCACTGCAAATAAAAACCAGTAAACCTAATCGTCCCTCGATCTTTAATTACAGTAACATAATTTTTGAAAAATTAGCTTTAAAGTTATTGTGGCATAAGGAAATGAAGTCAAAACTAACTTTTTGCTAAAATTCTATTTCAGTATCAAGATATAATCTCAAAGTTGGGACAGTCATATTTCTGATTTCCATTTTGCTAGGAGATACGTTCTATCACTTGGGTTTTAGTGGCTCATTGAGAGGGTGTTACCTATTATTTACCCCCACGTGGTGCTGGTATACTTGGAAATGAAAGTAGTTTGATGTATATTGCTAAAGCTTTTCTCATTGTTCTATCTGTTTCTTCTCACCTACCCCTACTAGTTTTCTTTTTTGTAATTCACTTGCTTAGAACGTTTCAGGGAGTCTTCTCATGTTTTTCTTTTCTTGTCCTTCATGCTATATACCAGGGCAGAACATAGTCATAAGCAGAAAAATTACAGTGTCATTTGTTTATTCTTCACCCTAATAAATTTACATGTTCTGTTATTCAAGAAAAAAAGCATTATATCTGCCATTGCTCCACCTCTGTGATTAAAAGTAGAGTATATTGTTAATCCCAATAAAGAGAGGGATTAACAGCACTTGGAGATTGTGGGGACTGTGGATGCAGGTTATAAGGTTAGACTCATAAGTTGACTTATATGATATGCTCTGAGGGATGATAGAACCCTCTGCCAAAATATTTAAGTGCTGGAAATTTCACTAATAGTCCTTTATTTCCTCAGATCTTTCATGTTTCCTGGAATAACCACAGTAATGCAAATAGTCCTGCAAGGAATAGCAACAGTAGCTACATCTGCTATTGAGTAGAGCCTTAGGTGGGAGGACTTTTCTTGATAGTGGGATGAGTACCTGGGCTTGAAGAGATTCTTTCACTTCACATTTTAATATAAGAGCCTGCCAGTAATAGGGAGAGAAGAAATACATAACTATTATCAGAGAGCTTCCTGATGAAGGGGTAAATTTTTAGGAAAGAATATTTGAAAAGTAGGACTTATTTCTATCTTTTGGTTTATGAATATTTTAGTAGTTTTTGTGATTTAAGTAAATGTGCTTGTTGTGCCGTGAGGAACAATATCTGAAATTTGGAAAATCTATAAGTGATACTTTTTCAAAGCCTAACTTCAAAAATTTGATTCATTTACTGAGTAATCTAGTAATTTCAAATTTAAGCTAAGATGTTTATAATGTTTCTGTCATATAGTTTCTCTATTATTGAAAAACTATTATTTTTCAATTAGCTAGTAATATGTACTATAATCTTAATCATGTGTATATATCTTAGTAAATAAATATGTACCTAGTAATGCGTTTTTCTTCCCTCACAGACAAACTTTCCAGAAATGATGAACAGATATAAACAACTATTGACCTATATTCGGAGTGCGGTCACAAGAAATTATTCTGAAAAATCCATTAATTCTATTCTTGATTATATCTCCACTTCCAAGCAGGTTAGATTCTGTTTTTCCCTCTTAGTGCTTATCAATATGTTTATCATTTATACTAAGGGCTTTGTTGTTTTGTTTTTAAGGCCTAGAGGTTTTATTTAAGCAGTTATGCTCGTTTTTATTTTTAGTATGCTTTAAAAATAATGTGTATTTTATTCTTGATTGCAGTACTAATTGTATAATATTAAAAGATTATAACCCTAGCTTAATCTCTTTAAATATCATCTTCAGATACTAACAATCTGCATACAACTTTTGCAGGCTTATATTAGACTCCCATACAGTTACTATCACAGTTCCTTCTAATAAACTTCATCAGCACTTCATCTAGCCACCCTGAGCCGTGAGTCATAGGTGGTTTGTGTAGATTTGATTAGATAAAGATCCTTGTGAGGAGAACCTGTACTCATATCCATTAGTAATCGGCATTACTCATTAGGTGTTCAATTCAATAAGTGCTACTATTACAAAGAATAGGTGGATGATGGATGATGAAACTACAGTGGGTATGGGGAATGATAGTGCTTTCATTATTCTAGTCTTTGATTATTAAGAAAAGCAATGATTATTTTATTGCTGAGGTAATTTTTAATTGGACTGTTTGTTCATATTCTTTTAAGCAACATAGTCCTAAGTTTCAGCTTTCTTATGCTATGATATTTGAGCACAAGAAGTATTTTCTCTATCACGTAGCATTTCTTAGAACGTTTGATAACTTTCCGTACTCAAAAAATGTTCATCTCAGAATCAGTGTCTTTCATTCTGTCTTTTCTGCTGTTAAAAATGTTGTTTTTATTTCTTGAGGCAGTTTATTTTTACTGTTTATATCTAAAATATATGTAATGGAAATAGAGGAAGATAAACTTATGTTCAGAACATTAACACTTAATGGCACTAATTCTAGAGTTCTTAAATATCAGGGGGCTTTTCTTAAGTGGAAAAATATTTTCTGAGTTTCACAAACGAGTGTTATCAAAACATTTTTTTGTACATTATTCATAAATGGTATGCCAGATATTGGGGGGGGATTAAGTAATTTAAAACTTTAAGATTGTGTGTTGCTTCATGCTATTATATGTAAGCTTTTTGTCTTTTTGAAAGTAAGTATAGATAATAGTTGGGCAACACTTGACTTACTGTGCGATCAGCAGTCGTGAATAAATAGGCAACCTTTTCTGAAAGTATCAAGCTTTCCTGTTCTCATAGCCCTCTTACCTCTTGATCCTGTTAAGTAGAGACCTAGAGAATCAGGTATTCAAACAAAGGTATAGCCAGAAGCGGGGGGGAGGGGGACAGAGGAGCTTATCATAATGCAAAAGAAACAGCAATTTCCATTAAAAAAGTTGGACTTATGAACTGATGGTGTTAGACTCAGCTAAAATTGTGCTAGACTTTTCCCTCCACTCAACTCCAAGAGTTTACCAGTAACTTAAAAGCTTATAGTCCAGTTAATTGATTAGTGGCATTTATAGAAGAATTTTTGAGGGAAGAGGCTTATTCTTTGTTTCTTTAACAACTTACTTAGCGTTTGCCATATAGTAGGCACCAAGTAAGAGTTGAGTGCATAAGATATATACTATTAATAATAAACAGCACACCTAGTTCTATGTGCATGTCATTTACTTTGCTAATATAGAACAAGTTATTACATTGAAAAGGACAAACCTATACTACTAGAGCATTAGACATTTTCTGGGTTTTATTTTTTTTAACGCATAAAAACACATCTTGGCACTTTTTGTAAATTTGGTCTGTACTTTGCTAAGGTTTTGTTAATTTTGTGGACTGTCACAGACATTCAGTAAGATACAGATAGTGTATCTTATGTATATTAAAGTTCAAAGATGCACTTTTAGTTTGCTCAAATTAACTTTATTAACAGGTACAAATTTGCTGTTTACAATTATAGAATTCTGATTTTTTATGTCAGATGGATTTACTGCAGGAATTCTATGAAACAACACTGGAAGCTTTGAAAGATGCTAAGAATGACAGACTGTGGTTTAAGACAAATACAAAGGTAACAATTATAATTACATTTTTTTCTTTTGAAGAGTGGGCAGGTATCCTTGATAAACTCTATAAAGATGCACCTTCTGTTGAAATCTTTTAATTTTAATAATTTTATTTTTTTACAGCTGGGGAAATTATATTTAGAACGAGAGGAATATGGAAAGCTTCAAAAAATTTTACGCCAGTTACATCAGTCCTGCCAGGTAGCATTCTTTTATTTTTTCTTAATATTTCTTCATAATAAAAAAGCATAAGAAAAAATTGAATTTGAAACATTGTTTAGGGATGTTTTTGTTCAAGCATCATTGCAAAAATAAAATTTGGAAAATAAGTTACCAGAAAGCTAATTTTTTCTGAGAATTACATTTCTTCCTCCTAGTCCTAATTTCAATCCTTATCTTTGTAGAATGAGGCATAGGTATCAATAAATGAACAGACCAGTCATTAATACTAAGAATAAGCCTTTCATATTTAATTATGTACCCTATGAAAATTGGAAAGGATATTATAGACATACATCATAAAGATATTTTACATTCTAGTTTTCATGTATGAATCCTCTGTAACACCACTGTCCCATAGAACTTCATATGATGTTAGGAACATTCTGTATCTGCGCTCTCCAATATGGTAGCATCAGGTACATGTCATCAAGCACTTGAAACATGACTAGTGAGATGAAGGTACTGAGTTTTTAATTTAATTTAAATTTGGATAACCATGTGGTCTGGACAGTACACCTGTATAACTTTCTAAATATGAGCTGTAATTTTGTATTTCCTTTTTTGTCTTGATCAGTAAGTTACTTGATATTAGTTTAAATATTATATAGAAATACTGTTTTAAATATTTTTATGCTCTTTCAATGCCATGTACTCTTATTTTAATTATATATTTTATTTCTGTGAATGGGTAAAAAGTTAATCAGAAAAGTGTTCTAAATCATCTGCAGATATTTTCATTTAATAATTTTACCTTTTTTTAGTTTTTAAGAACAGGAAAATGTTTTATATTTCATAATAGGTTTGGTTTATAAGGCAGATCAGTCATTTATGGATTGTTTCTTATCTATACATTCTTAAGGAAAGCTTAGTCTGATACATAACCAGCTGTGTGTTCACTTCCACATGAAATGAAAATGGTTGAGAAGGCATTTCTAATTTTAAAAAGTCTTACAATATATACATAAGGAATACGAAAAAGCCCTCTGGGGAAGTTTTTGCTTGGTTTATTTCAGAACATAAGGAAAATGCCATCTGGATTGTAAATAACATTAAAGCATAGAGAGATGCATAATAATCTGAACGTACAGATTGTCTTACATATCATATTTTTTAGTCTGGTTGTGACTCGTTAATGAATAACAAATAAAGGAAAGTTTTAAGTTGGAAGACCCAATAAATAATAAATTTTGGCTTTGTGTATGTCAGTGCTTGATATTATGATTATCTGACTGTTGACCATATTCTGTTTTTCATGGCCTGTGTTTTGTGGGGTGTTGGTCATCTTTCAAAGTCGAACTCAAATCTCCCCACCTTTGTTATTCCTTTGACATCCCCCAAGAGAATTAGTCCTTTCTCTTCCATTCTTGGCACTTGGTTCATACTTAACTAGAGTTATTATCATTTATATTATAATTTATCTGTTGACAGATTGGTCTTCTAGGTTGTGAACTTTTTGAGATCAGGGACATTGGCTTATTTAAATTACCTGGCACTAGGAAGGCACTTGGGAAGTGCTTTTGATTGAATCAGTGGATCTGAAGTAGTTGTGAAGATTTGGAGAAGACCATTCATAATCTCCTAGATAAAACAAAACATTGCAACTTTTATACATAAAAAAATACCTCTGGCCACTTTTTTCCTATTGAATGACTAGGAAATACAAAAATGACTAGAAAATGGGTTCCTTTTTGGCCATTGAAGGTCATGTTCTTAGTAATCTAGGTCCCAATTGAAATTTGTAATGCATTTTCCCACAGAATTAGTATTATAAGTGTAAGGTTCTCAGGGTAACTCAAGTAAAAATCACTAGGTTGACTCTGAATTCTGTCTTGACTAAATGTTCATTATTTGCTTTCCTAGACTGATGATGGAGAAGATGACCTGAAAAAAGGCACACAGTTATTAGAAATATATGCTTTGGAAATTCAGATGTACACGGCACAGAAAAATAACAAAAAACTTAAAGCACTCTATGAACAGTCACTTCACATCAAGTCTGCCATCCCTCATCCACTGATCATGGGAGTCATCAGAGGCAAGTTTGGTTTGGAAAGGGTGGGCAGTGTCATGGGAAGATATCAAGGTGTCCTTACATATGATTGAATGACTCTGAAGGTGGTTTGTTTTAGTGAAAATAAAAGGCAAAGTAGTGAAGTCAAAGAAATGATCTAGTCTTAGAAGGGAATTAGGATGAATTTTTGTCTGTGTAAAAGTTACATCAGTAAAGATATTATTAAAAAAAATTCACCATCAGAAGTTCTATTGTTGAATTATAATGATATATATATATAATTACTTTCTTTTTTAATGATTTATTTATTTTTTATTGAAGTATAGTTGATTTATAATGTGTTAATTTCTGCTGTACAGCAAAATGACTCAGTTATACATATATATACATTCTTTTTTATATTCTTTTCCATTACGATTTATCACAGGATATTGAATATAGTGTGCTGTGCTGTACAATAGGACCTTGTTATTTATCCATTCTATATGTAATAGTTTTCTATTAACCCCAAACTTCCAGTCCATTCCTCCTTCCCCGCTCCCCCTTGGCAACCACAAGTATGTTCTCTATGTCTGTGAGTCTGTTTCTGTTTTGTAGATATGTTCATTTTTGGCTTTATTTTATATGAGTGATATCATATGGGATTTGTCTTTCTCTTTCTGACTTACTTCACTTAGTATGATAATCTCTAGTTGCATCCATGTTGCTGCAAATGGCATTATTTCATTCTTTTTTATGGCCAGGTAGTATTCCATTGTGTATATGTACCACATCTTCTTTATCTATTCATCTGTCGATGAACATTTGAGTTGTTTCCATGTCTTGGCTACTGTGAACTGCTGTGAACATAGGGATACATGTATCTTTTTGAATTATAAGTTTCTCTGGATATATGCCCAGGAGTGGGATTGCTGGATCATATATGGTAATTCTATTTTTAGTTTTCTGAGGAACCTCCATACTATTTTCCATAGTGACTGCACCAACTTAACATTCCCACCAACAGTGTAGGAGGGTTCTTGCCTTTCCTCCACACCCTCTCCAGCATTTGCTATTTGTAGACTTTTTAATCATGGCCATTCTGATTGGTGTGAGGTGGTACCTCATTGTAGTTTTGATAAAATTACTTTCTACTTCAACTGAGAATAAAGATTTGCAAATGCTTGTTTGGCTGATGTTTAATGAAGAGCTTGCTTTTAAGAATTAAAGTATGTGCCCTTTACACACTTCAGGAGCTATTTCAAGATATAGAATTAAAAGACTGGAAGCACTGAAATAGTTTTCATTTGATTTTTATAAAGTGTTCAATCTTGTTATTACAGAACTGAAAATGTGCTCTTTTCTCCTGTTTTATTCTTTACAGAATGTGGTGGTAAAATGCACTTGAGAGAAGGTGAATTTGAAAAGGCACACACTGATTTTTTTGAAGCCTTCAAGAATTATGATGAATCGGGAAGTCCAAGACGAACCACTTGCTTAAAATATTTGGTCTTAGCAAATATGCTAATGAAATCGGGAATAAATCCATTTGACTCACAGGAGGTATGTTTGTGCTCTAATTCTTCATTTCTATCAGCTATCCCTTGTGAAAATAAATGTATTCTTTCTTTGTACATACATAGTTAATTCTTCTTCTTTTTTTTTTAACTGTTTAGGCCAAACCTTACAAAAATGATCCAGAAATTCTAGCAATGACGAATTTAGTAAGGTAAGCTTTAATATTTCAGTTAAGGTAAATTACCTTAAAGCAGTGAATAAATAGGAGAGAGGAGAGAACTTTTCAGAATTCAGTTAATACTCAATGTTTGCTCTCTTGTATTTTGTCTTGAAGTATACCAAAGTTGATGACATTTTTGAAGTCATTTATTTTACTGTTTCTGTTAGTCACGAGATTTTATAAGTATTCATTATCTGTGTGAGTGTGTACACACACTGTTTTTCAGTAGAAAGCTGTAGAGGTTTTAAAACAATTTCACAGTGTTACAGTTTCTACCTGCCTTAATCCGAAATGAAATTATGAATTGGTCTATATTAGTCAAGAATTTTCAGTAAGACAGTTTCTTTACTTGTATATTTTCTTAATTGACAAGATTAAAAATCACTTTAAATAAATTTGCCTCAGCTAAATTTCTGACGTAAGGAGCAGCAGAGGTGTCATACTGGTAAGAAATCTAAGGATTTATTGTTGCCTTTTGTGGAGAAAGATATGACTAATTATAGCTAATGACTGAAAAACCTGCCATAATCAATTAATATTAAACAAAATTAAAGAAAATGAAACCAAGCAAAGAGCCTAGAAAAGACCTGTTTTGGTAAAAGAAATCAATGAGCAAGAAAAATTTTCCTCTGGGCCAGGAATAGATGGAGCCTAGGCTTTAATGGGCTTTCTTTATAGAAAACTGAGGAACTTATTAAGTTTCAAGTCCATTGTTTAGATTGTATGGCTGAGTACCAAGACAGGAAGAATGTAGTTAGGGACATGGGGTAAGGTTGGGTTTTTTTGTTTGTTTTCAGGTACATGTAGGTAATTTAGATGACCAGACATTCTCTTAATAGTCTTTTTTTAATTTAAAAAAGTACTGTTAGGCTATAAATTATGAGTCACCTACATATAAATTTTATATACCTGGAGAGAATAGCTTATTTCATAATACTGTTTAAGCTTCTATGTAAAATGTCCTCATTTACTTTGTTTTTATTTGGCTATGACTTTTACAAGTTACTGGGCTTTTTGTTTGTTTGAAACCTTAATTTTAGCTGTAAAAGATAAGAAAGATTTTATTTTAAGTGGACTACGAATGGTTAGGGGGTAAAAAACCTAAACTGCAACATTAAAAAATCAGTTTCTTTTTTATTGTTTACTTCTTTAGTTTATCTTAATATATATTTGTTGAATTAAGTTGATTTTAGTTATGAAAGGAGGCTTCTCCATCTTTGTTTCAAATAGTGTATTCTACCTACATTTGGCCACATTAAGAGATTATTCGTTTAGAGGTTAGCTTCATAATACTTTAAAAAAATGTTTATTAAGTTAAATTGCTAAGCAACAGTTTAACTTTTAAAACTCTTAAAGAAATATTGAGGGAAAATTTTGCCCTAGACATTAATATTTTGTTGAAATTAAATTGGTTAAATGCATTAAATAGATTAAAGTACTGATTTATCAGACCTTTAAAAAGTAATGGCTATATTTGTATATTTATTACGTCTTACAGTTTACTCTAGTGAAGCGTCTGTATTGGAACGCTAAAACTTATTTTAATGATAAATTTTGAAAGAAGTGGCCTGTGGTGTCCCACATTTTGTGTAAGATTTTTTTTTTAAGCCACTTAAATAGTGGAAGAATGTCTTTTGGTTAAAATATATGTGTGTGCAAGTGTTTTCACTATTTGAATATATCCTCCTATAGTATTATATATTACAATAATATATTTGGGGTAGGTAAGAAAAGTAATGCTTCCTAATTTTATCTTCCTAGTCAGTTGCCAGCAGAATAGAGGAAAATAATTCCTGTTGAAGCACTTGAATCACCTGTCCCTAACATGAAGTTACATTGCGACCCAACAGATGGAAGCACAGCAGAGGGCGTGCAGAATGGCTGATGATATGTCTTACATATAAAGCAGACAGTGGTGCCATATCCAGAAGGTTGGCTTCTTCCTTCTCAGCACCTTTAGCAATCCCCATAGTGCCTCCGAGAGTAGATAGTAGACATCTCAGAGAATCATGAATGTAAATCAGCCTTTGGCCTTCTGCAGCAGTGTCCATCACTCTCTACTTTGTGTGTGTATCCCATTTGGCACTAATTATCTGCCACCAATCTTTCTGCTGTATAGCTCAGTGGAATTTTAAGGCTAGAGAGAATTGAGAATCACATGTTCCCTTTAAGAAGTTTTGGCAGTTGCTGGTACCTTTCTAGAAGATAAAAATTAGGAAGCTGCATTTCTGAATAACCTTCAGAGAGGATATTCTGTCTTATATCCAAACTCCTCCATACAGTAGTATGCATGAAACCTGGTTTCTTAGGGATTAAACGCACAATTTAACCTAAAAGCAGCAAGCATTAAACAGTTATTAAACTGTTGTCAATTCTTAGCAATACCAAGATTTAGAGAAGATTTTAATTAGCTATGTATAAGTATAATATTATAACCCCAAAAGATATAATTTATCTTTCCTTTATAAAACCAAAAGCATTAAAAAGGAAATTCATTTTATTTTCAGGAGGATACGTGTGTGTTTAATTCCAATTTCCATGACAGAAACTATAATATAATTTAGATTTTTGCATATAAAAATTGAGAAATAGGCTCTTTGGATTATCTGATTTAATATATGACTTCTTCATGTTTGACAAAATTTATGCTTTTCTTTTTCTGTTAGTGCCTATCAGAATAATGACATCACTGAATTTGAAAAGATTCTAAAAACAAATCACAGCAACATCATGGATGATCCTTTCATAAGGGAACACATCGAAGGTATATTCTTTCTGCTGAAATTGTTACTTTCTTTGTCGCTGTCAAACAGTACTTCTTAATGGAGCTACATGGAATTAAGCTGTTTTTCTTCTGTTTATTGCAAAATATAGAAATGTTTCTAAATGCTGTCATGGAATGGAATATTCCTTAAAATTATAAAGCTGTTTTAAAGAAATCACTAGCCAATTTCATTTATTAATGTAATCAAGTTCTTATATCATGTCCATTTCATTTAAGGTGACTGTCCCTTTTACCTTCCTATTCTAATTTAGATACTGTTGCGTGTTTATTACTGATGTTGAAGTTCAAAGTTAATTTTTAGGATTTATTTTTGGCAACAAAAGCTTTGAAAACAGCCTGTTACTGGTAATGCTGAGATGCTCTTACTTTGAAAACGTAGGCTAACACTGTACCAACAAACGTATGAGATTTTTAATAAGTTCTGATTAACAAAGATAAAAGTCATCTCTTTGTTCTGGAACCACTTATACCTCCAGTGTTCCTACCTGTTATGGAGCTATTTGAGGGTTTTTAATAACCATTTGGAACAACTTATTCAAATTCTTAAATTCCAGATGCATTAAGAAAATCCAGAGATTAGAAGTAATGTTCTTTTGTTCCTCACCTTCCTTTCTCTTTCATTCAACAGACATTTTTAAAGTTCTATTTGGACTTAGAATGATACTATATTTTGTGGGCATAGAAAATGTAGGAGTCTTGTGCATGAACTCCTATCTATTTTTTTAAAGGACACTTACATGAAGAATTAGGGAAAATTGTAAAATCATTGTATAAAATGTAGTGCTCTAGGTTTTGAGAGAGCATAAAATAAGGAAGCTTGGCGGGTATAAATTAGAGCTTCTTGAAAGAGGAAACTGTAGAGGAAATGATGAGCAGTAAAGTATTATTGAGAAGGCAAGAGGATATTTTAAGTAGTATCACAACATGAGCAAAATCAGGGAGGTGGGAACAAGAAAAAATTACGTGAAAGGCAGCCTTTAATTGTACTGTGCATCTGTTGAACCCAGATGTTTTTAGACACAAATACCTTATGTTCTTGCTAGAAAGAAAGATGTATTTTGAGAAGATAAATGATATAGTTAATTAATATAACTTAGAAGTACATAGTGATTCATAAAGATATACAAACTAGTAAATACAAATGTGTTATTTTAACTTTTTTCTTTCAGAGCTTTTGCGAAACATCAGAACACAAGTGCTTATAAAATTAATTAAGCCTTACACAAGAATACATATTCCTTTTATTTCTAAGGTACTTTTATTCATTGATTTTAATATTTATAATTTGTAGTTATAAATGCAGTATACCTATCTTCTATTTAAAAGAGTAATTCTTGTTAACATTTTGTAATACTACGTTTTAAAATACAGCATAACTTAAGGTTTTTCCTTTTAGTTTGAATTTTTCTGTTTTCCTGGCATAAATTGAGTTAAAAGAAAAGAGAAATAAGGAATCATTAAGTTTCATTTTAAAGATTCCTCCAGCCTCAGAGAAAATTGTAGGAGAGAAAGTGGTTAAAATATATAATGGATGTATGGCTAACCCCAACCACAATAAAATTATAGCAGGGGTATACTTTTAAAGTTAACAAGTTGGATTTTATCAGACCTGTCTTCTCAGAAGTATTTTGAACAGATAATGAAATTTGTTTTAAATTTTCTTTTTTAAGTGGTAGAAATGAATTTAAAATCAGAATAATTATATAAAATCATAAAGTCTTTCAAAAAGTTAATTAGTAGAATTATAATGAGTCTCTTGTCTTAGGAGTTAAACATAGATGTAGCTGATGTGGAGAGCTTGCTGGTGCAGTGCATATTGGATAAGTAAGTACTTGACTGTTTTGTACCACCAAATGTTTAGGACATAAAGTTTGAATAATGATGGCAAAGGTAACAGTTGAATTCTTGATTTTCCATAAAACTCTCTGGCTATGGTTTTCTATTAAAAGAGATATATGTGTGTGATGTCTTTTTATAAATGAATGATCATATTAAGCACATGATCTTTGAAAAAGTTCTCAAAGACTTTTCAAAAGGTTTCTCATTCAGTATATGGCCCATATACAGCTAGAGAATTATTTAATGGATAGTATTATTTTGTTTTTAAAGTTTAAGGTGTGATATATAATAGTTTGGGAATTGTATCTTTCTTAAAGGCAGTATGTTATTTAAAGCTTCACAAATTACATTTGCTCTTGATTAATTGGGTAAGTATATGCCTGTTGGTTCTTTCAATGAAATTGGTGAAAGGTAGCTGAAATCTGGTTTCTGTCTAAAGTTTGAATAAGGTAGTGAATGTTAAATTAATGCTGAACTCAACCATTCAGTGTAGGCAGCAGCTTTTTTCTTTTGCATTTATTGATATTGTGACTATTTTATGAAGTCCAGAAGATATGTTTAGTGAAAATGGTTTGTAGACATATCTTCTTTTATTTATTTATTTCCAGCACTATTCATGGCCGAATTGATCAAGTCAACCAACTCCTTGAATTGGATCATCAGAAGAGGGGTGGTGCCCGATATACTGCACTAGATAAATGGACCAACCAACTAAATTCTCTCAACCAGGCTGTAGTCAGTAAACTGGCTTAACAGAGAACAAGCTTTTACAGACATACTTAAGGCAACAGTGCAGAGATGTAACCCTTAAAAGAACTGGGAATGGCAAAACTACTGTCGGTTGATGTGTCCCGAAAATTATTGGAGTTATGGCAGAAGTGCTTTTTTTGATCAACTGGTTTGTGTTTTGCTGCTGCATTTATCCCAAGAAAAACAGCTTTAATCTCCAGAAGAAAACCAAAATGCCGTGGGATTTATGCTGTATTGACATCTTGCCCTAAAACATACAACATCATAGTAATTTGTCATGGGCAACATGACCAGAGAGAAGATTTTTGTCATGATTTTAAATACACTGACACGCTACTGTTGGTTAAATTTAAACATGTTTTACCTGCAGAAATTCTCTCACAAATAACCTGCAATAACTTGAAATGCATACCCTTTTGAACACTTCCTTTTCTCATGTATAAATTAAAATGTTTGCTGCATTTTGCAAAATGTCAGTTCTCCAAAAATGTGTCCGTATATTTCTGTACCTGCAGTGTAGTAAAGGTTTAGATGAAACCCCATAATTATAGTGGCATACTGTCACTTAGGTTTCAAGCAGCAAAATAAACAGTGCAGCTCAGAAATTGTAGTTTGGTTCTTGATGCGTTTTTATTACATGTGGGGTTTTTGTTTTGTTTTTTAGTACCTTAGAAATGTCAAATTATTTTTCTTCAGTTAATGATAAAAAGCCTGGGAGCAAATAAGTTGGTTATTTGCTTTCAAGTTTTTAAGGAGAATTAGTTTCTAACAAAACATTTGCATAGTACTTAACTTTAAAAGTGATACTTTAAAGGAATAAAATCCTTTTTTTTTTTTTTTAAGAATGATACTCCTTTTTAAAAGATTCTAACGCTCAGAATGTTCACTTTAAACAAATACGCCAGAATATAGACAGCTAAATGAATGTTACCCTGCATCGTGATCATGCTGGAAAATTGTTTCCTAATTCCAGCAATCTACCATTGCTCAAAACCTTTTGGGTTTTGCTCTTTGACAGTTGCATTCAGAGCTAATTTAAGTCACACACACTATTAACTTTATGATTGCATATTGTTAAAAAAAAAAAAAAGTATTACCCAACTTGATTGTTTTATAGTTACCATTTTTGGGCACCAAATGTCTTTTGACTGTTTCCAAAAATTAAATCTCTTTGAGGTAGTAGTAGGAAGTATGCAACTGTCTTTGAAGGCGATTGCAAAAGAGTTTTAAAGGTATTTTGAGCAGTGGTAGCGAAGTTAGGAGAATGAACTGTGGTCTTCCAAGGTGACTACCTTAAAGGAGACACAGCTCATTTGAATGTATTGAGTTTTGGATGTATTCGTTTCATTTAAAAAACAAAGTTCACATTATTTTATAGAATCAAAAGGAAGAACTAAGATTAAGATAATTTCTTTGGTTTTTCTATTGCTTGTTATTATGTAAAAAGAAGTGAGTGGCAGTTCAGAAGGAAGACTCTTGTAACTGAAGAATGACAACTAAGAACTTTTGATCATTAAATCAGATTTTATAAACAGTGGAAGGAGCATGGACTTAAAAACAAGGCAGGCTTATTTGGTTTTGTCAAAATTTTATGAAAATATGTGATATATATTTATACTAAAACTATATAATCCTTAGATTTAGGAGAGCAATCAGTTAATGTCTTTAGCAGATTAAAGCAGTATTAAATACAGGTGCAACTTGAAAATGTAGAAAACTGAAAGAAAATGAAAGGCAAAATTAATGTCTCTGGTAGGGAATAAAAAAGTTTAAGATATTATAAAATTATGTGTATTTTTTTCTCTTCTGCATAAATCATTTGTGAAAAATGTGCTAAAATTTTTTTTTTACAGGAGTAGTAATAATTAGGATTTATTTTTCAACATAATTTAGAGACTCTTGTTACCCAAATAAAAATGACAAGTTTCTGTGCCTATATTCAACTATGTATGCATGTGATATAACTGGAAAAAGGTTTTGCTTATATTTGAATTGATGGAATTAGAATTCAAGGGATTTGAATGACGTGATTTAACTGTTACTCTCCAACTTTTAACCTGCCCAGTTCTCCTGTGGTATCTTTGCTGCGTGCAGTAGTGCATCTTCCAGTTTCTAGGGAAAGCATGCACTTGTTATTTTTTGAGAAGCTAGGCTTAGTGTCTAACAACATCCAAAGTTATACCATAATCTTCAATTTACTGTAATTGTATGTATCGCATAGGCTTTGTTTAATATTCCCCAGATATGGGTTTGTTCTTTTTTTTAAAGTCATTTGCCACATTTGTTCTTGAACACAGATTTTTGATAAATCCTAACAGCCTGGTGAACTTAAAAATGTTTGTTTTTATTTTTTCCCTTTGAACATTTTCTGTGTTTTTTGCATCAAACCTTTTAGAGGTGAACTCTTAGAGATTGCTTATCAAAATATAACTAAATTTAAGAAAAGTTAAAAATTGATTGGCAAATTCTTAGCATTTAAATTGCTCGTTAAATCTTGCCCTCTTTTGTGAAAACTGTAGTAACAGGTAGTTTACACCATATTTCTTTTTACCCTAAACCTGGATAAACTCACTTCACAGTAATCTTTGGCTGCCACAAATAGATACTATCTGTTGCAAGAACTGGATTTCCATGACTCATTCTAGCTCTTACACTAATTTTTAAGCTGTTGAGTAAATATTTTTCTCCACATCTTATGTAACATAACTTTTTTTGTTCTTTAAGTTGAGATGAGATGTGTATGTGTGTACTAAGAGTTGCTTTCGTTACAGGAGTCCCTTCTAACTAAAGGTTGGTAGTGTAGCCTTCAAGACTACTAAGGATCTGATTTCACATGAGGGTATAGTTTTAGTGAAGCCTATTTTAAATGGGCTACACTGTGGGCAGTGTAGTATTTTTTTATTACCTTATAATTAGATACCGGTTTGTCACTGACTGAGAAACAGCTGCTCTTTATATTTAATATATCCATGATATATTAAATAATAAAAATTTATAAAGGAATTTTCTTTTTTAATCAGTAGTCTTCATAATTCTTCAGTAAACTCAGGTAAGTACACTTTTCTTTTGGGTTGTGCTTGGGAGTGAAGGTGTCCAGTTAGCATATGAAGCAGATTATGCTGGTATAGAACACCAGTTTACTCAAGGATAAAAAGGTATTTGCCTGGTGTTTCCCTCTTACATTTTTTAAGGGACTCAGAGATACTCTAAAACATTTATTTACCAAGCCTGCTTTTTAAAAATAATAATATTTTAGTACTGCTTTAAATAAACCTGAGAAGTTTTCATTTGATTTAGGTCATTAAAGCAAAACTTGAGCATGCAAATCTCTAGTAAAGCTAGCAGTTTCATTCTTTATATGGGATTTATTCATCTTTTATATAGGATTTATAACATTTTGAAGGAGATAAACATCATTTTGAACTGAGATACGTAACAAAAAATAAAGAATTGGCTTTTGGGTTTTTTTGGTTTTGTTTTTGTTTTGAGACATAATCGACATAGAACATTTTAAGGAATTGACTTTTAACTATTTTGTTTCAAAGTGTTAATACTATCCAGGGACTTAGAACAAGAGCCTGGCTGTCAGGTCCCAGAGCTTGAAGCCCAAGGAGTTTGGTTTTCATTTGTGTGACCAAAATTCAAAATTTGTCTCCTTTCCTTTTTTTTTTTGGAGTTTTACTTGTTTTTGTTGTCTTTGTATTAGGTTTTCTTCCCCCTCTCCCCCTCCTCCTCCCCAGGCAGTATCCTATATTTGTTTTGATACAATTATAAGTAGGAATAATTTATAAGAACTTTCTTAATGTAGGCATACCAGAGAGTCTTAACTTTCTAAATGTAAGTATATCAGGCTCTGTTTAACTCAAGATTATTAAATTTTACTACGTATCTTCTAGCTAGTGTGTGCCCTTAATGGCATGGATTAACCAGTGGTTGAAAAATTGTGTTTACTTCACTTTGAATCACTAGATGAGATTTGAAAAGGTTTAACTTTGGGAATTTCAAGGCAAGTTAAAATAGTAATGCTGTTTGGAGAATGTATGTTTAATGATAGTAGGCACCGCAAAACAACTGTGTCAGTAATTCTAAATATTCCTCAAAAAGTTAAAATTTAGTATCACTCAGTTTGCTTTTGAATCTTGAAAAGATTTGTTTAACTTAGGTAATGTCCCAGAAGAAGCCAATGTGTGGTTCTCTAAATTTTTACTTCTTTAGTGTCATGTGTTAGTTTTAAACCTGCTGGAATAATTAAAAACCAGTCTTATGCCATCAAATCTTATGACATCAAAGGTAGATGCCAACTCTACCTTAAAACCCTGTAATAGGCAAGAAAAAAATTATTTCTTAAATACTTACCTTACTGTTTGGGGCCAACTTTGTTTCTCCTTGGCCAGGATTTTATGTTGTAAACTCGGTTAGAATAACCACACTAATGTCTGGCCAGTACTATTTTTTGTAGGCACGTGTGTGCGTGTGTGTGTGTGTATACATACTTGTGGGAGTACAAAATTCACTCCCCAGTCCATCACAGTAATTTTTTTTCCAGTTTCCATTATTAATATCATTTGTTTCTTACTCAGGCATATGTCATTGAAAGAATTGCCAGTGTACCAGCAACTTCTATGTTTGACTTAGGTTTTGTGTGGAAGACAGTGTCCAGATTTAATCCAGAGGTATTAGGTTGGTTTTTTTGTTGTTTTTTAAGTCTGAAATAGGGCATTTTTAAATCAGTGGATAAAAGTTGGTTTTTTGGACATTATTTATCTTGTGAGTTTATGGAGTTAAAGTAATCTAGAAGTTTTAATCATCCCATGAAGTTGTCAAAAGTTTGCATGCTTACTGTATTAGTAACATATTAATGCTGTGTTGAATATCTAATTTTTGTTAAAATGTTTGCCTATCTCCTACTCTTTAGTAAAATACTAAGTTTTTATGCATCTATTTTAAATAACACTGAGGATAATTAAAATAAATTTTCAACTGTACGTCAACAAAGAAATGGAATGATGTTATGGAAAATGCAAAGTTGTTTGATTTTGCAATTTGTTACATAGTTGTTTACATTATGAGTTTTCTCAATTTTCTTATTCTTAAGCTAGTGTTAAAAATGACATAAATTCCTTGAGCTCACTAACTAGGTGGTAGGAAGCAGGTGACTAGGAGCGTGGCAGGGGATGTCTACCTGAAATTGGAAGTCCCACAAATTAATACTTGAGAATCAAGTGATATGTGCAGGATGAGTCACAAGATGCTTTAAGACTTAGGTACTCAATGGTTTTTGACTGGAAGTACACATTCTTTATCAGTAATAAAAATTACATAATCTACCTCTTAAATATTTACTGTGTAAATATTAATCTCAATTAGCACAAGACCAGCACAATGGCTTTAAATAGTACACTGTATATATTTGATCAAATAATTCAATGTATACTTTAATAAAATAGCCTTTGAATATTTTAAGTATGTTTCTCAGAAAACAGTACTGAAAGTCTTACTCATTTGGTTTGGAAATCAGGGTTTAAATATTTTCCACTTTTAAGATTACCTTGTTCTGCTTTGCAGCATTCACGGAGGAGTTGGCCTCTCCTGAACCCTGTTTAATGGTCTGTTATGGAACAATTCATGTTGCAAGCAAATGTCTCAGGAATTAAGCCTTCAGTATAAAATTAAACATTTCTAAGCAGGAAATTAAGTCAAGAGGAGGAAGAAATGTACTCTCCCAAATCCCTATTATGGTGCTCTAAAATGAATACTTCAAGGGCTGCAATGTCGTAAGAAACCACTTGTGAATTTTTTTGTATATAAAAATAATATTGTTCTCAGGTGTAACCTTCAGCCTAGTAGAATGGGCCAACTCTGACCTCAAAGTACAGTAATGCAATCAGTCAGCTTTTGAAAGTCAAAAAAACTTACAGATTAATAGCCCTATGGTCAAGGTTCCAATGTAAATGTATAAAACCAATGCCACTGCATATTGCAAATCCTTTGGCCTTCCAAGTTGCGGAAGTTGGAGAAAAAGTGAGACAGTTTAACTATTGCCTACTTCAGCAGCATTTCAAACAGCAGTGGAAGGTCATGTGTTGATAGTAGTATCCCAACAAGGAACTACATAAGCAATATACATCTAATATTTTGAGTTGTGTTTTTATTTGTTGTACTTCATAGTTTTACAGTCCCAACTCAATTTTAGAGTAATGAATGGAAATTTATAGTTTTCTTTCTAGAAACCTATTTTAAGTTTTGTTGTTATGATTGATCTTCCGTAGGTTAATGGCCTTCAACCGAAGGAGGGTTACCTATCTTGGACCTTTTAAAAGTGAGTTATATTGTGAAAGAATATAGACCACAAACTGATATACTTTATTGAGTAGGGTAGAGTTGATATTTAAAACCTGATCTTTCCCCTTTCTCATAATCGTTGTCTTCACCACCAAGAGACAGGAAAGAAATCTAAAAGTGCTTAGAATACTAAAGGAACATGCCCTTTTTATAACCACCTCATCTGTTTATTTAACATATATATTGTGTGCCTACTATGTGCTAGGGACTGTGTGCTATATCCTAAGGTTGAAGGATATTGTAAGGAACAAATCATCCCTGTGCTCAAAGAGCTTAGTTCTATAGGGAGAAGCAGATAAATAAGATAATTTCAGATAGAGAAAAGTTCAATCAGTAAAGATGGGGCAGGCATCTCTGAGGATATGAAAGTTGGTTTCACACAGAAATGAGGAATGGAGTTGGCCATGCAGATCTACAGGAAGAGAAGTCCAGGCAGAGAGGTTAAGTCCATCTGAGATGGGACGGGTATATTAAATTCAAGCAAGGTAGAGTGTGATATTAAACAAGATGAGAGAGCCAGTCAGGGACCAGATTATGGGTAGTCTTATAATTTGAGATAATGAGTTGAGATTTTATTCTAAATACAATGGGAAGCCATTGGAAATTTAAATTCTGATATTTTAAAAGATGACTCTGGCTATTGTGTGGAGAAATTATTATTTGGGGCAATAATGTGACCAGGAGACCAGGAGGAGCCCATTGCAGAAGTCTGGGACATATAATAGAGGCTTTTGAAAGCGACTAGGATTCGGAAAGAGCACAGAATCGGGATAGGCAATGGGATTTGCTTATGAATTGGAATTGAGGGTTGTAAAGGAAAGAGACAACAAGAATGGCTCCCAGGTTTCTTACTGAGCCACTGGTAGATAATGGTATCATTAAGTGAAATGGGAAGACTGGAAGCACAGTTTTGTCAAGAGGCAGAGCCAGCCAGCAAAAGAAACAAACGTGAACTAGGAGCTTGGAAATAGAGTTGTATAACAGAAACTAGAAATTTCACAACCGAGTGATCAACTGTGAATGCTGCCGAGAGGTTAAATAGGATGAGGGCAGAGAAGGGGCCTCGGATTTAGCAAAATACAAGTCTTTGGGCATGCTAATGAGCATCTTCATTGGAGTGATAAGGGTGTTCCAGCTCTTCAATTGGACTGTGAGAAACTTCTTTAAATAGTCGCTGTCCTTAGTTTCTCATTATAAATTGAAGATTAAAAAAACAATAGTCCATCTTTTTTATATCTTCTGAATGGTAAGCAGCATAACTTGGGGAAATTTGCAATACAGCAGACCATAACTCCAGACGTTAATAACAAACAGCCTTCTAAAGTGTCTCTTCCTATAGAATATTTTAAAACCTGTTTTTCCCCCTTTCCGACACCGTATATTTATAAGCATTTAATTTAAAATTTTTCTTTGATGCCTGTTAACTATGAAATTGTATGAAATCCATGGCTTTACCTAACATTTTTATATCCCTACAAAAGCTGTCAAACCTAGTGTTTATGAAGAATGGATTCGTTATATATGTAAACAAAGCCCTTTCAGCTTATCGACTTTCGTTATATCTGGGGATATCAAGATAGCTGAATGTTAATGTCACCAAAATCATGAATTCTTGAAATGTTGGATTCATCTTCAAGGAACTAGTTCAAACATAAACAATGCTGTAACAATTAAGCTTTGGTATTTTGATTAACCTCAAATTGACAGTGGAACAATATGTCTTATCCTAAAATTATTGTGTTTTATCTGAAAGTATACATTTGCTTACATACTTGAATGCCCATGAAGCAATTAGAATAATTAAATTTACAGGTCATTATATCTCAGAATTATAGTAGTCATTTTCTGCCATCAAAAATCAGGAAACAATTAACAAGTGAGATTGTGCTTCTGAGGACAAAATATGTGAACTCTCAGGCAGGTTTCCATCTTAAAGATGCATTTTGCAGCTTCCCAGGGGAGAGGAGTGTGGTAAAGTAGAAGGATCTGAGGAGTGGAGACCTGCATTCTTCAGCTGGCCATGAATTGAGACCTTGTCACTTAACTTCTCTGATATCCAGTTTCCTTAGTTGAGTGATTCTTTTTAACCTCAAGTATTCAAAATTGAGAAGATCGTAATCCTTGGCATATGTTTTTTCAGCTTACTTTCCATGTGTTTATTTAGGTATGTGTATATCTTAAAAAAATAATATGCATATGTCTATTTTTAGTTTCCATAAATGATATAAATTTGTTATTTGTTTTTATTTGTTATTTTTTTAACTTTTTTTAATAGATTTAATTTATTTTTGGCTACGTTGGGGTCTTTATTGCTGCACGTGGGCTTTCTCTAGTTGTGGCGAGTGGGGGCTACTCTTCATTGCAGTGCACGGGCTTCTCATTACGGTGGCTTCTCTTGTTGCAGAGCATGGGCTCTAGGCACGCAGGCTTCAGTAGTTGTGGCTCGCGGGCTTCAGTAGTTGTGGCTCGCGGGCTCTAGAGCACAGGCTCAGTAGTTGTGGCGCACAGGCTTAGTTGCTCTGCGGCATGTGGGATCTTCCCGGACCAGGGCTCGAACCCTTGTCCCCTGCATTGGCAGGCAGATTCCTAACCACTGTGCCACCAGGGAAGTCCCTTATTTGTTACTTTTAAATCTAGTTCACTACTCCTGTTTTCTCTCTCCCATCTTGTACATATGGCATAATTTACCTTTTCATTTCTCTAGTGATAGATATCTGTGTTCTTTCCATATCCTTACTACAGTAAATATTTTGTACCTATCTCCTTATGGACTTGTGCAAAAATTACTCTGGGGTATGTAACTGGAAATACTGGTTGGGTCTTGGGGCATAATACTTAATTTTACTAAATACTACCAGATTACTCATCAAAATGGCTCCACCATTTATGCTCCAACCAGTAGGGCATGAGGGTTTTGGTTTTCTCCTATCCTTGACAGCCCTTAATAATATCTGACTTTCTAAAGTGATATTTTACTGTTAATTTTAACTTACATTTTTGTAATTACTAACCTTGAACATCTCTTCATACACTTACTAGCCATTCAGGTTTCCCTTTCTATGGACTATTTTTTTTCCTGTGTTTCTTTGTTTTGTTTTGTTTTTTGTTTTTTTATGGACTACTCTTCACCTTCTGTTATTGGCTTCCTAATTTTTTAACTGATTTGTGGGAGTCATTGTATATTCTACATAGTAACTCCTTATCTGTCTTCTTTTAGATTTGCAAATATTCTCTGAAGTATTGTCTCTGGCTTCCTTCATTGAACAGAAATGTTTCATTTTGATGTTAAATCTATCCTTTTTTTTCTCCCTATTGCCCATACTTTTCTGGATCTTGTTTAAGAAGTCCTTTCTTATACCACGAAAACATTCTTTTATATTTAACCCCTTTATATTCAGTCCTTTATTTGGAGTTTTTGTGTATGATTTGACATGGGAATCAAGCTTTATTTTTTCTGTGTAATGAGCTAATTTTCTCAGTACTATCTGCTAAATTAGTATTCTTTACTGATTAGTGATGTCACCTTTTTCAACTACCAAGTTTCCACATATGCAAGGGATATATTTCTGGGCTCTCTAATCTGCTTAACTGTTCTACTTGTTCCTTTAGCAGTATTTTATTCACCTTGTGTTTTTATTACTGAGCTGAGTATTGTCTTAATAACAGGAGACTTTCCCCACCCAATTTTGAAAATCATTTTAGTATTCATGCACCTTCATTTTTCTATATCAATTTTGGAATCAGTTTGTCAAGTTCCCTTAAAGTCCTATAGAGTTTTAATTGGAATTGTATTGAATTTAGAGAATAATTTGTTTCTTTTTATGTCATCTTAGACAGTTTTTAGTTTTTCTCTATAAACATCTTAAGCATTCTTTGTTATATTAATTTCTATATCTTTCTAGTTTATTTTCTCTTATTTCCTAAAATATTATTATTTGGTTATTTTGGGGACAAAAGAGTGATATTGATATTTGCATACTGATTTTTTTTACTCAGACTTGCTGAACCTTATTCTATTAATAGTTGATCTGTTGATTATCTGTGTTTTCTATGTAGATAATCATATTATCAAGAAAATAATTATATTTTTATCCATTTCCTTCCATCCCTATACCTCTTATTTCTTTGTCTTATCTTCATTGCTCGGGGTCTCCAATAACACATGGAACAATAGTGATAACAGCCAGCATTCCTGTCTCAAAGAAAAAGTGCCTTCAGTTTCTCCATTAGGTATGAAGTTTATGGTCAGTTTAGGGGTAGGGGAGTTAGCATTCAATAAGTAAAGTTTCCTTCTATTTCTTTTCTCCTGAGAGGTTGCGTGTGTGTGTGTTTTTGTTTTTTGTTTTTAAATCACAAGTAGGTTTTGAGATTTATTAAGTGTCTCTGGACCTAATAAGATGAACATGTGATTTTTCTCTTTTTGTCCATTCATGTAGTGAATTACACTCATAGATTTTCTAATGTTAACTCATTCCTACATTCTAGCATAAACTCACACTGATTATATATTCTTTTTCCATACAGTGTTGGACTTACCAGCCAACATTTTATGTAGCAGTTTTCCATCATGTTTTTAGGTGAAATTGGCCTATAATTTTCTATTTTTGGATTATCCTTAATCAGTTATCAAGGTTATTTTATATCATAAAATGAATAGGCACCTTTCACTATATTTCTGTTTTTTTAGAACAATGCATATAATATGAGCATACTCTGTTCTTTGGAAAAGCTCAGTTGTAATGCTGTTTGGACAGACTTTTTAGAAACAGTAAGATTTTTAAATTATTATTTCAATTCCTTTAATCTTCATCCTTTCATATATGATTACTCATCTGTACAACTGTTCTGCTTCATCTTTTGCTATTTTAACATTATATTTGTTTTCAGAAATACGGGACTTCCCTGGTGGTCCAGTGGGTAGGACTCCATGCTCCCAGTGCAGGGGGCCTGGGTTCAATCCCTGGTCCGGGATCTAGATCCCACATGCATGCCACAACTACGAAGTCTGTATGCCGCAACTAAGACCTGGAGCAGCCAAAATAAATAATAAATTTTAAAAATAAAAAAAAAATAAGAAAGAAATATATTTTGTCTAGGTCTTCAAATTTTTTAGGATATTTATCCTTATATATAAGCATATTAAATATATATTATATATTATAAGCATATATTTATACTTATTCCCCACTTTTTGTTCTGTATTTTGTTTGTCTATCTTATTAGTCTTTCCAGAGTACCAGCTTTTGGTTCATCTTTATTATTTTTGTTGATCTGTCATTGATTTCTGCCCCAATCTGTATTATTTCCTTTATTTTCATTTCTTTGAATATATATTTTGTGACTTTTTTTCTAGCTTGAGATGAATCACTTTCCAACTTTGTTATAATTTGCTCAAAACTCTCGATTTAACATGTAAAGTTTTAGTTGACATTAATTTCCTTTTTAAGCCAAGAATTTTCAGCAGTGTGGGGTTTGTTTTTAGTTTCCAAACATATGAAATATTTTCATTTTAATACAGGATTTTTGATTTGTTATTGATTTTTCATTTTAATACATACTGTTTAGAGAATATAGTCTGTATGGTATCAATTCTCAGGAACATTCTGAAATTTGCTTTGTAGCTTGGCATAGACAATTTTTATAATTGTTCCATTTATGCTTTAAAATATATATTCTGTAACATTCTCCAAACTATTTGGTCAAGATGTTACTTGTTGTTCAAATCTTCTCCTTTTTTGTTCAGGTTTTTTTTTCTTTTGCTGATGTATCAATTTCAGAGAGGAATTTATTAAAATCTTCAACTATAACTTGATTTATTTATTCTTCCTGTAATTCTGTCATTTGTTGCTTTATGTATTTTATGGCATAATTGTTAGCAGCATATATGTTCAAGATTGTTATATCTTGTTGCTTTTGCCAGTAAACATGTTTCTCTTTGTCCCTTATGATTTTTTTTCCTTATGATCTGTTTTGTCTCATATTAAAATTGCTCCTTTAGCTTTTGCTGTTGTTGCTTATATTTGCCTGGTATACTTTCTACTTTCTCTCTTTCTTTTCTCTTCAACCTTTTCATATCCTTTTTTTTTTTTTTTGGGCACATGCATTTTGTGGACAACATATTGCTGGATTTTAATATTTTAAAATTCAATGAGAGGGTCTGTTTTTTGGTATTTATTTCACAAATTCAAAATCATTATAGTTATTGTAGCACTTATTTCTGTCATCTAATTATTTTGGTATTTTTTTTCTTCAGCAATTCTGTTTTGAAATAATTTCAGATTTATAGAAGTTTTGCAAAGATAGTACAGGGAGTTCGTATATTTATATTTTTATATATATATATATTCCTCACCCAACTTCCTCTAATATTAACAGCTTATTATGATGGAACATTTATCAGCTCCTAGAACTTATGTCAATATCCATATGTTTTATGTCTTCTCATCAACAAAATAAAATACCTCCAAATTTTCCCCCACTTCCTTCTGGCCTATTTCTTTCATCCCAACCATCATGTTGGAATCCTTTAGAGTTTTTGTTTCAGAATGTTGTGAATATATTTGAACACATTGATCATTGCTTATTTAGAAAACAAGAAACAGTCTTTATTCATTTCTTGCTCCGCGTATTCAAAAAGGATCTTTTCATTTATTTATTTATTTATTTATTTATTTATTTTTGGCTGCATTGGGTCTTCATTGCTGCATGTGGGCTTTCTCTAGTTGCAGCGAGTGTGGGCTACTCTTCATTTTTGTTGCAGTGCGCAGGCTTCTCATTGTGGTGGCTTCTCTTGTTGTGGAGTATGGGCTCTAGGCTCGCAGGCTTCAGTCGTTGTGGCACGTGGGCTCAGTAGTTGTGGTTCACGGGCTCTCGAGTGCAGGCTCAGTAATTGAGGCACACGGACTTAGTTGCTCTGCGGCATGTGGGATCTTCCCGGACCAGGGCTTAAACCTGTGTCCCCTGCATTGGCAGACAAATTCTTAACTACTGTGCCACCAGGGAAGTCCCTATCTGCCTTTTTGACCTAATATTCCATCTTACTAATTTGTTCTGCAGGTATATCCATACTATTATGCAGCCCATTCACTGAATGTTTTTATATCCATTATCTCTAGTTTTTAACTGCTTCTTCCAGATTTAGGATATTTGACATGAAATATGAGGATATTTATAACGCTCATTTAAAATTCTTGTTGGTCTAATCCATTAATTCTGCTTACTCTGTTGTAGACTATTTACGTTTTGTTTCTTTTTTGCTTTTTTATTTTAAGGCCATGCTTTTAGATATACACAAACTTAGAATGTTTATTTTCCTGGTAAATTAAATCTTTTATAATTATGATGTATCCTTCTTTGTCCATAGTAATACTTTTTATCTTGAAGTGTATACATGTACCTTCTTATATTAGTATTTGCCAAGTATATGGTTTTTCTATTTTTTTAATGTTAAACTTTCACCTTTTTATGGTTTAGATGTGTCTTCTAAACAGCATATAACAGGTTTGGTTTTTTGTGTTTTTTTTAAATCAATCTGACAGTTTTATTTAATTGGAGCATTTAGTCCATTTATATTTAATGTAATTATTGATATATTTGAGTTGAAGTCTACCATTTTACTGTATACTTTTCTTTTTGTCCCACTTGATCTATATTCCTTTTTCTGTCTTGCCTACTTTTGAACTTATTATTTCTCATTAGTATGTTTTTTTCCTTTTATTAACTTAAAAGTTGTATGCACTTTTACCTTTCTTTTAGTGATTACTCTAGAGATTACAACATGGATTCTTGGTTTATCAAATTATATTTTCAGACATTGCAATGAACTTTATATTCACCGTCCCCATTACTTATTTCCTATTGTTGTCATATATTGGGTTGGCCAAAAATTTGTTTGGGTTTTTCTGTAAGATGTTATGAAAAACCCAAACAAACTTTTTGGCCAACCGAATATTTTAATAGTCAGTCCCTCCTTCTCCTATATACATATATGTGTGTACATATATGGCCCCTTAGGACATTATTATTGTCATTTTATATAGTCAGTATTTATTTTGATTTACCCACATATTTACAAATAGTCTTGCTCTCTATTCCTTCTTGCATCTCTAACCTTCCATCTGAGATAATTTTTCCTTTAACCTTAGAAGCACCCTTTGACATTTTCTTTAGTATAGATCAGCTGGTGATGAATTCTCCTGGTTTTTGTTTATCTGAAAAAGTCTTTATTTCACCTTCATTTTGGAGGATATTTACACTGGGAATAGAAATCTAACTTTGCTGTTACTTGTTTAATGGGTTTTTTTGTTTTCTGGTTTTTGGGTTTTTTGCCAATTTTTTTTGAAATTTTGAATATTTTATTTTTTTATACAGCAGATTCTTGTTAGTTATCCATTTAATACATATTAGTGTATATATGTCAATCCCAATCTCCCAATTCATCACACCACCACCACCGCCCCACCTCCCACTTTCCCCCCCTTGGTGTCCATACGTTTGTTCTCTACATCTGTGTCTCAATTTCTGCCCTGCAAACTGGTTCATCTGTACCATTTTTCTAGGTTGCACATATATGTGTTAATATATCATACTTGTTTTTCTCCTTCTGACTTATTTCACTCCGTATGACAGTCTCTAGATCCATCCACGTCTCTACAAATGACCCAATTTCGTTCCTTTTTGTGACTGAGTAATATTCCACTGTATATATGTACCACTTCTTCTTTATCCATTCGTCTGTCGATGAACATTTAGATTGCTTCCATGTCTTGGCTATTGTAAACAACGCTACAATGAACACTGGGGTGCATGCATCCTTCTGGACCATGTTTTCCTGTGGGTATATGCCCAGGAGTGGGAATGCTGGGTCATACGGTAATTATATTTTTAGCTTTTTAAGGAACCTCCATACTGTTCTCCATAGTGGCTGTATCAATTTACATTCCCACCCACAGTACAAGAGGGTTCCCTTTTCTCCACACCCTCTCCAGCATTTGATGTTTGTACATTTTCTGATGATGCCCATTCTAACTGGTGTGAGTTGAAACCTCATTGTAGTTTTGATTTGCATTTCTCTAATAATTAGTGATGTTGAGCAGCTTTTCATGTGCTTCTTGGCCATCTGTATGTCTTCTTTGGAGAAATGTCTATTTAGGTCTTCTGCCCATTTTTGGATTGGGTTGTTTGTTTTTTTAATACTGAGCTGCATGAGCTGTTTATATATTTTGGAGATTAATCCTTTGTCCGTTGATTGATTTGCAAATATTTTCTCCCATTCCAAGGGTTGTCTTTTCATCTTGTTTGTAGTTTCCTTCGTTGTGCAAAAGCTTTTAAGTTTCATAAGGTCCCATTTGTTTATTTTTGTTTTTATTTCCATTATTCTACGAGGTGGATCAAAAAAGATCTTGCTGTGATTTATGTCAAAGAGTGTTCTTCCTGTGTTTTCCTTTAAGAGTTTTATAGTGTCCGGTCTTACATTTAGGTCTCTAATCCATTTTGAGTTTATTTTTGGGTATGCTGTTAAGGAGTGTTCTAATTTCATTCTTTTACATGTAGCTGTCCAGTTTTCCCAGCACCACTTATTGAAGAGACTGTCTTTTCTCCATTGTATATCCTTGCCTCCTTTGTCATAGATTAGTAGACCATAGGTGCGTGGGTTTATCTCTGGACTTTCTATCCTGTTCCATTGATCTATGTTTCTCTTTTTGTGCCAGTACCATATGTCTTGATTACTGTAGCTTTGTATTATAGTCTGAAGTCAGGGAGTCTGATTCCTCCAGCTCCGTTTTTTTCCCTCAAGATCACTTTGGCTATTCGGGGTCTTTTGTGTCTCCATACAAATTTTAAGATTTTTTTGGCTAGTTCTGTAAAAAATGCCATTGGTAATTTGATAGGTATTGCATTGAATCTGTAGATTGCTTTGGGTAGTATAGTCATTTTCACAATATTGATTCTTCCAATCCAAGAATATGGTATATATCTTCATCTGTATCATCTTTAATTTCTTTCATCAGTGTCTTATAATTTTCTGCATACAGGTCTTTTGTCTCCTTAGGTAGGTTTATTCCTAGGTATTTTATTCTTTTTGTTGCAGTGGTAAATGGGAGTGTGTCCTTAATTTCTCTTTCAGATTTTTCATCATTAGTGTATAGGAATGCAAGAGATTTCTGAGCATTAATTTTCTGTCCTGCTACTTTACCAAATTCATTGGTTAGCTCTAGTAGTTTTCTGGTAGAGTCTTTCAGATTCTCTATGTATAGTATCATATCATCTGCAAACAGTGACAGTTTTACTTCTTCTTTTCCAATTTGAATTGCTTTTACTTCTTTTTCTTCTCTGATTGCCATGGCTAGGACTTTCAAAACTATGTTGAATAACAGTGGTGAGAGTGGACATCCTTGTCTTGTTCCTGATCTTAGAGGAAATGCTTTCAGTTTTTCACCATTGAGAATGATGTTTGCTGTGGGTTTGTTGTATATGGCCTTTATTATGTTGAGGTAGATTCCCTCTATGCCCACTTCTGGAGAGTTTTTATCATAAATGGGTGTTGAATTTTCTCAAAGCTTTTTCTGCACCTGTTGAGATGATCATATGGTTTTTATTCTTCAATTTTTTAATATGGTGTATCACATTGATTGATTTGCATATACTGAAGAATCCTTGCATCCCTGGGATAAATCCTACTTGATCATGGTGTATGATCCTTTTAATATGTTGTTGGATTTTGTTTGCTAGTATTTTGTTGAGGATTGTTGCATCATATTCATCAGTGATATTGGTCTGTAATTTTCTTTTTTTGTAGTATCTTTCTCTGGTTTTGGTACCAGGGTGATGGTGGCCTCATAGAATGAGTTTGGGAGTGTTCCTTCCTCCGCAGTTTTTTGGAAGAGTTGAGAAGAATGGGTGTTAGCTCTTCTCTAAATGTCTGATAGAATTCACCTGTGAAGCCATCTGGTCCTGGACTTTGATTGTTGGAAGATTTTTAATCACAGTTTCAATTTCATTACTTGTGATTGGTCTGTTCATATTTTCTATTTCTTCCTCAATCAGTCTTGGAAGGTTATAACTTTCTAAGAATTTGTCCATTTCTTGCAGGTTGTCCATTTTATTGGTGTAGAGTTGGTTGTAGTAGTCTCTTAGGATGCTTTGTATTTCTGCGGTGTCTGTTGTAACTTCTCCTTTTTCATTTCTAATTTAATTGATTTGAGTCCTCTCCCTCCTTTCCTTGATGAGTCTGGCTAATGGTTTATCAATTTTGTTTATCTTCTCAAAGAGCCAGCTTTTAGTTTTATTGATCTTTGCTATTGCTTTCTTTGTTTCTATTTCATTTATTTCTGCCCTGATCTTTCTGATTTCTTTCCTTCTGCTAACTTTGGGTTTTGTTTGTTCTTCTTTCTCTAGTTCCTCTAGGTGTAAGGTTAGACTGTTTATTTGAGATTTTTCTTGTTTCTTGAGGTAAGCTTGTATAGCTATAAACTTCCCTCTTAGAACTGCTTTTGCTGCATCCCATAGGTTTTGGATCGTTGTGTTTTCATTGTCATTTGTCTGTAGGTTTTTTTTTTTTTTAAAGATTTTTATTTATTGATTCATTGCTATGTTGGGTCTTTGTTTCTGTGCAAGGGCTTTCTCTAGTTGCGGCAAGTGGGGGCCACTCTTCATCGCGGTGCGCGGGCCTCTCACTATCGTGGCCTCTCTTGTTGCGGAGCACAGGCTCCAGACGCGCAGGCTCAGTAGTTGTGGCTCACGGGCCTAGTTGCTCCGCGGCATGTGGGATCTTCCCAGACCAGGGCTCAAACCCGTGTCCCCTGCATTGGCAGGCAGATTCTCAACCACTGTGCCACCAGGGAAGCCCTGTAGGTATTTTTTTATTTCCTCTTTGATTTCTTCAGTGATCCCTTGGTTATTTAGTAACGTAATGTTTAGCCTCCCTATGTTTGTGTTTTTTACGTTTTTTTCCCTGTAATTGATTTCTAATCTCATAGCGTTGTGGTCAGAAAAGATGCTTGATATGATTTCAATTTTCTTAAATTTACTGAGGCTTGATTTGTGACCCAATATGTGATCTATCCTGGAGAATGTTCCGTGTGCACTTGAGAAGAAAGTGTAATCTGCTGTTTTTGGTTGGAATGTCCTATAAATATCCATTAAATCTATCTGGTCTATTGTGTCATTTAAAGCTTGTGTTTCCTTATTAATTTTCTGTTTGGATGATCTGTCCATTGGTGTAAGTGAGGTGTTAAAGTCCCCCACTATTATTGTGTGACTGTTGATTTCCTTTTATAGCTGTTGGCAGTTGCCTTATGTATTGAGGTGCTCCTATATTGGGTGCATATATATTTATAATTGTTATATCTTTTTCTTGGATTGATCCCTTGATCATTATGTAGTGTCCTTCCTTGTCTCTTGTAACATTCTTTATTTTAAAGTCTATTTTATCTGATATGAGTATTGCTACTCCAGCTTTCTTTTGATTTCCATTTGCATGGAATATCTTTTTCCAACTCCTCACTTTCAGTCTGTATGTGTCCCTAGGTCTGAAGTGGGTCTCTTGTAGACAGCATATATATGGGTTTTGTTTTTGTATCCATTCAGCGAGCCTCTGTCTTTTTGTTGGAGCATTTAATCCATTCACGTTTAAGGTAATTATCGACATGTATGTTCCTATGACCATTTTCTTAATTGTTTTGTGTTTGTTTTTGTAGCTCCTTTTCTTCTCTTGTGTTTCCCACTTAGTGAAGTTCCTTTAGCATTTGTTGTAGAGCTGGTTTGGTGGTGCTGAATTCTCTTAGCTTTTGCTTGTCTGTAAAGCTTTTGATTTCTCCATTGAATCTGAATGAGATCCTTGCCGGATTGAGTAATCATGGTTGTAGGTTCTTCCCTTTCATCACTTTAAGTATGTCATGCACTCCCTTCTGGCTTATAGAGTTTCTGCTGAGAAATCAGCTGTTAACCTTATGGGAGTTCCCTTGTATATTATTTGTCATTTTTCCCTTGCTGCTTTCAATAATTTTTCTTTGTCTTTAAATTTTTGCCAATTTGATTACTATGTGTCCTAGCGTGTTTCTCCTTGGTTTTATCCTGTATGGGACTCTCTGCACTTCCTGGACTTGGGTGGCTATTTCCTTTCCCATCTTAGGGAAGTTTTTGACTATAATCTCTTCAAATATTTTCTTGGGTCCTTTCTCTCATCTTCTGGTACCCCTATAATGCAAATGTTGTTGCATTTAATGTTGTCCCAGAGGTCTCTTAAGTTGTCTTCATTTCTTTTCATTCTTTTTTCTTTATTCTGTTCCGCAGCAGTGAATTCCACCATTCTGTCTTCCAGGTCACTTATCCGTTCTTCTGCCTCAGTTATTCTGCTATTGCTTCCTTCTAGTGTAGTTTTCATTTCAGTTATTGTATTGTTCACTTCTGTTTGTTTGTTCTTTAATTCTTCTAGGTCTTTGTTAAACTTTTCTTGCATCTTCTTGATCTTTGCCTCCAATCTTTTTCCGAGGTCCTGGATCATCTTCACTATCATTATTCTGAATTCTTTTTCTGGAAGGTTGCCTATCTCCACTTCATTTAGTTGCTTTTCTGGGGGTTTATCTTGTTCCTTCATCTGCTACATAGCCCTCTGCCTTTTCATCTTATCTATCTTTCTGTGAATGTGGTTTTTGTTCCACAGGCTGCAGGATTGTAGTTCTTGCTTCTGCTGTCTGCCCTCTGGTGTATGAGGCTATCTAAGAGTTGTTCTATGGTTTTTATTGTGTCTTTCCGCCCCTCCCCCCCCCCCAGTTTTATTGAGATAAACTGACACATAACATTGCATTTATTTAGAGTGTACAACATAATTGACATGTTTATTGCAACATCAAAATGATTGCCACAGTGAGTTTAGTTAACATCCATCACCTCACATAGTTATAATTTTTTTCTTCTGCTAAGCACTTTTAAGATCTACTTTCTCAGTAACTTTCAAATATACAACACAGTATTAACTACACCATGCTGTACTTACATCCCCAGAAGTTAGTCAGCTTGTAACTGGAAGTTTGTAGCTTTTGAGTACCTTCACCCATTTTTTTTCTGTTGAGAAGTCAGCTGTCAATCTAATTGTTTTGCCTCCAAAGATTATTAGTCATTTTTTTCTTTGGCTGCTTTTACAATGTTCTGTCTGTCTTTGGTTTTGTACAATTTTACTATGTTTCTAGATGTGGACTTCTAAAAATTTATTCTGCTTGGCATTTGTTGGGTCTCTTGAACATGTAGATTCATGTCTTTCACCAATTTTAGCAGAATATCAGCTCTTGTCTCCTCAAGTGTTTCTTCTGCCGTTTTCTTTTTCTTTTCCTTCTGAGTCTTCAAATAAACATGTTAGACTATCTCATTTATATCTCCCATCCTAATTTTAATGTTTTCTCCTTCCCTCCTTCTTTTTTTGCCTTTTGAATGTTCTTTTGCCCATTCTCCAAGGGTTTTGTTCTTTCTTCAACTGTATGTAATTTGCTATTAAACCTATTGTAGTGAGTTGAATAGTATCCTCCTAAAATTCACGTACACATAGACTGCAAAATGTGATTTTTTTTTTTAAGCAGGGTGTTTGCAGATGTAAATTGTTAAAGATCTCAACATGAAAACATCCTAGATTTAGGATAGGCCCTAAATTCAATAACTTGGGTCTTTATAAGAGAAAAGAGAGGAACATTTGGACCCAGAGACATGTAAAGAAGAAGACAATGTAAAGACAGAGGAAGACATTGGAATTTTGCTGCCACACACTAAGGAATGCCAGTAGCTACCAGACGCTAGGAGAAAGGCAAGGAGGAATTTTCACCTAAAGCCTTTGGAGAAAGTGTGGCCCTGACAATACCTTGATTTGGGACTTCTGGCTCCAGAACTGTGAGAGAATAAATTTCTGTTGTTGTAAACCACCAAGTTTGTGATAATTTGTAATGGCAGTCCTAAGAAATTAATACACTCATTAATTGCTATTCTCCAATCCTGTGAGCTAATTCATCAGCTGATCAATACATAACCTTATTTTATGTGTGTTTCTGTTTAAAGACACCTTATTTAAGACATTACTGATTTATTAACACTGAACTCAGCCAAAAACACTAACTCATGCCTGAGCAAAGTTTATCTAACATATTTTCTCCACAAGTCTCATTACAGCCTTCTTGCACTTAGGAACACTGGACAGTCCTTCAGCATTGTGCTTGGGTGCCATTTTGAACAGTGAAATCATCAACAAAAAACACAAAAATACGAAAAACATGGCTCTAAATAGACCTTGAAGAGGACACTTATTTTCAGTATGAGAACTAAAACAAGAAGACAGAGTGTCACCTCCTTTAACCTCAGCTGGGAATGTCCACCCTGTTGACTCAATTTTTCATCACTCTGCACAACATGCATGTCCACAAATGACCATGAAAGCATTGGGAGTATTGATTTTCAAGTTACAAATAAATTTTAGCAAGTAGGTAAATTCGCAAATATGAACTGCCAATAAATGAGAATCAACTGTAGAGCTAAATCCAGGAATGCTTTAATCTTCAATTAAGGAAATTAAGGTGACGAGAGATTTTGTATAACTTTAAAGTTATAGTACTCTATATGGGGCAGCAGTCCCCAACCTTTTTGGCAGCAGGGACTGGTTTCGTGGAAGACAATTTTTCCACGGATGGCTGTGGGAGGTGGATAGTTCAGGTGATAATGCGAACAGTGGTTCAGGCGGTAATGCGAGCAATGGAGAGCGGCAGATGAAGCTTCACTCAGTTACCCACCGCTCACCTCCTGCTGTGCGGCCGGGTTCCTAACAGGCTGCAGACCGGTACTGCTCCACAGCCCAGGGGTTGGGGACCCCCTGGTATAGGGTACTCGGTATAGAGTTTGAATACTAGTCATTGCAGAGGATGGCCTAACATTCTCAGCAAATTAGCTAGACTTTCTGTGGTCCCTCACAGCCAGCTGGTCCCAGCTGCCTAAAGCTCCCATTGTAATGCATCTTCCACATTATGCTTATCTGCTTACAGTACGGTGGGAGTGAGGGGGAAGCTGAGTAGATAAGCTGGCTTGGAACACCTATTTTCAGAATAGTAAAAAATTGAAACTAATCCAAACAGTTCAATCACCTTAGCATGAGTCTTCTCTCTTGTTTTTTCTCCAGATACATGTTGATAATGTATGTTTTGTACTTGTGCAAGGGACAGAATCCAGCTAGTTTCCTCTTTCCTGTGACTTTGAATCAGTATATTTAAGGGTTTGGTTTTTATAGTGTTACTATCTGGGAAATCAGGCACAGTGGAATAGATTATAAAATGGTTTGGAGGGAATTCCCCGGTGGTCCAGTGGTTGGGACTCTGCACTTTCACTGCCAAGGGGGTGGGTTCGATCCCTGGTCAGGGAACTAAGATCCCACAATCAATCAATCAGTTAATCAATTTAAAAAAATGGTTTTGGAAAATGCAGAGAGGTTCATTTGAGACCTACAGGTCCACAGTGACAGAACAGATATTTTTGCTATTTTCTTTTGAATTTCCTTTACGGAAACTCTAGTCCTCATTCAGCCCAAAGACTCTGTCCTGTAACATAAAAGCAGGGAGTTCATTTTGGCCACGTGGTCTTTCAGTTAAGCTCAACAAAATGAAGCTTCTTCCTCCATAAATTCCTCTCACACTATCCGTATATAGGCTCACTCACTATCCATAGAGCAATTAAAAATTATTACCATGTGAGTAGAAGAGCTACAAATTTCTGCATCATTTTATTTTGTATATTTACTGAAGACACCTGCAGAGAAGATTATGATCTATCTGCCTGCCTTAGAAGGCCTCTGTCAAAAAATTGGCATTTTGTCATGCCTTCACTAAGACTCCCCCATTTTGGAAGGTTTTTCCTTAAGCTCTGAACACTTATTCTTACCTTAATTAGGACTTGTCTGCTGTACAATTCAGGGGTTTTTAGGAGTGCTATTTGTGACTAGATTCTCTAGGTTAGGTTACATATTGCTATACCCCCATATCAAGAGACTTCTTACCAGAAAATTTTTAATTTTCATTAGTTAAATGTCCATCTTTGTACACAAATGCAGGGAAATTTGGTTCTAAGAAGTTATTTGAGGGGAGGCAGAGGGGTGGACTGGGAATTTGGGGTTGGTAGATGGTAGATGCAAACTATTACATTTAGAATGGATAAACTACAAGGTCCTGTTGTATAGCACAGGGAACTATATCCAATCTCCTGGGATAAACCATACTGGAAAAGAATATTTTAAAAAGCATGTCTCTATGTGTATAACTGAGTCACTTTGCTGTGCAGCGGAGATTGGCACAATGTTGTAAATCAACTATGCTTCAATAAAAAATATTTTAATATAAATATTCTAAAAAATAGTTATTTGGCTTTTCTGTCATAATATCTAAGAGATCAGGTGAGGGTGCAGGATAAAAAGCAAAGTACCTAGCCAGTGCAGGGACAGGGGACCCATTCCCCTTATGGTACAGTTACAGCCCTTACAATCATTATTCTGACTCAATGAAGGAAAAGTGTTGAGCAGAATTGGGTGAGGCAGCAAAGTTGATGGACAACTAGGGAGGACAACCAGGTGGTGATCCCTGTCAACAAGAAGTGTGTCTGGCACCTATGAGTCAGAAGAATTTCTTCTGGATTTAGCCCCATTGTGTTCCCTCATTTTAGTGAAAATGCTGCAGCTCAGCCCCCAACGTTTACCTGGGAGTAACCCTGGGAGTGCTTGGTGGTAATTCTCAATGGGAACTTGTTTTCAACATGAATTAGGCTGTAAGTAACTGCCATGAAATTATCATAATTATGTGTGTGCGTATACACACACATCTGTTTTATTTATCTTTATGTTTGTCTTTTATCTTGAGAGACAAACAATTTCAGATGACAATTTTTTATCCCTTCTCCCGAAATTATAACTGGGGCATAAAGACCTACTTTTAACCTGGAAGTGTAAAGTTTTTTCTGTATGCATTTTCATATGGCTTAGAAAATCATTCTGCAAATACTACATGCTCATTGTTTAAAAATTAAACTCAGGAGTATAGAGGGGTATATAATGAAAAGTAAAAGAATCCTGACTTTAGATAAATCACTATCAACAAATTATTGTCTGCCCTTCCAGAAATTATCTGTACATATAAAGGCATATAATTTTTGCATAAATGGGATCCAATTAAATGTTCTTCCACTTCCTTTTTTAGCAATGTGTATACTTTAAGCTGATATTAAAAAGGCACAGCAAGATACTGTCCACCCTGCTATAGTACATTTCACAACAATATATTATTCTCTTTTGTTCTTGACTATAACATAAAGTGCCTGTAAAGTGACCTTTTGTTTTGATATGTATGGCAGGAACACAAGGGTTTTACAATAAACAATATCTCACAATAATGACTCATTATTTGGAGAAAAAAATAATCCAGCAAATATCTTGGGAAATGTCATCATGCATCTGGTGGTCAGCAAACTTGGAGTGGGATTCCTGTCCAGTTCTACTGCATTCCATATTCGGTCTCACAAAGAATGGGATTGTGAGAAAACTCATTTTACTAGTGGGATGTTTGATGAAAATTTTTTTTACTAAGATACTTCTACCATTCTCAAGACCTATAAGCTAGTTAGATTTTTTTTTAAATAAGCTCTACAGAAAGCTTAATTCTTATTATTTTTAACACTGCAAATGTTTTATTCTGGATTTTAAAAAAACAACTTCCACCAGTTAATTATTTTAATACCTACTATGTGCCAAGTTATGCCAGATATTTGTGTACATTTTTTCACTTAATCCTCACAGCAACTGTTCTTTTCCAGGTTCCTTTCAGTTAATGAAACAGAGGCACATGAAGGCTAAATAAAATGTTCAAGGTCTCACTGCTAAGTGGGGATGCTGAGATTTAAAGCCAGGTCAGTCTGGATGGTTTTGTGCTACCTAATGTGTACTCTTAAGCAAGACCTGTCCCTTCTCTTCCTACCTGTTGCCCTTGTACTACTGGTGCACCCCAGTCAGCATATCTGTGGTGATATAGCTTAAACAGGGTATTGCCTCTTTTGCCTTTTATTTGGTTCCTTTGACTTTCCCTTTTAGAGAGCCCTGTCCTCACTCAGCCCGGACCACTTAAATAGAAGAGGGACCAGCAGATATTGCCCATTAAAGTGAAAGCAGGGAGTTCACACTGGCCAGGTGGCCTCTTTGTGAAACCTGAAAAAGACAGTCCTTCAAGTCTGTGTGCCACTTATGCCTATTTATGACATACTGGTTTTCAGTTTGACATATATCCATGGAGTCATGGAAAATGTGTGTAACTTGGTTCCTAGAATAGGTTGAAGAGAAACTTATCACATATGGTCATGAATCCTCTCCTGGGCTTTAGGAATTTTGACTCCACCCTCTTAACTGTCACACTCTTGACTTGACTTTCCTTCCACCTACCCTATATATATATATATATATACACACACATATAAAACTTTCTAAAAGACATGGTCCCTGACCACCCTTTTAATTTGTACACGTACACCCAACTCCCTATCCCACTTCCCTGCTTCATTTTTCCACTGCCACCATCTAACAGACTATTTTACTTATTTTTGCTTATTGTCATGTCTTCCTAAAAATGTAAACTCTCTGAGTGCAAGAATTTTGTCTACTTTGTTCACCACTATATCGCCAGTAACTAGAACAGTGCCTGACACATAGTAAGTGCTCAACAAAAAAATAATTTCCAGAGCCTCTGCCTCCTTTTCCTGTCTAACTTTTCTAGTTCATTATCCCAACCCACACTACTGTCACCCGCAATCTGTTGAGTCCTCAGTTGTTCTCTGTTTCATATGTGTTTAGTTTTATCTTCCCAGCCAAGTTGTACATTTCTTGAGGACAAAGACAACATAGGATTTCTTTTAATGATATATAGCACCTAGCAGAGTGTTGGGCATGCAATCAACATTTGTTAGATTCTTGATGATTAGATTCTATCTACAGTGAACCAGAGTCTTTCAAGGTAAGGCTGCCTATTGGATAACCATAAAAGTCTTCCAAAGGGGCCAGGCAACTGGGTAAAAGGTATCCTTCCTCTGTGAATTCTCAAATGCTTTGTAATAGAAGTTTCCATAGCTCAGAAAACCAGGTAAAGAGTTCATTGTTTACTGGGAGCTTAAGGAAAGAAGGAGGCTGCATAGGAATCTTCAGTAATTTCTAAGACGATGTCATGGGGCAATACAAGTATGGATATAACTTTTATAATACTATCCCCTCAGTCACCTGCTAGATCAGCTGAGAAGAGGATGGACGAGCCAGATCCAGGTGCACATCTAAGTCTGAAAGGTGGACTTTAAATCCTTGGGTGGAGTTTATAAAAGTTAATGTAGCCACTTTGGAAAACAGTTTGGCAGTTTCTCAAAAGGTTAAACATAAAGCTACCATGTGACCCAACATTTCACTCCTAGGTATCTACCCAAGAGAAGTGAAAACATATGTCCACATAAAGACTTGCGCGTGAATGCTCATAGGAGCATTATTCATAATCGCCTCAAACTGGAAACAATCTAAATGTCCATCAGTTGATGAATAAACAGACAAAATGTGGTTCAGTTATACAATGGAAAACTGAGCAAGAAAAGGGAACTAACTGATACATGCTACATGGATGAACCTTGAAAACATTATGTTAAGTGAAAGAACTCAAACATAAGACCACATATTGTATGATTCTTTTTACATGGCAAGTCCAGGGAAGGCAAATTTATAGAGACAAAATAAATTAGTGGTTGCTTAGGACAGAGAATGGAAAGGAGCATTACCTGTAATGGGCATGAAGGGTCTTTTCAGGGTGATGAAAATGTTCTAAAAGCAGAGTTATGGTGATGATTGTGCCATTTGGTAGAGTTACTAAAAATTATTGAATTGTATACTTGCAATGAGTAAATTTTATGATATGTAAAGTATACTTCATTAAGTTATTTTTTAAAAGTTAATGTACCTTTTTCTGATTGTAAAGGGAATACATACTCATTATAAAAAGTATAGAAAAACATAGAAAAGAAAATAATCAGTATCTATCAAGAGATAACATTTTGCTTATTTCCTTGTGTGTATGATTTACATAATTGAGATTATTCTTTATATGTCATTTTAAGTCCTAATTTTCTGATCAAACATTATAAGCATTTAATCTCATCATTAAAGCCTTTTAATAAATATCAGTAGCTGAGTAATATTTCATCATGGAGGTTTATCATAATTCATTCAACTACCCTCCACTGCTGGATATTTCAATTTTATAAATAACATGTGCTAAGTATCTTTGTACCCAAAAAATCACTAAAGCTTATTTTTCAATCTAGTTTATCCCCTTTTCTTAGTATCTATCTTACAACTCTTGAATTTGACCTTTGAAATATGGACTTCTTTATCTTAATTTGGAGAAGAGAGCCCTGCTTAAGCACAGAGATTCACTCATGATTTCAAAATAGGGCATAGGTGACAACAGAATGAAGCTGTTCAGCTGGGCCTACTTGTGTGTGGGAGAGAACTAAGCAGGTGTCAGGGCCTGGGATCTGCACCTAGAGAGTGAGGATTCCAGTGCAGCAAGAGGTCTGCAGCAAGCCCAAGAGCCCCAGCCTGGATACCAAGGCAGTAAGTTGACACCTAGGTGTCAATAGGTTACCTGAGGTCAGGAGTGAGCTGGAATCTGGAAGCCGACAAAGACCCAAGGAAAAAGAAGTCATCAGCTCTCCCAACTCCTGACAGAATTTAAGGTGGATCAAAACACAGCACCAGCAATAGGAATCCAGACGTGAGCCTAGTCCTAAGGCAAAGACTCTGTTATCTGCTCTCTCACCTACTGACCAAAAGGGAACTGTGTGTACCAGCAGATGGAAACCAGTTAACCCTTGTACCTGTCCAGGAGTAGAAGGCCTAGAGTTAAAGGGTGTTACTAACCCACTGTCTTGCTTTGAGAAACATCATTTTAAATAAATAATTATAAAACTGATAACAAATGGAACTGATTTCAAATGCTATGTAAGATAAAGGTATTCATTTTTCATCCTTCATAGAAATTGACCATATATGTTTTAAAATTGACTATGCACAATCTCAGTTAATACACTAAAAACTATTGAATTGCACATTTTAAATAGGGGGATTGTATGGTATGTGAATTTTATTACAGTAAAGTTGTTTAAACTATTTATTTATTTATTTATTTATTTATTTATTTATTTATTGGCTGCACTGCACAGCATGTGGGATCCTAGTTCCCTGACCAGGGATGGAGCCCATGCCACCTGCATTGGAAGCGTGGAGTCTTAACCACTGGACCACCAGGGAAGTCACTAAACTGTTTAAAATAGAAAAATAAATTGACTGTGATGGACTCCTTTTCAACATCTAGAAGATGGGGCCCATGTACTTTTACCCACGTTCAAAATCTCTACCCTATCTGCTTCCCAGGGAACCCAAGGTTTCAACACTGAGGACTGATCTTCTGCGTCTTTCTACTGCTTCATCCAACCCTCAGAGTACCGTGGGAGACCCAACTTGGAGGAATGGTGGTTAAGAAAACTGTGCCACTTGGCTGCCAGGGGATTAGCACACAGCCATTAAAAGGTCTGTGAAGACATGGGCAAATAAGATGTGGAATCCATATACTACATGTGTATCATTACAATCACGTAGGAAAAACCTATGCAAAAAAAAAAAATGTTTAGAAGAAATTAAATTAAAATGCTAACAGCAGTGTAAGTGGAAAGTGAGAATGAAAGTGATTTTTCTCTAAAGATTTGCTTTCTAACGTTTCCTTGCCATCAAAAGATAATATTCCATGGTTTTTAACGATGGCTTACTTTCTGAGAGATAACACCTCCTTCAGTGCTGCTCATAAAATTTACGAGACTCGCTTTTTCCTCATGACAAAAGGAGTCCAGGGAAATAGTCCTGAGAGGGCTAAGAGAGGAGAAAAGACATAGCAGAGGGAAGGGGAGCAAATAAAATTACCTTTCCTGTTCTTGTTTGGAGTGTTTGTTTGTTTTAACCATACAGAAAGACTTAAGTCAATTTGAGATTGTAACTATATAGGACTACTTGCTTTATCTTTCATCATCTTGGCCTCTTCTATTTCAAAATATTTTCTTTGTGAAGTTACCAAATACTGACTGCTAACCTTTTTCCTCTTAAAGAGATACCTTGTACCAGGTGAGCTGGAGCGAATTCAGCTCTGTCTTATCGTCAATGAGAGTACCAAAATAATACAAACACAAAGAAAAACCTTTATCCGGACACCATAACTTGATGCAAAGGACAAGTGTCACCTTATGCTTCAGCTTGCTGGATGTTGGATCCACATTGAGAAAGGTATTGTGTGGTGTGCAGTGGTTTATTTGGTTCTGGGGCTGACAGATGGTTTCAGGTCTGCTTAAATTAAGCCTGTAGTGCAATAGAAGGGGTCTTAACATCATCTAATTGAACTGTTAACTTGAAAATGACAAAACTAAGGTCCAGAGAAGCAATGACCTATCTAAGGTCAGGTCAGTAGCAGAACAGGATCAAATGACAGGTCTCCTGCTTTGCAGCCTGGTGCCAGGCCTTTCTAGAGAGGGCCTAACAGTGACCTGTCCTCATCTCCACTCACGATTCCTTTGAAACAAACCTGATCCAAATCTGGATTTCTCTTCCCAGGGCTGTCTGGATTCAGAGGAGAGCCAGGTCCAGACCTGCCCCGCTGGAGCCAGGCCAGATCTGGGCAGTTGAGGTGAGAGATCTGAGTGGTTTCAGTGCTTGGGCAGATCTGGCTAGCTAAGTAGTCACTGGATCATTCTGCATTTCAGTTTTGAGAAGTCAGCAACACCAACTCTTCTCACAAGTAGCAAACAGGAAATGCTAGGTCGTAAGCATAACACTAGAGGTCCCAAGAATCTTTGTTAGGTTGGTTAAATATAGACCATTCGCTTGAGAGATAGGGCTAAGGTAGAGCCTGGCCCACTCTCTGACAGCTCTGTGTCAGGGTGTGGTCCGCAGAAGGAAGCATTAGTTCAGGGAATACAAAGGGGGCCTGTGTGGTAGCTGAAAGTAGAAGGTGACATTGTCCCTGAGGAAGGTCTGGATGGACTCTCTTGAGAGCCAAAGTGAGAGGGCGTGGTCAGGGCTGAAAGAGCCTTCGAAAGAGAAGGTAGCCAATGCTTTTGCAGTCTCCTGTCGACTTCCTGCTGTTCATCACGCTGAGAGCTGCAGTGTCCTACAACTTCAGCAATATTTTTTCCAGCACACTTGAGGTGTGCCTTGAAGTACAAAATCAAACCCAAGCAACAACAACAAAAAAATCAAAATGTTTTCATCTGTTTCTTTCTGAGGATCAGCAAGATTGTGTATTAAACTGAAGAGTTTTAACTGATTCTTCTGATCTTTTGCTAAGGTTTAACTAAGTATTCATAGGTAACTGCTGAATTATCCACGTCTAAACAGAATTGTTTTCATGTGAAAATTGCAGAGTAATCATTTAAAAACATATCTTAAAATGGGGTACACCAACTCTACTGAAGGTATATTTCAATGGAAAAGAATATTTCTCTAGTGGATTACAAAAAACAAAACTAGAAGTGATCTTAGAGATTATTTAATTTAACACCCTTATTTTATTTTACTATTTATTTATATTTATTTATTTTTGGCTGCATTGGGTCTTCATTGCTGCACATGGGATTTCTCTAGTTGTGGCGAGCAGGGGCTACTCTACATTGCAGTGCACAGGCTTCTCATTGCAGTGGCTTCTCTTGTTGTGGAGCATGGGCTCTAGGCACGCGGGTTTCAGTAGTTGTGGCACGCGGGCTCAGTAGTTGTGGCTTGCGGGCTCTAGAGCGCAGGCTCAGTAGTTGTGGTGCATGGGCTTAGTTGCTCCACAGCATGTGGGGTCTTCCTGGACCAGGGCTCGAACCCATGTCCCCTGCATTGGCAGGCGGATTCTTAACCACTGCGCCACCAGGGGAGTCCCCCCAACCCTTATTTTAAAAATGCTTCTTTTTTTAATAGGAAGATTGAGCCTAAGCTATTTTTTCAAAAGTATATTAGCATTGATTGGTAAAACTCTAAAGCATGCTCTTCACAACTTAAAGATAGATGAAGGTCTTATTTTAAAGCCATGATATAGCTTGACTATTTAGAATTAAACTTGTACTACTGGAAAATTGCATTTCTTTAATTATTCTGACAAACCAAACTAGTGTTTATAAAGTTCGAAGAAAATTCAGCAAAATAGGTGAAGGGTATTAAGAGGTACAAATTTCCAGTTATAAAATGGGCTGTAATATACAGCATAAGAAATATAGTCAGTAATACTGTAATAACTTTATGGTGACAGATGGTTACTGCACTTATGATGATCATTTCATAATATACTTAAATGTTGAATCACTATGTTGAACACCTGAAACTAACATAATATTGTAAGTCAATTATACTTCAATTTTTTTAAAAAAGTGATAAGCAAAGAAGTCATCTCTAATTCATGAGATTTATCTGATTATTCAGGAAATATTTTTGTATAGTATGGCATATGTCACTGTTTAAATTATCTTATTAGAAAGAAAAAGTGTGTTTTAAATATTAAAAAACATATATCTATGCATACATATAACTGTTTTATGTATCATCTAAAAATAAAAGTGAAATACTTCTAATGGATCCACATGAGAAATTTTAAGGATGGATTCAATAATTTTATCATCACCATCCTCTTTTTGGTTATTCATGAACTGGAAAGTAAGCATGATTCCTGCTTTTATAGTTCTTAAATGTTTTATTTCAAGGCAAGGTCAGGAAGAAAAACTTGGAAGATGTATCTAATGCACTGGATCCCAGAACAAATATTTCAATATCCTCATAGAGTGAACTAATTAATGAAAGTAATAAAGGAAAATTTAGCAGGAATTAACATAAAAGCTTATATTCAAGTTAAAAAAAGTTGCATCACTTGGAATTTTTAGCTTAGACAAGAGAAAGCATAATGAGGATGAAATAGCTATTTTCATATACTTAATCCATTCAGAGAAAGAAGAATTGACCTGCTCTAAAAGTTAGAACTAGGAGACCAGTGAGAGGTAAATATTGGACCATAATGAGAAATAAATTATTTCAGTTACAACTGAAGGCTGAAGAATGGCTGCCTCAAAATATTTTTGAGTAAGTTAACCCCTGAATATGGTCTAAGGTGTATTGCTACATAAGAGTAAAATTGTGGCGATATAACAAATTATTGATAAAATCAAAGTATGTAGTTAATCTGATAAAAGTCTTTTTAACAAAGCAAACATTTGTAATTTTTTTTTAACTTTCTAACCATTTAATGCTGAAAAAATTTTGACTTTTATTTATCCACATTGCTTTGAACTTTAGGCCGTATGTGGATTATTAAAGAAAAACCTACATATAGGGAATGCCTGCTGGACTGCAAAAGAGTATTTGTTTCACTCAAAGCCATATTCAGTTTTAGCCCATGTAAGAAACCTATCAACCCAAAGCATCACATGACACAGTTTAAAATACTTTGCACTAGGGATGATACATTTACTATTGGAAAAATCTAACCATATATATTACCTGTCTGAATTCTTTAAAAGCAATGCTTATCGGGAATTCCCTGGCGGTCCAGTGGTTAGGACTCCAAGCTTCCACTGCAGGGGACACGGGTTCGATCTCTGGTTGGGGAACTAAGATCCCACGTGCCACTCAGCGCAGCCAAAAAAATAAATTAAATAAATAAATAAACAAAACGCACACACACACACATAAATAAATAAAAGCAATGCTTTTCCCCTGACCATACAAGAGAGAGGATACAGTTTCACTAATACATACATACATACATACACACATACTTAAAGAAACACATATATGAATAATTATAATTTAAAAATACAAAGAAGTGAAATTCTGGAATCCTTCCATCTAGAGCATTCAGATACTTGTATATTTATTTTTTAAATTTATTTATTTTCATACTTGTATATTTATTTTTTTAATTTATTTATGTTTTTGGCTGCGTCGGGTCTTAGTTGCAGCATGCAGGATCTTTTGTCGTGGCCCACGGGCTTCTCTCCAGTTGTGGCACACAGCCTTTTCTCTAGTTGTGGTGTGCGGGTTTTCTCTCTCTAGTTGTGGTACACAGGCTCCAGAGCATGTGGGCTCTGTAGTTTACTGCACGCAGGCTCTCGGGTTGAGGCGCACGAGCTCAGTAGCTGTGGCAGGCGGGCTAACTTGTCCCGCGGCATGTGGGATCTTAGTTCCCTTACCAGAGATTGAACCTGCGCCCCCTGCATTGGAAGGCGGATTCTGGACCACCAGGGAAGTCCCTATATTTGTATATTCAAAACAAGCAAATAAAATAGAAATTCTGTAGTATATTTAACTGTTCTCTTTTTCATCTGTTATACTGTTATATATAATGATTATATATAATGAGATATACTATGGATAGGTCTTTGACATTTTGTAAAAAGAATTCTCTCCTGTGTCTTAGTTCTTTACCCTGTGGTATTAGGGTATTCCTGACTTTATTCCCATGTACCACCACTTTAAATTTTAAAATTTGCAGGCATGTGTCGAATCTACATGAATATGCAGTGTTTTAAATTATAGGCTGAGGATTTAGCAAATTCCTTAAATTGGAATTTAAGAAAATCTTCAGCATTTCTTAAGTCATATCCTACTCAGTGTCCTATTTTCAGTCTTTTTTTTTCCAGAGAGAAAAATTCCCCAGAGTTCTGCAGCATTCCAGAGCACCCTCCTTTTTATTTAATTATTTTGGAGGATGAAAAGCTTTTTCATAGCACCCTCACAAAATCCGTTATACCAAAGCACCACACAGCCACACAGCGGATCGAGCCCAACACAGTGCCCGCGACTGTGGCTCTCCTCCTCAGCTTCTTGTCTCTTCATCCTTCCGGCCTGCCGCTTTGTATACGTGCTCTCTTCTGAACGCAGCTTTAACACTAACATACCCGGTACCCACACACATCTCCCTGAACCTGTCTCAATGTGTTGGGGACTTGTTCCTTCAGCACCAGCACCCAACCATAGAAGACAGAATATAAAGTCTTCCTCAATCCCACGTGAACCGCGTCAGTCGTGAGATGGTAAGAGGGGCCATGTTAGCAGATAACTGCCAACTATTCTGAAGCCAAAGCCATTCGTTCTGGTAACGACTTCTAGAAATATAACTGACTTAAATTATTTTTTTGATTTGGAGTATAGTTGATTTACAATGTTGTGTTAGCTTCTGCTGTACGGCAAAGTGAATCAGTTATACATATACATATGATCCACTCCTTTTTAGATTCTATTCCCATATAGGTCATTACAGAGTACTGAGAAGAGTTCCCTGTGCTATACAGTAGGTCCTTCTTAGTTATCTATTTTATATATAGTAGCGTGTATATGTCAATACCCATCTCCCAGTTTATCCCTCCCCCCTGCCCTCTGGTAACCGTAAGTTTGTTTTCTACATCTGTGACTCTATTTTTGTTTTGTAAATAAGTTCATTTGTACCCTTTTTTTAGATTCCACATATAAGCGATATCATATGATATTTGTCTTTCTCTGATAACTGACTTAAATTTAATAACTACATTCAGCAAGTGATTTCACTCAGATACCTACCCAGGTATACCTTTGACAAACAACTTAATCCAGAAGGTATCGCTCAAACTTAGATTCTCTGTGAGTGTTTATTTGTTTTTATGTTTGTGAGAGTTGTTTTTATGTTTGCTTTTGTGATTTTAGTGAAACCTTTAAAAATGTTCTCACCGGTGTTACTTCAGCTGTGCTGCCCTGACATAGAATGTTAGGGCTTAGATTATCAATTTGTCCCAGTGTTGACCAAGTGTGATCCCTGCAGTCACTTCCTCACATCTATCTGAAGTGTCACCCTCCTGGGCATGTCTGAGTGGCTGTGTTTCACCTGAAGAAAAGATCAGTTTCTTTCTCACAGATTCTGTTAATCATGTTACTGACCAGGTCTCTTCCCTGCCAGAAAGACCAAATCCATGTGTGGGGCCCACCTCTAGCAAGTGTGGCGGACTTCAAGGCATGTGCACCCATCTCATGACTGGCCTTATTTTTTTCACTATGTCTTTGTTACAACTCTGTCATGAGCTTTTTATATATTTTTGCGAGCTGCCTAAAATTCTCTCTGGAAGTGTAAGTCGATAACTAATTTTAAATCAATTTATCATTCCATACTGCATAGAAAGAGTTCTAACTGAACTCATTTTAAAGAAACATTCTTATTCAGGGACATTTATTTAAAAGTTATGGCGCTCCAGGGAGAGAGGTGTCAAAGCCGCCATCCAAACCCGGTCAAACCAGGGCAAGTTAAAGTGTTCAGAGCTCTTTATAGGTTTGAACCCAAACTCCAGATGAATTGTACTTTGAAGAAGGTGATATTATCTACATTACTGACATGAGTGATACCAGTTGGTGGAAAGGCACCTCCAAAGGCAGGACGGGACTAATCCCAAGCAACTATGTGGCTGAGCAGGCAGAATCCATTGACAATCCATTGCATGAAGCTGCAAAAAGAGGCAACTTGAGCTGGTTGAGAGAGTGTTTGGACAACCGAGTCGGTGTTAATGGCTTGGACAAAGCTGGAAGCACTGCCCTATACTGGGCTTGTCATGGGGGTCACAAAGATACAGTGGAAATGCTATTTACTCAACCAAACATTGAACTGAACCAACAGAACAAGTTGGGAGACACAGCTTTGCATGTTGCTGCCTGGAAGGGTTATGCAGATATTGTCCAGTTGCTTCTGGCAAAACTTGCTAGAACAGACTTAAGAAACAATGAGAAGAAGCTGGCCCTAGACATGGCTACTAATGCTGCCTGTGCATCTCTCCTGAAAAAGAAACAGGGAACAGATGCAGTCCAAACATTAAGCAATGCTGAGGACTATCTTGCTGATGAAGAATCAGATTAATTCCTTTCTGGAGCTTTGAGATCTAAAACTTCTGTTGCTTTTGCCACTTCAAAACCTTGTCTTTGGGGCTTCCCTGGTGGCGCAGTGGTTGAGAATCTGCCTGCCAATGCAGGGGACACGGGTTCGAGCCCTGGTCTGGGAAGATCCCACATGCTGCGGAGCAACTGGGCCCGTGAGGCACAACTACTGAGCCTGCGCGTCTGGATCCTGTGCTCCGCAACAAGAGAGGCTGCGATAGTGAGAGGCCCACGCACCGCAATGAAGAGTGGCCCCTGCTCGCTGCAACTAGAGAAGCCTGTGTGCATCAGCAAAGACCCAATGCAGCCAAAAATAGATAAATAAAATAAATAAATTTTTTTAAAAAAAGAAAAACTCAAGGCAAATCTCAATCTGTCTCCACTGCAGCCCTATCTCTCCTTCCCACATTCCCACCTTCTTGCTAGCCATCTTGGATGATGAGGCCCTGGTGGGTTTGAATTTAGAATGAATTTTACGTTGACTCTTACCACCCGCTTTGGGACTTAATAAAATCTTCAAACTCTTTTGAGTAACTGGCATCTGGACCTCATTGGGCAGATGAAGCAGAGCTAAGACTAGAGTTCACTAATCATGGTTGTTGTTATAACCAATTATTCTTCTGGAGGAAGCAGATCCTTTTTTTTTTTTTTTTTTTTTAGAGCCAATATTTTATTTTACTTATTTAGTTTTTTATACTCTTTTCCATTATGGTTTAATCACAGAATATTAGATATAGTTCCCTGTGCTCTACATTAGGACCTTGTTGTTTACCCATTCTAAATGTAATAGTTTGCATCTACCAACCCCAAACTCCCAGTCCATCCCTCTCCCTACCCCCTCCCCCCCTACCCCCCCCACCTCCGGGGGAAGCAAATCTTGATTTTCCACATAACTGTTGTTGACAAATCTTAACTCTGGCTTTCTATGATTTCTCTGATCCAATTACTTTAGCTCCTTCCTTCACTTCTTGCTTAAAACTAAAAGCCTTGTCATTGTGTAAACTGACATTGTACAACTTCTTTGTATTTCAAGAAATAAATTCTCTATAATCTCACCTTGTTATCTATTACAAACTTTGCTAAAGGTAAACCAAACATCTTAACAAAGCGCTTGAAGTGCAATGCACAGTCTCCTTCATGCATTTTAGTACAATCTAATTTTATTACAAACTATATTTCGCATAAAATCTTAACTGCCATTTCTCCCTCAAGAACCTACAGCTGTCCTTTCATCTACAGATCCTGCATTTACTTTTGATAAAAAGGCAGTATTTTGTGGGCTCTGATTACTTTGGCTCAACCCATTAGCGACACTAACAATAGACTAATTGTCAGTGAAATTAGCCTTTTATCTGTCACCCTCTCCCCTCCTCCACTTTCTTTTTGTTTGTTTGTTAGTTTATTTATTTAGCTGCTTTTTGGGTCTTCGTTACAAGGCGAGGGCTTCTCATTGTGGTGGCTTCTCTTGTTGCGAAGCACGGGCTCTAGGCGCGAGGGCTTCAGTAGTTGTGGCATGTGGGCTCAGTAGTTGTGGCACGCGGGCCTCAGTAGTTGTGGCTTGTGGGCTCTAGAACACAGGCTCAGTAGTTGTGGCCCACGGGCTCAGTTGCTCCACGGCATGTGGGACCAGGCTCAAACCCGTGTCCCCTGCATTGGCAGGCAGATTCCTAACCACTGCGCCACCAGGGAAGCCCTCCTCCACTTTCTAGCTAAGTGCAGTGACAAGGACCAACTCTGCTGGCTTGAAACAAATTATTTCATCTCCCTGAGCCTCAGTGTCCTCTTGTGCAAAGGAAGCACAGCAACACACGTATCTTGGGTTGTTGGGCAAAATAGGTCCAATTCTTCCGACAAAGTCGGCACTCAGTAACTGTGAATTTCCTTGCCCTCAAAGAAGGAGCTTGTAGGTAACTACAAACATATATTGGCACACAATACATGTTTTTTAAAAATCACTCTCCCAAATAACTCTCAAAATGTTGAAGCAAAGAAGTCTGTCCAAATTGAAGCTTGGAAAAAAATAGTTTTAAAATTTGTCCCCTCATTTAAGGTTAACTTCAACTTGACTTTCAAATGATGATAAATTCATTCTCAAAGCATTTCCCACACTTCTCCTTTATAGTATTCATCACTATATTACAATTTTAATTAAATGCCTTGGGCCCAGGCGTTTTGGAACTCTATCTTGAAGTGAGGGACTGTGCCTGTCTTAGGCCCTCTTTAGCTCCAGCTGACACATTGTAGGTGATCTCAATAAATGTTTAAGGAGTCAGTGAATGAGCATCATAGTCTGTTTCTTTTTAAACAATGCTTCTGAAAGGCTGTAGGTCAGTCATTTTGAATCCATCTTTTTCGCCTTCTGATGACTTAGGGTGAAATTATCACTCACCCTTTCTCCCCGTTTCAGAATGCACTTCACTTGGCATTATCTCATTAAAAGAATCTGTTTTTCAGTGATCTTTCTTCTGCTCTGTAAATACATGCTTTAATAATTGGAGGAGATAGGCTAAAAGGCAAAGGCTTCTACTCAAAGAAATGCTTATTGTAGAATCATTTTATTAAAGCAAGACTCGACGTGTGAAAAATTGACCCTTGTATTTTTGTCTAGTAATGTTAGATTTTTACCTGTTACAACTTCATAAAAGATGTGCACTGATATTTCCTTTGGGCACTCAGTAAATTTACTTGAAACATTTTCCTAAAAGAGGGGAAAAACATGTATTTAGAGAAATTCCATTTTAGTTTCTCTCTTATTCTAAGCAAAAAAATCTGCATTTGCTACAGCTACACTTTCCATTCATTATTTCACTAAAAATTCATTGGAAAATCTATCTTAAAATCCATCCGTAGAAAAGAGGAAAGGATTTAATATTTCAGTGAAGCTGGGGACAGGGAATGGAAAGAATGTATAATGGGTCTGAATTCTTCAACTGCTTTTTTCCTGGGGGTGGGAGTTTGCGGGGGTGGGAGGCTTTTCTCTAAGAGTTATTGTGATAGGATCTTCTAACAAAGGCAGCTCTTTTCTACTGTTTTTCAGACCCTTATGGGTTGGGATAAGGACTTGTGGGGATGGAACCATGCAGACTAAACACATGAGCTGGGATTTTTTTATATTTCAAAGAAATTTCTGAAGAACATGAGATTCTTTAGCTTTGTGAAATGGTTTGAAAAACGCTTTTCTAACTCTGAATAGGAGCAATTTCTATCTTATTCCGGCCCTTAAAACAAGATTCTCTGTGTACTTAAGAATTATCTTGGAGTTTGTAAAGAGTACACATTCAGTGGGTGTGGGGCTGAACTCAGGGAACGCATGTCTACCAGCAGGTTATGAAATTCTTATAGACAATAAACTATGCTTCAAGAAACACAATTTTAAGATAGAAGTGGGCAACTGAGTTTCAACTGGGTTTCAGCTCCACTTTTCCTGTTTTTCCTTCTCCATTTCCAATCAGACAGGGTCTCAGATTACCTTCCCACAGGGTCTCCATCTGCTTCTCATCAGGATCAGCCTACCAGGGAAGGTCCAGGATAGGATGTAGTCCCCAACTCCCAACCCATGTCCTCACCCCTCAGTCCCATCCGGCACTTCTCTTTGGAGCCCACTTGCTTATGATGGTCTCAGAATGGTTTTCTATCCCACTTCATTCCCCTGTGTTCACAGACTCACCACTAATATTTATCCAGGCATTTTGTTCTGGATCTCTATGAACCACAGTGATTATCTAAGAATGAATCAAGAGTGAGGTAACCATGGAAACCACAACCAGGAAGAACAATAATAGGAACTGGGGTGTTAAGCTTAGAGATTTAGATGTGATTTGATAGCTATCACTTAGGGAATGGATGTCTTAGAGAAGTTAGTTTAGACTCATTCTGTGGAGTTTCACAGTCCTAAGTAAAAGTCCACTGAGTAAAAGTTACACAAAAGTAGATTTTGGCTAAGGATAAAGAAAAACTTCCTAACAAAATTGTAGTCTTGCAAAGTTATAAAACTCCAGTCACTAGGAGTGTTCAGTTTGGTAAAGGAAAATATTCTCTTAGCGAGGTTCAGGATTCATTCATTTGTAGATGGTGCCCCAAACAGAGATGATACAAAGATAAAGACATGTTTTATGTTTTGAAGGAGCTCAAAGTCCAGCAGAGAACTGGACATGTGAGCAAATACACTGAAGAAGATCGTGTTGAGTGCAATAAGAGAAGAGTAGACAGTTGCAGCCCACAACTGGCATCAGTTACAGGCAGGTGAGTGAGCAAGCTTCAGAGATTCTAGATCTCGGACTTTGAGCTACCCCAGCTGACACCAAGAGGAGCAGTAACAAGCTTCCCCCAACCCTCAAGCTCTGTCCAAGCTACAGAGTGTATGTGTATATATATATATATATATATATATATATATATATATATATATATATATATATATATATACACATATAGGTTGGTTTAAGCACTAAGTTTTAAGGTGATTTGTTATGAAGCAACAGATAACTAGAACAAGGATGAAATTAAGCTGTATAAAGAACATAGAAAAATTGCCTAGGACATAGTAATTACTCAATAAATTCAAGTACTATGGTTATTATTTTATTATCATTGTTATAAAAGTGATGTTATTTAAAAAGCATTGAGGCCTTCTCCGGTGGCACAGTGGTTAAGAATCCGCCTGCCAATGCAGGGGACACGAGTTCGATCCCTGGTCCGGGAAGATCCCACATGCCGTGGAGCAACTAAATCCGTGCGCCACAACTACTGAGCCTGCACTCTAGAGCCCGCGAGCCACAACTACTGAGCCCACATGCCTCAACTACTGAAACCCACGTGCCTAGAGCCTGAGCTCTGAAACAAGAGAAGCCACTGCAATGAGAAGCCCACGCACCACAACGAAGAGAAGCCCCCGCTCACCGCAACTAGAGAAAGCCTGCGCAGCAACGAAGACCCAACACAACCAAAAATAAATAAATAAATAAATTTATAAAAAATAAAAAGCATTATATATCACCATCTAAGCCCATGTATTCAGCTTTATTGCTCCATGAACTATCTGCTCACATTTCCTGCCTTTTCCACATGCTTTTCCTCTTTCCCCATTGTCTTCCCCCACTGCATTGTCTGCAATGCTCATGGCCACATGGAGCCTGCCTGCAAGGAGCTAAGTACTTCACATGTGCAATGTGCTCTTCCTCCCCTGGACTCTTGCAGTACTCTCCCTCCTGATCTAGCCACTTTCAGATTGTTCCTTCTGATCCATTCTTTCATGCAGCAGCCAGAGAGATTTTTTTTAAATTCAAATCTGACCATATCACTCTTCTATTTAAAATCTTTTGATGGCACCCCACAGTCCTTAGGACACAGCTTCCAACTCTGTGACTGCAAGCCCTGTAGGTCTGCCCTCTTTTCACCTCCCCGGTTTTACCTCCTTAGCTCACTGTGCTCCAACTAGTCTGACCTGCCTGTACCTACTCTCCTTTGGTCCTGGAACACACTGTTCACTCTGGCCCTTAGGCTCTTTAAAGAGCCTTTGTAATTGGTTTAACTCCTCCCTGTCCTTGAGGGCAGACCTCAAGGTGATGCATTACCTTAAGTTTTGCTTTCTCAGGGAAGACCCTATGCTCCATAGTGGTTCTTAATGTTAAATAAATGATAGTTTGCATAATTATTTGTTTGATGTCTGCCTCCACAAAGGCAAGGATGATTATTTCTTCAAAGATATATATATCTATCTATATCTATATATATATATACACATATATATGTGTGGGTATATATATATATATATACCCACACATATATGTGTGTGTGTGTATATATATATATATATATATAGTTCCCATATATCTCCTTACCCCACACATGCATAGTTTCCCGAACTATATTCCAGAGTGGTGCATTTGTCACAATTGATGAACCTACCGTGACACATCATAATCACTCAAAGTCCATAGTTTGCATTAAGATCATTCTTGGTGTTATACATTCTGTGGGTTTTGACAAATATATAAGGACATGTAATGATCACACATTATACACTAGGGTAGTTTCACTGCCCTAAAAATCCTCTGTGCTCTGCCTAGTCATGCCTCCCTCCTCTCAAACCCCTGGCAACCACTGATCATTTTCCTGTCTCCATAGTTTTGCCTTTCCCAGAATGTTATACAGTTGTAATCATACAGTATATCAGGCTCCTAGTTTTAACTAACACTTATCTCCTCCTGGGACTTTATGCCAATAAACTTTTTTCAATGCTAAAAACACCATCCTTGCCTTCAAAGGGTTCATCATTAAGTAGTGCGGGATTCAGAAGCAAAATAATAAGAAGAAGAGCCAAAAAGTATGATAAGCACTCTGACAGAGTGCTTCAGCAAGGTAAAGTGTAGGTCAATCAAGAAATCCTTCCTTAAGGAGCTGGCACCCTAACTGAAGTTTAAAAAGACATAGGATTTAACCAGTTGGTGATGTCTAGGGAAGATTTTCCAAACAAAACAAACAACACAAGCAATTAAATGGATAGTAGAGAAAAAAAAAGATAAACATTTTTTTAAAAACCAGGAAACGCTGCACAGATTTTATTGCATTTAACTCTCACAAAATCTTGGCAGGAAGGTACTTTTTTTTTTTTTTAAATAAATTTATTTATTTATTTATTTATTTATGGCTGTGTTGGGTCTTCGTTTCTGTGCGAGGGCTTTCTCTAGTTGCGGCAAGCGGGGGGCCACTCTTCATCGCGGTGCGCGGGCCTCTCACTATCGCGGCCTCTCTTGTTGCGGAGCACAGGCTCCAGACGCGCAGGCTCAGTAGTTGTGGCTCACGGGCCCAGTTGCTCCGCGGCATGTGGGATCTTCCCGGACCAGGGCTCGAACCCGCGTCCCCTGCCTTGGCAGGCAGACTCTCAACCACTGCGCCACCAGGGAAGCCCCCGGCAGGAAGGTACTTTTAACTGAGGCACAGAGAAGTCACTAAGCTCCTAAGGAGCAAGCTGGGATTCGAACCCAGTGACTCCAGGAGAGATGTACTTGGCTGCTGCACCATGAGCAGAACCTTCGGATTCTGCAGGAATCAGATAATGGCGACTCGCCCTAGGACATTGGCGATGGGTTAAGAGAAGTGAACGGATTTGAGCACCATTAAAGAAATAGGAGTAAAAGGACTTTGTGATTGACTGAAAGAGGTGAGAAAGAAGGAAAAAGGAGAGTACTAGACAGGGTGCTTTGAGCCCAAGGAACTGAGAGCTCCACTAAAAGTGATGTAAACCAAAGGCAAGGCGGCTGGGGGGAAGGTTTGGGGCTCCAAGGTATCATTGAGGACCATCCTCAGAGGACACCTCCTCCAGTAATTGCCCCATTTTTCTCTTTTTCCAGAACAGCCAAACTTATCGTTTTCTACTTTTCTCTCTACATTTCTTTACTTCTCTTTCCATCTACTCTAGTCTGGCTTCTGTCATCATTCAACCTTAGTGGCTGATGTCGCAAAATTCGATGTGCACATTTCAGCTGTTGAAAGAACAGCTTTAGCTCAAATACTCCTCCTCAGAGAGACTCATATCCAAAAACTCACTGACATGTCTATTTGGATATTCCATGGTTGCCCCAAACTCAGTATGTCCCAAACAGAACTCATTGTTCTCCATTTTGGAGAACTACCAATAATTACTCAGACGAGAAACACCAGGCAATGTCTTTTTATTTTTAAAACAGCTTTATTGAGGTATAATAGACATACTTCAATAAACTGAAAATACCTACCTGCTTTTCTATCACTATAGTTTGCAATTTTTAGAATTTTATATAAATAGAATCTTATAACATGTACTCTTCTTTTACTCAGTGTAATTATTTTGAGATTCATTCATTATCCATTCATTCATTAAATACTTAACTAAGCACCCAGTCTATGTCAGGTGCCGTTCAAGGCACTGGACATACAGAAGTAAACAAATCAGACATGGTCCCTGGCCTCAAGAAACTTCTAGCCTACTACAATGTGCTCCCTTACCCTCTATGGAGAATCCATACCTGCCTCCCTCCTTTAGCTTACCCAACATTGTTCTCTCTTCCAATTTGATTTGTTGTTAAACAATATTACATCATAAAAGGAATTTTTAAAGAAAAACATTTCGTCTAAAATAGCTAGGTCTACGGGAATTCCCTGGCAGTTCAGTGGTTAGGACTCCGTGCTTTCATCACTGCCGTGGGCCCGGGTTCAGTCCCTGGTTGGGGAACTAAGATCCTGCCAGCCGCATGGGGTGGCCCCCCCCCCAAAATTTTTTTAAATAGCTAGATCTTCTCATAATTATTTTGATTTTTCCATATGCTTTTCTAGTGTATGTTCATATATAAAAATTGGAAGCAACCTGAATGTCCATCAGTATGGAATCATTAAATTCATACAACCATTAAAAATGATGAAGTAGATCTGTAAATGTGTGCATAGCATAAATATATACTCAAAATTTGCTTAAGTCTTCTCAAACTTTAGCATGCATCAGAACAACCTGCAGGGCTCTGCATAGTAATGGAGTGGGAGAAAATCTGAGTTCTGATGGAAAGTAGGAGAGAGGAAAAAAGAGGTAGGGAAAAAACAGCTAGAGAGAAATGGCCAAAGGGACTTTGGAAATGACTAAAATATTCAATTTTAAGTTAAGTTTTTAATTTTTTAAGTTAAAATTTAATTTTCAGTTTTGCTCTCCTGTGCTGCATTTGTCTCTAAACATTTTGATATTTGCTTTGGTCAACAGTATTTTGGGAAGCAGAGGGATCAGATGTGTCCAGTATGGGGTGATGTGGTGCGGGAAAGGTACAGCACTTGCAGGAGGTGGGAACCAGGGCAAGGCTCGAGAATTCAGCCAAAGCAGGACTTCAGAATCAGAAGTAACTAGGAGAAATGGAAGTCCAAGAGTCCCTGGGGAGAAGGAGGGATGAAACGGTGCTCAGAGTCATTTTTAATTAAATATTATGAAACGGTGTGCCCATAATGCTGGAGGACTTCGTGATACTATCAGCTGGGGAGTGATATTGAGCATAGACAACAAGGTCAGGTGTGACACTTTTATGTTTCAAATAATGGGGGCAGGGTCATGACTGTAGCAGAGGGTTGAGACAGAATATAATTAAGAGAATATGCTTACTCTTAGAATAGACTCCCCCCCCCCAAAAAAAAACTGTGGTAAGTTTAAGTTGTAAAATAGATTAAGTAGAAAATAACTCCCTCAATACCAGCAAGGATTTCCTACTCAGTAAATGTCTAATTCCATACAGTAAGGAACGTTAACCTTAGGTTGCAATCTGTACCTTAATGCCACATGGCATCAGTGTCTAAACAGAACAGCAGTAATGTAAGAAGTACCTATGGTAACAGTGTTCTTTCTTTGTGATAATAAATTAACACGGGCTCCAAAGTCAACAACCATTTAACATTTTGAAAAGTATTGCTTCGTGATGTATAAAATTTACTTTTCCACCAGCAATACAATGACTTAGCCTTGTGTGGAAGAAAGAGTGTAAGGAGTACCCCGCCAATGCCTCCTGCAGGGCTAGGTACTTGCACATGTGCTCCCATGGCCCCCCGTGCTTAATTCAGTCACAGCATTTATTATATATATATATATATTTTTTTTTTTTAATAAGGACCTTTTTTTTTTTAATTTTTAAAATTTATTTATTTATTTATGGCTGTGTTGGGTCTTCGTTTCTGTGCCAGGGCTTTCTCTAGTTGTGGCAAGTGGGGGCCACTCTTCATTGTGGTGCGCGGGCCTCACACCATCGCGGTCTCTCTTGTTGCGGAGCACAGGCTCCAGACGCGCAGGCTCAGTAGTTGTGGCTCACGGGCCTAGTTGCTCCGTGGCATGTGGGATCTTCCCAGACCAGGGCTCGAACCCGTGTCCCCTGCATTGGCAGGCAGATTTTCAACCACTGTGCCACCAGGGAAGCCCCATTTATTATATTTTAATGCCTGATTGTTTGTCTATTCTCTCCAGTGGACCATGAGTAGCTTAGTCACAGCTCAGGGACTGTGTCTCTCATTAGGCCCTAGCACGTTATACATGCTCCTTAAAGGAATTGTTTTTGTAATAAGTGCATCAAGGGTTACATGTGTCTTATAGCAGCCAAAGAAAACAACACTAGTTCACAAAGTCCTTCTCTATAAAATGACAGAATAAAACTGCACCCTTGACAAAATCTCCACATGTTGACGGCATCATTTTTCTCAGATACTTGATATGTTGAAGTGATTTAGAACTTCCTGGAGTTTTCCCCCAAATCCACCCACTGTTGATTCAAGCATTTGATTAAAGCATTTCTTTAACAGAGGACAGAATCTGAAATCCTAGAGATCAGAATCTCCATTAAGCATTGGAAAATTCCAAGCATATCAGAGATGATGGGATGATGAGATGGTGATTCTTTGGGGATCTGCAGTTTCCTCTTCAATAATAAGTCACCGTAAGTGAAAGGAGCCAGCACAAAAGGTCACATATTATGTGATCCCATTTATTTAAAATATCCAGAATAGATAAATCTGTAGAGACAGAAACAGTTTAGCGGTCGCCAGGGGCTGTGGCAAAAGGCGAATAACTGCTTATGGGTATGGGCCTCCTTTGGGGGTGATAAAATGGTTTGTAACTAGATAGAAGTGATTCTTGCACAGAATTGTGACTGCATTAAATGCCACTGAATTGCACACTTTAAAATAGTTAATTTTATATTATGTGAATTTCACTTCATTAAAAAAAATACGAGTCACTGATAACCTTGAGCTAGGTCAAGATTTATATCAAATTTCATTCTCTGAAGTCACAAAGAACATGGTGTTATCTAGCTGCAGAAACTTAATGAGGGTCTACTTAAGTATCTTATTTATACTGGGTCTATAGTTCCAAAAAATCTCTTTGCCAATGGTCTTTAAAAATGATGATTCTAATAACAATAGCAGCTAACATTTATTGTGTGCTTTCTATGTTCTAGGTACTCTTCTAACCTCTCTGAAGACGTTACCGCATCTAATTCTCACAGTAACCCTATGAGATGCGTACTGTGATTATCCCAATTTTACACTTACCTAAATTTGGCCACCAGAGCAGTAAGTGGCAAAGCTGGACTCAAAACTCTGACCTGTCCCATTCAAAGCCTATGCCTGTTGTTAATGTCTCTGGTTACGCAATTGATACAGCCCACAGTGGTACATGCAACTGATCTAAAGAGACCTTGTGTGATAATCAAGCTCTCTATATGTTTTTCTAATAGCAAAAATATACCTGTCTAGTTTTCAAGTGAATGAATGCAAAAATGGGGTCTAGTTGGTGAGCAACTCCCTTGAAAGTAGAGATGATGAACAGATTTGACCCAATTAAAGGGGACAACGCCAGAATGGGCCTTGTAAGTTCCCAGTCTCTTGGGAAATACCTTGAGAATTCTGCTGATGCCTTTTTCAATCAGACTTTCTAATGGCACAGATGCTCTGCACCCGGGTCCCTGTGCTCCTTCCCAGAAGTCTTCATCTCTAGAAAGGACAGGTGATACACTCTCCACACAGATGTCCTCGGCAAGATCAGCTGTGTGAACGCTGTAATGTTGAAGAAGTCCTGGCTTATTCAGTAATTCTGGCAAAAAAACACCTCATGAGAAAACATTGTGGGCAAAGTCTATAGATTTTTTTTTTTTTTTAAATCTTTATTTATTTATTTATTTATTTATTTAGGGCTGTGCTGGGTCTTCGGTTCGTGCGAGGGCTTTCTCTAGTTGCGGCAAGCGGGGGCCACTCTTTCATCGCGGTGCGGGGACCGCTCTTCATCGCGGTGCACGGGCCTTTCACTATCGCGGCCCCTCCCGTTGCGGGGCACAGGCTCCAGACGCGCAGGCTCAGCAGTTGTGGCTCACGGGCCCAGCCACTCCGCGGCATGTGGGATCTTCCCAGACCAGGGCTCGAACCCGTGTCCCCTGCATTAGCAGGCAGATTCTCAACCACTGCGCCACCAGGGAAGCCCTATAGATTCTTAAAATGTTGTGGCTGAGAAAAATCTTCCATTTTTGGATGCTTGGCTATTTATTAATTCTGTTAAATACTCTGATGTACCCTGAGGCATATATCCTCAACCTTCTAAATATGATGCAATCCTTGGACTTCAGTGTTCTGTAAATAATCTAGATCAACTGATGTCAGGTGATGTGACCCTATGGCATAAGTTCTGGGCTTCCATCCAGCAGCATTTGAATAGTATGTGCTTTCAAGGTGGCCTTTCCACATCCAGAATCCACGCTCCACAACTTTAAATCTGTGACTCACCGCATCCTCTAAAAGTAGTTAATATGCCTGAAAATGATCTGCAGATATTATGGAACATGCATTTCTTGTGTTGAGCTACTTCTGTTGGCAGAGTTTCTGCTTTATTTAAGGATAGTATTTAAAGGAACACAGTGTCTCACTAGTTGAGGCCCTTTGGAAATGTCAAATATTAATTGCTCAAGGGGCACTATTGGAGGATTTGGTGGTGAACATCATAAGCCTTAACATCTCAGTTAATACTCCCCTACATGTAGCATTGAGACAGAGAACAAGGGTTTGCAAGATGGAGTGCAGTGCACTTGTAGGAGGTGAATTCCATTTTTGAAATTCAAATCTCTAACTATGGACTAACAGTGGTGGTAAGAAAAGTGTCTTAGTCAACATCACAGTAGATATCACCCCTCAATGTGCTCCAGGCTTGCTACACAACTACCTACTTGGCATCTCTACTTGGATGTCTTAGGCAATCTCAAACTTAATATGTGCAAAACTGAACACTTCGTTTACTATCTTCCTCCCAGACTTTTCCAATCTTAGTAAATGGCTCCATTATTCACCCATGGTTCAGGCTGCAAAGCTAGAGGTGAGCTTGAATCTTCCCTTTCCCTCACAACCCACATCCAAATCCTTCAGATCCTCTTATTTCTATCTACAAAATATATCTCACACCCAAGAGCCCTCATCCTCTTACACTGGCTACTGTAATAACCTTCCAACGTGCTCCCCTGCTTCCACCCCTGCTCACCAATGTCCATTATTTAACCAGAGGCCAGAGTGATCTTTCTAAACAAGTCAGATCTTCTCACTATCCTACTCAAATTCTTCCAGTGATTTCTCATCACATTTACAATCCAGTCAAAGCTATTTATTATAGCCCAGCAGGCTCTGCAAACCTCTGTGACAGTGCTTCTTTCCTCCGGGGTCCATTCTAATCTAACTGGTTTTCTTGCCCTTCTTCAAGCTCACCAAGCTCATTTCCATCTCAGGGCCATTGCACTTGCTGTTCTTTCTGTGTAGAATATTCTTCCCCAGATGTTTCCATGGCTCATTCCCTTAGTCCTTTCAGGGCTTTGCTTAAATCTCACTTTTTCAGTGAGGCCTTCCCTGACCATGCTATCTAAAATAGCCCTTCTACATTTTCAATTCCTTTACCAAACTTTAATTTTATTTATAGCATGTATCACTTCTGACTTATTTAAATATATGTTGAATGCATGAATGAATGGTGTAGCACTCTTACCAAGAGTGCTAGGGAGTGAATTTTACCACCTAACATTGTCCAACTTTCTACAATATATAACGGCTAGGAATGTTTTCCTCTGAATATAGTGCGTACATTTCTCTCAGAACACACTTTCCTCTGGCAGTAAAAAGAATACCTTAATCCTTTCAAAACTATACCTTAATGCTTTTGAAACTGAGTCCAAACTAACCATACTAACATAAAATTTCAAGAACATAAAGGCACAAAAACACCAACCTAGATATCAGAAGGAATAAGAATTAATAGCACTGAGTCACAGATTCCCACTGCATGCAAACATCTTTCCCCTGCAGCAGTGGAATTGCAAGATGTTACACGAGACATACTTCAAAGGATGCCACAGGGTCACGGGTGGAGTAGGCAAAGAGTCAGGACTGAGTTACACCTTTGAAAGTGCTACAATGATATCAACTGCTAACCCACAGGCCCTGACTTCAGTGAGCCTAGGGATACTGGGTGCTTTGGACTTAACGTGTCTCACTCAGTTCATTTCTGGGTCTAGCAACGTAGTAATGAGTCACACTCCAGAGCCAGGGCTGGCAGCTGTTTTCGGGCTGCATGCTTCCGAGTAGAGCATTTACAGGGTGAGAAAATAGGCAGAGAAGAAAGAACTAAAGGATGGAGAGCAGGGAAAGGGAGGGGCAGAATGGGAAGGAAGAGTAGGAGAGGAAGAGAGACTTGGTGAGCTGGGGTGGAGACGGGGGAAGGGTGGGTGGGTGTGGGATTCCATCAGACTCCCCTCTACCCCCTGCTCCTCCCACTGCCACCCCATTCAGGCTTGAGTTCTGAGGAAGCATCTCACTATAAGGAAAGTGTGGTCTCCTTAGATTCCTTTGCTTGCTGCATTCAAATTCAAGTTCTGCCACTTTCTAACTCTACTGGATCTCGTGTAAGCTACTTTATTTACTTATTTATTTTTTAAATATCTGTGTAGTGGCTTTTATATTATTTTATTTTTTGGCCCTGCGGCATGCGGGGTCTTAGTTCCCCGAGCAGGGATCGAACCCATGCCCCCTGCAGTGGAAGCACAGAGTCCTAACCACTGGACCGCCAGGGAAGTCCCAAATGTAAGCTAATTTAGATATATGTCTCAGTTTCCCCTCCTGAAAAAAAAAAAAAAGACAATAATTCCTCCCTCAAGGATCGTTGTGACAATTAAATGAGGTGCTTTCTGGAAGGGGCTCAGCACTGTTTCTGGCACAATCAATTTAAGCTATTGTTATTATTACTACTCAGCAAGGGGTCACTATGAACAGCCTTTACAGATCTTTATTCTTGACTGCCAGGGACTGCGGTGCCTATTGTTTCTCTTTCGGAGACCTTCACCAGTTCAAAGCCTATGAAATGCAGCTGGTTAGGGTTCTGCACAGCTGGGAATCTAGAGACCCCAAGGTCTCTAGATGAAAGAGAGTTGAAAGGCTGGTGAAAGGCTGGCCTGTTACAAGTCAATGTGAAGAAACAGGGCAGCCAGCCAGAAGCAACAAGCACAGGATTGCTACAGTTGTCTTCCTTAAGAGTTCTGCCATCTCAGGTTGTGGAAGGACTGGAGAAGGAAGCTGGGGTTTTATAAGTAGGTGAGACAACAAAAAAACATCTTGCCTGTGTAGTTTCTTGTTGACTCTGGTGTTGAGTCTCTGGGGATGAAATCACCACAGGGAAGTATTTCCTGTATCTCCAACACAATTTTAGAATTTTATATTGTTACCTTTTTTCCTCTCAGCCTTTATCGAATACCACCTTCTACCCACAGGCCAAGCTAATACAGGGCCTAGATGGTCTGGCAAGGGAGTATTGATTTGATATAATTGTCAACATGGAGATTCCAGCTTTGTTTAAAGGAATAGAAATGATATTGGAGATCTTGTGGAGAAACCCTGTTGTGTTCTAGGGTCAGTGACAGGTGTCTGGACCTCCTGGGTCATGCCTCAGGCTGAGTGAAGCATACTGTGGGATCAGTCATGGGCCTCATCTCTCAGATTACCCCAGTCTGTTTCTGGTTCCTCCCAAGCTCCCAGATCTCATTTATACAGGCCCCAGGGGAGGGGGGGGTGGCACAGTTATTTCTTCCTACCTCATTTCTAGAGAGTGGGCCAACACTCCATTGTACAATAGTCCTGAGAGCCTCTAGGTTACGTGAATTAAAACTATGTCATATAGATGTCTATGCACGTAGATGCACGGAGACTAGAGAAAAAATCCTTCTTCTGTTAAAAAGGTGAGGTGCTGAGTGATCTTTTTCTTTTTCATTTTGCTCTTATTGCTACGCTATTATTTATGTAAAAACATTTAAAACTCAAGAAAAGGAAAAACAAACAAATTCTCTCATCCATAACATGTATTTCTTTTGATGGTATGTGGAGTGGGACTTTTTTCAGAGGCTTTATCTCTGCCAGCTTTAGTTATTTAACTAGCACTTCTTATTTTCCCTTCCAAGATTGGTGATACATGTCTTACTCAGTCAAGTTGGTGGAAGCCTTATGAAAACTTGGTAACATACCAAGGTGAACAAGAGTTATGTATTCACAGGTTGAGCTTCATAAATTCCTGTCTCCAAAAATCAAGCCCTGCTGATAAGGTGAGCTCCTGCTCGTTCAGAAAGGACATTCCAGAAAGAACCTAGGTTTGGGGAGCGGAGGATATGAGTCACTGACTTGAAAAACCTACATAGCTTGTTAACAAAGGTTTTTAAAGTCAGGGGAAAAAACTCCACATTGAGTTGAAGGAGATTTTTCAATTTCAGATTACACAGCACTTCCAAATGAAGGGGAAATGTCAGAGATTTATTGTTTTCACTATCATAAGAGAACATCCTCTAAAAAGATTGAGATTTGGAATAGTTCATAAAAATAATCTGAAGGACATCATAATAAACCTGGGAGGTTATTTCCTGTTTTTAGCTGGCTTGGCTTGAAGACCTCACCACCATAAAAATGAATGTCATGTCTAATTTTTATTTGGCTCTCCGAGTCCCTTTATGCAATAAATACATTCCTTTTCAACTCGCTCTTACCTAAACTATTCATAAGGCAGTTTATAGGTGCTGATCTTTCGTGTGGTTGATCTTACCATCCACAAATTATTTTTGGAGGCTATCATCTTCTGTTTCTATTTTACTCACGTGCAACCTGTATTTTTGCAAGAGCTAGGCGGGGTGGAGTGGGGGGCTGCCATTGAAACCTACCATTTAATTACCTCTCTTCCTTCTTTTGGTGAATGTCTGAGTCAGCTACAAAAGTAAGTTCATTCATTCATTCAACAAACATTGCTGAGTAACACTGTTTTCAAGGAGTGTACACTCAGAAAGGAAATAATTACATAAAAAAATTATACACAGTACACAGACAATTTAAGGCAGGATGTGGCACAACCAGCTAGAGGAATTTTGAGGAGGATCTTTTTCATCCAGGAAATGGAGGAAATGATTGTCAAGATGGGAAGGGCATACAGAGTAGGAAGAACCACATGAGCAAAGTCAGGGAGGTAGGAAAGCACAGAATACATTTGGAGTGGGCAATGAGCCATTACTGAAGTTTTTAGGCTGGGTAAGGTGCATGCTCAGAGGATGCATTTGGAACAGCAACAGTAAATATATACTGAGGGCTTCTACGTTTTTAAGCACTGGGACTACCCAGCAGTGGACAAACCAAACAAACAAAATCCCTGACCTCATGGAGCTTATATTCTAGTAGAAAATGATAATCAATAAACAAACAAAACAAATAAAATATGTAACATTTTAGGTAGTGATAAGTACTATGGAAAAAGCTAGAAGGGGAAAGGGATTGTGTGCACGCCTGATATGGTAAAGAGGGTGATCAGGGAAGGCCTCAGTCAAAGGTTTTAGCCTTCCAGCTAAGGCCTGAAGTGAGAGCTTGATCCCTGTGGGATAACTGCGACAAGAGTGGCAGCAGTGAAAACAAAGGCTCCCAGGTGGGAATACGTTTGGAATGTTAGGGGAACTGCAAGGGGCCCGTGTGCCTGGGGCTGGGTGAGTGAGGGTGAAGAGGAGGAAATGAGGCCAGAGGTGGGGCCTGATCATGGGGCCTCAGTCACCACTTTAAGGACTTTGACTTTGAGATGGGAAGGTCCATTGGAGGGTTTAAAGAGTCGAGTGTCATGATCTGACTTAAGATCTTATAGCCACTCTGGGTGACTGGAAGATTATTTGCTCGAGAGTCTAACTTCATTGGTTTAAGGAAGGGCCTGAGCATCTTGGTTTTAAAAGTGTCCCAGATTGAGAACCACTCCTCTAGAGCTTGCAATATGTTCTCTCATTCATTCTCTTAACTTGAGTCTCTCAACAACTCTGTGCAATGTGTACATGAGGAAACTGAGGCTCAGATAGGCTTACATGACTTTCAAGGACACATGGCCTGGAAGGGGTATAGCTAAGATTTAAACCCAAGCTGTTGACTCTTAGTCTAGCAGCGATCTTTCCATCACACACTGATATTGTCAATGGGACCTTTTTTTCCTATCAGTTTGCCACTAATATTTAGGAATTTCAGTGGATTTATCTTATATGCTAAAAACATGCAGGTATTACCTCTAGTAATTTTTGGTTAATACTATCTTTATGCAGCTATGATTCCATGGTCTGTCACCTTAACTACCCTCTTGCCATTAGATCATGTTACTCTCCTGCAAAAAAGTGAGATATACACTCAACTTCAGCTATGTTCTAGCCTTGTTATTTGGCCAAAATGTCAGATTCCCATTGGTGCAGCCACTATGGAAAACAGTATAAGGTTTCCTCAAAAACTTAAAAATAGAACTACCATACGATCCAGCAATCCCACTTCTGGGTATTTATTCAAAGGAAACAAAATCACTATCATGAAAAGATAGCTATACCCTCGTTTGTTGCAGCATTATTTACAATAGACAAGATGTGGAAACAACCTAAGTGTTAATTGACAGATGAATGAATAAAGATGTGATATACATATATAGGAATATTATTCATTAAAAAAAGGTAATTCTGTCATTTGTGACAACACGGGTGGACCTTGAGGGCATTATGCTAAGTGAAATAAGTCAGTCAGATAAAGACAAATACAGTATGATCTCACTTATAAGTGGAATCTGCAAAAACGCCAAACTCATAGATACAGAGAACAGATTGGTGGTTGCCAGAGAAGGGAAGAGGAGGGTAGACAAAATGGGTGAAGGTGGTCAAAAGGTACAAACTTCCAGTTATATGATAAGTCCTTGGGATGTAATATACAGCATGTGACTATAGTCAACAATGCTGTGCTGTATATTTGAAAGTTGCTAAGAAAATAGATTTTAAAAGTTCTCATCACAAGAAAAAAAATTATAACTCTGTGGTGATGGATGTTAACTAGACTTATCATGGTAATCATTTTGTACGATATATCAATAAATATATCAATCATTATGTTGTACACTTTTTTTTTTTTTTTTTGGCTGCATTGGGTCTTCATTGCGGTGCGCGGGCTTCTCATTACAGTGGCTTCTCCTCTTGTGGCACGCGGGCCCTAGAGCGTGCAGGCTTCAGTAGTTGCAGCACTGGGGCTCAGTAGTTGTGGCTTTCGGGCTCTAGAGTGCAGGCTCAGTAGTTGTGGTGCACGGGTTTAGTTGCTCTGTGCCATGTGGGGTCTTCCCGGACCATGGATCAAACCCGTGTCCCCTGCATTGGCAGGCAGATTCTTAACCACTGCACCACCAGGGAAGTCCCTGTATACCTTAAACTAATACTATGTTATAATAACATTCATGTCTACATGAAATTATCTTCTTTTTTAAAAAAAAAAATATATGCTTATTGTCTGTCGCCCAGACTAAATGGTAAATTCCATGAGAGCAGGAACTTTGTCTTGTTCACTGTTGTATCCTTACTACCTAGACTAGTGCCTGGCACAGAACAGGTGCTCAAAAAATATTTGTTAAATAAATGAACATGTAAAATAACATTCATGCTGTTTGTTTTGACTGGGTCCCCAAAGGACAGTAGATAGATGCCAAATACCTGTACATCTAAAGTCAGATGTTGGTCCACCATGTAAGATATGCCAAGAAATGGTGGCTCAGTATTATTCATCACTCATCTCCAGCCCATAGAGGGGGAGTGAGTGGGGGGACTGATGACTCATGAAGAGTACTGCTTTGAAGGTACTTGAAACCTACCCACACCTCCCACAGGGAAAAAAAGAGATGCTTCCCCTTACTTCAAGCTATGTGAGAGGAGCTTTCAGGGAAACACTTGGAGAACTTGATATATGTTGTCTGGAGTCTGGGGGAATACAGGGAACTGGGATCTGATACTTTCCTGAGAAAACCAAAGGCAATTAGAGACAGAGAGAGCATGCTGCAAATCAGCTGCACGTTCACCAACTGTGGATACGTGTGAGTCTTTCCCAGGAGAAAGTGTACTTATGTCAGCAACTTACTTTGTTATGCACCAAAAATAAGATGGATTCATGGGATGCTAGAGAGGTGGATGGATGGATGGATGGATGTGTGATAAATCAAGTGTAGCAAAATGTTCCCAGGGTTGGTGATAGAAGCTATTTTAAAAGGGAGTCCAGCAAGAAGGCTGCTTGGCTGAGCACCCAGGGGATCCAGCGGAGGGTTTGAAACCTCAGAAACCCAAGGGCTGAAAGCTAGGATCATTAGTGACTGTCCGGAACTGACCATGCATGGCATACATCTGAGACATCTGAGAAGCTCTGTTACCTTCCCCTTCACAACCCAAACCTGGAGGAATCTAAAAGCTTGACCAGCGAGTAGTTAAGGAGGAGGAGGTGGAGATGTAAAGATAGAAAACAAAATAAAAGTAGTCTGTGCCACTACCCCCACTGCAGGTTTCCAGCCTGAAGCAGGACTGAGCTTGGGGAAATGAAAAGCTTTAACCGGGAATGAAGTTTGTTTGACCTTCATGAGATTTCATCCAGGGCAGAAAAAGAAGCAGCCCTCAGAGAATTTGAAAAGACAGTGAAGTAAAAAAATAAAAGAATTTTGTGCTCACACATTACTGAATCCTGCTCATGTAATAAAACGCACAAGCCTAACAAAACCCAACCCTGGATGAAAGAATACTGATTTAATTAATATCATATCACATGTTCACTTATTCAACAAATATTTATTGAGCACCTGCTATGTGCCAGGCATTGATTTAGGTAGTGAGGATACAACAGTGAATAAGACAATCATTTGATATAAGTAGAGAAGATTTATTTGTTTATTTAATTTCTTTTAAAAAATTGAAGTACAGTTGATTTATAATATTGTATTAGTTTCAGGTATACAACATAGTAATTCAATACTTTATAGATTATATTCCATTTAAAGCTATTATGAAATTATGGCTACATTTCCCTGTGCTGTACAATATATCCTTGTTGCTTATTTATTTATTTATTTTTATTTGTGTATGTATATACGTATTTATTTATTTTTGGCTGCGTTGGGTCTTCATTGCTGCAAGCGGGCTTTCTCTAGTTGCGGCGAGCGGGGGCTACTCTTCTTTGGGGTCCATGGGCTTCTCATTGTGGTGTCTTCTCTTGTTGTGGAGCACGGGCTCTAGGCACGTGGGCTTCAGTACTTGTGGCATGTGGGCTCAGTAGTTGTGGCTCGTGGGCTCTAGAGCACAGGCTAAGTAGTTGTGGTGCACGGGCTTAGTTGCTCAGCGGCATGTGGGAACTTCCCAGACCAGGGCTCGAACCCATGTCCCCTGCATTGGCAGGTGGATTCTTAACCACTGTGCCACCAAGGAAGATCCTATTTATTTTATATGTATAGTTTGTGTCTCTTAATCCTATACCCCTATCTTGCCCCTCCCCCCTTCCCTCTCCCCACTGGTAAACACTACTTTGTTCTCATACCCATGAGTCTGTTTCTGTTTTGTTATACATTCATTTGCTTTATTTTTTAGATTCCACATATAAGTGATAACATAAGAGTATTTGTCTTCTTCCTCTGTCTGACTTACTTCACTAGGCATAATACTCTCTAAGTCCATCCGTGTTGTTGCAAATGGCAGAATTTCATTCTTTTTAATGGCTGAGTAATATTCCATTGTATATATGTACCACATCTTCTTTATCCATTCATCTGTTGATGGGTACTTGGGTTGCTTCCAAGTCTTGGCTATTGTAAATAACGCTGCTATGAACATTGGGGTGCGTGTGTCTTTTTGAATTAGTGTTTTTGTTTTTTTTGGATATATACCCAGCAGTGGCATTGTTGGATCATATGGTAGTTCTATCTTTAGTTTTTTGAGGAAAAGCCATACTGTTTTCATAGTGGCTGCACCGATTTGTATTCCCACTAACAGTTTACAGGGTTCCCTTTTCTCCACATCCTCGCCAGCATGTGTTATTTGTAGGCTTTTTGATGATAGTCATTCTGACAAGTGTGAAGTGATATCTCATTGTGGTTTTGATTTACATTTCTCTAATAATTAATGACGTTGATCATCTTTTCATGTGTCTGCTACCCATCTGTATATCTTCTTTGAAAAAAATGTCTATTCAGGTTCTCTGCCCATTTTAAAAATCAGGTTGTTTGTTTTTTTTATATATAGTTATATGAGCTGTTTATATATGTTGGATATTAACCCCTTATTGACTATATCATTTGCAAATATTTTCTCCCATTTAGTAGGCTGTCTTTTCATTTTGTTGATTGTTTCCTTTACTGTACAAAAGCTTGTAAGTTTAATTAGGTTGCAATTGTTTGTTTTTGCTTTTATTTCTTTTGCTTTAGGAGACAGATCAAAAAAAATATTGCTATGATTTATGTCAGAGTGTTCTGCTTATGTCCTCTTCTAGGAGTTTTATGGTTTCAGTTCTTATATTTAGGTCCATTTTGAGTTTATTTCTGTATATGGTATGAGGAAATGTTCTAATCTCATTCTTTAATATTTAGTTTTCCAGTTTCCCCAGCAAAACTTATTGAACAGATTGTCTTTTCTCCATTGTATATTCTTGCCTCCTTTGTCATAGATTAATTGACCATAACTGTATGGGTTTATTTCTGGGCTCTCTATTCTGTTCCATTGATCTATATGTGTGTGTTTGTGCCAGTACCATGCTGTTTTGCTTACTGTAGCTTTGTACTATAGTCTGAAGTCAGGAGCATGACATCTCCAGCTTTGTTCTTTTTTTTTTCTCGTTTTTCCCATGCTGTGTGGCTTGTGAGACCTTAGTTCACCAACCAGGGACTGAACCCGGGCCCTCGGCAGTGAAAGTGCAGAGTCCTAACCATGGGACTGCCAGGGAATTCCCTCCAGCTTTGTTATTTTTTTTTAATTTTTAAAAATTTTTTTCATCTTTATTGGAGTATAATTGCCTTACAGTGTTGTGTTAGTTTCTGCTGTACAACAAAGTGAATCAGCTATATGTATACATATATCCCCATATCTGCTCCCTCTTGAGCCTCCCTCCCACCCTCCCTATCCCATCCCTCTAGGTGGTCACAAATCATTGGGCTGATCTCCCTGTGCTATGCAGCAGCTTCCCACTAGCCATCCATTTTACATTTGGTAGTTTATATATGTCAATGCTACTCTCTCACTTCGTCCCAGCTTCCCCTTCCCCCTGTGTCCTCAAGTCCATTCTCTATGTCTGCATCTTTATTCCTGCCCTGCCACTAGGTTCATCAGTACCTTTTTTCTAGATTCCACATATATGCGTTAGCATATGGTATTTGTTTTTCTCTTTCTGACTTACTTCACTCTGTATGACAGACCCTAGGTCCATCTACCTCATTACAAATAACTCACTTTTGTTCCCTTTTATGGCTGAGTAATATTCCATTGTATATATGTGCCACATCTTCTTTATCCATTCATCTGTCGATGGACATTTAGGTTGCTTCCATGTCCTCCAGCTTTGTTCTTTATCCTCAAGATTGCTTTGGCAATTCAGGGCCTTTTGTGGTTCTGCATACATTTTAGGATTATTTGTTCTAGTTCTGTGAAAAAAGTCATGGGTATTTTGATAGGGATTGCATTAAATCTTTATATTGCTTTGGGTAGTATGGACAATTTAAAAATATTAATTCTTCCAATCCAAGAACATGGGATATCTTTCCACTTCTTTGTATAATTCTCAAATTCCTTCATTAATGATTTATAGTTTTCAGAGTATAGGTCTTTCATGTTCTTGGTTAAGTTTATTCCTAGGTACTTCATTCTTTCTGATGTGAATGTAAATGGGATTGTTTCCTTAACTTCTCTTCCTGATTGTTCAGTATTCGTGTATAGAAAAGCAACAGATTTCTGTATATTAATCTTGTATCCTGCACCTTTACTAAATTCATTTATTACTTCTAATAGTCTTTTGGTAGAGACTTTAGGGTTTTCTATATATAATATCATGTCAACTGTAAATAGTCACAGTTTTTCTTCTTTCCTTCCAATTTGGATGCCTTCTATTTCTTTTTCTTGTCTGATGTGGCTGATGTGGCTAGGAAAGTAGAGAAGTTTTAAAAGTCATTGAGTGTAATGGCAACCTTCTATATCTTGATAGAGATTTGGGTTACATAGGTACATGCATTTGTGAAAACTAGAGTTCAGTATTTATTTATAGTTTCTTTTCATGCAAAATTTACACATAATAACATGCACAAGTCTAAAATGCTTGCTGAGTTTTGACAAGTGCATGATCATCACAGCTCTGCCTCCCTGCACTGTCAGCAGATAACCTGCCTGCCATTTCAGTGAGAAAACAGAAGCCATTTGACAGGAATTCCCTCAACTTATAAATGTAGCTGTATCTATCCTTTCTTCCCTTCCTTTTGTCATTGTAAACAACATATCCCTACTCCCATCTGAGGTCAATTTCTTCCCCTGGCTTTTGCGTCCTATCCCTCCCAATCTTCTCAGAGGCCTTGCTCTACTGAATTATCCCTCTCCTCCAGAACTCTCATTTCAAGGAGAAAGCTTATTTAACTATTAATGCTGGATTCTCTCTGTTACCTCAGAGTCCTCACACATGCCATTTCCTTTCCTTGGAACAACTTTCCTACTTCTTCCCCCTCACTTATCATAACCCCTACTCACCCTTCAGGTGTTTGCTTAGATGCTATTTACTTAGATATGACTTCCCTGACCTTCCATCCCACACTATGGTAGAACCTATTGAGCTTCCTGTTTCATGACACTCAGCTCACCTGTATTTACTTGTTCTATGTATGTCTTGCCCACAAGAAAAACATGGTCTCTGCCCTCAGTGTCTTATTAACTGCTGTACTTCCAGTACTTAGCATAGCACCTGGCACATTAAATATTCGTTGCTGAATGAAAGAATTAATTAAAATTCAATCACATCATCTGTAAATGTAATGTTTTAAAATGTCTTCTTTTTCTTCATAGGTTTAAATTTTTATTCTAATAGCTATTGCAATCTTTCCCAGGATTGTGTTAAGTTAGAAGGGCATTGTGACATTTTTGTTCTTATAATTTCTTATAATTCTGTTCTTAAAATTTAAATGAATGTCTTGTACATAGAAGATTCTCAGCAAGAACTATTTCATAGTCATAAAAATCCTACAGTGTGGAAAGATCCTTAGAGATCCTATATTTCAATTTCCTCACAGGAATACCCTGGTGGTCCAGTGGTTAGGACTCCGCACTTCCACTGCTGGGGACACGGGTTCTATCCCTGGTCCGGGAACTAAGATCCCACATGCAAGCAGCACAGCCAAAAAAAAAAAAAAAGAAGGGCTTCCCTGGTGGCGCAGTGGTTGAGGGTCCGCCTGCCAATGCAGGGGACACGGGTTCGAGCCCTGGTCTGGGAGGAGCCCACATGCCGCGGAGCAACTAGGCCCGTGAGCCACAACTACTGAGCCTGCGCGTCTGGAGCCTGTGCTCCGCAACAAGAGAGGCCGCGATAGTGAGAGGCCCGCGCACCGTGATGAAGAGTGGCCCCCGCTCGCCACAACTAGAGAAAGCCCTCACACAGAAACGAAGACCCAACACAGCCAAAAATAAATAAATATAAATTTAAAAAATAAATAAATAAATAAAATTTAAAAAAAAAAAAAAAAAGAAAAAATTTCCTCAGGTCATTCTATAAGGAAGAAAATCAAAGTACTATGGTATTTTTATTACTGCATTATTATTATCTTTTTACTCAGATGGGGGTATCTTATGGCTAGAGACCATAGGGGGACATCCTGAAAATTCAGAGTTCTTTTTATCTTTCAGTTGTGAAGGAGTATGATAATCTGTTAGTTTATAATTTGTATTTGTTTGTTTATTTTTGGCTGCGTGGCATGCGGGATCTTATATGTATATACATACACACACATACACACACGCACACATACATGTAAAATTTGAGGAGGCAGCAGAGTTAATAAACCTAAATAAATGAGAGAGCTCTACATACAAATATAAATGTTTCTCCTTAGAAATGGTTTCTGCTGCCAGCCTTGATGTAAGTCTTATTAACCTACTATAGTTCCTTTCATCAGGTCAAAATATAGTATCAACTTAAGTACAGTTAGGAGCTCCACAGACCACCTCTTCTTGGAGTCCTAGTCAAATAAAACTAGACTACCAAGTCAGCCTAACTGAAAAGGCAATGCAAGTTTTTACTGATGTCTCTTGAAGCATAACAAAGCAAACTTCTTAAAATTCTTTCCCAGCTGTGAATCTCCACACCACTTTCCCACACAGGAGCCACCTCTACTCTCTTCCCTCACTTAAGTGTGATTTAGCTTATATAGCTTTTTATTTTTCTTCCTCACCCTGGAACTGACCAGCAAACAAGAACTTTTAGGGTTTGTGTTGGAGGGTGTGTTCGAGGAGATGCCCGGAGGCAATCCGCTATGCTTACCAAGTGTCCAATTTCATGGCAGTCTCTTTGCTCAAGGAACAGTCAATAGGCACACTGGAAAAAGCAACATACCAGAGTTGGGTATGTTACCTGTTGGGTGGTGGGATACAGACTCTGGGTAAAATGAGGGGTTCTGAGATAGGGCAGATCAGCCTGAAGGTGAGCCTAGAGGTGGACCTGGATCTTGACAGTGAATTACCAAATCAGTATTTGTGGAGCCTCCTGTCTCCATTTCTCAGTGGTGGCCGTTCTGGGGTGTTTTCCTTTACAGTCAAGACTCCCTTTAGCCGGATAACATAAGAAAGGATCATATGTACAGGCAGCTAAAAGCTCTTCCAGTATCACTAAGAGGTAGTTTGAGATAAGTAAGTGGCCTCTGATGTCCCTGAAGACTAAAAACCGGGTGTCCTGAGTCCCAAGTGGTCCCACGGTCCTCTAGTTTAGCAGTCCAGAGGGGCAGTTAAGTCCCGCGTAAAGTGCAGAGTGGTTCAGGGCACTTGCTCCTGAGAATCTCCACCTGGTCTTAGCATCCAGATCAGCCAGCTCGTGCTCGGTTACTGCCAGCTCAGGCCGCCTGCGGTCACTCCGCCCACTGCCCCTCTCAGTCTCCTCCCCCTTCTTTCCCTTTTGCGCACCGCCATTTCCGCCTACGGCTCTCTCCTATTTGGGCCCTCCTCGGCTTCCGTCCCAGATGATCCCTCCCCGAAGCTGCCGCCGCCTCCTCCTCCTGGAGCTAGAGCCACCTCCTCGGCCAGTGGCGTAGCCGGACTCTGTGTCGGGGCCAGCTAGATAGGGGCGGAGGTCCGGAGCCCGGTCTCGACCTGAGCGGGGGGCCATGGAGAAAGCGGCCCGAGGCGCTCTCGACACCGACTAACGCGGGCCTGTTGCGGCTGCAGGCGCCATGGACCGAGCCCCCGCAGACCAGGTACGCGGGCTTGGGCCGGGCCGGCCGGGCCGGGAGCTGGGGGTCGCTGCTTCCTCCCGGGCGGGCCCTGGTCTCCGAGCGTGGGCCCGGACGGCCGGAGCCTTCGGGTTTTTGCTGGCGCAGACCTCCTTCCCCCGGGAGCCTGGCGGCGCCCCACTCTCCTGCATTGTTCCAGCTGCTGTCTCGAGCTTGGGGGCTTTTCCAGCCCCGTTCCCCCCGGGCTGGGGACTCGCTTTTGCCCTTCCTCCCTGGCTTGGTGAAAGGGGCCAGAAGACTCCCAAGTTGTCCGTGCTCTCCCGAGAGAGGGTTTATAACTTCCAGAGAATACCACCTCCCCCCCCCCTTCCCTTCCCTTCGGTTCTGGAATGTGTTTTCAAGGTGGAAAGGCTTTTGAGGGCTTCTCACTTAGAAAAACTGTCAGAGAATGTGTGGTAACTACAGACGAAGGCGGGGGGCGGGTTATGGGCTTTTTAAGATCTACGTTTCCTTGAGCGAAGCATTGTTTTTGCAGTGGTTTTAGGGAGGTCTTCCCTTTCAGATATGAAATACTACGGTTTCCCTTTGCCCTTCTAGCTAACTATTTCGCAAAAATAAGTGTCTTTTAAAAGTCGATATTATATTTTAAAGGTGTAGGACCGAAGCGCGAATTCATTTCCGAGCCCGTTTTCATATTCACAAAGCAGTCCCATTAGTGTTTTCAGTTGCATCAAATTATTGATTATCCAAGCCAGTAGGTGCTGGGAGGCTGGGATGGTGATAGTGTTAAAAAAAATAATCTAAAAATAATAGTTTTCTTCCCCCACAGAAGTTTCGGTATTTTCCATCCTGAGACCTGTATGAAACGATTTAATTTGATGAAATCTAAGTTTACTCACTCTCCATTCCCCTCTTCAGTTGAAGGCCTTGCCCAGTGATGAACTAGGCAAATAGATGAAGGAAAAAGAGAGACTACGGATTTGCCTAATTACTTTACAAATGGATGATTAACACCTGAATAATGAGACAAGATTTCCCGAATTCCTGTATCTGTATATATGTAGCTAGTGAGAGCCAGTTCTGATTTTAAATCGTGCTCTTTTAGCAGGCAAAGAGCAGCCTCCTGGTTGTGTGTGTGTGTGTGTATGTGTGTATATATATATATATATATATATATATATATATATATATTTTTACAAAATCTTTATTTAAAAAAAGCTTTATGTGAATATGCCTCTGAAAACACAAATGAGTTTTATGAAACAATATGTGTATTTACCGAAGCAAATTGATTGGGGCCTCTTGGCAAATACATACAGGCTTTCCTGTGACCCAGGGTATTTTATATACACCCTATATCCAATTTAATGAAAAACAATTTTTCAAGGTATCTATCAAAAATGTATGAGATTTCAAAGCCTGACAAGTGAATAGGAAATTTTCTTGAATGATTTTTTTGTATGTGTGTCACTAATGAAAGGGTTACACATTTTGGTCGTTCTCTGTGATGACAGAACTGTAACTAGTAATGCTGCCATATGTATACTTATGGTTCCCTTCATCCCAGAGGAAATGTAATTAACTATTTAGATGGTAACCCTTAGCATAGTTACTTGTGTGTGATTATCTTAACAGCAAGTGCTATGAGCAAATTATTTAGAGAGCCTCTTCATCTTTCATCCTGTATCTTTCCAAAATCCACAACCAGTTAAAATCTTGTAGAAATTTAAGGTTCAGAAAAAAATCATAAATGTAGGTTTTCCGTTGAAGAATTTTTCTTTTTTTTTTTCCCCCCTCCAATACCTCTTGCCTCTTCCCTTAGCCTAACCTTAAATGAGAGAATAATTTGAATCAATCCCCCTTTCCCCCTACACATGCTCACAGGAAGCTGAGACCCCAGGAAGTGATGCCTAGTTCGTGCTGTAGGCAGTTAATTCAGGGGTCCATGGATGACCTGGAAGGAGTCTCCTTCGTTTTAATTAGCACTTTTCTGGGGCAAGACTCCATTATTTTCATCATATGCTCGTATTCATCATTGAAAAAAGGCACAGAACCATTAATTTCATGATAGATTAGGGGCTAGAACTGAGATTTGTCCACTTTGTGGAGTTCTTGATTGTTTTCACTATACCATTGAGTAATGCAATGGCTTTTCCAAGTTATTTGGAATGTACTTTTATATTTTTAATAACAAAGTGAATTTAATAGGTAAAAGTCATTAAAAACAGATGCCGTATGTGCTGAATTCCCATTTTTTCTCACTAAACATTTATTTTTTTCATTTTAAACCAGTGTTGGTTTATATTCAGAATTTCTGGGAATGTCTACAGCATTAAAACTTATAATATTGTAGTGGTTAGCAATTCATAGAAGTTTGATTTTTAAAAAAATAATACTAATACACACTTTCTGCATTTTGTCTTAATCTAAGCGAAATCCTTGGAGTATTGCACAAGTGTAACTTAAAAAAAAAACTCAGCATGTTTTGCCTGAAGGCATTCATGTTGCTGTTGTTGAATTACCTCTTTTTTAAAAAAAATACAAAATCTTTGTATAAAAGGATAAATTGTGTGTGCGTTGATCGAGATTATAAAAAGTAAGTTGCTGGGAATACATGCTAGCTGATAGTCTTAATTGTAGTAATGACTATTTTAAAGAATGTTATAACCAGAAGAGAGTCTCAGGAGTATTCTCTTTTAGCAAGACTATATTAAATCAAAACAAGTAGCTTAATTTTAATTGCCGGAGTTAGTTCTAAGAACTACTTGGTATTGTGCCTTTTTTTTTGTTGTTGTTGTTAAGGGAAAAAAAGCTGGTATAAAGGGATGTGAAGCATAAATCATGGAGTTCATTTTGTTTATAAAGTCTTAGTGTTTCTATTTTTAGTAAATTTAGGACAGTGTTTTGAGATTTTTTTTTTAATAAACAATAACCTTAGAAGTGACAGAACACTTGAGGTTTACTATCTCTTTTGTATTATCAAATAATTTAAACATTGGCTTGATATTTAGTACATTAACGTTAGATAAGTTCTTTTAAAATAATTTACAAAATTATTGATCACTGATGTCTTTAATTCTTAGAAAAGCAAATGTGTAATAAATGCATATGGCTTCATGCAAAGTGCTGTTTACCAATAAAGATATAAAATTATTCGGTTTATAATTCTTTTCTTTAAATTATTTATAAACTTCAAATAATATCAGCACTGCAAACTAAATATATTCTAAATAAGTTACTCTAAAATGTTTGTTATTCAGCAGTATTTACAGTTAGCTTTTATAGATCTAAGTAAATGATTGTCTTAACAGATTTTAAAAATAATACTTTTGTAATAATAAAGAAGGTAAATAATGCTCATTTAGTGAAAATACCATTTGGAAATTTTATAAGGCATTTTTCCCCTGAGCTTTTAAATCAAAGAGGAAATATAAAGTAGAATTTTAGATTTTTGAAAAAGTAATAAAATATTACATATGACAATGTATGGGATGTGGCTGAAGCTTACTCTGAGGCAAATGCATAGTCACGAATGTTTTCATTATTCAGCATTTTAAAAGGAAATTAAAAATTAAGCATCCAAGGCAAGAAGTTTGGGGGAAAACCCCTCAAAGAAAGAGAGAAAAAAAATGTAAAAGCAGGAATTAATTAATTAGATATTCCAAAAACTAGTATTAAATTTAGAAAGTTGGATGTTAGAAAAGTACCACCAGACTTTAACAGGATTAAATGTGGTCTATTTTAAGAAAAGGAGGAAAATGTATGGATAGGAAAGCAAATGGTCAGAGTCTAAGGTAAACGCTTTTATTTTTTTTTTTTCTTCAATATTTTCTGAAGTCTTGGCAGAACTCATATGTATATGTGATTTGTTTTGGCAAGTGGTTTACTTTCAGTATAAAACATTCCAACCAGAAAACAATAAAGCCAGCAGGTATCTCTGAAGCATTTTTTCCTTCAGAAGACATTTTATCTTTGGCCATGATATGTAAAACATCTTAATGTTTGATATATCATATTTACCTTAACATAGGAAGAATGTGGAGGGTTTCCATGGTCATATTTTTTCTCTAGGTGTGTAGTACATACTGACATTTCACTGTGGGAGCGTGCCTTATTATGTTCTACTTCAGTTTTGATTTCAAGTGAGTGTCTTTTTTCTGTTGCTTAATTTGGGAAAATTATTTGCACTCTTCTGAATGTTCTCTCTCAGAGGAGTTTAGTATGCATTTTCTGTTGACGTGTGCTTCGTAGTAATGTTTGCCCATTTTCCCTAAACCAGCCTCGTGTGGTGCTCTCTTCAAAACATGAACTCAATGCATGTTTGTTGAATTATATATGTAGGCTCTCAGTGATCTGAATGCATTTGTTTAATAAACTTTTAAATAAGGTTTTTATAGTTTTTGTTCTGATAAATTCTTGGGTTTTCTAGATTATTCACATCAAAGAAGTTTTATTGATGTTTGTTTTACTATATGCAGAATTTTAAATGAATGTGAAACAGCTTAAGTTTTGTTTTTTTTTTCAAATACAGGTTTCTGGGATTATGATTTTTCATTAATTTGGAAAATTCTGAAATAATTTCTGAAAGATAAAGATAATTTTATTGTGTGGTTTTTTTTTTAACAAAGAGTAGTACAGGAATAGATTTTGTTCTGTGTTTAGACTTCTTTCATATTTATATTTTATTTAAGGAGACAAAAATTTGCTATAAAATTTTTGATTTCTAAAAAGCAGATCATGGCAAAAGTAGAGAGACTAAACAGAAATTCAAACTGAGGCATATCATTGTATGAAGTAAATAGTCTAATTTTTTCATAACATTTTGTTGTCCACTATGTTAAGACATTTTTTCCTTTGATCTCTATGCTAATATAATTGAAATATTGCCAGAATTTGTTGCTTGCTTAACATATTGTCTCTATGGTCTTTATTATATGGAATTTAAAAAATAGTTTGGGATCTTTACATTACTTTTCAGGCCTGAGAACAACTGAGGCTGCATTTTGATGTATGACACTGAAGGCCCCAAAGTCACAATAAACAACTTATAAAACCATATGGAGTTGTAACTATAGGAGAAAGTTTGCCAGTCTGTTCCTACTAGTGACATCTTCTGTTTCTGCAGCTGTTGACTACAGCAGCTTCTCTTTTTTGCTAAAAACAAAGGCTCGTTTCAGTGTTTGTGAGTTTTATTGTTGAATGCCAATATCTAGAATTGCACTTAGAATAGAAACCAATACAGACTTTAATTTTTAAGGACATATACTGTGTATATATGCAGATATTAGTTATAAATTATGCATGACACTTTTTGAATAGTGGGTTGCCTAAATTCATAAAACATATAGAGTACAAATGAGACTAGGCATAAAAAATTTGTGTCACTGTCTCCCCTCCCCCCACACCACCTGGCTTGCGGGATCTTTGTTCCCTGACCAGGGATGGAACCTGTGCCCCCTGCAGTGGAAGTGGAGTCCTAACCATTGGACCGCCAGGGAATTCCCTGCACCTTTTGACTTGAGCAAGAATTTGAATTTGTTGTTACCAAAGTAATTTATGAGTTGGTATTACTTGGGGGGATCAGGAAAAGTTATTTTTAAATTATTTCTTTATATTAGTATTATTCCTTTTTTTCATATTGGGCTGAGAATTTAATATAACCGCATACCTCGCATTAAAAAAAAATCCTGGTGTCTTCTAGTCCAGATTTATAAAACTGTTCAGGTTCTCATACGTTCAAAGGTTGATATTTTTATACCTTATGTAAATCAGTTTTGAATCATGTTGACTATCACAGTGACAATCACTGACTTACACTGTTAACATTTGTTTTTGCCTCTTGTGTTGAAATTCAAGAAACCAACTCCAGTTCACAGATATTTGTGAGTTCAATGACGTTATCAGCTTCAGATTTGGTTAGTAGTACAGAAGTAGACTTCAAAGTTAAATCAGGTGGGGAGGAAGGATATTGAATTGATACTGCTATATAGTTCAGATTTCTTCCCCAGACACGTGTTGCTGAATATTTACAGTGGACTCTTTGGAGAACAGTTTTTCTGAAAAAGGCTCTATATTTAGCATATCAAGTCTTTTCTTTAGGTTTTCTTGGATTTGCTACTGATTACTTTTGTGAGAAACATGCATGAAATTTATTCTGAGAAATATGCCTTGATGGGAGTTTCTACTGAATGCCACCCTAGTGGGGAAAAAGTTCTGGTTAGGGCTGTTGCTTTCAGGTAGTTGATTTGAGTTGTTGAAAAATTGGATTGCATTCCACTTACTGGTTTCGCTAAGAAGTGTTTAATATCTTTTTAGATTGTAATGTTTGTGGTTTTTAACATTCTGCTTTTACAGAATGTGCCTATAGATTATTTCTTTGTATAATTAAATTTTAAAAATTTGTTGTTAAATATAACAAATATAGAAAGAAAACTGCATAAGACCAGTGTACAGCTAAATGAATTATTGGATGAATACCTTGTATCACCCAAGTTAGGATATAGAACTTTGCCAGGTACCCCAGAAACTGTCCAGGTGCCTCTTCCCAATCACAGCTCCCTCTTTCCTAAGAGTAATTCCTATCCTGATTTTCATGGCTCTTATTTACTTTTCTTTATAGTTTTGTCACCAACTTGTGCATCCTTAGTATGGTAGTTTATTATGTCTGTTAAACCTCTATAGATTTATAAGAAAAGATACAAAATAAACTAAAATGGAGTACATAGACTGGATTACTTTAGTTTACTCGGCTTGTCTACTGGGAAGCTGAAGTACTCATTTTTTCCCCAGTTTAACTGTGAAGCAAAAGTTTTTCTCCCTTATTTTTTTTTTTTCATTTATTGTAGACATTTTCCTTCCTTTTAATTTAAAAATACTAATCTAATTTCCTGAAATGGACAGAAATAGACTATTTTTTAGACTATTCAAACAAATATAAAGTAATTATCCTTCAGAACTCTGTTCAGTGACTTTTTTTTTCCCCTAACAAAATTAGTTAAAAACACATTGTTTTGTCTGAAGAGCTAGTTTTTTTTTTTTTACTACCAGCTTTATTTTTGGACTGTGAGGTACAACTTCCTTGTATTCTTGATTGTTTTAACAGCTTTGGTTACGTAAGAAATGACTTCATTGAAATCTAGTAACCTTTGATAACTTTTCTCCTATTTGATGGCTTTGTCTAAATAACGTAATCATATTTAATTATTTTAATTTGACCTTGCTATTCCTTTGAATGTCTTGTGAATACTAAGAAGAGACCTAATTACTGTTTGTAAAGACTGTCTCTTTTATCGTTAAGTTGTGAATTTGTATTATTTAAATTTTTGTTTGTTTGTTAGTAATGTGTTTCACTTTCTCTTTGAAGAATGTCAAGCTGTCAGCTGAAGTAGAACCATTTATTCCCCAGAAGAAGAATCCTGATACATTTATGATCCCTATGGCACTCCCAAATGATAACGGCAGTGTTTCTGGTGTGGAACCAACTCCAATTCCCAGCTACCTGATTACTTGTTATCCATTTGTTCAGGAAAACCAGTCCAATAGGTAATTTGTTTACTATTACTTTCTTTTGGTGGGGGAAGAAAGGGGTAGGGAAATATAGAAGTTGACAAAGGATACTTCTTAATTTTTTCTTTTGTAACTTTTAAACATCAGCCATTTCTCTGTCTTCTAAGAGGAGTAAATAAAACCAAATGATGTAGAAATTTAAAAATTGTTAACATGGGTTATTGTTATTTTCTCATTCTTTCTAAGAGAAAATGGAGTTCTTTGTATGTATCTCCTATAATAAGTAATTGAAATTTGTCTGAAATAAATTGACTCAAAGGGAGGAATGAATTATTCAGAAAGAGGTGAACAAAAATCCTTTTTTGAGGATAGGCATCTAATCATAATTGCCAAGATGGTCTGGCATAAGAAGAATATATCAAGGGGTAGCCCTTAACTTTGAAGCTTTTGTGTCTAGTTAGCATATATGTGTTTAGACTCTGATTGTAGTTTAAATTTAGCTTCTGTGCTGTAGTCACAGGGTGATTTAGCAAAATGCTTACAGTTCAGATAATGTGTGACCTAGTGTTTAGGGTGTACCTTGTGATAGTCATGATAGCCTTTCTAACCCTGCTTAGAATGTCTGAATGATTAGCATTTCGTTGGTGTAGTTCATTTTATTGCTGTATAAAAGTACTTTCAGCCTCTTTCAAGTTATATCACACACACAAAACATTGTACTTCTCCAGCACTCTGGGATAAATGGATGTGGCGACTAGACTCTAGCCTTTGCCCAGCCACCCCTGAGGGCTAAGGCAATCAATATTTCTACACGTCTATAACCATTGTGGCACACTAGTGTGCCCAGGCACATTCTTTGAGAAATTCTGGATGTATGAGATAACAGATCACTAAATTACTGTCTCAGATATTAAATATTCAAGTTAATAGTCTAAAACTCTTAATAGTTCTGGGCATTAGGCAAACAGTAGAAGCTAAAGGAGTCTTCTCAATTGAGTCAAGTTAACATTATATTAAAAATCTTGGACCTATATTGGATTATGTTTGAAGTGATTTGTAAACTAGATTAAAAATACTATTCTGTATTTGGCAAAGTGGCCAAGTGTACAGTATGATAAATTTAATTTTTCTTACCTTACCAAATAATCTTTGAGAATTCATGAGTAAGCCAGCCGTCAGATTATATTTTTAGAATTATGGCAGGGAATGTTTTTCTCTTTTGCTTTGTCATGGAATAGTGAGGAAAAGCTCTGTACTCCAGCCCCCTATGCCCCCTCATTTGTCAGCAGCAACTGTCTGCAAGGAGAACTGCTGAGACAGGAAGAACTGGTGCTTTATAGGAGGGGATTGCACTAGGAGAACTCTAATGCTGGAGATAAGATGGTAGTGAACAAGCTTGCCTTTTTCTTCTCTTCTTTCCCTTGGACCTGGTGCCTGCTTCCATTGCCAAGGAGGGGAGCCAGGGAAAGAGCCGGACTTGGCCAGGTGGTTGGGGGAGTATGGTAGAGGAGTAGGAGGCTGTGGACCTGAGCTAAAGAATGGGAGGTGGAAGAATCTTAACACCCGTTGTAAAGATCACCTTACACAATGATCACCTTACCCTGCTTTTTGCAGAAGACTGTCACAGTTGTTACCATTGGATGGGAACTTTGGACTGCCTTTAGTGGCAGATTCAGCAACTTAGGTGTTTTAACTTTTAGGCAGAAATACCTTGAGGAGGTTGAGGGGAGAGTTACAAATAAGAAAGGTCCGTACCAAAATTTTTAAATTTTGGAATGCAGTAAGCTATCAGGTTGAATTCCTTTATACTGTCAATTAAATTGTTATTACATGTACATAAAAATCTCTCATTATAGCAAGGAAATTTATAAAACTAATTTTATCTCTTTTTCAGAATTATTATGAGGCTACTGTTTTTTCTTTTATTAAAATACGTTGAGATTTTGCTTTAGCATTACTTTTAGACATACATGTCAATAGATTTGTTCTTTTTTGATTTGGTTTTACAGACAGTTTCCATTATATAACAATGATATACGATGGCAACAGCCTAATCCGAACCCTGCTGGACCATACCTTGCTTACCCCATTATATCTGCTCAGCCACCTGTTTCTACAGAGTATACATATTATCAGCTGATGCCAGCACCATGTGCCCAAGTTATGGGTTTCTATCATCCTTTTCCTGCACCTTACTCCAACACTTTTCAGGCTGCAAATACTGTCAATACTATAACCGCAGAATGCACTGAGCGTCCAAATCAGCTTGGACAGGTCTTCCCGTTATCTGGTCATCGAAACAGAAACAGTAATAGAGGACCAGTGGTACCAAAAGTAAGTGACTGAATTTGATTGGCTTTTGTGTTTGATATTTCTCTTGTTAGTAATAGTATAAGTAATTTGCTACTTGTATTGAGTAGCCTTTAATCCTGAATTTACCTTTTAAAAAACAGTCAACAGTGTAGCATTTGTAAAATAATTTTTTTCCATTACTTTTGTTCCTCATTCTTAAATGGTGATATGATTTACAGTCATCTTCCAGTTCCTTCGGAGAGTTTACATAAGCATAATGCACAGATATTTCCAAAGTATTTTAATTTAGTGATAAAAATTGCATAGTGACACCAATTTTAATAAGTGATTAGTTTGGATCCTTTGCTAGCAGTGTTGAGTGGCTAATGCACATCAAGACATTTCAATCTTCAGAAATAAGCAGGAGATATTATGGAAAAGAACATTTGTTTCTTCAACTTCATTGTTTCTATTCTGTCAGTTTTTAGTAGGAATAGCACTTTGTTATCCAAGGGATGCTTTATTATATGAATACAAGGTCTCCTAGGGCTAAAGAAAATTAAAGATAAATGTGTGAAACGACCTTTTGTCAGCACCAGCCTTTGACTAAATAAAAAAAAAAAAGACACAAAGGCCTTGAAATCACAGGAGGATTAAGGTTAATTCTAGGTGACTGTTTCTTAACTAAAAGGTTACTTTTCTATTGAGGCCATAATATCAAAGCAAATAAGAAGAAAAACCATGTTTCTTTTCAGCACTTTTGAGCTAATAGAAGGCAGAGGGATTAGATGCATTTTATGACTGTTATTGTCAAGGAGTTGATGCTTTCCTAAATTCCATTAGCCTAGCCTCTTCGGTGGAAAGTCTTTGCTATCTTCTGGCATACTTTTTACAGATTAAAATACAGACAAGCAGCAGAAGTTGCTTTGAAAAGCATTTTAGTCTTTGTTCATGGAAACATTCTGGATCAAGGGAAATCCTTTTGGGACTTCTGAGAATGAAAAGAAGACAATAGTATATAACTTTCAGAGTTTGAAGTAACATGATTTCTCAGAGTGCATTTCCAGCACTTGAATCTAAGAAGTTAAATTTGGAGCTCTATTGTATAAATTGCTATTAAGTGATGAATACCCATATTTTTAAAAATGAAGGAAAGGATCAACTTTTTAGTATTTTCTTTTTAAACTCTAAAGCAGAAATTTCTTTTGTAATTCATTGCTAAAATTTCACTTTTGGATAAGTTACCATCCTTTTTATTACCCTTTTAAATAAAAATTTGCAACCCCTAATTTGACATGATTATACTCTTATTGTTTATTAGGTATTGATTGAGAAAACTAAAAATTCAAATGACAATTAAAATGAATTTATATTTTATTATAGTAGTATTAATGGTTATTTGAAAATAGTATATAAATGTGTGTATAATACATTTTTTACCCTATTATCATTGGCTGCAGATAATTTCATGAAATCCTAACACAGTAACCCTGTTTCCTCATGGGTTGGGAGTCACTAATTTGTAGCCTACATTTAAGTATCTATTATAAAGGATGTGTATTTTATAATGTTTAGTACATTGAATAAGATCTTAATTTTTTTTTTTTTTTTACTTCAATCAGCAACAGCTTTTACAACAGCACATAAAAAGCAAAAGGCCACTGGTGAAAAATGTAGCTACTCAGAAAGAGACAAATGCAGCAGGTCCTGATAACCGATCAAAAATTGTGCTACTGGTAGACGCTTCACAGCAGACTGGTAAGGCAAGATTTCTTACATATATACATTATAGGTTTTTTAAAAAATTTATTTTTTTGAGGGAATTCCCTGGCCTTGCAGTGGTTAGGGTTGCACGCTTCCACTGCAGGGGCCACGGGTTTGATCCCTGGTTGGGGATCCCGCATGCTACATGGCAAGGCCAAAAAAAAAAAATTTATTTTATTGAAGTATAGTTGATTTACAATGTTGTGTTAATTTCTGCTGTACAGCAAAGTGATTCAGTTATATATACATATACATCCTTTTTTGTTTTCTTTTCCATTATGGTTTATCACAGGATACTGAATATAGTTTCCTGTGCTGTACAGTAGGACCTTGTTGTTTATCCATTGTATATATAATAGCTTGCATCTGCTAATCCCAAACTCCCAATCCATCCCTCCTGCATCCCTCTTTCCCCTTGGCAACCACAAGTCTGTTCTCTATGTCTGTATACATCACTGATTTTCATCTGTTGTCATGCATTGACTTTATAATTGTGGACTCTACCACTTTTTTTTTTTGTATTTCGGCCATGCTGCAAAGCAAGCAGGATGGTTCCCCCACCAGGGATTGAACCCGGGCCTCCACAGTGAAAGCTCCAAATCCTAACCAGTAGGCCACCGGGGAACTCCATGGACTCTACCACTTTTTAGGATTCTAGTGACACATTTCTACATGCTTTGAACCCTGGAACTGCTTTAAAAATTTATCCTAACGTCTTTGGTTTGCTCATTAAGTGTCCACAAAGACAGCCTTCTGAAGCACAAGAATTAGAAAGTGAGAAGATGAAGATATAATTTGAGTAGAAGATTATACCTTCTATCAGTATTCTTATTCTTTAGTTTGTTTTTAAGTTATCAGGATTAATTGGTATCAACTGTAGGTAGAATGAAAATTTTAAAGGAATTTGTAACAAATTTTTACTCTTGAACACAAGCTCGTATTTAAGAGTTTAGTAACATGGCTAGATATAAAATAATATGCAAAAGTTAATTGCATTTCAGTGTGCTGCCAACAAACAAAATTTAAGATATTATTTACAGTAGCAACAAAAATACAGTTTCTGGCATAAACCTGACAAAAGATAATAAGACATTGATGCAGAAAACTGTAACTTTATTTTAGGACATTTAAAAAAATAAATAGCATGCTCATTCAGGACAATTTGATGTTGCAAATGGCATTTTCCCCGAAGTTAGTCTATAGATTCAATGCAGTTCTATTCAAAATTCCTATGGTGGGCTTCCCTGCTGGTGCAGTGGTTAGGAATCCACCTGCCAATGCAGGGGACATGGGTTCGAGCCCTGGTCTGGGAAGTTCCCACATGCCGCGGAGCAGCTAAGCCCGTGTGCCACAACTACTGATCCTGCGCTCTAGAGCCCGCGAGCCGCAACTTCTGAGCCCTCGCGCCGCAACTACTGAAGCCCGCGTGCCTAGAGCCCATGCTCCGCAATGAGAGAAGCCACCGCTGTGAGAAGCCTGTGCGCTACAACGAAGAGTAGCCCCTGCTCACCACAACTAGAGAAAGCCTGCACACAGCAACAAAGACCCAACACAGCCAAAAATAAAATAAATAAATTTATTAAAAAAAAAAATTCCAATGGGGATGTTTTTGGAACTTGACAAACTAATTCTAAAATAAAGGAGCACTGGCCAAGACATCCCTGGAAAATAACTTTTCCTCTAGATATCAAGACCTATTAAGCCATTTTATTTTTTATAGGCTTATACAAAAATATAGTATATAAAATTCAGTATGTGAAAATCAAACAGAACAGAGAGCCCAGAAACAGACTCATACGTGTGGAAACACATATAAGGAAAATGACAAAGATAGCATCACAGACCCCTAACATATACATCATGCAAATCTATTCCAGATGGATTAAGGGCTTAAATGGGAAAACCACATGTAGTAGAAAATATAGGCAGATATCTTTATGATTGCACGGAGAGAACTATTCCTAAAATTAAGAATTTCTGTTTATCAAGCGTGAGTGAAAGAACAAGGCACAAATCTTGGAAAAGATTTTTACCATGCATGTAACTGACAAAGGATTAGTGTGAGGACATATAAAGAATTCATAGGAATCAATAAGAAAATGATCCCACCTTGTGCTCAGGGCCCCTGGAATGCAGTGCTGCCAAGGGGCTGAAACAGTTTGGCAGAACTATAGGAATATTTGGACCCAGTTGTCCTACTCAGGTGAATGTATCCAAATGGAATCTCCCCCTAGAAAGAAAAGGAACTGTTTGATTAAAGGTGTGTACACTGCAGCAGCAGCAAAAAAAAAAAAAACACTGAAAACTTCTCAATGTCCAGTAACGGGCAACAAGTCAAAAGAAGTCTCCAGGACATCCACTCAGTGGAATAATATGGGGCCTTCATATATTATAATTAATGAAGAACATATACATAATATTAAACAGTGCAACTCAAAAATTGTATTGATTCTGTATAAAAATTATATATGGAAAAAATTGTGTATATGGAAAAAGGAATATTTGTGATAGGTTAGGAGATTGTAAGAGGTTTTTTAATGTCTTGTAATTACAATTTGTGAAATACAAAAATGAGAAACAGGCAACTTAGTAGAAAAATAGGCAGAAGTCAAACAATCCAAAAGTAAATTTAACAAGTATTTTACAGAAAGGAAAACGTGAGTGGCTAAAACCATGAGAAAAGATTCTCACTCTCGTTATTAAGCAGAAAAATGCAAATTAAAACCCACAATGAGCCATCTTTTTATACCCAACTATTGGCAAAAATTATAGCCTAGAGAACAGTGTCAAGTATTTGGTGAATATGTGCATCAGTGGGGATATTTATATCCTGCTGTTAGAGTGTAAACTGTTCTAAGCACCTTTGAAAATGATTTGGCATTACCAAGCAAAGTTGAATATTATGTGTATCTCCTAAGGCCTAGCAGTAATTATCTCAGAGAAGCTTCACGTGCACACATACACATTTATATGTCTATATAAGAATGTTTACAGCAGTATTGTTGTTAATAGCAAAACCCCCAAACAACCCAGGTGTCCCATCAGTGGTACAAAGGATAAATGCATTTTGGTATATTCATACACAGACATTCTAGATTCCAGTGACCTTAATGAATTACAGCCACATGCATCAGAATCTCAAAACCAATCACTGTTTAAGGGAGGGGGTAGCAGCAGGGGGAAGCAAGTCACAGAAGAATATGGACAGTATGATTTCATTTTAATAAAGCTAAAACTGCAAAAGTACATGATATATGTTTTTGGAATACAAAAATCCTTGGTAAATCTAGTTTAAAAAGTGAAGGAATGGTAAACACCATTCAGAATAGTGGTGACCTCTGAGGGAGAAAGAGAATGCAGTGGTGGAGGAGGCATGCAGTGGACTTCAAAGGATTGGTGATGTTCTCTTTCTAAAATGGGTAATGGTGGTTTGTTTTAATTATTCTGTGATATTAATTATAGAAATATTTTAGTTATACAAATATTCTCTTTTCATACTAAATACATTTTATAAACCAACTTCTCAGGAACAGCTTACCTTTTGATGCTCTTTTCAAAAGTTTTCACCTGTTTTCTCTGTTTACAAAGTTAGGTATCTTTGTTTTCTTACAATTTTAATGGTAACAAGAATTGATCAACTTGTCCTCAAAAAGAGTTGTCACACTTTCCTTGCCTTACAGATTTCCCATCAGACATCGCTAACAAATCTCTCTCAGAGAGCTCTGCCACGATGGTCTGGAAGGCCAAAGGCAGGAGGAGAAGAGCATCCCACCCTACTGCTGAATCCTCTAGTGAGCAGGGGGCTAGTGAAGCTGACATTGACAGTGATAGTGGCTACTGCAGTCCCAAACACAGCAACAACCAACCTGCAGCTGGGGCTCTGAGAAATCCTGATTCTAGCACCATCAGTGTATGTGGCATTACTTTGATTTCCTCATCAGTCATCTGTGTCAGTATTATCTTTGTGTCCTCTGCTAAAGCTGAAGTATCTATTTTCATGAACAATTCCTATAATAATAGGATGGTTAAAAATGTATTTTGTATGTTTTATTATTAATATAAGAATACTCATTTATGGAGAAGTATTTTTTCTAAGATTATAATAAGCATGCTTCACACTAGATGGAATTATGAAATGTTTTGCAAGGTATATGGTGTTTACTCTTAAGCGGAAAATAATTGTCTTTTTTGTTTCTATTTTTAGCATGTGGAATCATCTATATGTGCAGGTACTTACTTTCTGCATAGTGTTTTTGCTATACTTTCTTCTTTGTCCATGTCACAGCTTTGTTTTTAAGCATGAAGCTTGCTGATGCTGCAAAAAAATTGGAAATCTTCCAAGGAAATTCAAGTTAATTTGAAAGTATACTTTTGTTGATGGAATTGAGAAAATTCCAGCTAGAGGTATTCTGTAAGATGACAACTTGTATTACTAAGAACTGGAATACCACTTAAAGTTTATGGAAAATTTTTCAGTATTACATTTATAGTGACTGAGTTTCAGTACGTGAAGTTAGGGGGCCCTTAAGGTTTTGACATCTTTATATTTTAAAATCTCATTTATTACAGGTGGTGTAAATTGGTCCAATGTAACTTGCCAGGCAACTCAGAAAAAACCTTGGATGGAAAAAAATCAGACATTTTCTAGAGGTGGAAGGCAGGCTGAACAAAGAAATAATTCACAGGTAATTTGGATTAGGTTGGAGAAATTTGAGTAGTGTGAGATATGGTATAGTGGTTTTGAAGGGCAGTGTCCTTAATTTTTGGCGATACATATTGTGTTGTTTAAAATAACATGATATCTGTAACTTTTAAATGGCTTAGCCAATAAAATTATTATTTAAATAATGAAACAAAATGGCAAGATGTTGAATGTAGGTGGGATGTATATTGTACCATTTTCTACTTTTCTATATTTAAGAAATATATTTGTATATTTTATAATTTTAAAAAAGAATACTCTCCAGTCCTGCTTCATCTTCTGTGACTGTTTCTTATCCATATAAAAAAATTTAAAGCATTTTAATACCTTAAATATTGATTCTTTGAACTTCAGGACTGCAGCCTTGTCCACGTGTCTTTAGTTGACTATAAACACCACAAGCCATGCTCGGTGCTTGTTGCGGTACCATAGTGATGGCTGCCTCTGCCATAATGGGGCCAGACGGGGCAGCTTCCTGGTCTTGGAGAGCAAGATCTAGCTGCGGTACAGCAGAGCAAGTTATATACTGCCACGAACTTCCAATAATTGTCTTCCTGCGTTGGTTGGTTGTGAAATCAGGGAGGTGTTGATTGGTCAGTGTTTTTCCTTTTTAATTTTTAGATATAGTTCCTGGATTCCTTAAATCTAGTTAAGGAATTAAAGTTACCATATGGATAGATCTGGATGAACTGAAGTAAGAGTAAGTTACTAATGGATTGAATAAACCAAATACTTGCCAGTGTGCCTTTGCTTCCCTGAAATGAAGTACTTCAGACGTACCCTAATGTTAATTAGGCTGTAGGGAAAACAAGTAGAATAATGCCCTCTTCCCTATGGTTATTGCAAAAATGAGTCATTGTTGTTTGTGGCAGGCTTGTGAGGCAGTCTAGCTTTATTTGATTAAAAACAAAAGAGCTAAAACAAGAACTGTTCGTATAGATTAGATAAACAAAATCTACGGAATGTTTGGTTAAGGACTGAAATTTTATGTTGAAATTGTAACTGCTAGACCTGCCAAGTTTGCAGTCTCATTACTGGTACTTTTGATATCAGTAGCCCACTAGAGAGGAAATAATACTGATACAGAAAAACATTTTATCTCTGCCTCAAAACTGATGTGGAATGGTGAAAAACACAAAACTTTCAATTTTAGAAACGCATAAACGTTTGTTTATTTTGTCTCCCTTCATTCCAAAGAACTGGAGCCAGATGTTGAACAATGTGTGTGTTTTCTTTTCTACTTCTGAGGCTTTGTTATACTTTTCTTAAGTGTGTAGCTTGATTTTTGATATGCAGAATCTTTTTTTTCTTTTAAGTCAAAATATTTTTCCCCTTTGCAATTTCTGATTGTTTTTAGGCTTAAAAAGTCTTTTAGAAATCTAGTAAATATTCACTTGTATTTTCTGCTTCTTTTTTACAGGGTAATGTTTTCAAAACTTTTTTATCTGAGGTTTTTTTTTTGATGCATGGTACAACATAATGAGGTCGATTTTCACAGTAGTTAACCAGTTGTCGTAACATTGTAATCCATTATTTTTTCTGATTTGTGCTGCCCTTTTAGTCATTTGCTAATTTCTTATGTCTTGGGTCCTGTTTCTGGGCTTTTTTGTTCCATTTATCAGATTTTTGCACCTGTACCATGCTGTTTTAACTACTGTACAATGCAGTGATATTTAATGTTTTTACCAGTGTTTTAACATTTGAAACAGCATATTTTTTCTATACTGTGATGTAGCCTTAATTGTAAATGAAGGACAGAATGTAAAAACTTAAGTTTTTAAAAATGGCTTTATTTTGTGAATAGGTTGAAAAATAAAATATATGAAAAAGGTTATACAATGAACAATCTCATTTTTACCCTGTCTCCACTTGTCTTCTTATCTTCCCTATATCTGTGTATTTTCCCAGAGTTTTTTTTTTTTTAACAACTCCTAATGTTGTATGGATATATCCTTGTTAATTTCTGAAGTCCTGTCATTGGACACTTGAATTATTTGTAAACTATTGCTGTTAATAGACGTGCTGCAGTACTAATTAGACATCTGTGTGTATAGCAGTAGACTAAATTCCTAGGTTAGGTATTGCTGAGTGAAAAGATAAAGTCATTTCTGTTATTCGGTAAATAACACCAGATTGTACCATTTTACATTCTCAACGATAATGTGGAGAGTGCTTATTTCCAAGTAGCCTCGGTAATCATGTGTTTTCAAGATTTTGGATTTGTGCCAGTGAGGGAGAAATAGTGTATTAAAGTAGTTGAGTATCTTTCCATATGTTTAAGGGCCGTTTGTACTTTTCTGTGAACTTGTCATATTCTTTGACCATTTTTTGTATCTTGATCTATTTCTCTGTTTTTGTACATTAAAAAATTTTTTTTAATTTAGAAATTTTTATTTTTATTTTTCTTGGGCCGTGTGCCTTGCGGGAGCCTCATTCCCCGACCAGGGGTTGAACACAAGCCCCCTGCAGTGGAAGTGCGGAGTCCTAACCACTGGGCCACCAGAGAATTCCCTGTTTTTGTACATTTTTAAATCAATTTGATCAAGCTCTTAGCAAATTTTTTTAATTTCTGGGAGCCGGTAGTCTGTAATATGAGTTGCAAATATTTTGCTAGATTTTCATTTTTATTTTTGACTTTGCTTATTATTATTGCCATATACAAGTTTGTTTTAAATAGCATTAAGAAGTTTATTTTTATAAAGGAATTTGCCTGTTTTCCTCCAATGTGTTTATGCTTTTGTGTTTTTTTACATTTAAATCTTTATTCCGTTTAGAGTTTGTCTTGGTGGATGTTGCGAGATATGGGTCCTATTTTGTATTTTTCAAGTGGCTACCTAAATCTCCCAGCACCATCTATTGACAAGTCCATTACTTCACCTATTTGAGATAACCACCTTTATCACATGTTAAATTTCCATATATATTGAAATTTGTTTCTAGATTTTCTGTTTTGTTCCATTGGTTTTTAAACTAATCTATCAACTTAAGGAGAATGGATTGCCTTATGATATGGCATCTTTCTAGAAAAAAAAAGTCTTCCTATTTTTTCTTTTTTCTTTAATTTTTTGGCCGTGCCATGCGGCCTGCAGGATCTTAGTTCCCTGACCAGGGATTGAACCCAGGCCCCTTGCATTGGAAGCGAGGAGTCTTAACCACTGGACCGCCAGGGAAGTCCCCTGCCTTCTTATTTTTGAGTTACCTTTTTGTGTTCTTCAGAAGTATTGTATAATTTTCTGAAAATAAATTTGTACATATCCCTCATTTGTCAATTCCTAGTATTTTTCTTTTTTGTTATGTAAGTGGAATATAAACACCTGAATCTTTAGATACTGATTTTGTGCTAGTCATTTAAGAATCTTAGTATGTAGTTGTAGCTATAGTTTCTGCTTTGTTCTGTATGCCCACTTTCTAGCAACAAAACTCTTTTTTTCTTAGAAGAATTTTTTTTAAAAAAGGGGGGGTTATTAGTTCATTCCAGGAGGTAATTGAAATACTTGCATATTTGGTCCTCATGAACTTTGTTGGGACCATTAGTTTGGGGGTTTTAACTTAATCCTGGAACTTTATGTCTCCAAGTACAAGAATCAAGTTGCATTTATTTTTTTAAAAAATTGTTTTTATGTTTGTAACAACATTAATGCATATATACTAAGTCTGGTTTACAACAGGGCTTACATTTTGATATAATTGTAATGCTGTTTGGAGGGCAGGTTTACATTTATTTGTTTGTGATAGTGACTGTACAAAGAAATGAAGAGTTGTACTTAAGAATTATTCTCTTGCTTCTGTTCATCCCAATATGGGGTTTTGATTATTAGTTTTCATTTCAGTGTTAATAATTTATGTGAATTCAGTTGTTTCTTTAGTACCTAGACATTGTAAATTGCACTTGTTTTAGCATCCTTGTGTGAGCTGCTTTTCATGAGCCAATTTAAAAAATATTTTATTATGAAAATTTTTAAACAGACCTTAACGTGGAAGTAATTTTATAGAGACCATTCATATAGCTACTAGCTTGATGCTATCAAAGATTTTACAGAAATTTGCTTCATCACATATGTATTCCTCTGTCTATCTCTCTATCCATGTTCATGAGTTTATTTTAAAATGAGGTAAATATTTAAAACCAAGGAACTGTTGGGTACCTGGCAAATTATCAAGTTTCCTAACAGATGCTTATAGGTTATAGGAAGTAGCCCCATTGTGCATATTCTAAGGAAGATTACATTTACTATATGACTATCCTCTGGCGTATAGTTCTGCCATACAGCCTACTTCCCAAGAGAGTATTAAAATTGTTTCTTTAAAAAAAAAAAAAATCTGTTTCTTATCAGCAAGTCTTTTTAGACCAGTTGCTTAGCATGGGAATTGCTAGGTGCTTCTAGGTCTTTGTGTGCATATTTTTGATTTAATAATCCAAAGCCTATACAACAGCACCTTCAGTCCAGGTCTGCTTCAAGTTCTGTACATTGTTAGAATTCTTGGGTAACTGGTAAAGAAGATCATACTTTTCACATCTTCTCAAGGTGTCCTGGTTCAGAGGCATTTCATCTAAGTTGCATTAGGTACTTAAGAGAGGGAACTTGATTGTCTTAAGATTCTTAAAGTGCTTAATGTGTTTTTTTCTTGCTTTTATGACAGTTGAACATTTTGCAAATGGGTCAATAGGATAATAATAATTTATGTGACTGACAGTTTTATTCTTTTAAATCTGTTTTCTTATAAACAAGATTTAAAATTTTTAATATTTCCTAGGAACTAAAAAACAATAAAACTACAGATATTAAAAGACCTACGATAGTTTTATAGAAAGGTAATACTCAGTTTCTCCCAATGGTAATAACATCTTGCAAAACTGTAGTGCAGTATCACAACCCTGATACTGACATCAATATAGTCGATTCAGAACAGATCCATTACTGCAAGGATCCCTCATGTTGCCCTTTTATAGCCAAACTCCCTTCCCTTCCCCACCAGCCTCTCCTTAACCCCTAGAATCCACTAATCTGTTCCCCCTTTTTATGGTTTTGTCATTTCAAGAATGTTGTATAAATGAACTCATACAGTCTTTTTAGGATTGGCTTTTTTCACTTGCATCGTTGTTTGGAGATTCATACAGATTATTGGGTATATCAGTAGTTTGTTCCTTTTCGTGACTGACTGCTGTTTTATAGGATGCATATACCACAGTGAGTTTACTCTCCCAATGAAGGACATCTGGGTTGTTTCCAGTTTTTGGAATTACAAATAAAGTTGATATAAGCGTTCATGCACAAGCGAAAAAAGTAACATGCACTAATTATCACATTTTTGTATTTTTATTATAATGACCTTATTTGTCAAAAGTTGTAACCTTTTGTAATAAGTTATGCACTTTATGAAAATTCATTGTGCTGTATACTTTGGGGTACATTTTTGTATGTTATACTTCAATAAAACATTTTACTTAAAAGTAATATATTCTCCCCTCTCTGGGGTTTATTTAGGTTGGATTCAGATGCCGAGGACATAGTACTTCCTCAGAAAGAAGACAGAATTTGCAAAAGAGACAAGATAATAAGCAGTTAAACCCCAGTCAGTGTCATAGAGGCGACCCAAATTCCGAGTCTTTATATTTTGAGGTATTTTTTCAAACTGTGTATTGTTATAGCAAATGTTGCCATTAAGAAATTAATTTTTCTTACATTATGATAAGTACTTTTTATGTCTTAACATGTGACTGCAAGTAGATTGTAAGTTACTTAGATGTATTTGTCTTGTCATTTTTGTCTTGGTTATATATAGTTAGTCTAACATTAACTTTATTAATGTTTATTTTTATAAGTTTTTGTCATGAGTATTCATTTTGAGGTAACATATGGAGGTAGAACTTAATTTTATGTGGACTTCACCTAGTTTGAAACTTTCTCCCTAACTTTCATTTTCTTCGTTGAATCTATTTGTTAAGTTTTTCAAATTTGAATAGTTCAATCTAGTTAATTTGTGCTGCTAGCCAGGGGAGTCTTGAAGAAGGAAGATAAAAGGCTATTTTACTTTTTCTAATAGGCAGACAGTTTATATTCTAATTGCAATGTTTCTATTATTTATTCATCTAACTGGTGCTCATTGGAGGGCTGTTGTATGTTTAAAGTTAGGTGCTCTGCATGATACATTAAGGTGAATAAGCACACTACCCGTAGGGAGGTTGCTGTGTCATAGAGGAACGTAGACATGTACACACCTGATACTTCTCGGGTGTGGTTGAAGTTGAAAGGAGAAATAAGTACCTCTGGGTTTGAGGCAGGATAGGGATAACATTTAGAATAGGTTTTAAAGAATGAGTAGAATTTGATTGTGTCAAGATGGTGAACAACATCCCAGGTAACTCATTTTTGTTATGACGTTTCTATAAAATGAGTTAATAGATGGAGTTTAAATATGCTTGAGGCCAGAGGCTTCAGATGAATAATATGTTAGATAAGCTTAGTAATTGACCTAAAGGACTTGAGGGTACAGCTCAAGTAGTGTATCAAGAACAGTACATGTGGCAGATTTTTTATTTGCACTTAATCATATGATTGGTTCCATACTTATATTTAGTTAAAAATAATAGATGTAAATTTCGGTGTAAAGGAGGATATTGGTTAAGAAATTACTTTGAATAGGGAATTTATTTTTATTTTTTAACTTTTAATTTTATTGACTGGTGTATGTAGTAATGGGACAGGGAATATATTAATGAAATTCATATTAAGCCATTTGTTTAAAATCTTTTCAAAATTATGTGAAATGTGATAAAATCCTTTTTGAATTTCTTTTTATTTACTTACCCACCTTAGGATAGAATTATTAATAAAAATGGAATAGTAGATGCAGAAATCCAAAGGATGGACACGTGTGGATGTATCCCCATCCTTGAATAATTAAATTAGCTATGTTTTAGCATGTGAGAAATGAGATTTCCTTTTTAAGACTGACTTTAAATAGTTTAATATTGAGTTAAAAAATTACTTCCCTATCATTTCATTACTCTTAAGCATTATAAATGTTGTTGTTAAGAGTTTATTGCTTTGAGCTCTGTTTTTACTTAAAATGTGGAACTATTTCAGGATGAAGATGGATTTCGAGAACTAAATGAGAATGGAAGTGCTAAAGATGAGAATATTCAACAGAAACTTTCTTCAAAAGTAGTAAGTGACTCTTTTAAAAAAGATAAGCAAAATATATGAACATCTTTGGAGCTATGGCAATGTTGAAAAGAAATATTACAGCTAAGTATAAAGACTTGTAGGGCAGCATGGTATAGAAGAAGCACTGTATTTAGTACTGATCTTCAGTATTTCTTTTCAGCATAGCCAGAACAGAGACACTGTCCTTTGAAATCCATAGTTCCATTACAGACAAGGAAATACCATTAATTAAATGACATCATAAAACATATAGTCCATGCTAAAATTTCCCCAGTTGTTGCAAAACTTTACCTTGGAGTTATTTTGTTTTCAGTCCAGGATCCAGACAATTATCACCTATTGCATTTTGCTGTTTTGTCTCTATTATTTTCCAGTCTCCCAGTCTAGAATGATCCCACCATCTCACTCTGTTCTTTATGTAATTGAATCTTTTGAAGAGTCTAGTCCAGTTATACTGTAGAACATCTCACATTCTAGATTGTCTTTCCTTACGATTAGACTTTTATGGAATCACTAACAAATGTTTTTCTCTGGTTATCACAGTTGGATGATTTACCTGAGAACTCACCAATCAATATAGTTCAGACACCAATTCCCATTACAACCTCAGTTCCTAAACGTGCAAAAAGTCAAAAGAAGAAAGCTTTAGCAGCAGCCCTTGCCACAGCTCAAGAATATTCAGAAATAAGTATGGAGCAGAAAAAACTACAGGTATGTATTCATTTTTATGAACAAATATGATAGTTTATTTGGTAGGTTTTGGGGGATGGATGGAAGAGTGACAAATATAATTATCTTAAATTGTCACATTTTCATACTAAAATGAAAAATAAATGTTTTCATGTTTACTTTGCAGGAAGCTTTATCAAAGGCAGCTGGGAAAAAGAATAAAACACCTGTACAACTAGATTTGGGGGACATGTTAGCAGCTCTGGAAAAACAACAACAAGCCATGAAAGCGCGGCAAATTACTAATACCAGACCTCTGTCATATACAGGTGATATCATTAATCCTAGCAATTTGCTATTTGGCTTTGGTAATGTATTTTGGAAATTGTTAATCTAAATTATATATACCTACAAAAGTCCAGAGTCTGATTACTCAGCAGCTTCTCTCCTGCCACCCTAGTAGCCCTCATCAAACTACAGTGTAGTAGCCTCCTAACTATTACCTACCTTTTATTCCCCCTAACCCCCAGTCTATCTTAAAAGGAGCACTCTTTTTCAAATATAAGTTCAAAATCCTCTAGTAGCTCGTCATCTCACTTGGAGCAAAGCCAGGGTCCTAAGTCATATCTTAGCTGATCCTGTTACCTTTTTGCCCTCATCAGCATTCTCCCCTGGCACTCACTGCTCTAGCCACGTTAGAACAGCCCCCTTGCTGTTCCACAGACACATCCAACATGCTCCAAGCTCAGTGTCCTTGTGCTTGCTCTTTCTTTTACCTGGAACTCTTTTCCCTCAGGCATCAGTATAGTTTGTTCCATCAGGTCCTCCAGGTCTCTGTTCAAATGTCGGTTGGTATATGTTATGAACCAACCAAATTTTTCTCTTCTTCAAAGGTATCAATAAGAATCACAAGTAATTTGGCTCTATAACTGTTAAATTATCCAATTTAAAACCAAATGGGAAACACAGGCATTTTAATCAAATTTTGTGTGTATGTGTGAGAGAGAGAGAGAGAAAGGGAGACAGGGAGGGACAGAGAGGGAGAGAAGTGGGGGGAGGGAGGGAGAGAGAAAATGAGCTGGCTTTCTGCTGAAACAGTAGTTTATATTTTAACAAACCTCGTCAGAGTTAGAGCTCAGCACCTTTGACATGCTCCCTCATTTCTTTTCATAGTCTTTGTTTTTAGAGGATGAGGAATAAGATAAAGGAAAGGGAAAGGCACCAACAAAAAGCACTGATGTTGAGAGGAAGAATGGAATTTTCTCTTTCCTCTGCTCCTATGTAAAGGGTCTACTGTTTTTAAACAAAAATATAAGTAACAGTTTATAATTTTAATCATGTGTGCAAAATGTTTAAACCTATAGCTAGTTACCATCCGGTATGAACGTTAGCTTTGATTAACTGTTAGTAAAAATAATATTGAGTGCATACTAAGCTTTAGAGTTGCATGCTGTTGAGATGAGGAAAGTGGCAGTAACATCTCACTAAGAGTAAAGGACTCTAGGGAGTGGAACTGAGAGTTAGCAGTGTTCCAGAGGCAGTGTGGTCTAGTGGCTGCATGCAGGGGCTTTGGAGTTGCGCTGCGTCTTGAATCCTGTTCTTCCATGTTTTTCCTTGGCGAGTTATTTAATCTTCCTGTGCTTCAGTTTCCTTACATTAAAATGGAGATAATACAGTACCTGCTTCTGGATTGTTTTGAGGATTGAATGAGATGATACATGTAAAATGCTTAGAAGAGCGTCTGGGTTATAATCACTCATTAAAGGTTAGCCAGTTATTTTGGGAAAGAGATTGTTAGCCTGTGATAACTTCAAGTGGCTTATTATTACAACTTTGATTTGTTTAGCACATTAATGTATACAGATGTAAGTATCTACGTGCAAAGTGTGGTGTCAAGAACTGTGGAATTACAGATATGATTAAGATATACCTGTGGTCAAGGAGTTTATAATCTAGTCTGAGAGAAAGACGTGCCCACATAACTAATAAAAAGCAGTGCCTTAGGAAAGATACCAGCAAAGTTTTATGAACTTATAGAAGAAAGAGTGATTTATGTCAACAGGGATGTATGTTACAAATGCCTTCATATATGATAGCATTTGGACTGGGCTTTAAAGGGGGAGTAAGATTCTTGACAGATAGAAGTGAGATTAACCTCTAATCTATCACCAATGTTTAAATTGGGAAGTGTTGATTACAAGGAAATCAGCTTTCTTGGGAAGTCCAAAAGAGGGACGGGACTATGGCAGAGATGTAAAAGGATTTTAAGGAATTAATAGGGTTTTTTAATTGATGGAATGTGGAAACAGGTCAAAGATGACTCCAAACTCTCTGACTTGGAGGACTGTGGTGGGGGTTAGGTATATGATGATACCAAACAGGTTAAGGATCACGGAAGAAGAATTTTCTCGGGAAGAACAGACTCTGGCCCTGTTGTATTTGAAATGCTAGTTAGGGAGATCCTGGTGGTTCCTATTTAACGCAGAGTTAGGTATGTGCAGTTCAGGTTAGAAGTCAGTGAATTTCAAATAGAGATGATTGTTGTAGCTGTGGAAATATATAAGATTGTCAGGGGAAAGAAAAATTAGGAGAAAAGATGTTCAGGGATAAAGCCTTGTAGAATGCTCAGAGTTAAAAGACAGAAGGAAGAAGAACCAGAAAAACAGGTTTGAGAAAGAGTGAGAAAAATAGAACATAATGTCACAAAAGGTGAGGATAGAATTTTGAGGAAGAGGATGTGGTCTTTGGTAACAAATGCTGAAAAAAACTAGAATAGAGCAAAGAATCAGAGTTAGATTGGGCAGTTGCCAGGGTTTATGTGATCTTGGCAATAGCAGTTTCAAGAGAGAGGGTAGGGCAGAGGCCAGATTTTAATGATTTGGGGGTAATGAGGAAGGGAGGGGGTGATGGTTTCTTAGAAGCCAGTCAACGGAGAGGTTTTGTTAGTTTGCCTGTGTTTTCTTCCTTCTATATGGAGGAGATTTTGAACTTCTTTTGGGGAGTTAGGGAAAAGAGTCAGGGGTCAAGTCAAGGAGCAACTTGAAAGATGCAAGGGGAAAGTAATAGAGCAAAATCCTTGAGGAATTAATCCTGAGATGGGATTATGAGAAGAGGTGGTTGGTAAGCCTTCGGTGGGAGTAAGGATGCCTGCTGCCTCCTCTCAGGTGGCTTAGAAGTTTATATTGGAAAGCATCTTCTCAAGGAAGTAGCAAGAAAGCTTTTCTGCTAGAGTGAGAGAATTGAGATTAGAGGCTAGGTCTGCTGAAGGATGGGTGGTATCCACGGGAGAATGAGGGTAACGATCAATCAGGCATAAAAGAATTGCTGAATAGTACTGAGAGTGCAGCTGAGAGGGGAATATCATTCTTTAATGACAGGCTGAAATGAGGAGAGGAGTGATAGACTACTTATCTTATGTAAGGGTCAGTTTTAGGTTCATTAGGAATAAGGAGAGGTGCAGAGTTTTGAAATTCCAGAGGTAGAATGGTTCTTTGGAGCTGTATCTGAGGGACACTGCACGGCCATATACTGCTCCTGCTATATGACGTCTGTTTTCCACAAGAAGAGGATGTTGTTGTTCTTAATAGGTTTATTATTAGAAATGTTGAAAATATGTGGAGTTGGCCATAGTAGTAAAACTAATGTTCTTGTTTGTTTTTAGTGGTCACTGCAGCTTCTTTTCACACTAAAGACTCTACTAACAGAAAACCCTTAACCAAAGGTCAGCCCTGTTTGACATCCTTTAATTCTTTGGACATTACTTCCTCTAAAGCAAAAAAAGGAAAAGAAAAGGAAATTGCAAAACTAAAACGGCCCACAGCACTTAAAAAGGTAAACCAAAACCTGGGGATATTTATTTTACGGTATAAAAAAGGGTTTAAATCGTTTTGCAAAAGTAGTTGTGGCGTTTTGGCCAACAGATTATTGTGAAAAGTTCTTAGACATGCCTCTTTATGATGACTAGTTAATTTAAGGTTGGGGATCTCAGCATCATGACTATCTTTCTGTGTTGACCAAGGCCCTGGGGAATCAGTTCTATCAGTTTAAAAAAAAACGTTAAACATTTAGGTATCCAAAAACTTTAGACCCTAGGTAGCAGAAGCCTGGGATTCTAGTGCTAACTTCAGTACTTATTGTGTAGTTTTAGCAAACCTTTCTTATCCTCATCTTCTTTATCTATAAGTTGGGTATAATATCTGCTCTGTTTAACTCAGTATTGTTATTAGGAGGAGCGAATGAGATGATCTATGACCAAATAAATCTAACGTAACTATGTGACCTGGTTTCCAAAGGTTTTATTTTATCCATTTTGGGGGAAACCCTAGTTTGTCTACTAGGATTTAAAGACTGAAGCAGATGTGGTTTGATAGCTGTAGTATTATATTGCCGTCCTTTATTTTGGATATAGTACTTCCTTCAACTACAGTGCCTAAAATTACATTTACCTTTTTGCCAGTCAGTTTCTACATAGCCAACCAAAATCCTTACGTCCATTTTTTAAGTGAACACTACTATTCCTATGTAATAGTGACCATTTTAATCATTCAGTACCTACTTAAAGAGTAATTAGTAATTAAAGACTGGTAATGACTTTTAGGTTATTTTGAAAGAAAGAGAGGAAAAGAAGGGCCGTTTAACTGTGGACCACAATCTTTTGGGATCTGAGGAACCAATAGAAATGCACTTAGATTTTATTGATGATTTGCCGCAGGAGATTGTTTCCCAAGAAGGTAAGATCACCTCTTTCCCCCTTCTTCTCATAAAATGGTCCGAAGTATTTTAATTAGTAGGTAACAACACATCACTAGTTATTCTCCTAAATATGCTCCATATTTTATCTAAATTTTTTGATTTTTGAGAGTGGTTTCTTTTGAAGATGCTTCTGTAGGGAGATATTTAAAGGGCAGGGAGGCAGGTGTTACATAGTAGGTCTATGGCATTTTTGAAGCTTAACTCCTGAATTTGTTGTAAACCCTCATAATTATGATCTTACCAATGCATCCTCTGTAACTGTCACAGTTCCTTTCATCTTGCCTTCTTTTATATCTAGAACACAATTGACTTTCTTTGCAGGACTACAGTTGACCCTTGAACAAGGCAGGTTTGAACTGCACAGGTCCACTTGTACACAGATATGTTTCAATAGTAAATACTGCAGTGCTACTCAGCCATGGTTGGTTGAATCCACAGATGGTGGAGGAACCGCAATACAGAGGGCGGACTATAAATTATATGAGGTTTAAATCCCCATGTTGTACGAGGGTCACCTGTATATTTTATTGAATTGCTTTTGTTGATTTTCTTCCTTGCTTTTGTGGAATAATTGCAAAGCTTGTTGTAGTGCAGAGGCCAGTTGGTCAGTAAGATTCAGTCCCATACAGTGGGTGCCAGCACATGATTCCAGCTGGGACCTCAGCAAAACTGCAGATGCCTTCTAAAATTTATACTACTGTGGAAGAAAGATTTTAAGAGGAACCTGACTAGGTCCCTATTTCTACTGGTATTTATTCTTCAACTTTTGGCAAAACATTTAAATCTGATTTACACATAGATTTAGTAGCGGTGTTCCCTTGTGTTTAGAAAAATAAGTTTACTTCTTCTAAGATTTGTTCCAATATGTTTGGTTAGCGTTCCCCTTTACTCTTAATTAAGTATCATTGCCTTTGTATTTAGGTGTATCTGTTTATGCATTCCTTCAACAAGTGTGTGTTGAACATCCATCATATGTACTTTAGTAAGTGGGGTTCGGATGGGAAGGTCAGGAAATGTCATAAAGATACATAGTGGACTGGCCCTGTTACAAAAAGCTTACAATCCAGTAGAGAGATAAGATATATGTGTAACTTTGCAAATTAATGGACTGGACAAATGCTAACTCCTTTCCTGAGTTTTAGAGCTGTTCAGAAAAGAAGCAGTGACTAAAGGTGGCAGTTGAGTCAAGAGGTGGCATCTGCAAACGTGGCTGCCTGAGCACAGGAGCAAAGACCAAATGAAAGAGAAGCTGGGGTGGTGCCAGGAGAATTGGGAGTGGTGTGGAGAGAATGAGTGAGGTAGAATTCATCGTTGCCAGCAGCAATGGGAATTTTTAGACAGTTAAAAAATTTATTTCTAAGAAATAGGTGGAAAAATAGAGAGGAAGGAGATGGGTAATATGATCTGGAAAGAGTGCAGAAGCGGATACGTCTTTTGTTCTTCAATTTAGATCCCCTGGGAATACATGTTTTAGATAACTTGGCCTTCTTGCAACTCTTCTGTGGAGACTTGTAGGCTATGCTTGATGTTTTTCAGAGTATATTTTAAGACATAATAGGAAAATTTGACTTTTGTAGTATGTGAGAAATGTTTGTGATACGAACAATGCCCAGCTTGGTAGCTTCTGGAGAATTTGGAAGTGATAACAAAAGATAACTGCCATTCTAAATTATGTTGATCAGTATAGAGCTTTTCAGCATTCAAAATTTCTAAATTATTTTCCCTCACCCCACGTCTCCACAGATGCTGGACTGAGCATGCCCAGTGATGCATCCCTCTCTCCAGCAAGTCAGAACTCTCCGTACTGTATGACACCTGTGTCACAAGGCTCTCCGGCTAGTTCTGGGATAGGCAGTCCAATGGCATCTTCGACAATAACCAAAATCCACAGCAAAAGATTTAGAGAGTAAGTTTTAGTCTCATTATTGAGGTTGAATAGTTTAAGTATCTTGACTGTAGTTCTGAATATAATATTGTCATTTTTTTCTTGGTGGGTTGAACAGACAGAATACCAAAGATCTTTAAGTTCTTTCAGATTTTGTTTAACAACGGGTTTTATTATATGGAAAGTATTTGCCTTCCGTCAGCTGTCAGTGTTCATGTAAAAGTGATTTGACAGTAAATACATTCTTTTTATATCAGCTAGTGTTTATACCCATGAAATTTGGCCTCTTACAGCTTATGTATTATATAAAATGTCATACTGTGACATTTTTCCTCTCCAAATGCTTTTGCTTTTTTGTTTATATTATGGGCCCTTCAAAAAAAACCTCTCTAACCAATTAATAACAAGTTTCTAAGATCCTACTACATGTAGTGAACCTGTTACATAAACCTATTTGTTTTTAAGCATATATTTCTAAGTTTGAAAATGCCCATCTGTGAATAACCTTGAACTGACAGTTATTGCTGTGAAGGATTTTAGAATGTAAACATTTGTGTAGATGAATTAATTTTACCTTTGAAATTAAGTTTACCTATGAAAGAATCCCAGGGTGAAAGTAAAATATGTGTGAATCCAAACCACATTGGTTTGTTCTGTTCCTTTACATTATTGTTTTTGAGCAAATACTTATCGCCTAGGTTTGGGAAGTTAATTAAATATCACAGATGTGTGACAAAGGAAATACTTGGAGAATAAAATCTTAAATATGTGTGAAATAAACAGCTTGGAAGGAAAAGCAGAGTGAAGAAAATTGCATTTTTGATGTTTTATTCTTCAATTGCATTCTTTAATTTTGTATACTGTATGATAACCTTTCCTCAGTCTGTCCAGTTGTATCTTCTGTTCTGAAGTAATGTCATACTTGCATTTATTTAAACACTTTTCACATAAACATTAAAAAAATTTCCAAAGCAGAACATTTTTTTTCACTAAAGAAAGGCAGGCCTAGATTTTCCCACCATATAATGTATCAGTAATTTAGAAGTGGTAATTTGCTGGCCCGGCATTCCTAGATCAGAAATTTTACCAATTATCCTTGTTAAGTACCTGCTTATGGTAGAGATAGATTATAGATGAAAGCTAGCAAAGTGGAATATATAAGGAGTTTACTTAAACTAGAATGACTTTCTTATCCTTGAAATTAAGTACTATAGTGGCCTCACACTACTTGCTTTCTGTGTTTTGCGTTATAGCCACATATGATCTCACAAAGAGCCTCATTCAGTTGCTTAGCCTGATACAAAGCCATGTGACTTTTACCTCAAGACCTCTTTGGTTTTGGCTTCAATTTAATTACTGAATTCATCCTCTGTAACCATAGATTTTCAGAGGTAGAGGGACCATTGAGGCTGTCATCCATAACTCTTTATTTTTATGGTTGAGGAAGACAGTGCCGGAGACTGTGATTTTTCCAAGCGTGGAGGATGAATGGTTGGCATTAGGGCATTCAGTTAGCTTTTATGAAATTAATTTGTTTCTTATTAGAAGCATCTTTAGTATTCATTGGAATGAAATAACTTTATACATTAGCTCCTTACCAAAAACATTATACCTGTTTATCTAATAGCAGGCTGGCTAACATTTGATGTATATCCTTAGGAATTTAATAACTGGGTGTTTGATTAGTACTTCCCCGAGGTTAATCTATCCGTTACATAAAAGCCGATCTGTTGTAATTCAGGAAAACTCTTCTGCTTTTCTAATTGAAGGATTTAGGAGATTTTTAAAGACTTGATTTTTTAATGAAAACCTGTTACTGGATGTATTTTTTTCCTAAAATAATTTTATAATTACCTACTTTTGGTTTCCTTTACAGATACTGTAATCAGGTTCTTTGTAAAGAGATTGATGAATGTGTGACTCTTCTTCTTCAAGAGCTTGTCAGCTTCCAGGAACGCATCTACCAAAAGGATCCTGTAAGAGCAAAAGCGAGGAGACGGCTGGTCATGGGTCTAAGAGAGGTTACGAAACATATGAAGTTAAACAAGATCAAATGTGTTATAATTTCTCCAAATTGTGAAAAAATCCAGTCCAAAGGTATGAACATTTTACTTTTGAAGTGTTTTGATATTTATGTGGTATAATTGTAGAATATGCAGTGAATTTTAAAGTGGAAGCCGTGTGTCTTCTTTAGCAGAGTTTAGGTATAAAACATAATATTGAACATGAGGAAAGAAAATGAAATGTTTCAGCACCTGAGGCAGAGTAATAAAATTGAGATCAGATTGTAAAGAAAATCCCCATTTATGAACACTAGTGAAGGATTTAGTTGGGGCCAACCAAGTGTCCCCTGTGTTGTGATCAGAGTGGGAACTACTAAGCGGGCATTTCTTTACCTCTGCAAATATATTCTACTTTATTTATTTTTTTTAACATCTTTATTGGAGTATAATTGCTTTACAATGATGTGTTACTTTCTGCTTTATAACAAAGTGAATCAGTTATACATATACGTATATCCCCATATCTCTTCCCTCTTGTGTCTCCCTCCCACCCCTCTAGGTGGTCACAAAGCACCGAGCTGATCTCCCTGTGCTATGTGGCTGCTTCCCACTAGCTATCTATTTTACATTTGGTAGTGTACATATGTCCATGCCACTCTCTCACTTCGTCCCAGCTTACCCTTCCCCATCCCTGTGTCCTCAAGTCCATTCTCTATGTCTGGGTCTTTATTCCTCTCTTGCGCCTATGTTCTTCATAACCATTTTTTGTTTTTTTCGTTTTTTTTACATTCTATATATATATGTGTTAGCATATGGTATTTGTTTTTCTCTTTCTGACTTACTTTACTCTGTGTGCCAGACTCTAGGTCCATCCACATCACTACAAATAACTCAATTTCGTTTCTTTTTATGGCTGAGTAATATTCTATTGTATATATGTGCCACATTGTCTTTATCCATTCATCTGTCAGCGGACACTTAGGTTGCTTACATGTCCTGGCTGTTGTAAATAGAGCTTCAATGAACACTGTGGTACATGACTCTTTTTGAGTTATGGTTTTCTCTGGGTATAAAATATGCTCAATAGTGGGATTGCTGGATCATATGGTAATTCTATTTTTACTTTTTTAAGGAATCTCCATACTGTTCTCCATAGTGGCTGTATCAATTTACATTCCCACCAACAGTGCAAGAGGGTTCCCTTTTCTCCACACCCTCTCCAGCATTTATTGTTTGTAGATTTTTTGATGATGGCCATACTGACTGGTATGAGGTGATACCTCATTGTAGTTTTGATTTGCATTTCTCTAATGATTAGTGATGTTGAGCATCCTTTCATGTTTGTTGGCAATCTGTATGTCTTTGGAGAAATGTCTATTTAGGTCTTTTGCCCATTTTTGGATTGGGTTGTTTGTTTTTTTGATATTGAGCTGCATGAGCTGCTTGTAAATTTTGGAGATTAATCCTTTGTCAGTTGCGTCATTTGCAAATATTATCTCCCATTCTGAGGGTTGTGTTTTCGTCTTGTTTGTGGTTTCCTTTGCTGTGCAAAAGCTTTTAAGTTTCAGTAGGTCCCATTTGTTTATTTTTGTTTTTATTTCCATTACTCTAGATGGTGGGTCAAAAAGGATCTTGCTGTGATTTATATCATAGAGTCTTCTGCCTATGTTTTCCTCCAAGAGTTTTATAGCGTCTGGCCTTAAATTTAGGTCTTTTATCCATTTTGAGTTTATTTTTGTGTATGGTGTTAGGGAGTGTTCTAATTTCATACTTTTACATGTAGCTAGCTGTCCAGTTTTCCCAGCACCACTTATTGAAGAGGCTGTCTTTTCTCCATTGTATATTCTTGCCTCCTTTATCAAAGATAAGGTGACCATATGTGCATGGGTTTATCACTGGGCTTTCTATCCTGTTCCACTGATCTATATTTCTGTTGTTGTGCCAGTACCATACTGTCTTGGTTACTGTAGCTTTGTAGTATAGTCTGACTTCCGGGAGCCTGATTCCTGCAGCTCCGTTTTCCTTTCTCAAGATTGCTTTGGCTATTCGGGGTCTTTTGTGTTTCCATACAAATTGTGAAATTTTTTGTTCTAGTTCTGTGAAAAATGCCATTGGTAGTTTGATAGGGATTGCACTGAATCCGTAGGTTGCTTTCGGTAGTATAGTCATTTTCACAATGTTGATTCTTCCAATCCAAGAACATGGTATATCTCTCCATCTGTTTATATCATCTTTAATTTCTTTCATCAGTATCTTATAGTTTTCTGCATACAGGTCTTTTGTCTCCTTAGGTAGGTTTATTCCTAGGTGTTTTATTCTTTTTGTTGCAATGGTAAATGGGAGTGTTTCCTCAATTTCTCTCTCAGATTTTTTATCATTAGTGTATAGGAATGCAAGAGATTTCTGTGCATTACTTTTGTATCCTGCTACTTTACCAAGTTCATTGATTAGCTGTAGTAGTTTTCTGGTAGCATCTTTAGGATTCTGTATGTATAGTATCATGTCATTTGTGAACAGTGACAGCTTTACTTCTTCTTTTCCGATGTGGATTCCTTTTATTTCTTTTTCTTCTCTGATTGCTGTGGCTAAAACTTCCAAAACTCTGTTGAATAATAATGGTGAGAGTGGGCAACCTTGTCTTGTTCCTGATCTTAGAAGAAATGGTTTCAGTTTTTCACCATTGAGAATGATGTTGGCTGTGGGTTTGTCATATATGGCCTTTATTATGTTGAGGTAAGTTCCCTCTGTGCCTACTTTCTGGAGAGTTTTTATCATAAATGGGTGTTGAATTTTGTTGAAAGCTTTTTCTGCATCTATTGAGATGATCATATGGTTTTTCTCCTTCAATTAATATGGTGTATCACATTAATCGATTTGCATATATTGAAGAATCCTTGCATTCCTGGGATAAACCCCACATGATCGTGGTGTATGATCCTTTTAATGTGCTGTTGGATTCTGTTTGCTAGTATTTTGTTGAGGATTTTTGCATCTGTGTTCATCGGTGATATTGGCCTGTAATTTTCTTTCTTTGTGACACCTTTGTCTGGTTTTGGTGTCAGATTGATGGTGGCCTCGTAGAATGAGTTTGGGAGTGTTCCTCCCTCTGCTATATTTTGGAAGAGTTCTAGAAGCATAGCTGTTAGCTCTTCTCTAAATGTTTGATAGAATTCACCTGTGAAGCCATCTGGTCCTGGGCTTTTGTTTGTTGGAAGATTTTTAATCACAGTTTCAATTTCAGTGCTTGTGATTGGTCTGTATATATTTTCTATTTCTTCCTGGTCAGTCTCAGAAGGTTGTGCTTTTCTAAGAATTTGTCCATTTCTTCCAGATTGTCCATTTTATTGGCATATAGTTGCTTGTAGTAATCTCTCATAATCCGTTGTATTTCTGCAGTGTCAGTTGTTACTTCTCCTTCTTCATTTCTAATTCTATTGATCTGAGTCTTTTCTCTTTTTTTTTTTGATGAATCTGGCTAATGGTTTATCAATTTTGTTTATCTTCCCAAAGAACCACCTCTTAGTTTTATTGATATTTTCTATTCTTTCCTTCATTTCTTTTTCATTTATTTCTGATCTGATCTTTATGATTTCTTTCCTTCTGCTAACTTTGGGAGTTTTCTGTTCTTCTTTCTCTAATTGCTTTCGGTGTAAGGTTAGGTTGTTTATTTGAGATGTTTCTTGTTTCTTGAGGTAAGATTGTATTGCTATAAACTTCCCTCTTAGAACTGCTTTTGCTGCATCCTGTAGGTTTTGGGTCGTCATGTTTTCATTGTCATTTGTTTCTAGGTGTTTTTTGATTTCCTCTTTGATTTCTTCAGTGATCTCTTGTTTATTAAGTAGTGTATTGTTTAACCTCCATGTGTTTGTATTTTTTTACAGATTTTTTCCTGTAGTTGATATCTAGTCTCATAGCGTTGTGGTTGGAAAAGATACTTGATATGATTTCAATTTTCTTAAATTTATCAGGGCTTGATTTGTGGCCCAAGATATGATCTATTCTGGAGAATGTTCCATGAGCACTTGAGAAGAAAGTGTATTCTCTTGTTTTTGGAGGGAATGTCGTATAAATATCAATTAAGTCTGTCTTGTTTAATGTATCATTTAAAGCTTGTGTTTCCTTATTTCATTTTGGATGGTCTGTCAGTTGGTGAAAGTGGGCTGTTAAAGTCCCCTACTGTGATTGTGTTACTGTCGATTTCCCCTTTTATGGCTGTTAGCATTTGCCTTATGTATTGAGGTGCCCCTGTGTTGGGTGCATAAATATCTACAATTGTTACATCTTCTTCTTGGATCGATCCCTTGATCATTATGTAGTGTCCTTCTTTGTCTCTTGTAATAGTCTTTATTTCGAAGTCTATTTTGTCTGATATGATATGTCTGTTTTGTCTGATATGAGAAAAAGAAAGCTACTCCAGCTTTCTTTCGATTTCCATTTGCATGGAATATCTTTTTTCCATCTCCTCACTTTCAGTCTGTATGTGTTCCTAGGTCTGAAGTGGGTCTCTTGTAGACAGCATGTATACGGGTCTTGGTTTTTGTATCCATTCAGCCAGTCTGTGTCTTTTGGTTGGAGCATTTGGTTGGAGCATTTAATCCATTTACATTTAAGTAAATGATTGGAGCATTTAATCCATTTACGTTTAAGGTAGTTATCGATATGTATGTTCCTATTACCATTTTCTTAATTGTTTTGGGTTTGTTATTGTAGGTGTTTTCCTTTCCTTGTGTTTCCTGCCTAGAGAAGTTCCTTTAGCATTTGTTGTAAAGCTGGTTTGGTGGTGCTTTACCAAAGCAAAGAATTTGGTGAATTCTCTTAGCTTTTGCTTGTCTGTAAAGGTTTTAATTTCTCTGTCATATCTGAATGAGATCTGTCCCCAGTGGCTAAGGTTGGTTCAGTGGGTTGTGTAGGCTTCCTGGTGGAGGGGACTGGTGCCTGTGTTCTGGTGGATGAGGCTGGATCTTGTCTTTCTGGTGGGCGGGACCAAGTCCGGTGGTGTGTTTTGGGGTGTCTGTGACCTTATTATGATTTTAGGCAGCCTCTCTGCTAATGGGTGGTGTTGTGTTCCTGTTTTGCTAGTTTTTTGGCATAGGGTGTCCAGCACTGTAGCTTGCTGGTCATTGACTGGAGCTGGGTCGTAGCGTTGAGATGGAGATCTCTGGGAGAGCTTTTGCCGTGTGATATTACATGGAGCCAGGAGGTCTGTGGTGGACCAATGTCCTGAACTTGGCTCTCCCACCTCAGAGGCACAGGCCTGACACCTGGCTGGAGCACCAAGACCCTGTCGACCACACAGCTCAGAAGAAAAGGGAGAAAAAAAAGAAAGAAAGAAAATAAAATAAAGTTATTAAAATAAGAAGTAAGTGTTAAAAATAAGAAAAATTAAAAAGTAATAAAAAGAAGAAAAGAGACAAGAGACCAACCAAACGAAAAAACAAATCCACCAATGATAACAAGCGTTAGAAACTATACTGAAAAAAAAAAAAAGGACAGACAAAACTCTAGGACAAATGGTAAAAGCAAAGCTATACAGACTAAATCACACGAAGAAGCATATACATACACACAAAAAGAGAAAAATGAAAAATATATATATATTGTTGTTCCCAAAGTCTACTACCAAAATTTTGGGATGATTCGTTGTCTATTCAGATATTCCAGAGATGCAGGGTACATCAAGTTGATTGTGGAGATTTAATCCTCTGCTCCTGAGGCTGTTGGGAGAAATTTCCCTTTCTCTTCTTTGTTCATACAGCTCCCGGGGTTCAGCTTTGGATTTGGCCCCACCTCTGTGTGTAGGTCACCTGAGGACGTCTGTTCCTGCCCAGACAGGACAGGGTTAAAGTAGCAGCTGATTCGGGGGCTCTGCCTCACTGAGGCCCGGCATAGGGAGGGGTACGGAATGCAGGGCGAGCCTGTGCTGGCAGAGGCCGGCGTGTCGTTGCAACAGCCTGAGGTGTGCCGTGTGTTCTCCTGGGGAAGTTGTCCCTGGATCGCAGGACCCTGGCAGTGGTGGGCTGCCCAAGCTCCCAGGAGGGGAGGTTTGGATAGTGACCAGTGCTTGCACACAGGCTTCTTGGTGGCTGCAGTAGCAGCCTTAGCGTCTCATGCCCGTCTCTGGGGTCTGTGCTGATAGCTGTGGCTCGCGCCCGTCTCTGGAGCTCCTTTAAGTGGTGCCCTTAATCCCCTCTCCTCACACACCCCGAAATAATGGTCTCTTGACTCTTAGGCAGTTTCACACTTTTTCCTGGACTCCCTCCCGGCTAGCTGTGGCGCACTAGCCCCCTTCAGGCCGTGTTCATGCAGCCAACCCCAGTCCTCTCCCTGGGATCTGATCTCTGAAGCCCGAGCCTCAGCTCCCAGCCCCCGCCCGCCCTGGCGGGTGAGCAGACAAGCCTCTCAGACTGGTGAGAGCTGGTTGGCACCGATCCTATGGGTGGGAATCTCTCTGCTTTGCCCTCCGCACCCCTGTTGCTGCGCTCTCCTCCGTGGCTGCGAAATTTCTCCCCCACCACCCCCCGTCTCCGCCAGTGAAGGGGCTTCCTAGTGTGTGGAAATTTCTCCTCCTTCACAGCTCCCTCCCAGTGGTGCAGGTCCCGTCCCTATTCTTTGTCTCTGTTTTTTCTTTTTTCTTTTGCGCTACCCAGGTTTGTGGGGAGTTTCTTGCCTTTTGGGAAGTCAGACGTCTTCTGCCAGCGTTCAGTGGGTGTTCTGTAGGAGTTGTTCCCCATATAGGTGTATTTCTGATGTATCTGTGGGGAGGAAGGTGATCTCCACTTCTCACTCCTCTGCCATCTTGAAGGTCTCCTCCGGTGCACCCTCCCCCCAGCTCTTCAGGCAGGCCTAGAGCAGGGGCACTGGCCCTGCAAAGGAGCAACTAAAAAACCCAGCCGTGGCGACCCGGCAGCTGGCTCCCGGAGGTGCTACCGCGTAGCCTGATGGCTCTTTTCTGGCCTATTCTACTTTAAAATTTTTGCATTATCCTCCTCTGATGGCTCTTTTCTCTTAAAAAAATTAGGAAAAAGATACAGTTCTCCTTCTTGGTCTTTGACTGTGGACAGGAGTCAAGTGTAGGCCAAAACATATGTCTCATTATAGACCCTAGGTTATGTAGGCCCACACAAACGTAGTACCGTGTTTTGATTCTGAAGCCAAGGTCATTACGAGTGGTCTTTTAAAGATCCAGTTAATAATTTCCACTGTCGATAAAAAGGATAGGTTCTGCTAACCAACTTCTTTTGAACGTGTTCCTTAATGATCGTGCTACTTTTGAATAAGCTGAATGCCTTCCCTGCTTCTCTAGATAAATGAGAGATAAATATCCTCTTTTATGAAGAGGATATGGGTTTATGTGATCATGGTCTGTGGCATTCTTAATAATAAATGGCCCTACTTTCTAATCATCCTAGAAAGTTTACAAATCAATTATTCTAAAAATAAAGAAATTATTTTGGTAAACATTTCTATCTTCTAATTGATGTATGGTTGACAGTTCCAAACCATAATTATTTTGAATGAGCCTGAGAACATTTGGGCTGTGTGACTTTATGATATCAATCAAAATTTTTTAAAAAAATGTTTCTATTTTAGGAAGAAATATTCACAATCTAATTTTGAAGGTCTACTTTCCATTGTCCACTTATAGCTAATTATTTGCCACTACACTTAAAACAATTTCAAAATCAATTTCCAGTACTGAACACTTGGGCACTGAATTGGTCGTTAGAGGGGTATATTTTAAATATATTAAACAACATAATTAATGCTCCTCAAAGAAACACTTTCAAATAATTTTCCTTTTACTATTGGGGCATTCTGATCTTGCCAGAGAGACAAAAATAATTACTTCCATTGTATGAAAGAGAGAAGTTGAAAGACTCTCTCAAACTATGTAGTAATTAATAACAGTACCTAAACATCTCCTATAAATCCCAAATTCCAGATCAGTTCTTACATAATGGTTATGATATATGCATTTTTACCGTAGTTCATTGAGTTTTTCCAATTGGGAAATCAAACTCTCCTGTCTCATTTAATATAAGCCAACATGATTGTAGAAACAATATGACAGCAGTGACTAATGTCAGAAATGAAAATGGGTTCTCTAGACAGTTATCCTACCCTATTTCAGAAAAAAAAAATGTAATTTGTAATTTTTGTATCCTAAAATTACTGTTCAGGATAGAACATGGTGATTGTATGATGCAGCGATATTTTATATTCCACTAAGAAAGAAAAATTCTATCAATGCAAAGATTCCATTGATTGTAAAATGCTACCCTAGTTCAGAGTTGTTATTAGTATGTGGAAAAAATTTTGCATCTTAAAATCAGTTAAATACAATATTAAAAAAAGAAAAAAGATACCGGTCTCTGCCCCTGTTTATGGTGGAGATGTGTCTCTGAGAAACCAGCAGTAACAGAGGCTTTTGTACTATGTTGTGCACCGTTATTTGTCCTTTTTCATGGAGGAGCCACTTCAGGTGACTGGAGTAGACAGAGGCATCAAGTAGCAGTAGCAGGCAGAGGGGAAAAATACCAGTAAAAACAGTAATGTATAATCGGTCTTATTCCTTGTGATAGGTTGCTTACTTGAGCTGAGAGATTAGATAAAGGAATCAGCCACTATTAACAATTTTAATTAATTTTAAAAAACAAAAAATGTTTATTATATTGAAATTTGACTCCTGCTGTGCCAGTCCCTGTGGAGAAACAAAAATAACTGGCATGAAAGGAATATAGTATTTAACTGGGAGAAAGAAAATACATACATAATATCCAAATATAGTACAAATTCAGATAGGAAAATGTGGTGAACAGCCTAAGTGCCACAAGCATTCATGGACTCCTTTGCTGCTGTGTTTTATGCTGTCGGGTACTAAAATAGCTCCATTTAGGAAATAACTAAAAACTTCTATACATGTTGATTTCTCAGGTGGCCTGGATGAGGCTCTCTACAATGTTATAGCCATGGCACGGGAACAAGAAATTCCTTTTGTGTTTGCCCTTGGAAGAAAAGCTCTAGGACGCTGTGTGAACAAGCTGGTTCCTGTTAGTGTGGTAGGAATCTTCAACTACTTTGGTGCTGAGGTAAGACTTAGAAGACGCAGTCCCTCACTGCCCACCCCCCCCATAGTACATCTTCTTTGGACACGTGCCATTGTTATGTTTGAGCATTTGGAGAAGTGATATGATGACTCTCCAGGAATGAGTGGAAAATTCTTTAGTATTACGTTTCCTTTTTTAGTGTTGAAAACATTTGCGTAAGTCAGTCCTATAACGTTGTGAAAAGATTTTAGCTCGTATTTCTGCTACAGTGATTTTTTTTTTTCTGGGTTCAGATATGTAGTACTTGACAATATGTGTAACTGCTGGGTAAAGGTATCCAATATTGTACAAAGTAAAACAAATTTCTTTAGTCTATATGTTGGGTATATTTTATGCTGCTAGGAGTCAAGAGAGAAAAGAATCCTTTATTTGGAGAGGATTTTCCTTTGAAAATGAATTCCTAAACCAGTTGAGAGAATAATTCTACACCCATGATATTTGTCTTCCTCTCATAGTCGGCTAATACAAACTTTGCCCATAGGAGCTGATATATGATAAAGTAAATGTTATTTATTTAGAGTAATGCTTATTAACTGATAACATTTTAAGATTGGTGGGGTTTTTTTGAGCGTGTGGGGTTCTTTTTAGAACATCATTTGACTTTATTGTGGTTTTTACATTGAAATGTTTTCAGTTATACTTGTTTTAAATTGTATGTATACAATCTGTGCATACAATAAGACTGTTTTTTATGAAGTTGATTCTAAAGTATTTTGTGACACAACTGATGGACCGTTTTCCCTCTTCTCAGCCATACTATTTGTGTATATTTAAGTGTCTATCTTTCCTGTGCAGTCACCATATTTGAATACCCCCATCCCCCTATCCATTCAGTTTCTCTCCCACTACCCATTAAATTATCTGTCTACACACCTACTCTCTACAATCATGTAATTAATATTTGTCCTGCCATTAACAGCCCATGCTTTTCTCAGTTATAGATATCACACTGGTTTGTCATAGTTAATGTGTTTCTTCATATAAGTGTGAATTCCTCAAGGGTAGGACCCTTGTCTTTTTTTTTTTTTTGAAATCTTTATTGGAGTATAATTAATTTACAATGGTGTGTTAGTTTCTGTTTTATAACAAAGGGAATCAGTTTTTATCTCCTCCCTCTTGCGTCTCCCTCCCACCCTCCCTATCCCACCCCTCTAGGTGGTCACAAAGCACTGAGCTGATATCCCTGTGCTATGCGGCTGCTTCCCTCTAGCTATCTATTTTACATTTGGTAGAATATATAAGTACATGCCACTCTCTCACTTCGTCCCAGCTTACCCTTCCCCCTCCCCATGTCCTCAAGTCCATTCTCTACGTCTGCGTCTTTATTCCTGTCCTGCCCCTAGGTTCTTCATAAAATTTTTTGTTTTTTAGATTCCATATATATGTGTTAGCATACTGTATTTATATTTCTCTTTCTGACTTACTTTACCCTGTATGACAGACTCTAGGTCCATCCACCTCACTACAAATAACTCAGTTTCATTTCTTTTTATGGCTGAGTAATATTCCATTGTATATATGTGCCACATCTTCTTTATCCATTCATCTATTGATGGACACTTAGGTTGCTTCCATGTCCTGGCTATTGTAAATAGAGCTGCAGTGAACATTGTGGTACATGACTCTTTTTGAATTATGGTTTTCTCAGGGTATATGCCCAGTAGTGGGATTGCTGGGTCGTATGGTAGTTCTGTTTTTAGTTTTTTAAGGAACCTCCATACTGTCTCCATAGTGGCTGTATCCATTTACATTCCCACCAACAGTGCAGGAGGGTTCCCTTTTCTCCACACCCTCTCCAGCATTTATTGTTTGTAGATTTTTTGGTGATGGCCATTCTGACTGGTGTGAGGTGATACCTCATTGTAGTTTAGATTTGCATTTCTCTAATGATTAGTGATGTTGAGCATCCTTTCATGTTTGTTGGCAATCTGTATGTCTTTGGAGAAATGTCTATTTAGGTCTTCCGTCCATTTTTGGATTGGGTTTTTTTTTGATATTGAGCTGCATGAGCTGCTTGTAAATTTTGGAGATTAATCCTTTGTCAGTTGCTTCATTTGCAAATATTATCTCCCATTCTGAGGGTTGTGTTTTCATCTTGTTTATGGTGTCCTTTGCTGTGCAAAAGCTTTTAAGTTTCAGTAGGTCCCATTTGTTTATTTTTGTTTTTACTTCCATTACTCTAGACGGTGGGTCAAAAAGGATCTTGCTGTGATTTATATCATAGAGTGTTCTGCCTATGTTTTCCTCCAAGAGTTTTATAGTGTCTGGCCTTAAATTTAGGTCTTTTATCCATTTTGAGTTTATTTTTGTGTATGGTGTTAGGGAGTGTTCTAATTTCATACTTTCACATATAGCTAGCTGTCCAGTTTTCCCAGCACCACTTATTGAAGAGGCTGTCTTTTCTCCATTGTATATTCTTGCCTTTTTTATCAAAGATAACGTGACCATATGTGCATGGGTTTATCACTGGGCTTTCTATCCTGTACCACTGATCTATATTTCTGTTTTTGTGCCAGTACCATACTGTCTTGGTTACTGTAGCTTTGTAGTATAGTCTGACGTCCGGGAGCCTGATTCCTGCAGCTCCGTTTTTCTTTCTCAAGATTGCTTTGGCTATTCGGGGTCTTTTGTGTTTCCATACAAATTGTGAAATTTTTTGTTCTAGTTCTGTGAAAAATGCCATTGGTAGTTTGATAGGGATTGCACTGAATCCGTAGGTTGCTTTCGGTAGTATAGTCATTTTCACAATGTTGATTCTTCCAATCCAAGAACATGGTATATCTCTCCATCTGTTTGTGTCATCTTTAATTTCTTTCATCAGTATCTTATAGTTTTCTGCATAGAGGTCTTTTGTCTCCTTAGGTAGGTTTATTCCTAGGTGTTTTATTCTTTTTGTTGCAATAGTAAATGGGAGTGTTTCCTTAATTTCTCTTTCAGATTTTTCATCATTAGTATATAGGAATGCAAGAGATTTCTGTGCATTAATTTTGTATCCTGCTGCTTTACCAAATTCATTGATTAGCTGTAGTAGTTTTCTGGTAGCATCTTTAGGATTCTCTATGTATAGTATCATGTCATCTGCAGACAGTGACAGTTTTACTTCTTCTTTTCCAATTTGGATACCTTTTATTTCTTTTTCTTCTCTGATTGTTGTGGCTAAAACTTCCAAAACTATGTTGAATAATAGTGGTGAGAGTGGACAACCTTGTCTTGTTCTTGATCTTAGTGGAAATGGTTTCAGTTTTTCACCATTGAGAGTGATGTTGGCTGTGGGTTTGTCACATGTGGCCTTTATTATGTTGAGGTGAGTTCCCTTTATGCTTACTCTCTGGAGGGTTTTTATCACAAATGGGTGTTGATTTTTGTCGAAAGCTTTCTCTGCATCTATTGAGATGATCATATGGTTTTTCTCCTTCAATTTGTTAATATCGTTTATCACATTGATTGATTTGCATATATTGAAGAATCCTTGCATTCCTGGGATAAACCCCACATGATCGTGGTGTATGGTCCTTTTAATGTGCTGTTGGATTCTGTTTGCTAGTGTTTTGTTGAGGATTTTTGTATCTGTGTTCATCGGTGATATTGGCCTGTAGTTTTCTTACTTTGTGACATCTTTGTCTGGTTTTGGTATCAGGTTGGTGGTGGCCTCGTATAATGAGTTTGGGAGTGTTCCTCCCTCTGCTATACTTTGGAAGAGTTTGAGAAGGATAGGTGTTAGCTTTCTGTAAATGTTTGATAGAATTCACCTGTGAAGCCATCTGGTCCTGGGCTTTTGTTTGTTGGAAGATTTTTAATCACAGTTTCAATTTCAGTGCTTGTGATTGATCTGTATATATTTTCTATTTCTTCCTGGTCAGTCTCAGAAGGTTGTGCTTTTCTAAGAATTTGTCCATTTCTTCCAGATTGTCCATTTTATTGGCATATGTTTGCTTGCAGTAATCTTTCAAGATCCTTTGTATTTCTGCAGTATCAGTTGTTACTTCTCTTTTTTCATTTCTAATTCTATTGATTTGTCTTCTCCCTTTTTTTCTTGATGAGTGTGGCTAATGGTTTATCAATTTTGTTTATCTTCTCAAAGAACCAGCTTTTAGTTTTATTGATCTTTGCTATTGTTTCCTTCTTTTTTTTTTTCATTTATTTCTGATCTGATCTTTATGATTTCTTTCCTTTTGCTATCTTTGGGGGTTTTTTTGTTCTTCTTTCTCTAATTGCTTTAGGTGTAAGGTTAAGTTGTTTATTTGAGATGTTTCTTGTTTCTTGAGGTAGAATTGTATTTCTGTAAACTTCCCTCTTAGAACTGCTTTTGCTGCATCCCATAGGTTTTGGGTTGTCCTGTTTTCATTGTCATTTGTTTCTAAGTATTTTTTGATTTCCTCTTTGATTTCCCTTGTCTTTATATCCCTGAAAACCTTTTACATTACTCGAGGATGAGCAGGTAATAAATGTTTGTTTAATTATTTGTATGGTAGATGTATATCTGCCTGTTAGTGTTAAACTACATGTGAGAATTTGGGTGGTAAGTAGCTCTGTGGTAAAGACACATAATAACAATGTACTCTTTTGTTCACTATTAGAGTTTATGGAATAGGAATGGGATCAGGGTCAGGAAAAGGGGACATGTTTGTTTTTAATTGTATTGATTTCTTACTGAACTATATTTATTAGGTTATGTATATGATATTATATTATAAAATGTTTGGCAGTTTTGTTTGTACATTGCTTTTCTTGCCTTCTCCATTTTGAGGTAGTAAGTTATTGTTTAAACCAAAACACATTCATAAAATGGACGTAAAGGAAGTACTGATATACTGCCAAGTGTGTCTACTCATAGTAATGTGGTAGTGCACCTACCCTATATTTACCATGTAATCATGCTAACCTTTGAATTAAGCTTTCTGTCCTTACCCTGATATTCAAGGCTTTTATTCCCTAATAGCTTCTCTCTTCAATTTTATTTTCTCTTCTTCTTGCATATTGTTTTATTCCCAACAGTTTCTGTGTTTTATTTATATTGTAAAACCAATGTTAATCCCAAAATTGCATATCCATAAGCCTATTTTCTTTTTGTTGGCTTCACTTAAGTGCATGGTTTATTAAACATTGCAAACAAATATTTATGAAGTCTCTTACATGTAACTCATGGGGGCTTTTTTTAACAGAATCCATCCTCCTTTTTAAAAATAAGTAAACCCTGAATATATTTTTGATACCACTAGCACCCACCCCTTTTCAAAAATCAATACAGTTAGCAGCAGTGTTTATTGTACCTGTATTGTACTTTAAACAGTTTAAACTGCAGCTGGGTAAAGCACACTACTTATGTTTTTCCTGCTTAAGTTTAGTTTTTAGAGATACATTATTCCATAGTAATATGACACGTTTGCCATGCATTCATGTTTTTATGGTTTATATTTAAATGACAGTGCCTTGTTAAGAAAAAAAAATTGTGCTATACTTTTTCTCCCTTGTCTGAAAACATAATTTTATATATATAATTAAACATATTCTTACAGGTGGCCAGGTCGTATTTACCATCTGAAATTTTTTACTTAATGTGTGGGTATGTTGCATTCTGATACTAAATCAAGACATTAAACAGGAGTAGAATGTTGAATTGTGTTGAATTGTGGTGTAAGAATCACTAAAAGTCATTCTTTGGTTGTCTTTCGGGTGACTGTGAAAACTTCAGTTTTCTTTAGACATCGTTAGACGTCATAGTTATTGAAGTACAGCTTTAATGCCTAAAGAATTTTGCCATTTATTAACACAAATGTGCTCTGTCATTTACAGTTTCACTGGGATTATTAATTCCATTCATGTTCATTCTGTTTTGCTGATGGAAGAACTTCTGGTTAACTCCACATTCTATTTCCAGGTTCTTTATTCTATTTTTATAATTAGCCTTTCATCATTTTCAAGGCCGCAGCTAGCCATACCATCACTTACTTCTTTTTGGTCTTCTTGTAAAGAGTTCTTTTAACAAGCAAACATGATAGGGAACTTTTCATTCCTGTGGAGACTGCCATCTGCTTCTGCATCCTTTGATATCACCCTGCATACACTCATTCCCTTATATTCGAACCCATATAAGATTCTTCACTGCTCCCCAAACAAGCCTTGAACTTTATTAAGTCTGTACCTTGGCTTATGGTTTTGCATGCTTGGCTAAGAATGTACTATCTCCACTCCTCAAAACTATACCAGATTTTCAAGGCCTACATCAGGTGTCATATTCCTTTATGAATTCTTCACTGATGCCCAGCAGTTAGATGTTTCCTCCCAAAGCTAAACCACTTTGTACCTCTCAAGGCATTTAAGGTATTGTCCGCTGAATCATCATTGTCTCCTGTCCTCTCCTTTCAGCCATATGGAAGGTTCCTTGAGAGCAGAGGGATGGTTCCAGTAGTCTTTGTACCCACTATAGTGCCACATGCTAAAGGGTGCAGTTGTTGAATTGATAAACTGTGTAAGAAGTTTAATATAGCATATTTAGTGGCTAGTACTGAATCAAGAAGTTGCCTCAGACTTGTGAGAATTAAATGAACAATATATGTAAGTTACAAGAGTATTTTATAAGGTTCTGTGGTTTGCATACCATTTGGATTTTGTGCTGATAGAAAGTGTATCCAATCCTGAAGCAGTAGAGGTATTTATTGCTAATGATAGTAATAAAGAGTATAACAAAAAATGGACTGCGCAAAATCTCTTTCTTTTTAGAGCCTGTTTAATAAGTTAGTAGAACTCACTGAAGAAGCCAGGAAAGCATATAAAGATATGGTTGCAGCAATGGAACAGGAGCAAGCCGAGGAAGCCTTGAAGAACGTGAAAAAGGTGCCACACCACATGGGGCATTCTCGGAATCCCTCTGCAGCAAGCGCCATTTCTTTCTGCAGTGTTATTTCTGAACCCATCTCTGAAGTAAATGAAAAGGAGTATGGTAAGTTATTACATACCATTTTAAATGACTGGAAGTTTGAAGTAATTTAATGATGAATGTCATTTTCAAAATGACTTTCCATGCTACCTTTTGTTTTTATCTTCTTGATTATTCAAATTTTGCTCACATTTTTGGTTTAAAAATTGCATTAAACATGTCCATTGAAAGTTAGGAGAATATTTGGGGCTGAGAGTTTCTGTGAGACCCTGAAATTAGTCACATTTCCAAAATCTTAAAAAGAAAAAAAAAAAAATCCCAAAGGGATTTAAAAAGCCAAATGTACCATTCTTCTGACCTATCACTAAGTAAATAAATAAATTCTAGGAAAAATAGTGCAGCCACCTCTTTCACCTTGGCTTCTTGTTTTTCTTTTCTCTTTTTAGTCTTATCTGAAAGTTTATCAAATAGCTTGTTGCCACCTAAAATGTAACACGTGAAAAACTGAGTCATCATTTTCTTCCTTCCTTCCCACACTTCTCTTTCCTGCTGTCCTTGTCTGTGATTGTAGTTAAATGTTTGGAATGCTTTTGACAAAGCTGTAGACCAGAGGCAACTAACAAGTTATTGTGCACCTTTCAGAAACTGTTGGTCAGGGAAAGGTGATTCTGGCTTAGAGGCAGAGACGTTTCTTTGGCTAAAGTGATACTAGTTGAAAGTAAAGAAGATAAAGGGCCAACTTTGTAAATGAAATCAGTTCTCTATATAGTGATATGCCAGATCTCGAAGGTAAACTGCAAGACAAATTCCTAAAGCTGTGGGTTTGGGGAAATGACTGTGATCTTCATTTGGGCACATAAAAAGAAAAGTTATAAAAAGAACCTCTCAAAGACTTAGAAGATGTTTTCAGAAAAGCACCAGATTTAAAGTGTTCAAAGATTGAAGCCTTGGCTTTTCCACGCTCTGCCTAGGGTATTTAGGCATAATTGATTAATTTCTGAGCCTCAGATTTGTCTTCAGTAAAGTGAGGAGGGTTTGTCTAGATCATGTATGAGGTTTCATTCAGAGCTAAAGTTTTGTGAGATAATGGCTGAATTCTAAGAAGGGATTTAGACAGAACCTTAAAGATTCTGGCCTATGATCTGATTTATGAGGATGCCAACAAAATAAGTGGAAATAATCATAAATAATTTGCTTTGAGAGTAAAGCACAAAGTTACTCTGTCAGTATCAGGTGTATTCGACAACAGACATAAAACCCGCTAATGTGGCCTGAGAAATTAGGATATTTAATTATTTCACAATGTTGTCAATGTCCCTAGTTCTTTCCTTTTTTCTGTTCTTCCGTTTTCAGCCTGTGGCTTCTTATTCTTGTGCTTATCATCTCATGTTCATAAATGGCTGCAGTGGCCCTGGGCATCACAGCAGTTCAGGCAGGAGGTTCAAGCAGTGTGCTCTTTTTATCAGTGAAGGAAACAATTTTCCGAAGACTTTGCCTTTTGTTTCATTTGGCCAGAGCCGACCATGTGACTGCTTTTAGCTGCAAGGGAGATGTGGGCAAGAGAATATTTGGCAGAGGGGAATGGGATAGTCATGATAGTCTAAGAACTATTTTAATTCCTCCCATGGGACTGTGTTCAAGTCCATCTCAAGTTTAGGGGTTCTGTTAGCCAGGAAGAAAATGGGGAATGACTGTTGGGTAGACAACAAATAGTGTCTCCCATGCCATTCTGGTGCAAGATCTCTCAAATGTTTTCTTGTGATTTCCACAGTTTAAAGAGAAAACAAAGCTGGGAAAGGGATGCTAAACATTGGTAGAATAGAAAGGTTCCTATGATAGTTCAGTCTTACTGTTCTTTGTGTACACCGTAATTGTTTTCTTTGCTTATGTTTTCTTTCCCCCAGAGCTGAGTCTCAATTTTGTCATACTTACGTGAAACAAATAGTTTCAAACATAAATCCCAACTAAGCAGTACGTTCTTTGAGATAGAAACCTGACACCTAACGGGCACTTGACATATAATAATAATAGCTCACTCACTGAATTCTTACTAGGCACTTCTAGGCACTTTTATTAAGACATTTAATCCTCTGAGCAGCCCTAGGAGATAAGAAATATTGTACTGCATTTTACAGATGAGAGAACTAAAATGAAGTGAGGTGAATCACTTGCCAGTGTCACACAGCTGCTAAGTTTGACTCTAGAATTCTTAGCCAGTGTAATGTGAATTCCTTGTGTGTTGAATGAATTTCCAGTAGGACCATACGGTAGGTTTTCAGTAACCACTTGTGAGGGGAGGACTACCTCTATCTGTCTTGAGTTTCCAGCTCGTTCCCTGCCACCACACCTTCTTCTGTAGGGTCTTGAACTCATCTCTGTGTTCCTCTACTATATACAGCTATCTAAAGATGGACAGCTTCCCTCTGTGTACTGACTGAAGGGAGAAATACACACACCTCATCCTCTTGACAAACCAACTAGTGTTGTGAAAGTTGAAAAGGTAGTTTCACAAAGAACCAACTAACAAAACAGGAAAGCACAGAGGGGTTAATAAGCAAAGAACAGCTTTATTGACTAAATTCTGCTAAAGGAAACAATTCAGAATCAGGGTAGGTTTGGATCAGTAGCATTTCCAGGTTTGTTGAGATCTTTGACCCTGCCTTTACGTTGCTTCCTAATCCCTTCTTCAGAAGTGGGCTTCTCGATGTGCTATTCTGGCTTTAGACTCCTGTATTCAGCCCAACCCCCTCCCATCCCCTGCCCGCTCCTCCAACCAAAGACGGCATTTTCATACTCGCTTTGTTTCTCCCCATCACAGTTATGTGTTTGTGTGCTCATTAGTTGTTGATCAAGCTTCACCTATTACTTTAAGGTGGGAGCCTGGACCCTGCCCGTGGATTTGTGGTCTCAGTGGCTCTTTGATCGTTGTGACAGGTCTCTTGATGGCTAATCACAGAGTCCCTTGTCTCTGCTTCCAAGGTCATATCTCCCTTTCCTTTCCAAAGGACCTGTCTGGCTTTCAGCTCACCTACCTGGTAGCTGAATGCCCAAGACAGAGCCTGGAGAGAGATCATCCCTGCTCAGTCTTCTGACCACCTTTCTTTTTCCTGTTCCTTTGACTCACTGTCAAGGGAGAGGTGGGACTTTTTCTAAGACCCCACATGAATTCTTATAGTACTTTTGAAAGAGGAAAAAAACTGTCAGAAGGAAATATGTGTACCTACATTTTGTAAATTGTATGGCTTTTGAAAGTTATTTTCTGCATAATTAAATATATGGGTGAAAATTTTCATTTACTGTAAAGGCTTATTTTCCCAGCACATACTGTATGCCAGCCACAGGAACACAGAGATGAGGGGGAATGAGGAGGGAGGAAGGAGTAGAACAGAAAACAAAAAACAAATGCTTTTGAACCAAATATGCAGAAAGTGCTGTGGGAGTTCAGGTTAGTGACGGTCTTAGGAAAGTCAGGAAAGACTTCACAAAGGAACTGACGTTTAAAGGTGGTTGTCAAGAATGAGTAGGAGTGTGGAGGGTAAAGGAGGAAAACACATCTCATACAGAACTAACAGCTTATGCAAAGCAAAGAATTGTAAACAGAAAGGGTATGACTTCTGTGAGCAGTGAGAATTCAAAGTGACCTTGAGCATGGAATGCATGGCTGGGAGTTAAAATGAATGGGACCAGAAGGATAGATTATGAAGGGCTTGGTTACTAAACTAAGGAGTTTGGATTACTAGGGTAATAAAAAGCCAGTTAGACAGTGATGTGATCAATTCACAAAACCAATTAGAAAGATATAGTAGATGTACAGCAAGGTAAAGGAGGCTTGAGCTAAGGCAGTAGTGACCAAATTTAATAATTTTGGGGCTCGAAGTGACATGGTATAGTTATGAGTTCAATGGAATGAAGGGATATGGTAAGGGAGAAAGATAGGATCAAGGATTACTATAAGGTTTCTTCTGCTTTGAGACTGAAAAGGATGTTATTAACTGAGAATGAGAATAAAGTAGGAGGACTAGATTTTTTGTCATGAGGTAGGAATGCAAGTGGAAAGACCTGTTCTACATTTGAAGTAGCTGCAGGAAAGGAAGGTTTTTTTCCCAAACCATGTGCCCTGACTCCAGGTGGCCAAAATATGGTCTGTAGCAATATATAATTGATAGGGGGCAATCAAGTTAACTATATTTGTATGAATAGGCTTGCTTTATCACTACAGCTTGATCATTATGCCTGTAAAATGCAAATAGCAGCTACAATGCAAATAGAAGGGGATTTTTATTTTTTAAGAAAAGGCAAAAATAAGTGGGACTACACCAAATCAAACAGCTTCTGTACAGCAAAGGAAACCATCAACAAAATGAAAAGGCAGCCTACTGAATGGGAGAAAATATATTTGCAAGTGATGTATCTGATGAGGGATTAATAACCAAAATATATAAAGAACTCATACAACTCAATAGCAAAAAAAAAATCCGATTTAAAATTGGGCAGAGGATCTGAATAGACATTTTTCCAAAGAAAGACACACAGATGACCAACAGGTACATGAAAAGATGCTCAACATCACCAGTCATCAGAGAAATGCCAATCAAATCCAAAATGAAATATCAGCTCACAACCTGTTAGTTGGCTATTATCAGAAAGACAAAAAATAACAGATGTTTGCAAGGATGTGGAGCAAAGGGAGCCCTTGTGCACTACTCATGGGAATGTAAGTTGGTGCAGCCACTAAGGAAAACAATATGGAGGTTCCTCAAAATATTAAGATGAGAACTACCGTATGATCGAGCAATTCCACTCCTGTGTATTTATCTGAAGAAAACAAAAACACTAGCTCAAAAAAGATGCATTCACCCCCCATGTTTATTGCAGCATTATTTACAATAACCAAGATATGGAAACAACTTAATGTCCATTGACGGATAAATGGGTAAAGAAGATCAGTGTATAAAGAAGATGTGGTGTGTGTTTGTATATATATATATATATATATACACACACACCGTGGAATATTATTCAGCTATTAAAAAGAATGAAATCTTGCCATTTGTGATAATAAGGATGAGCCTCGAGGACATTATGCTAAGTGAAATAAGTCAGACAAAGAAAGACAAACACCGTATCATCTCATTTATATGTGGAATCTTCAAAACAAAACAAAACAAAACATAAACAAAAAAAACCCAGAGAAAACTCCCGAAGCGCATAGATACAGAGAACAGATTGGTGGTTGCCAGAGGCAGGGGGGGCTGGGGGTGGGCGAAATTGGTGAAGGGGGTAAAAAGTTACCACCTTCCAGTTATAAAATAAATATGGCTTGGAGATCTAATGTACAGCATGGTGACTACAATTAATATTATTGTATCGTGTATTTGAAAGTTGCTAAGAGGGTAGATCTTAAAAAAAATTTGTAATTATTTATTAATGGGGATGGATGTTAACTAGACCTCTTGTAGTGATCATTTCTCAGTATATGCAAATACTGAATCATTATGTTGTACACCTGAAACTGTAATAATATAATGTTTTATGTCAATTATACCTCGGTGATAAAAAAATTAAATGGAAAAAAAAATAAAACGCACAAAAAAATAGGTGGGAGAGTTGTTCTTCTTCATCTCCTGATTCCTAGTACATTTTTTGCTCTAAACTGACTACCTGTTGTTAAAAATAATTTAGATGATCACCACTGTATTATATAATAACACTTTATTATTTTTTGGCTTCAAAGTCACTTGGTAAGCCAGGCAACATACATATGTTATAAAACACATTTTCACAAATATTAGAAGTGCATGCATGGCATCTTTGCTTATAAATGGAAACACAAGTTCCATTACAGGCCAAAAGACAGCTCTAACTTGCTAAAGGAGCACAATATAAGCCTGTTAAATCAGAACTATTTCTTTCTCTCTTTTTTTTTCTGATGGACATCTTGGCTCTGCCATCTGTGACTTGTGGATCCTTGAGCCCAGGACACTTCAGGGCCAAAAAAAGTTAGGCAATTCATTGATTTTTATGAATACATGGATTTTATATATTAGAGTCAGTGAGCTCCTGTTAGTATTAGATCTTTTGCATTCTGAAGCATTAATATACTTATTTTGGCCTCTTTGTTTCTTTATGTTAAATATGCTGGGTTTTTTTGAGAAGCAAAAAATTTGAGAACCGTTTTCCATTTATAACATTCCAGTCAGTTGGTGAGCCAGCAGATTTCTGTAGTTTGTTCTTCCCTCTTTTAAGAGTTGCATGATTCTGAAACAGTGTTCTGGTTTTTAAAAAATCTGTTTGATATTTGCAGAAACAAATTGGAGAAACATGGTGGAAACTTCGGATGCATTGGAAACATCAGAAAATGAGAGAGAAGTTTCCTGTAAGCACAGCACATCTGAAAAACCCAGTAAACTTCCATTTGACACAGCCCCTGTTGGTAAACAGCCATCATCAGTGGTTGCAGGCAGTACTACCTCAGCTACAAACCCCGGAAAATCAACGGTGAGTGATAGAGAGGAAGTGAAGCCAGATGACCTGGAATGGGCCTCACAGCAGAGTACGGAGACCGGCTCTTTGGATGGCAGTGGCCGGGATCTTTTGAATTCCTCCATCACCAGCACCACCAGCACTCTTGTACCTGGCATGCTGGAAGAAGAGGATGATGAAGATGAGGAGGAGGAGGAAGATTATACTCATGAACCCACATCTGTAGAAGTGCAGCTCAATAGTAGAATTGAGTCTTGGGTCTCTGAGACTCAGAGAACGATGGAAACTCTTCAACTTGGAAAAGCCCTTAATGGTTCTGAGGAAGACAATGCAGAGCAAAGTGGGGAAGAGGAAGCAGAGGCTGCTGAGGTGCTAGAGCCAGGGATGGATAGCGAGGCCTGGACTACTGACCATCAAGCAAGTCAGGAACAGCAGAAGCCCAGCAACTGCAGCTCGCTGAACAAGGAGCACTCTGATTCTAATTATACGCCCCCAAATCTATAACTCAGGAAATGTCAGCTATCTATCTCCAACTGTGTAAGGGTTGCAGCCATTATCTTTCATGCTTCATCTCAACATTTTGCACTGTCCAGTATTTAATATATGTATTTAATTCCTGACAAATATTTTTGTAGCTGTCTTTTACTTGTTTTGTTATGATCCATAGCTTAGCTTTTAATTAGCATCTAAGTGTCTTTCTAAGAACTGTACGGAAAATTCAGAATTGTTTCAGCTTATTTTGTTATGGAAAATAACGATTAAAAAAGAAGACCAGGTTTTAAAGAAAGTAAACTTAAAATGCCTATTTAGTCATTTTGAAAGTTAAAGGTTAAGGTTCTAAGGAAAGGAGCAGTTACCAGTGTTTGCTTCAGGACTACACGTCCTATACTCTTAAGTTGTCTGACCAAAAAGTTGTTTGGGCTTCTTTAAAAAAGAACTGGAGGTAGAGTTAGAAAACTAAAAAAATGGCTGAGGGTAACTAAGTTCACGAAGTGTTCTGTATTAAAAATGGATGCAACTTCTATTTAGTCCACAAATGCTTATTTCAGAAGTCACTGATCATGGTAATTGATTAAAGTTGGGACGGGCTAAGACAGAGCCTCCAATACTTAGGCTAGCAAAGGAGCCACCATGGTAGATTAGAGCTGGCCTTATTTGTGGAAAGTTAGATATGTTGTCTTTAATAGTGAGAAGTCACCCATGATAGGACATTCTGGGTTCTGTTTCACATTTGCTTCTTACTTACCTCAGGAATGCTCTTGTACATAGTTGTATTTGCATACAATTAGGCAAATTTTGACAGGTGAATAATTGTAACCGGTTGTATGACTGCAGCACTTAATTGTAAACTACCCAGAAGCAGAGTCTTACACTGGTGTGTTCTCCTGCATGCTTCTGATTTGGGATTCTCTGGACTTAAAATATGGATCTGATTGGGTAGTCATACTTGTCCTGAGTGAAAAACCGTTGCACCTTTTAAGAAAAATATTTTGTCCCTAACCTTGAGCACCTGCCAGCTAACACTGACCACAGTTACTGACGGGAGTCAGGGAAAGGAACTTTATGCAATTGTAACGTGTATCCTGATAATCAAGGTTTGGAAGAGGAAGTTTTGAAGAAAAGAGAAAGTTCTAATTGTGCTGAAACTGTTAGATGATTTTAGAGTGTGGAGATAGGCACAGGTATTAATTCTTTATCACTGTTATTTATCTCTACCCTTCTCCTGGAATGTTTGTACCTCCTTGGGCGAAGTTAAAGTTACTGAGCTAAATGTTTTGCTAGTCAGTCACCACCTGGTAGTGACCTCTGCAAGTTTATAATGGTGGGAGAATTACAAATTACCTATTTTTCTGTCTTCCCTCCAACCACCCACCACCTCCAGTTAACCAACACACGTGTCTGCGTACACACACACACATGCATGCCAGCTTTACACTTCCAACTCTGATAAGCAGGCACAGAACTGAAGAGGGAGGCATATTTTCCCTGCCCAGGTTTTATGGGGCAGAGCTTTGCCTCACAGAGGTGAGAGGGAAGAATTGGGCAGATTCTTTACTGAATGCATTGGGACTACTGTTCTAGTATTGATGTATTTATTGATCATCCCAACATTTAATTACTGGAGAGACCAGATTCTTGGTTGATGACTTAGTTATTTGTGAATTGTGAAAGCTTAGGAGCATTGCTGTGTAGGAAATGTCAGTCTATCAACTTTATTAGTGTGCTAAAAGGGGACGTTATTGTACTGTCCTGTCTAAACTGTTCTTCAGTATAGACTTTACTTAGGCAGAAAGTATCCAGTACTTAAAGGTATGTAGCATGTAAGGAATGAAGCCTCTGAAATAGTAATCATGGATTTATATGTGGCAGATCCTACTGTCTCTGTACATTTGGAAGTGTTAGTTGGTTTAAAGAAATGATAGAGGTTTTGAACTACTGACAATCTTAAAAGTATATTGAAAAATTTTGCATACTTTTTAATGGTGTAAAGTTCCTTTGCTTGGTGTCAGTGATTCAAATAACTCTTGATCTTAAGGTAATGAGTAGCTTTCAAAGGTTTCTTATATTTTATATCTCTACTGAATGAGAATTGTCATTTTAGATTTTTGACATTTGTATCAAAAGGGAAGTTGAAGAAATCTTCAGAACACCAATAACTTTGAATTTTCCTATAGACTTCAGAAGTGTTCAGTTGTGTGTTTGATAAACGCTCTTGCACGTGCAGTATCTTCTGCCAGCAAACCCAAGGGACCATGGCCTTTTTTACATGAGACAGGTCACCTCTAGAGGACAACCCAAAATTTATTAAAGGAAATGCTACTGTGTAGAACATATGCTTAAATAAGTATTGATAATGTCTTTATAATTCGTTTCCTTTTGATAAATTCTGGAATTTTGTGTATATTATATGCAGGCAGAGGTGTGAAAATTAGGAAAGTTTTTTGGATCTGGGGTGAGTAGCTCTTTGGAGATCTAGAGAGATCTAATGCTAAGAATAAAGGTTCATCATCACAGGAAATAAAAACCATAGTGATTTTTTTCTTCGTGTTTAGAGGTTGTTTTACTGGCAATAATATTAGATTTCTATTTCAATACATAAATATATGAATTAAAATACGAATTGCACTCCCAAAACTAGATTTCTGCTTCAGTAGGTTTGTTTGCTGTGAAGATTACTTCTCAAGAGACAGTGTTCATATTAGCTTAACTTTTGGTTTAAATATGTTTGTAAATGTTGTAATATATTTCTTTTGACTAAACGTGGGAAAAAATGTGTTATACATTGAAAAGATTTTAAAGGCTCTGACTGGACGTCATTTTTGCAGAGATGGTATTTTATATGCTTCCAGTATTTGGAAAAGAATTAGTCAAAAGGAATTCACATAGTTCAAATATTGAGAAATTAATATCCAAATAATGTAATCGTCTGATTTCTTAATAAGCTGGGGGAGGTGGGTGGGGTGGGAATTACAGTGTGCAAATGAGTAGTGAGCTCCACATTCATTTTTCAACTCTTTAACACAAAACTGTTCAATCCTAACACATTGTTACTTTAATATATATATAAAGAAGTATTAGTGTTTGTAAAGCTGCTGTTTGCTTAAAAAAAAAAAAACCTGTCATTTAAGTATTTTCTGTATGTTGTGTCAACAAAGTAGAACATTAACTTATCCATTTAAACACTTTATCTTTTTTTGATTTAAAAATTTTTGTGTGAAATAATTTATCTTCTTCCTCCCTTGTTCCTTCCAACCTTTACACACATCACAGAATCAGCCAAACTGTTTGCCTAATCTGAAATCTGAATTCTAATTAATGATAAAAATTTAAACTTTGTTGGCACATCACACCTTAAGAGGATTTGTATTATTTTGTAATTTAATTTCTAAATATACCACATGAATTTATAATTTACTGTCTTAATTGTAATGCTCTAATTAAAAACTAGCAAAGTTAGTGTGAATTATAACATGAAGGGATTTTCATCTTGATAGGTCTTTTGCTGTATGAAGGATGATTGCTATATCACATTATAGGGGTAATAACAGCTTTTTTGCACTATGTAAATACTAGTGGAAATTCTTCTGTAACTAATAAAATGATTATTGAAATGTAGTCTATCATTTCAGAATAGGTGCTTGAGGAATTCCTGACTTGCCCAACATGTAGGATAGAGAAAAAAGAGTCCAGCTTGTGGTATCCCTTAGTGCTCTCATGGGTTTGCCCAAAGAAGGTAAAATCTGCAGGAAGGAGTAACTAGTAAAAATCTCTATGGTTGGTGTGATCTGTGGCATGGGTCTAACCATCTCACCAGAGACCATCTTAGTGTTAGGAAAAGGCTCTTACCAATTCCTTCTCCTTTTTATGCTAGTTACTCTGTGCCAGACATTGTTCTAAGCCATTTCCCAATATTAACTCATTTAATCCTCAGCAGCCCTATGAGGAAATACTATTATAATTTCTCACTTTTTAGATGATGAAATAATCATGGAAATATTAAGTAACTTGCCCAAGCTTCCACAGCTGGTGAATGAGCAGAACTGGGATTCAAACTCAGTCCTGTGGTCAAGTCTGTGCTTTTATTCACTATGTCTTCTATGTTGTCAGCACAAAATGCTCAGTGTGTGCAAACTAAGCAGGGCTTCCCCTCATCACGTGTCTTCTGCAATGTGAGATCTGCCGGGACTGAACTGATTGCCTCAGAGACTGGATTTATTGAGCCTCACCTGATAACCCGTTGCCTGGAGTTGTCTCAGACCTTGTCACTGTATCACAATGAAGTGGAGGGAATCTGAAAACTCATCTGTGAGAAAATAATAGGTTCACTAATTTTCATATTGAAAAATTAAGTTTTGGTGATCACAAAGAGAAAGGAGGGTTGCCTCTCAGTTGTTATCAGGATAGTTCCCTTTTTTGGACCAAAATTTGTACTACTGCTGACAGAGTTCCTTTCCTAACAGTGATGAGGTTTTCTTAGAAGTGACCAGAAGAGGGTGTTAATGGCACCTGAAAACAGTCAAAGGCTACCATATAATATTAATAACTTTTTTTTTAAGTGAGGAGAGAGGGGAGAGAAGTATCCTGAACTATGGGCCTGACCATAAAAGGTGCTTAGTTCTGAGTCTAAGCTCAGAACTCAGGAGCCAAACACATAAGTATTTCATTTTAGAAAGAGAACACCATCAAAAGACATTTAGATCACACTTTTAGTTCAATCATTGGAAATTTCTAAATTAGCAATTCAGTATTTTAGCTTAATATGGGTTCTTCTGACACATGAAATATGACACCTGGCTTATTACATTATAGGTAATAATGGCAGCCTTGTGGATCACAGGGCCAAAGCATGTTTCACCGGAGCTCCCACAATGCAGAGTTTGGAAAAGGGGGAGATGTTTCCATTTTGGACCCAGTCTCAATCTCTTTTATTTCCCCTCACCCTGCTCCTCCCATCTTTCTGACACTTTGAGTAATTATTTGGCAACCCTCTGGCAAGGAAAGAGATTTATTCTTGCAGAAATGCGTTGGGTAACTGTGTGGCTATAACCTGGCTGCCCGTATTCAAGGTACAGAGGGTTAGAGCAAATAAGATAACTGAATTGCATGAAATTTGGAGCTCTTAGCTGAGCAACCAGAGAATGCAATTGTGAGTTAGCTGTGGTTTGGGGCCTGGAGTAGTACAGGTTTCTGTGGAGGGAATGAGTGCTTTGTCTTCTCAGAAGCATCAGGCTTGGTCATAGCCTTGAATTACTAGAGGGCACAGGTAATAACCACAGCCTTCCTGTGGTGGGACTCTGATTTAAGGCAGTGTTGGTTGCACCCTTATCTATTAGAGGAAGAGTGATGTGAGTAAAAGTGGTACCTACTTAGGTGTGCAGATTCCCCAGGTTATCTTTGCATCTTTGTTTACCTGAGTTGGAGCATTTTCATTGCTTTGCAAACCCTCTGCTTGAGAATAGGATAACGATTGAAATTTAAGCAGTTAATTTTGTGTGTTAGCTCTGGTTAAGGAGGAATAAGAGAAAAGTTTGAAAATTACTGGTTTCTCAATCATACGAGAAATATTAGAGGTGATTATCCCTGTCATTGTACTTTTTCCTTGCTTTCCCCTTCCTAAAACCCGTCTTGTAAGGCAAATGGTGATTTCTCATAAATGCTCTAATATTTGTAATTAGGAAGGTAAGAAAGATTTGTGTTCCTACTTTACAAATATTCAAACACAATGATGGCCAAGAAAAAGGATTCAACTATTTAATTTTTACTTGTTCCTTAATACTTAAGATGCACCATTTAAACTATTTCATAACCTTTTAGTTAAGGGGATCAGCAAACTGCATGCAGTCTGTGAGCCCAGTCAGCCAGCAGCCTGTTTGTTGTTTGTTTGTTTGTTTTGGTTGTACCGGGTCTTAGTTGCGGCAGTCGGGCTCCTTAGTTGTGGCATGCGAACTCTTAGTTGTGGCATGCATGTGGGATCTAGTTCCCTGACCAGGGATCGAACCTGGGCCCCCCCTGCCTTGGGGGCGTGGAGTCTTAACCACTGCGCCACCAGGGGAGTCCCGCCAGCAGCCTGTTTTTATAAATAAAGTTTTCTTGGAACATAGCCTCACCCATTCATTTACATATTGTCCATGACTGCTTTTGTGCTACGTTGACAGAGTTGAATAGTTGTGACAGAGACCATCTGGCCCGCAAAGCCTAAAATATTTGCTATCTGGTCCTTCACAGAAAGTTTGCCAGCCTCTCAAATCGATGATGATGTCCAACAGCACTTGATACTTGTGTGGTTTTCCCCCAGTTCTTCCCTTTATTTCTAGGGATGATACGTCTGTCATGGATGTACTAGAAGTCGTATAAAGTTCTACTTAGTGGTAGAAGGCATGTGGCTGCCTGGGAGGAGCATCGTCAGAAACAAGCCCTGCTGCTTTGTCACTACAGGGCTTTGGGAGGCCTGGGCTCATGTTTCCCATTCTCTACTCCCTCTGGAACATCAGTCAAGTCCCTTGATTCTCTGGTTCTCCTTTATCAACGAGGGATGTGCCGGTTGAGTCAGTTATCCTCCTTGGGGAAACAGCAAGTCCATTCCTTGGTCAAGGGTGGTCCCGAGTTGGACCAGGCTGGGCACTTTCCAAGGCCACCATAGCCAAAGGCTGCCAGTACCCTCAAAGCAGCTTGGTACCCAGAATGGGCCATGGTAATTAAGTCAATCACCCTAGTTTCCTCAAAAATTTGAACCGAAGGCCACAGGAAGTGAATGGAGTGGGTGGGCCAAGACAGTAGAGAGGCCACTGATGCCGAAAACTTGGCCTCTGTGCACCAGTGCCAAATCAAATCCCAGAGACGGAGTTTTGGGTGAAGTAGAAAAGAACAGCTTTGTTGCTTTGCCAGGCAAAGGGGGACACAGTGGACTTGTGCCCTGAAAAACTGTGTGTCCCAATCCAGGAGGATTTGGTGAGGAGTTTTATAGCAAGGGTTCAAGGGCAGGCTTGCTGATAAGGATCAGGGTGTGTGCAGGGTCTGCACTCCTGTAATCTGGTCTCAGGTGGCCTCCTGAGGAGCTTCTCAAGGTTATCAAACTGTCATCTTCTCTGGAAGGAAGAATGCTGACATCTTCCATTTTTGGGGGGTTTTAGTTCTGTAAAGAGCTCAAAGATACTGTTATGTGTATCCCTTGAGGTGGAACCAGGACCCTGCCCCAAGGCTGCACTATTGTTTCTTGGCGGCTCCTCCCTTGTCTCTGCATCCCCTCCCTTCCCTGATTGGCAACTGTTCGAATCTGCCCTGTGGAACTCAGGGAAGGTCATGGAGGCTGGAGTCTGTTCCCTACAAACAAGAAACGGGGGGACACAGAAAGGCTTTCTTGCCCAGGAGCCCCTCAGGGTTCTGCTCAGCTTCACCATGGGAGCAACAGAACAAGGATCTGCCTCCTGTGCTGACAGCTTTGCCTTTATAGCCCGTTCCTAGGCCTTTGATCACGACTGATTTTTCTTAATTATAGAGAGCTTGTCTGTTTTTAACAACCAACAGAGTCTTCCACAGGTGATCTTTACGGTTCCTTCAAACCCAAATGGTCTATGATTCTGTGAAGAGAGGCGTTCACCATAAATGCTTTGAGGATACTTTCCACCTTTGTGGTTACGTGTGGCAAGAACCAGCATCGTGTCAGGGTGGGTGGCTGGGGGCATAAAGAGTGGTACCAGGGCTGCAGCGGGGACCCAAGAGCACCTGGAGGGTGCTCTCTCCAGGCAGAGCTGTAGGTGTGGAAGCCTTTCAGCCACTCCAACCACCACCACCTCCGTTACACCCAGATAAGGTGTCCAGAACCAACTAGCCCAAATCCTTGAGATGGTCCTTGAGCCCTCTTCTTCCCACACGTCCAGCCCGTCAGGAAATTCTGTTAGTTTCATACCAAAATATAAGCATAATTCAACGGCTTTTCACTCCTTGCTGTCTTCACCGTCTCTCACATGGATTCTTGCAACCATCTCTCCCCCGGTCATACTGTTTTCACTCTTGTGCTCCTGTGGTCTATTCTCAACACAGCAGCCATAACAATGCTATTACAAACCTAAGAGATCATGTCACTCCTCTGTTCTAAGCCTTCCAATGGCTCCATCTCACCCGGAGAAGAAGACTTCTTCTTCCTTATCTACAGTGGTCCACATGCCTGTGCACTCACACAGAGACCTCCTCTGACCTCCTCTTCTGCCACACCTTTCCACCCACCCTTACTCGCTCTACTGGTCTCCTTGCTAGGTCTGGAACATGCCAAGCATACCGCTGCCTCAAGGCCTTTGCACTATCTGTTCCCTCTTCTGGAAAGTCTGTTCACCCTGCACCTTCTTTGGGTCTTTGCTCAAGTACACCTTTACAGTGAGGCCTCAGGGGAGTCAGGGGCTACCCTATCTGAAATGGAACACCCCTTCGTCATTTTATTCCCCAAACCTGCTCTTCCCCTCCCCCACCCATCTGTACTTACCAAGCTCTAACTTCCTCTAGATTTTATTCATCTTGTCTCTCCTCCCCTACTAAACTCTGTGCAGGCAATGACTTAGGACTGTTTTGTTTCTGCTTACCCTCAGTGCCTAGTACAATGCCTGGCACAAAATAGGCACTCAATAAATCTTTCGAATTAATGAATGAAACAAGGCTAAAGCAAGGAAATCAGCATTTGCAGTGCAGCCGTGCTCTGTGCAGCCACTCCTACTCTCTGACTTCCTGACAACCCCTACTTCCCCTTTTGTTCGTGGTCTGGGATTGGAAGAAAAACTAACCTAAATCTCAAAGGGAAAAGCCTTACCCTAGAATAGGGGGACTCCTAGAGTTACTCTGTATTTAATGGTCCTGTGTTGCTTATAACTCAAAACATATGGTAGGTTTAGTACCTAATGATTCCTGTATACGCGGAGGTGACAAATATGGGAGACATTTCTATGAGATTAAATGGGAAGGGGGCAAGAATGCACAAGCAACTTCCAGTGTATCTGTAACGTTTCATTTTTAAGCTGTGTCATCAGTACGTAGGAGTGTGGTATATTATTCTTTATATACTTTTTATATGCTCGAGATATTTAATTAGAATAACCAAAAGGAACAGGCCAACTAAAATGCAACCACTTTCTATTCTGTAACTGACTTCCCAAACTTTGTACTGAGTCTGCCTTCAGTACATTGACAAAGAAGATTAGTGGTAGAAATGGAACTAGAAGTCAGGATTAAATCCCTATCTTGATTGATTTAGCAAATAGTTACAATTTGTTAAGAGCCAATAGCTACAAATTTTATCTTCTTCCCCATGAACCAGAAACTGTCACTTCATCCATCACCTGGCCTAACCCTCCCCCAGGTAATGAGAAATATGGCTCGCACCTATGACTTTCCCATCTGCTCTCTAGCTGGAACAAGGTGCTTTAATCTTCATGGAAAGATTGAAGATTGTGTTGGCAACCCACTTATCTGGTTTCCTTAGCAACGAGAACACAGTATTTAAAGTGATGGCATCCGTTGCTCAGAATAGAAATTAAGTAAGCCTGATCCTGGTGCCCTGGGTCTGCTCAGGGCTGCTTTACCTCTTCAAAGACTCTTTCACACCTGTTCAGGTAGCAAAACTCTAAAGGGATAACTACCTAGAATATAATCATAGCAAACACTCTGGACCTGTATCCATAGCCAACTCACCCTTGCCAGTTATAGTGGCCCCTATCTACAATCCCTGGAAATATTGACCAAATTCTCTTTTTCAATTCAAGAATTGAAGAAAATTTTTCCATGTCCTTGCAACTTCTGCAGCAATTTAGGTAGGCTGCCACCAGTTTCCATGAAATCTGAGCAAGAATCAAGATGATGAAGCTGCCCAAACATTTAGGAAAAGCACAAAGGAAAAAAGAAAAGAAGTTTTAAAGGAAATTGCTATTAAAGGACTGTGGCCAAGCGTCTACTGTTTTGTCCAACAGAGTTGAACAGGTTTCCTTACTGTCAGACTTTTTAGAGCCTCTAATATCCTAATGCATTTTGACTCATGAGGGGAAAGATTTATTATATGTCAGGCAGCAGCTCCTCAACATGTTGGACCATGGAACATGTGATTATTTACTTGGCCACAGAGAGCTTTCTCTGTGCAAAAACTATGAACATCCTGGAGGCTGGTAATTAATGCTAACTTTGCAGCCAGTGGGGCATCAGTCCACAAACTGGATGCTGTGCTTGGTCTTGATGGTGGCAGTGGCAGCACTGACACCTTCGGGAACCACGTCGCCACGGTACAACAGGCAGCAAGCCAGCCATGTATTTACTATGGCAAGGGTCGCATTTCACCATCTGGTTGGCTGGCTCAGAGCAAGCATTGGTGATATCTGCTTCAGAGTTCATAGTTTTCAGATTTCCTGGGAAACTAGCTTTTCATGTAATGTGCATAAAAACATGTTGCTTAAGCTATGAAGGTCCAGGAAGATGGGACACACAAGGGACTCCTGGACTGCTGTAACTCAGAGGTTCTCAACCAGGGGCGATTATCTCCCCAGGGGACGTTTGGCAATGTCTGGAATATTTCTTTTTTTTTTTAAACTTTGGGTTTATTTATTTATTTATTTGTTTATTTATGGCTGTGTTGGGTCTTCGTTTCTGTGCAAGGGCTTTCTCTAGTTGCGGCAAGCGGGGGCCACTCTTCATCGCGGTGCGCAGGCCTCTCACTATCGCGGCCTCTCTTGTTGCGGAGCACAGGCTCCAGACGCGCAGGCTCAGTAGTTGTGGCTCACGGGCCTAGTTGCTCCGCAGCATGTGGGATCTTCCCAGACCAGGGCTCGAACCTGTGTCCCCTGCCTTGGCAGGCAGATTCTCAACCACTGCGCCACCAGGGAAGCCCTGGATTTTTTTTTTTTTTAATTAATTTATTTATTTTTGGCTCTGTTGGGTCTTCGTTTCTGTGCAAGGGTTTTCTCTAGTTGCGGCAAGCGGGGGCCACTCTTCATCGCGGTGCGCGGGCCTCTCACTATCGCGGCCTCTCTTGTTGCGGAGCACAGGCTCCAGACGCTCAGGCTCAGCAATTGTGGCTCACGGGCCCAGCTGCTCCGCGGCATGTGGGATCTTCCCAGACCAGGGCTCGAACCCGTGTCCCCTGCATTGGCAGGCAGATTCTCAACCACTGTGCCACCAGGGAAGCCCCCTGGAATATTTTTTATTATCACAACTGGAGAGAGTGCTACTGGCATCTAATGGGTTAAGACCAGAGAAGCTGCTAAGTATCTTACAGTGTACCGGACAGCGCCCCCCAAATGTCAACAATACAGAGGTTGATAAACTGGACGAACAATGTCAGGATGCTTGATTAGTCCTGAATGGGTTCAGGGCCCCCAGTAGACTCACACTGTGCAATCCATGCTCTTGACTTGTGTTTCTGGCACATGTTTAGACATTCCCTAATGTTCCAGAGTGAACTTAACCAGACACATCCAGATCCTCTGGATAAAACAGGCCCTTTTCTCCCACGTACCCTGGGGAAGAGGATGAGGAGAGTTCACCCAGAGCTTCTGATCCCATCCCAGTGCCCCCTCCCACGGCTCCTATTTATTTTCTCCCATCACATGGGGAGGCGTGTGAGGAGCGAAAGGGCAGGGAGGCACGTCTGGTAAGGGCTGCTGAGTGAATGCTCCAAGGAAAGCGTGAGTCAAGTGCTCACGGAAGGCCTAGGGAATGAGCTGGCCTGGCCCTGACCACACAATGGACTCGAGCACGAGCGGTGAGGACAACGCCACAAAGTGGAATCCAGTCGCCTGCCCTGGTGAGCAGTGTCCCTGAGGCAGAGGCCTTAAAGCCTCTGCTTGTCCCTCTAAACTCCTTCTCAGGGAACAGCTGCCCAGGCCACGCCCCTCAGGAGGATCCCTGGACAGGGGCTTGGAAATGCCTGAGCAGCCTCCATATTCCCGGAGAGGAGAATAGAGCGCAAAACCCCTGCCTGCAGAAGACTCACTCTCTTCTTTAAGTTGTATCTTGGTTTGCCCAGGAGTGAGGAGTTCCCCGGATGTGGGACTTAATTTTAAAACCGAGACCATCCTGGCTAATCTAGGGAGAGTTGGTCACCCTACTGTTCCTAGACATAGGGAGACGTATTCAGTCACGAAAAGAGGACCCTTTATTATATTGATATTTTAGTTGAATTAGTGGAGTATTGATGATTATGGGCCTGTGATTGAGTTAGGTGCCTAGGTGGAGTTGAGGGGAGCACAGTAGTCCTGACCCACACATGGTTGTACGCTGAGAGCGTGTAAACAGTTTGCTTGGAACTCAGAACATTTTCCCAAAGAAACCACATTACTTCCAAGCTAAACCCCAGACGCCCTAAAAGATAACTCAGAGTTGAAATGATAGGAACCTCACCCCCTTCCACCACCACCACGACTACAGGAAGCAAAGCGGTTGGAAATGCAGTGTTTCAGCTACGTGGGTTGAAACTGCTGCTGTGATTTCCCCTTGTTTCTAGGAGAAAGTGCCTATCACTCAGGATGATAGGTGCACAGTCACAATTTCCTGGCCCCTCCTCCTAACACATGCAAGTGAATACACACCTGCATGTACACATACACATGTATGTATGAGCTCTGTTTTTATTTTTTTAAGTGAAACCTAAATTAATGAGCTTTTATTATAGGAGAAGATTGTCAGTTGTGTGAATATCAGTACCCTACCCATTCCTTTAAAAATATTTTGAGCAATAATAGATTACAAAATTTTCAGTAAAGATAATGGCCACTAATTTTATTAGTTAATTAATTTAATTAATTTATTGAAGTAGAGTTGAATACTTAAAAATATTTACAATGTTTGTGTTAATTTCTGCTGTATATCAGGTATACACATATATACATTCTTTTTTGTATTCTTTTCCATTATGGTTTAATCACAAGATATTGAATATAGTTCCCTGTGCTATACATTAGGACCTTGTTGTTATCCATTCAAAATATAATAGTTTGCATCTACCAGCCCCAAATTCCTAGTCCATCCCTCTCCCTCCCCCACTCCCCTTTGGCAACCACAAGTCTGTTCTCTATGTCTGTGAATCTGTTTCTGTTTTGTAGACAGGTTCCTTTGTGCCATATTTTAGATTCCACATATAAGTGATATCATATGGTATTTGTCTTTCTCTTTCTGACTTATTTCACTTAGTATGATAATCTCTAGTTTCATCCATGTTGCTACAGATGGGATTATTTCATTCTTTTTTATGGCTGAGTAGTATTCCATCGTATATATGTACCACATCTTCTTTATTCATTCATCTGTCGGTGGACATTTAGGTTGTTTCCATGTCTTGGCTATCGTGAACAGTGCTACTATGAACATAGGGGTGCATGTGTCTTTTTTATTATAGTTTTGTCCGGATATATGCCCCCAGGAGTGGGATTGCTGGATCACGTATGTGGTCTGTTCCTTACCCAAACTCCCACCCCAGTGTGACAGTGTGAGAATCAAGATTTCCTGGTGTGATGTCAAGCCAGTGGCACTTTCCTCTGCTGGGGTGTTCACGTCTCAGGGAGGCCTATCTGTGGCCTCCAGATGCTGATGACTGGGATGGGGAAACCCAGCAGACTCCCTAGAGACTGTCAGAGAGAGAAACAGGGCTGGCAGCATGTGGGTGAGGGCATCGCGAGCAGAACCCAAGGCAGAGTTTCCAGGACATAGGATCTTTGGTATGGAGAGACCCAAAGAGATGATTCAGTTCAAGTCCCTCATATACAGATGAGGAAACTGAGGCCCAGGGAAGTGAAGGGACCTGCCCAAGGTCACAAACTTTTGGAGGCATATTAGAAGAACCCAGATTTCCAAATCCCCAGCCTCTTGCCACTCCACCCTTTGCCTCAGAAACTAGAAAATCCCCTGGGGTTGTCCCCCAACTCCCAATTCTACTTTTTTTTTTTTAATTTATTTATTTATATTTGGCTACCTTGGGTCTTCATTGCTGCACGTGGGCTTTCTCTACCTGCGGCGAGCGGGGGCTACTCTTCACTGTGATGCACGGGCTCTAGGCACGAGGGCTTCAGTAGCTGTGGCACGTGAGCTCAGTAGTTGTGGCTTGCGGGCTCTAGAGTGTAGGCTCAGTAGCTGTGGTGCACGGGGTTCGTTGCTCCGCGGCATGTGGGATCTTCCCGGACCAGGGATCAAACCCATGTCCCCTGCATTGGCAGGCGGATTCTTAACCACTGCGCCACCAGGGAAGCCCCCAATTCTACTTTTGAAAATAAATTCTCTAAGGAAAGCTTTGTTTTCTGGCCAAAATAGTTGTGCTTGCTGAGCTGGGGGTGATAGAACTCCTGAGGAAGAGGTTGCCAAACTTTGCTACCCCGTGACATTGCAGACCCTACAGCTTCCCTGCACCTGGAATCTTCTCTAGCCAAGCAGAAAATAGCAACAGGGCAGCACCACCAACCACCAACAGCTTCTACCTTCATCACTGTATTTACCTCCACCAGTTGCAGAGGGGCTGCCTTTCTCCTGGCCATTTTCTTACATCTGTATATGTTCTTAAGCCCCAAGAGCAGTGAGACCACTTCCTGTGGGTGTGCGATGTTGTTAGAAGGGGAAATATAAGCGCTTTGCCGAGAGATTTCATTCTGGTGTTTCATGCTGCTCTAGCCACAGATGTCTGCTGGACTATTCAAATCTCTTTTCTAACCTGGAAATGCCAATTATCTCCCTCAAGGCCATACTGCTTTTTGCAAGGGCCTCAGGTGTCCAGAGGGGGAGTGGACATGCTCTGGATATTCAACTATGATATTAGTAATGTGTGGGATATGCAGGGTGGTTCGCGCCTTAAAAAATGCTTTTGTGTAGGTGATCTCGTTTCACCCTGTGAGGAAGGTAGGGCAGCTATTCCTGTACCCATTTAATGGATGAAGAAACTGAAAATAAATCTGATTATTATTCAGATTTATCCAGTGGCAGAGATGAGGTTAGAACCAGGGTCTCCTGAATTCAGTATCTTTTCCACCAAAATTAGAGTAGTCTTTTAAAATATTTTAATTGTTTTTAACTAGAAAATACCTACACATCATTCAAAATTCAAAAGGTACAAAAAGGTGTACAGTGAAAAGTAAGTCTCCTCCCTGCTTATCAGCTCTTCCCACCCCCAAAATGCAACTTCCTAGAGACACAGCTTCCGGAGCTAAACTAGACACATACCGGCAATATATATGGCTACATGTTAATAAACACATATATTTGTGTGTATAAACATAAAGGAAGGAGGGGGCTTCCCTGGTGGCTCAGTGATTGGGAGTCTGCCTGCCAATGCAGGGGACACGGGTTCGGGCCCTGGTCTGGGGGGATCCCACGTGCCGCGGAGCAACTGGGCCTGTGCACCGCGGCTGCTGGGCCTGCGCGTTTGGAGCCTGTGCTCCGCAACGGGAGAGGCCGCGATGGTGAGAGGCCCGCGCACCGCGATGAGGAGTGGCCCCCGCTTGCCGCAGCTGGGGAGGGCCCTCGCACAGAAACGAGGACCCAGCACAGCCATAAATAAATAAATAAGTAAGTAAGTAAATAAATAAATAAATACATACATACATACATGAGGGACTGCTTTTATTCACTTAAACAAATGTATTTTCCACTTCTGCATGTGAAGCTGCCTTCCCTAAGGATCAGTATCGCTCCTGTGGTCGGGGGGAGTTAAGTACATGCCATCTGGAATCAGGCAGATCTAGGGCAGAGCTGGCACGGATCATGTTCATGTTCACATAAACTTTCTCATCTGACAAATGGACGTAATAACTCCTAACACAGGGACTTCCCTGGTGGTCCGATGGTTAAGACTCCACGCTCTCAATCCAGGGGGCCTGGGTTCGATCCCTGGTTGGGGAACTAGATCCCACGTGCTGCAACGAAGATCTCTCACATGGCAATGAAGATCCCGCATGCCACACCTAAGACCCGGCGCAGCCAAATAAATAAATGAATATTGAAACCAAAACAAACTAACTCCTAACACATAAGTGAGGCAGCATCTGTAATGTGTTCAGAACATAATACATGTGCTCAATAAATGTTTGCTGTTTCCTATGTGCCTACTGTGTGCCAGACCCTGTGCTGGTACAGGAGAAAGGAGATTAGTAAAATGAGGTGTTGGCCCTTAAAATGCTTATCATTTAAAATAGGGGAAGGAGAGCTAATAAACAAACAAATTATAGTACAGCAGAATGAACAGAAGCACTCAATCGATTAGAGGATAAGAGTACAAACTCTGGATTCAGACATTCTGGGGTTCACATCCCATCTTGGACAAGTTACCTTGCCCTGAGCTTTTTTGTCTACAAAACAGGAGTTGTGAGGATTAAGTGAAATAACGCACAGCACTTAAAACAGTGCCTGGCACGTGATAGACATTCAATAAAGAGTGGTTTTAATAGTTATAGTATCTAATTCCACATATGAATAAATGCCACAATAGGAATATGTACCAGGTGTCAAGGTAGCGGGGGAAGAAGGGGAGTATTACAATGGCACGAGAAGCATGACGGTAGCCCCTGCGTTGGGACTCCCTCCTGCCGGGCCCTGTTGCTGGCATTTCACCTGTGTCCTCTCACTTAATGCTCGCAGCCTCCCTGTGAGGATGGCATTACTCCCTTTTCACAGAAGGAAACCAAGCCTTCAAGAACTTCTGCCAAGGCAGAGGCAGAAATGGCAACTTCCTTTTCATCCTCTTGCCACCTGGCTCCCCAAAGAAGAGAGTCACTAAGACCAGGATGTCGGGGACCCAGGGTGCTTCCTGGGTGGATCTCTCCTTGCTCTGCAGTGTGTACCGAGTCCTGCTGTGGCTCCGGGCCTGGGCCAGGGCAGGAACGAGGTGGCCGCTCCAGCAACCTCTGGGGACCCGCAGCGTGCACCCGTGGCCACTCACAGCTGTGATAGACAACGAAGACATGCCGGACCCCAGACCCACGCGGTTCAGGAGGATTGGGGTTCTATCTGTACCTGCTCTCGCCTTACCGACATCTAAGTTCCGGGGGGGGAGACTGGAGGGAAGTGAGGGAGAGACAAGGAGCAGGGGAGGGAGTAACTGGGCACGTTATTGAAGGAGGGGGAGGATGGGCCCTTTTGGCCTGGCAGTCTCGGGGAGTCCTCCCGAGGGGCTCCTGGTGCCACTGCTGTGATGAGCGCCGGCCTCAAGCAGCACCGGCAGGGCTCACACAGAGGCGGCCCAGGCCAGTGTTGAGTTGGCAAAATGCCAGAGGGTAGCTTCCGCTGCTGTCGTCACTGCTGTTGGCGTTACCGTTTACAGCGTTTATATGGTACCTTCTAGTTTCCCCAGCACGTTCATACCCACCATTTCACTTTATTTCATAATTGATTACAAGGTTTATGTACAGTTGGGGTGTGTTGGTGTGGGGAGGCTGGGAATGGGTCTTCAATTTTCTACCTTCTGCAGTAGATTAAGTAGGTATTATTAGCCCCATTTTAGCAATAAGGACGCTCAGAATGTGAACACTTAAGTGTCTTGCCCGAGGTCACAGAGCTTATAGGTGGCCAAGCCAGGGGTTTGATCTGCAGGGTTCTCATGCTAACATGCTGCGATGCTACAAGTTGATCCCTTGTGAGACCCTGCACAGCTTCCGCCCTGTACCAAAGAGCCTCTCGGTTCTACGTTCTTTACCAGCTAGGACTAGCCTGTGTCCCACAGCCTGAAGGAATAAGGTTCTCATGGGCAGATCTGGAATTTTCTCCTTTCCGTGTTCTAGGGCCACTCCCCTCACCCAACCTTTGGCTCCTGTTGTGGACTGAATTGTGTTCCCCCCAAATTCACATATTACAGCCCTAACCCCCAATGTGACTATATTTAGAGATGGGCCTTTAAAGAGGCAATAAAGGTTTAACGAGGACCTAAGGGCGGGGCCCTAATCGGATAGGATAGGTGTTCTTATAAGAAGAGGAAGAGACACCAGCATGCTGTCTCTCCGTGCATGCACAAAAGAAAGGCCACATGAGGACACAGTGAGAAGGCAGCTATCTGAAAGCCAGGAAGAGAGGTCTCAGCAGAAACCAACCCTGCCAGCACCTTGATTTTGGGCTTCTAGTCTCCAGAACAGTAAGAAAATAAAAGTCTGGTGTTTAAGCCACCAGTCTGTGGTATTTTGTTATGGCGGCCTGAGCACACTAATATAGCTCCCATGACCAAATCTCTACCCTCCATCTTCACCGTAAGGCTTGGAGTCTATGTGATTTACGCAAGTGATCGCCTAGCATTTTCCCCATTACTGTGTAAACTCTTTTGTCTCTTTTTTCTCACCTTCTAAGCTCAAATCCTTCACCTTCAAGTTAGTTGGACTAATTTAGCTGCCCTCTGTTATTCTGTTTCTTACCAGCTTTTCTCTGGCCCGCTAGATATTATCCTTATAAGACACTAGGTCTCTTTTCTTCTTTGATTCTCTTACAGTTGCCCATGACTTATTCCGTGTTGGTGGAACCATATGTACAGATGTGGAAACATATGATTTGGAGTCTCGGCTCTACCATCTTCTAGCAGAGGGCCTTGATCAAGTCTCAGGATTGCTGGAGTAACTGGATTAGTGTACTCGAATGGGGTGCGCCAGTTGTGAAGTGCTAGTCAGTTGCACAGTGCTATTGTAGTTGGTGGTGTAGGCGAAGGTGGTTTAAGTGAGCTGCTTGGAAGAGCACCCTCACTGATTTGTGCATGGACATTAGGCCGTCACTGAGGAGCATTATGAAAAACATCCCTGTGAAACTCTTAAAGAACATTGCTGATGTTCACAAAAGGGCTGTGTTTATTTTCACAAAAACTTTCAAGAGAAATTTGTAGAGAAATAGCTTGTGATCCTGAGACACAGGTCTGTTTTCATCAGTGAACACCAGGAATCATGGAAATGATCATGTTTCCCTCTTTGTCTTGGCTGCTTGGGAGCCGGGAATTAAATTGACAGCCTATTTCTAGCAAGTTTACTTGCCCTTCTGTCAAACACTTTATATACTATCACCACTGCTGTCACCTTAATTTCCTTGTTTGTCATCTTCACTTGGTTCTTCAGTGTATTTATTTCACAAGTTAATGGATGAATACATTCTTGTTGTAAAGATAAAAAGAACTCAGAATTATACAGAGCACGACTTGAAAGTATTCATTTATTATTTATGGTGTAGTACTGTCTATATTTGTGTAAGCAGCCTCAAATTCATCTGGAACAATATTAGGAGTAATCAGGTTTTAAAAAACAAATGAAGAAAAAACTTTATTTGCAAGCTTACTACCATGCTAGGTACATTTGCATATACTTCCTCTTTTAATTCCAACAGCAACTCTGTAAGGTAGATATCATATGCCCACTTCATAGATGAGGCAGTTGAATGAGGTTAAGTTAGTTGTCCAAAGTCTTAGACAGTAAGTGGCAAGGCTAGGAATGAAACTCTGTCTGAGATTCACAGTTTGTGTGTCAGCTCGTTTGTTTGCTGTTGTTGTTGTTTTAACTATCTCACCTCTCTAGAGCAAAAAGTAAAATTACAAAATTTAGGTACAACTAGAGCGTGTGTATATGTGTGTGTGTGTGTGTGTGTGTGTGTGTGGCGGGGGGATGGCGGCGGGAGTGGCGTATGAACTGGTCTTCATTACACCCACTCCTCCCTCTGCTTCAAGCCACTGAAATTATTTAGGAATTCAGCCAAGAGCCTTTTTTCCTCCTTAGGTGCCAACAAAGACCTGGCCCACGATGGCTGATCTTGTGCCAACTCCAGGTGAAAACTCAGCAAAGGTCAGGTGTAAGAGCGGGTAGCCTTTAACCTTCCACCATTGACCTTCCCCTGCTGATCAGTGGGCGGCAGCTGTCAGGCCAGAATACAGGGGTGGCCTCTCTCTTTTGGGAAGAGGCAGTGGCAGCATCTGTATTGCCACTAGCTGGTCAGGGTCTGGTAGAAAGGAATCTGCTCATCTCCCATTCCTGTCCTCAGCACCCCAACAAGGGCAAATGCTTATTGCTCTGTAACATGTTTGCCTGGGCCCCTTCAGGGCCACTGGTTCCAGTAATTTGTACTGGCTTCCCTCCTCCTCATTGGCCCTGGCCAGAGGATGCAGCTATTGACATAAATACTGACCGCTGTCCCAGCTAGCAGGCAAGCACATTGCTATTTTCATCTAATTCCCAGCATCTTGGAGAAAGAGCTTGGCCATTCCTATCACCGGATCCCTGAGGAGGGAGGTGAGCCTGCGGGCTCCTTCTGTACCCTTCCTTCGACTTGGACTCAGAAGACAAAGGTGAACTTGAGTGCTGTTGGGGACACAGCTTCCATTTATGCTGCCTCCAGGCCCCGGGGGCTGCCTTCTCTCCAGCACTGAGGCCCTTTTGTCCTGCGGGGCACCCACGGCCTGACTGCCCACACTGTTAAAGCGCAGTTTCGGCTCCCTTTCCCCCTCCCCCGTGAGTCGCTGGGCCTGGAGAAGGGCTTTTGAGTTTCGAGAGCGCACACTGGCCCTTTTCTTCTCCGGGCGCCTGCAGCTTAGATGCTGAGCGCCTGGCAGCCTGGCGCTCAGCTGCTCTTTTTCAGGGAGGCCGTGCGAAAGCGCGCACAGGGCGCTCTTGCGGCCCCGGGTTTCCCGGGACTGGCGCGCAGCCCCCGGCCTCCGGCAGCGCGGGACAGGCCTGGGAGGAGCCCACCCGTGCCAGAGTTCATCCGGGAAGCTGGTCGTCCAGCTCTCGTTCCAGAACTTGTAAACAGGCATCCTCGTTGACCCAACTCATTCTGTATATGAGGATATTAAAATTTTTTTCACTCGAATCCTATTATTAGAAATTTCAAACATGCAGAAGAGTTGAAAGAATGGTAAAGTGGATACTCATATACCCATTATCTAGAGTCTGCAATTAGCATTTTTTGTATGGAAGGGTTTAGCTATAAGAGCTAGCACTGCCCTGTGGGGTGTGTGTGTGTGTGTGTGTGTGTGTGTGTGTGTGCAGAAACCCAAATACCCCCCCTCCCACCCCGTTTGTTAAATTATGGCACATTTGCACAGTGTACCGCATAGCAATTAAAATAACATGGTACATTTAGTGACGTGGAAAAATGTGGGTTTTCTGCTAACAGAAAAAAAAAGGTAGAAAACTGTATGCACAATATTATGTTATTTTTGTTTGAAAAAATGTTCATGACTAGGGAAAAAAAACCACCCTGAGGTTATATATTATAATATTAACAGGATTGAGTCTAAATTAGTATATCAGCGAATTTGATTTTCATCTCTGGCTTGTTTTTATTTCTTTCAATGAAGTACTTCTTTGTAAGGTGAAAACATGGATTTAAAACATGTATGGAAAAATGGATTTAAAACAAGAGGCCGACATGGCTCCCTGGGATTTTCCAGCGCCATTTACTGTGACAGGAGTCCTGGGCTGTTCCGTCTCCTATGCAAACATTGCTGCATCGCTGGTCCTGGCCATTTAGAGCTCCACCAGCCTGACACAGGTTCCCAAGTATGAGTACCAGGCTCTCCTTTCTTTCATTGTCCCCGCTCTCCTGCAGCAAACTGGATTTCTCCCTCTCATCACTGACTCATAGGCAGGGAGGTTCTTAGGCACTAAAGAGTGAGAGTCCTATCATGCTATTCACTTGGCCCCCTGGAAGTAAAAGTCCTGGGGGATGAAATTCCTCTTCTTCAAGAGAAGACCAGGGGGCCTTCCCTGGTGGTGCAGTGGTTAGGAATCCGCCTGCCAATGCAGGGGACACGGGTTCGAGCCCTGGTCTGGGAAGATCCCACATGCTGCAGAGCAACTAAGCCCATGCGCCACAACTACTGAGCCTGCGCGTCTGGAGCCCGTGCTCCGCAACAAGAGAGGCCGCGATAGTGAGAGGCCCGTGCACCGCGATGAAGAGTGGCCCCCGCTTGCCACAACTAGAGAAAGCCCTCACATAGAAACGAAGACCCAACACAACCAAAAATAAATAATAAATAAATAAAAAATAAAAAAAAAAAAACAAGAGAAGGCCAGGGCCTAACCCAGGGGCTGTATGCTGCCCGTGGGCCCCTGAGTTCTTTCTCTGCAAGAGGCCTGGTCCCAGTTAGACTCCCAGGAGAAGCTCTGCTTTAGTTTGGGTTCCTCAGGAAACTTTAGGACCAGCTGGGTAATATTTTCATCACCATACAAAAAAATGGCGGTTTCAGAGACAACAGGAATAAGGGCTCACTCTATACACATATTTTTAGCTCACAAAGTAAATTCATACACTCTCTTACAGTGGTTCCCAGAGCAGTATCAAAAGTCATTTGGAGATGGACATAGGGTTGCCAACTTTTATTTTGCCATGTAAAATCATTTAAAATCTACTATTTATGATTACAATTACTTCCTAACAGAAAAGACATTTTACCACATATACAAAATAAAAAGAATAATCTCGAAAAAACAAACAAACAAAACCCCCCAGCATTTAAATTTAACTTTATAAAATCCTTACTATATAAAGTATACCTCTCCGTCTATGTACTTTTGGTATTATTACTATTTCTCTATAAATTGGCAAAAACTTTTTTAAAGACAAGCACTGGTTTGGGAAACAACATTTGGGAACCATTTCTCCATCGTTTTTGATACGTACAATCACCCACTTGCAAGTGAGAAAACTGAGTTTCAGAGATCATCAGCTCATAAGTGGTTGCACTAGGATTCAAATTCAAGTCTGTCTGCTCCAGAACAAGTGATTTTCTCCTGTTCCAGATTGTGTCTGGGTAACCAGGCTGCTTTGTGGTTCTTCCAGGTAATAGTTGACAGAAAACAGGTCTGATTTGCTTTTCAAAGTCTTGGCTAGACTTGGGTCACCAGAGTAAACCCAGTGGATCAAATTTTGTCTTTGATCCAAAAATCACTGAGCTCATCAGATGGTATTAGCCTTTGAGAAGTTCCTCCCTAATTTCATTATTTGCTTTACCAGCAAAACTATCCTTACAGTTGGTTTCAAGGGCAGGAACACATATTAGAATTCTAATCTACCCGTATACATCTACTGACTGATGCCTGAAGTTCCTCCAGTTCGATCATCTCCATTGATGTGTTTGAAAAAGAATATCATTAAAAACTTGGGAATAAAGTAAAAAAAAAAAAGAAAAAGTGAACCATATATCCTTTCAATGTTATGGTGAAGCATTGTTTAACAGACTCAACCAAGAATTCTTTAATTATCCAGGGAATGTAGTTGTGTCTGACTTTGCTTTTTACTATTATTTAAGGGCTCAGACTCTGAAGTTACATGTTAACTTGTAGACTTTGTCTAGAATAGAGGCAAATAATTTTTGTCCAGTAGAAAAGATAACCCCAAAGGTTATGGTTTTATGGCCCTGTAGAACATTAACCAGTTTTGTCCCTAGCTTGGCAGACGTATTCCATAACACCTTTCCTGGTAGACTATATAAATCCCTGTTCCTCCAATTCCCATTTGAAACAGTTTTACCATACTGCTGGTTTCATCCCTCTTTGATGAGCTGAATAAAATCTATTTAAAGGCAGTTACCACCTATACCACTTAAAAATATTATCAATTATTTGCCTCGGTGTGAATGAAGAATCTGAGAACAGATTTTGAGAAGTTGAAAGATACAGTATTTGGGATGTGAGGAAAATGAGGGAGAGGGTGCATGGGGGGAGGGGAGATTAGCTAAATTTCTCAGGACAGTTGTATGAGAATACCTTCACATAGTTCCTTTTTTCACATAGTTCCTTTGTCCTTGAGCAGTGGCCGGTAAGCATGCCTTGCTAGAAATAGGATTTACAAAGAATAATGACTGGAGAAGAGGTTGAAAAGCTAGTTGGGGTTAGCCATGGTGAGAGGTTGGAGTTTTACCCTGTAAATCATAGGAGTTATTAAAGATTTTAATCCAGGAACTGATAGGATCATATTTTTGAATTAGAAAGAAAGATAATTTTGGTAAGAGTATATTAGATGGGCGGAGGGAGAATCTCAGTGAGAGATGACCAGGGTTTAGACTTGTATGTGAATATATATGAATGGAAAGCTGAGTATAAAATCAAATAGCAGCTCCAAGGTAGAACAGACAGATTTGGTGAGTGATGAGATGTAGGAAATGAAGAGAGGAAAGAATCTGAGATGACAGTTACATGGATGGGAGGAGGGTATGTTGATCAAAGTCTGTATTTTTGACCTGCTGAGTTTGAAGATTGCCAGAAATTTGAACTTAAGAGTTTGGACTAGAAAGAAAACAAAGTTTAGCAGTTCACTGGTTATGAATCGAAGCCATGGACATGCATATTGAGTGTTGAAGAAAAACATTTCATTGGGAAACCTCTCCACTACTTCACTGGCTAGGGAACAATTGCATAGTTCACCAGAGGGCATCCTCTTCAATTACAGTACGCTACTGCCATGAACAGAGCTGCCCAACGAACAGTGAATAGTCCATGGCTTTTCAGAGCCATGAAGAGTTCACTGTCCACCACCTTGGCAAAAAATATGCATTCCCCATAGCCATTTTACTTTGTGGAATTGGAGGCTTAGGAAGACAAAGCACATTTCTTTTTTTTTTTTTAACATCTTTATTGGAGTATAATTGCTTTACAATGGTGTGTTAGTTTCTGCTTTATAACAAAGTGAATCAGTTATATATATACATATGTTCCCATGTCTCTTCCCTCTTGCGTCTCCCTCCCTCCCACCCTCCCTATCCCACCCCTCTAGATGGTCACAAAGCACCGAGCTGATCTCCCTGTGCTATGCGGCTGCTTCCCACTAGCTATCTATTTTATATTTGGTAGTGTATATATGTCCATGCCACTGTCTCACTTTGTCCCAGCTTGCCCTTCCCCCTCCCCATATCCTCAAGTCCATTCTCTAGTAGGTCTGTGTCTTTATTCCCGTCTTACCCCTAGGTTCTTCATGCCCTTTTTTTTTTTTTTTCCTTAGATTCCATATATATGTGTTAGCATACGGTATTTGTTTTTCTCTTTCTGACTTACTTCACTCTGTATGACAGACTCTAACTCCATCCACCTCACTACAAATAACTCAATTTCATTTCTTTTTATGGCTGAGTAATATTCCACTGTATATATGTGCCACATCTTCTTTATCCATTCATCTGTTGATGGACACTTAGGTTGCTTCCATGTCCTGGCTATTGTAAATAGACCTGCAATGAACAATGTGGTACATGACTCTTTCTGAATTATGGTTTTCTCAGGGTATATGCCCAGTAGTGGGATTGCTGGGTCATATGGTAATTCTATTTTTAGTTTTTTAAGGAACCTCCATACTGTTCTCCATAGTGGCTGTATAAAGCACATTTCTTAAATGTATGTTGCAGGAATGGAAGATTAGACTAGGAACACTTCCTAGCAGTAATGCTGCAGTCCTGGCAAGCACAGGTGACTTGACCCAAACTTTACACCCCTCGTGCCTTCCTGTCTATTGACAAGCCTGATAAGAGCAGAGCTGAGTATGGGACAATTTGTCTGCCCTATTTTTGTCCCTCCCCAGCCCTGCTTTCTGCAGTGCTTTTTCTTGATCTCCATGCCCCACCTGTAGGATCAACATGATTCCAGGCTGCAAAAGTAGAGAGCAAAGTGTAGTTAATTCCCATGTACCCATCATCCAGCTTCAATAATTATCAGCATACAACCATCTTGTTTCATTTGTGCCCCATTCCCCCTACTTTTCTCCCCTGCTAGATTATTTTAAAGTAAATTTCAATGATCACGTCACTGCATCACTAAATACTTCCATATGTATCTCTAAAAGATAAGGATTTTTGAAGGGGACATAATTTAGGGAAAATTTTAAGATGTTCTAGATTAGAATGTATGGGCTCAGTATCCATTCAGCCTTGCTGTTGTTCAGCTCTGCTCCTCCCTTGGACCTTTGCTCTGATAATAATGGCTATCTCATAACGATGGCCTGCTATATGTCACACACACCCATTTAGCCCTTACAGTAATGCTACGTATATGACAGACATTATCTTTTTTATACAGATGAAGAGAAACTGGGGCTCAGAGAGGTGAAGTAACTTGCCAAAATGACATAGATGGTATGAAGGGAAGACTAGAGACCAAAGCATTTTTTGGTCAAAAGAAAAACTTGTTTACCTTGTTTAGGAGGTTCTGTAAGGGAGCCCAGGCTTTCGAAAGCTTAGCTCACAAAATAAAAAAGTTTCTGTTCAGTTTTAGCCCCAGTTTCTCTTTATGTATAAAAAAAATAATGTTGGTACTTCCCTGGTGGCACAGTGGTTAAGAATCCACCTGCCAATGCAGGGGACACGGGTTCGAGCCCTGGCCCAGGAAGATCCCACATGCCGCGGAGCAACGAAGCCCGTGCGCCACAACTACTGAGCCTGCACTGTAGAGCCCACGAGCCACAGCTACTGAGCCCACACGCCACAACTACTGAAGCCCACGCGCTCTAGGGCCCATGCTCCGCAACAAGAGAAGCCACCACAATGAGAAGCCTGTGCATGGCAATGAAGAGTAGCCCCCGCTCTCTGCAACTAGAGGAAGCCCACGTGCAGCAATGAAGACTCAAGGCAGCCAAAAATAAATAAATAGATAGATAGATAAATGTCTACTATGCAGCATTACTGTAAGGACTAAGTGGGTGTGTGACACAGAGTAGGCCATCATTATGAGATAGCCATTATTATTAGAACAGAGGCCAAAGGGAGGGGAAGAACTGAACCTTACCAAGGCTGAATAGGTATTTAAGGGGAAATTTAAATGGATATTTAAAGAGAAAAACACAAAGTTACCAAGGTTACCAGGTTTGCACTTAGTCCACTCATGGTGGAAGAACACCTTTTTTCTCTTGTGATTATCACATCTGCAGAAGCCATCACATATCTTCACTCATCAGTATTGCAAAAGCAGTTTGGATAGGGAGTGTGTAAGTTACAGGAAAAGCTCACGATATCATTTATTTTGGGGACAGAATTAGATGGGGCAAACTTTTTCTCCCATTTATTTATTTACTTATTTATTCAGGTTATTGTTGTTGTTTCTTTTTTAATCTCTGTGTGCAAAATGCTTCTTCCCCCCCTGATTCTTAGTACTAAGTGTCTGTATTTGTTTCTATTGTTGCCATAAAAAAATTACCACAGATTTAGCAGCTTAAATGACACAAATGTATTTTTTTAACTTCCCATAGGTAAGTGTATTTCTGGCCACCAAAGTCCACATCTGTCCCACGTGTCACCTCATCCCAAATTACCCCAGAATCTCAACTTATTACAGCATCAACTCAAAGTCCAAAATCTCATCAGCTCAAAAGGTTTAAATCTCATCATCAACTCAGGTATGGGTGAAGCTCTGGGAATGATCCATTCTGGGGCACAATTTCTTTCTACCTGTGGACCTGTGAAATTAAAGAAACAAGTTATCTGCTTTCAAAATATAATGGTGGGACAGGCATAGGATAACAGTTATAGGTATTTCAGTTCAAAAAGGGAAAAAGTGGAAAGCAAAAAAGAGTCATTTGTCTCAAGTATTTCTAAATCCAGCTGAGCAAATTCCATTAGGTTTCAAGGTCTGAGAATAATCCTTTGTGGCCTGTGGCTCTGTCCCCTGGACTCATGGCTCTGCCTTCTGTCATCTTTCCTTTTTCATGAAGGGTAGCATGGGTTTGCAGCTGGGAGTAGTTTTATCAGCCTGTTTCCCACCTATAGAATTTTTGGAGTTTGACAACCTTCTTTAATTTTGGACTTTCTCTGTCCATTTCAGTTCAAGCTGGCAGGGTTTCTGCTGGCATGACATTCTCAAGAACCTTGTGGGTCTCCCATGTATGTAATGGGGATTTAGTCCATTAGACAAGAGGCTCATTCACAAACCTTTCCTAGGTAATCCCATTTCTATTTTTGGCTTTTGTTTATATGGCTGAGAGAACAGACCTTAAACTCTCTAGTTTGATTGAGGGTATTTATAAGGCACATCCTTAATCCAAGGGCCTTTTGTGACTTTATTCTCTGACCTTTTGATCTTTCCAAGATGTCACACCTTCAGCTTTTTCTGTAGAGTGCACATTTCCAACAGTGAATCTTTTGATTTTAGCACCTTGCCATCCAGATACTCTGAGAGTTTTCAAAATGATAAAAATCCTGGCTCTTCTTTGTTTAACAGTTCTTCCCTCAATTTATCTCTTTCCTCTTACATTTTACTAAAACCAGCAAGAAGAAACGAGAACTCACTTTCAACACTTTGCTTGGAAATCTCCTCTGCTAAATGTCCAATTTTAGTTTTTACAAATCCTGCTTTCCACACAACTGCAAGACACAATTCCACTAAACTTTTCTTTTTAAAAAAATTTTATTTATTTATTTATTTTTGGCTGCACTGGGTCTTCGTTGCTGTGCGCGGGCTTTCTCTAGTTGCAGCGAGCGGGGGCTACTGTTCATTGTGGTGTGCAGGCTTCTCATTGTGGTGGCTTCTCTTGTTGCAGAGCACGGGCTCTAGGCACGTGGGCTTCAGTAGTTGTGGCAAACGGACTCAGTAGTTGTGGCTCACGGGCTTAGTTGCTCCGCGGCATGTGGGATCTTCCCGGACCAGGGCTTGAACCCATGTCCCCTGCATTGGCAGGCAGATTCTTAACCACTGGGCCACCAGGGAAGTCCACCACTAAACTTTCTGCCACTGTATAACAAGGATTCTCTTTCCTTCAGTTTCTAAGGGCTTGTTTTTCAGTTTCTTCTGAGACCTCATAGGCAGTACCTTTAATGTCCATATTTCTAATAGTAATCCACTCAAAAGAAATCTAGACTTTTAAAATCATTCTTCCAGCCATTGCTTGTTGCCCAGTCTGAAAGCCACTCCATTTTTTGTATTTGCTACAGTGGCATTCCACTCCTGGTATCAAAATCTGTATTAGTTTTCTATTGCTGCCACAACAAATTACCACCAACTTAGCTTAAACAACATAAATTTACTAACTTACTACTCTGCACATTAGAGATCTGCCATGGGTCTCACCAGGCTAAAATCAAAGTGTTGGGAATGACATATATACACTATTATGTATAAAATAGATAACTAATAAGAACCTGCTATATAAAAAATAAATAAATTAAATTAAATTTTTAAAAAAAGTGTTGGCACGGCTGCATTCCTCTCTGGAGGTTTTAGAAAAGCATCGAGGGTTTTGTTTATTTGTTTTTTGTTTTTGCTCATTTGGGTTGTTAGAATTCAGTTCTTTGCAGCTGTAAGTCTAATACCCCTGTTTCTTTGTTGGTTGTCAACTGAGGGCCCTTCCTAGCTTCCTTGACTCATGACCAGCCTTCTCCTTCTTAAAACCCAATAACGGCACGTTGAGTCCTTCTCATGTTTCAACTCTCTCCTCCTTTTTCTGTCTTAAATCTCCCAGCTCTTTCCACAGCTGGGAAGGGTTCTTTGCTTTGAAAGCCTCATGTGATTAGATTGGGCCCACCCAGATAATTCCCCCATCTCAAGATCTGTAATCTTAATCACATTCTGTGATATTGTGATTTATAGTAAGAAATATATATTTGGTCTAAAACCTATAAAATTTCCCAAGTGATGAGAGCATCAAAGTTGTCTTGTCAGATTGATGAAGTGAGTTTTGGAAAGCACGTACGAATGGGAGCTGGTTGCCAGGGGAGCCGACCATGTCATTAGAGGGCTGGAACTTTTAGTTCTAGCCCTCAGCCTCTGGGGAGGGGAAAAGGGCTGGTGATTGAATAGATTGCCAGTGGCCAACGATTTAATCAATCATGCCTATGTAATGAAGCCTCCATAAGAACCCAAAAGTATGGTGTTCTGAGAGCTTCCAGACTGATGAACACCTGGAGATTTAGAGAGCGTTGTACACTCAAAGTGAGCATGGAAGCTCCATGCCCTTTCCGCGCACCTTGCCCTATGCATCTCTTTGAGCTGGCTCTTCCTGAGCTATATCCTTTCATAATAAACCAGTTATCTAATAAATAAAATGTTTCTCTGAGTTATGTGAGCGGCTCTAGCAAATTAATCGGACCCAAGGAAGGGGTTGTTGAGACCTCCAATGTATAGCCTGTCGGTCAGAAGCACAAGTAACAACCTGGGCTTGGGATTGGCATCTGAAGTGGAGGGCAGTCTTGTGGAACTGAGCCCATAACATGTGGAATCGGATGTTATATCTGGATAGAAAGTGCCAGAACTGAGTTGAATTGTAGGACACCTAGTGGTGTAGGGGAAACACACCCCCCTGCACACATTGGAATCTGGTGATTAGACCACCTTTTACATTTGCAACGTTTCTTTTGCCATGTTTCTGATATTAGGACATGGATGTCTTTGGGAGTCTTTAGTCTGCCTATCATACTGTCAGCATCCATATCTGAACCCAGGTTAGTCTGACTATGTTTGGACTTTTTTCACCAGACTCCATAGTTATTTCCTAATTGCCCGGAGGCTCTGCTCATCTTGTACCCCTGTTCTTGCCACTGTGTTTGTATCAGATAATAATGCTTTGGGCCATAAGTAACAGGTACCAGATAACCAAGAGCTGCTTGAGCTGCTTAAACCAGTAAAGGTTTATTTTTCTCATATAACAATGTATCTAGGGATGATCGCTGGTCTTGTTGCAGTGATTCAAGGATTTCAAGACCATTGGCTTGATAACTTGGTTGGTCTTTCTTTCATGACTGCAGTATGACTACCACAGCTCCAGGTAGCACATCCACATTCAGGATAGGAAGACGAGGGAAAAGGGAGAGGAGGCTCCAGTTTTCTCTGCCCCTTTTGTCAGGAAAGGAGGTGTTTTCTCAGAAGCCCCCGTGAAACTTTCATTACATCTCATAAACCAGAACTGTGTCACACACCCTGACACCCTGCAGCTGCAAGGAAGCCTGAGAAAGTGGGTATTTAGCTTTTCCCGGTAGAGGTGGGCAAAGGAAAAGAGGATTGGAAACGAAGTTTGGATTAGCCAACTCATAATGCCAGAGTTTCAATTGGTCCAGGACCCTGTCTTTGCCTTCTTCTCTTGCCAATCCACAGTTAGAATTGGAATCCCGCTCCTGGGTCAGACACCTCCTGATGACTGCGCTCTGACCACCTGTCCAACACCCACACGCTCTTTGTAAGATATCCCTAAGCCCAATTAACCACTTAGAACGCCACCTGCAGCGATCTGGATGCACTTCCTGTCGCTGTCTGCTGCTGACCCTGGAAGCACCTGGCCACCTTTCAGAGGCCTAGAGGCGCCACCAGTCCCTTTGGCTATGTACAAGCAAGCTTCTGTTCTGACAGCACCTGTTTTTAAATGGGTCATTTTTTTTTTTTTTAAGTAGTGATTTTTAATTAATTTATTTATTTTTATGGCTGTGTTGGGTCTTCGTCTCTGTGCAAGTGCTTTCTCCAGTCGCGGCAAGCGGGGGCCACTCTTCATCGCGGTGCGCGGGCCTCTCACTATCGCGGCCTCTCTTGTTGCGGAGCACAGGCTCCAGACGCGCAGGCTCAGTAGTTGTGGCTCACGGGCCCAGCTGCTCCGCGGCATGTGGGATCTTCCCAGACCAGGGCTCAAACCCGTGTCCCCTGCATTGGCAGGCAGACTCTCAACCACTGCGCCACCAGGGAAGCCCTAAATGGGTCATTTTAAAGCTTTGTGTGTGTGTGTGTGTGTGTGTGTGTGTGCGCGCGCGCGCGTGCGCAACATGGTGCATGTGCATACAGAAAAAAGGGGAAATAGGCCACGTTGACCAAAGACGTTTTTATTCTATGCTAGCTTTAAATTCTATTTAGGTAGAAGGTCTTCTGAAAATATTACTATGGCAGAGATACTATTTTCTATCACAATATCCATTCTCCTCTCCTTCCCCAGTAACCAGACTATGATTTTATGTGCAGCAGCGATGCACCCAGACAAAAGACTTCTTCATTCTCAGATAAAGAAGACTTCATTTTCTCTTACAGCTAGTTGCAGCCATGTGACTAAGCTGTGGCTAATGTGATGTAAGTGGAACATTGTGTTGGGCTTCTAGGATGTTTCTTTAAAGAGAGTGGGCATGTCCTTCTTTGTCCTTTCATCCATTTTACTGCCTGGAGTGGAGATGAAATAGCTGGAGCTCTAGCTGCCATTTTGGACTATGAGGAAAAGAGATATACTTTAAGGATGGCCAAGAGCTGACACTATCCTTGGACTTCCCACCTCCAGGGAAATACATTTTTTGTTCAAGCCACTCTTCTTTAGGATTTTTGTGTTATTTTCAACTGAACCTGACCCTAAGTAACTCATCTATTTTTCATCTGCATGATGTCTAACTCTACATAGCACTTTCAGGTACATTATCTCATTTTCAACAGATGGGAAAATATCCATTTTCCTGTGCTGTTTCTAGCTGGCCCTGGTTCCATGAGAGCCAGTGAGGACCAACAGCAACCATCAGAGACCTATTTACCTACCAAAGTTGAAGACTGTGGGAAAACTGGAAACATTTGGTTCAGGAGGCAAAAAGAAGATGTTGCTTTCAGAGTTAATGACGACTCTGGGGAAAACTCTGCCTCCGTTTGTTGAAGCTAGGCTGTGACTCTCAGAGACTCAACTCTTGTTCACTACCTCACTACCCCATCTTTAAAAGGATATTGGTCTGGGGCTTCCCTCGTGGTGCAGTGGTTAAGAATCCACCTGCCAGTGCAGGGGACATGGGTTCGAGCCCTGGTCCAGGAAGATCCCACATGCCACGGAGCAACTAAGCCCGTGCACCACAACTACTGAGCCCTTATGCCGCAACTACTGAAGCCTGCGTGCCTAGAGCCCGTGCTCCACAACAAGAGAAGCCACCGCAATGAGAAGCCCATGCACTGCAACAAAGAGTAGCCCCCACTCGCTGCAACTAGAGAAAGCCCCTGTGCAGTAATGAAGACCCAAGGCAGCCAAAAATAAACTTTAAAAAAAAAGGGTATTTGGTCTCTGCCAAGAGCTTTATATGAATATTGTCTTGTGGAAAATTTTTTTCCTGAAATAGAGCTTCAGCAATGTTTTCACTCCTCACTGATGGGCTGTTGGACTCATCCTCAGTGAAAATTCTTCAGGAGTAGGTACTGCCCAGTGACTGTTCTTCAGGAGTAGGTCTGCTTTGTGATGGACATGGTATCGGTGGCTGGAGTAGGAGTCCTAGCCTCTGGTGCTACCTGCTCCACTTTGTTCCAAAGTAGCAATTGGTCCACCATCTCCCAGAGTTATTTTTGTCTTGTTCTATCTCCACCTCCCTATACTCTCTAGCACACCCTTCCTCCACCCCAAATCCCACACTGGGTTCTCTTCCAAAGCTGGGCAGGCATCTTTGCCCAGGTCCCCTTCTCCTCCACTCCTCTAAGAAATCCTAGCAGGACCTGGCTAATTCTATCATGGCCCAGCCTGAGCCAGCACTTCCTTGAAACTGCCTGTTCCACCCAAGTAGCCCAGCCAGGGCAGACTGTCCCTGAAACTGACACTTTGATTCACAACAGGCTCCCTTGGAGGGGGGCAGTGTGTCTCAAAGCAGAGGAGGCATACACAGTGGTCTAAGCAGATCCCTGCTTTCCAAGGGCAGTGATGAGAGGGGTTAATGTACTCTGATGGTTTAATGACAATAATGGTTTTTCTTATCTATTATTCATATTTTTACTCCTAGCAGTCCTGTGAGGTATTTCAGGCGAATTTTATAGATGTGATCTCCGAAGAGGAGAGGGGAGCAAAAACTGACATTTAGTGAGCACCAAGTGTGAGTAGTTAGGTTCTTGCACACACTGGCTGTTACCCTTCCCAGCAGGGAAGGGTACGTGCCTGAAGTGAGTCAGCGCTCAGTTCTACACGAGACCCACCACGGGGCTTGCACAAGCCAGTAAACCGGAGCGGCTTACTATACACTCGGAGCCTTGACTGTGTCTTCTGTAGTGTGGAGATGACAGGCCTGGGATCTAGACTTGAGCTCTCTGGTGTCCTGGGCGGCAGCGGAGTACAGTGGCTACCAGCACAGGCTCTGCAGCCAGGCGGAGCTGCTGGAGGGATCCTGGCCTCCTTGTTCAACAGCCAGGGAACCTTGCCCAAGTCACTGAACTTGCTCTGAGCCTATATTCCGCGTCGGTAAGGCGGTGATGACAATTGTGCCGGCCTCCGACATTTGTTATAATGATTGAACGTGAGTGCAGGTAAACTGTCTCTTGTTCCATCATTAGTAGCTCTTGTGAATATTATTTTCATCATTACTAGCTGAAGAGGGCGTTCTGACATCCTGGGAGAAAGGAAGCCATCAGCCTTGCCCACCCACCCACCTGGAATGGAGATCTTACTCAGTTAAGGAGCCTGCTCTGGGGCTGTTGGGGTAGTTTTTCAGCTTCCGTCTTTGGGCTGAGAGCTGCCCGGCCGGGCTGGCTGGACCTCTGAGGCTGTTCCTCACTCCCCAGTTACAGATCTGGTTTCTCTCACCCTCATAAAAGGCCCCGGCAGAGATGCCTACCAGAGCCAAGATCTCCAGGGTCCCTAGGGAAGGAGAAGCAGCCCACGGTGGCCATGGCTGCTTTCTTATCTTACCTGGTCCCACTTGGTTCCCCTCCCTCTCCTCCCCAGCCCTTCTAGGATTCATTCCTCCTGAGGGACGGGGGCTGGTCTGAGCCCCTGGAGTCTGGCCTGCACAGTGCCTGCCTGGGCGAGCGGGCTCCCTGGGCACCCCCTCCTCCAGGCATGAAGACCTCAGCCAGGATTCACATAAGCCAGGCGGGCTCCTGTTTATCCTTCCTTCTCCAGGCCCACACGAGTGTTAGGAAATGGTTTCTTTGAACAGTGTTGGCTTTCTCAGCTTCTCCTCCTTTGTGCTAATTTTTCTTTTTAGTTGCCTTGGATGGTGTAGACTCTACTCTGTAGGGGGTAAGAGTGCCAGCTTCAGGGGCAGGCAGCCCAAGTTCCAATGGCCTTTCTCTACACTGCCAGTCATGTGCTTGGTGAGGCAGGCACTGTGTGGGGCATGGTGCCAGGTGCCTTACAGGGATTAGGATGATCTCATGAGCCCTTATAACATCTCCATTAGGCGGCTGCTCCTAACAGGTGAGGGCATTCAGGCACAGAGAGGTAAAGTAACCTTCTCAAGGCAGCATAGCATGGGGTCTGTGACACCAAGGAAGGGACCCTTGTGAGAGAAGGAGAGAGGTGGGGAGGAAAGAAAATGAGGAAGGTTACTTCACAGTCCTGCCCAGAGCCTGTCTCCTCAGCCCCAGGGATGTGGAGTCCAACTGGCTTAGCCACTCTCTTCAGTTTTGCCAGGAGGAGGTGTGAGGGCAGAGAGGGGAGGTCAGTGAGCATTGATGGGAAGATTTATGAAGATGCAAAAAAAGGCCTTCCCAGGGAAAAACCATCCTAACAGTTTTGGCAGGCGGGATGTGAAAAGGTGCAGAATTTCTGTGAAGGAGCAGGAATCCAGCAAGGATGCCTTTTCAGCTGCTTACAAGTAACCATTTAATTCAGAACCTGTGTTTGGATCTCAAGGGAACTCAGGCCACCAAAGTCATAAATACACATGAGCCTAATGCAGCCTTGTGGGCACTAAGACAGTGAAGGTGGCATCCCTGATTCCCGTGGCTGCCGATTTGTTTTAATTTTTGGATTAATGTTCAGTTTCAGATGCAAGAGCCTTGGCCCACCAAGAAATGTAACCTTCAGCCGAGATTTTCTTGTCTCTTCTGATATGTGATTTCACATCCCCTCAGTGCTTCAGCAGTTTCCTCTTCTCCATTCCTAAAAGAACCTGCATTTCCCTTTCTCAGCTCCCTTCCTGGCTTCCTGTGTGCTAAGCCTCTTGCAGTTGTCATCATGTCTTCAGAATGCATTTGATAGGTACAGGAAGTTGCACCAGACGGGAGATGGAACCAGCAATCAATAAAAAAAGAACTATGTTTCTAAGAAAAATGCATCACGTCTTCCCACAGGAGTTGTGTACCATATGTCCTAATATCCGTGGAACAATGGGTCTAATTTTTAGCTCTTCTGCTTGGCTTTCCCGGCCATCTCAACAAAAAAGAAAATGGACCTTTTAACCTGCTGCCCAGCTTGCAGATGATTTACACTAAAGATTGCCTTTCCCTTTAACCCTTTCCTCAGATATCACAAAATAAAATCTCTCCTTTCTCTCCCTCCAGCTTTATTTCTCCTGGCTACTAGTTTAGTATATTTATGGTGCATGAGTCATCAAGCTGCCGCCTGATTGGATAAAAACCAAGCACCCCTGAGACCATCAGTCAATTACAGCTATTCTCAGCTTCATTCACTGATTTATTAGCTTGCACACACAGAGAGAAATTCATTCAGCAAAGTTCATTCATAAAAATTTCAACACTCTGCGTATCATCCTGCACATCTCAGCCTTCTGTTGCGGATAGGCTCCTGAAAGAAGCTCTGAGGGGAGTCGGGGAGTGAGGGAAGCTCGGAGCCAGGGTGGGCAGGCTGGGAGGGGACCTGAGGAACACGGAGGGATCACAAGTCCCTGAAATAATGCGGAGCAGCGCCTGTCACTAGCACTCCTGGCTTGTGGCCCAGAAGGGATGCATGACAAGATCTTCCTGGAGAGGGCAGCCATCAGAAGAAACGAACCCAGGCACAAGGGCCTTTGGCCCACATATACATTTTCTTTTCTCCTTTTATTAAAAATGAGCAATCACTGGAACAAGTAAAGGGTTAATGAGCCAGACATTGCCCCGCCCTGTGAGAACCGGAGGGAGCAGGTTTGAAAGTTCCTGTGTGCAGAAGGGGAGGCTGGGGGGTAGGGGGCGTTAAATATTTCTGCAAGGCTCCCGCACCGCCAGCGATGCGGCGGGACCGGCTGGCCGGGCGCGCGGCCCCGTTCCCTGCCTAAGAGTTGGCCGTGAGCGGTTGCCGCCGCCGCCGCGAGGCTGGGTCCAGGCTTTCCCAGCAAGGAATCCAAGGCGAGAACAGCGGGTGCCGCCGCTGGGCCGGGGAGGGACCGAAATCAGCTGGGAAGGCGTTTTGCCCTGGGCTGTTACCCTCGAGGACCCGGAGCCGAGGCGGGCGAGGGCGAGAACGGAGTTGGAGAGGTGGCTGCCGCCAAGTTGCACGGGGCGTTGAGGCGTTTGCTTTCCGCACTGTTTATGTAGCAGACGACGAGGCGATTTATGCAACAGTATCCTGCTTCAGCACTGCCAAGGCTATGCGAGAACGCGGTCCGGACAGCCTGGCAGGACTCGTGCTGTATGTAGGACTCTTCAGGCACCCCGGGATGCTGCACAGGGCCAAGTATAGCCGCTTTCGGAACGAGTCCATCACGTCCTTGGACGAAGGCAGCCCCGGAGGCTCGGCGGGGAACAAGGGCTCGCCGCAACCTCCCTACCCCGCCCTGGCACCTCACCTGCCGCCTGAAGATGCCACCTTGGCGTCCCAGGAGAGCCCCACCCCACTGTGCACCTTGATCCCTCGCATGGCCAGCGTAAAGCTGGCCAACCCAGCCACCTTGCTGAGTCTGAAAAACTTTTGCTTGGGTACCAAAGAGGTACCTCGACTCAAGCTCCAGGAAAGCCAAGACCCGGCTCCCAGCAGCCCTGCTTCCCCTGAAACCAGTCTGAATAGGGCCGTGCCAGCACCTCCGCCTCAGCGGGACGCCCTGGGGCACAGGGCGACCTCTTTAACTCCTGATGCCTGCCCCCTTCCCGGCCCTGGGGAGCCAACCCCCGGGAGCAGGCAGGACAAGCACTTTCTGCAGCACCTGTTGGGGATGGGCATGAACTACTATGTGAGGGTAAGTCCATTTTCCTCTCTGCACTCCTTCTACAAGGGGCACCTTCTCTGCTTTCTGAAAGGGGCTGCCCATCACCTGGCCGGGTTCTAGGTTTGGATAAGACATTGTGTAGCTGGAGGGAGGGGAGGAGGGAGGCTGAGCTTATAGGTTTCCCTACAGATATCTGGCCTGTATTGGAGTCACACAACTTTTGGCTCAGGGGCATGAACTGGTGCTAACTCATAGGTAGTTGCCAGGGGTAGGGGCAACTTCTCATAGAGACAGCTGAGATGTCCCCACTGGACTGATCATTCTGGCCAAGAAGACTCAAGAATTTCAAATCTAGTTAGTGATTGAGACCCCATAAATTTTACTGGCCATTGTGTTTCAGTAGAGATTTTTGTGCTAGAGGAATACATGGTGTGTAAGGGACTTGTATTATTTCTGAAAATCTAATTCAGCATTTAACAAACACTTCTCAGAACATGGCTGAGCTTCTAGCCTTATGCTAGGAGCTAGTCTTAGGTCTTCGGTGCACATTTTTTGTCCTTATTGCCTACGCTGTGCCCACTGGTCCTTGCCCATGAGCTATGTGCAAAATCAAGGTCTTTACTGGCCTTGCATCTGCCCTTTTCCATTCCAGATCTGGGTAAAAGGAGAATAGAAGATTTGACCTCTGCCCTTCTAGAGCTCACGTTTCAATCGGGGAGACCAACAAATGCATGTGAAATAATAAGAGGACAATATTTAGCAATAGATATCTGGTGTGAGAATGCTGAGGGAATTCAGAAAAAGGGAAAGGTTGTTGTGGTCTGGGATTCATTCATATGGGAAACCTTCAGGAGAAGGTGCACCTTGGAAGAGCTATCAGATTTTTATTGGCAGAAAGGGGGATACTCCTGGCAGGGCAAGAATATGAGCAAAGTCCAAATGGCAGGTATCACTGTGGTGGCTGCAGGGGAGCATGACACTGGGCTTAGCTGGAGAAGAGAGGGGATGCTGGAGGGTAGTGGGTGATAGAGAGTATGGCTGGCACATAGTTGATGCTCAAACAAATTTGAGTCGAATAAAGACAAATACAGATCTCGGGTAGCTTGGGGAGGAGGGAGCAGCTGACCAAAGCTCTTAATGCCGTATAGGGAGTTTGTAAACACTCTGATTCATAAACAGAAACCATCATAGGTTTGTAGGCCAACTATAACTTGATGAAAGTGGTTTCAAAAAGATCAGTCTGTGAATTTATTTTAGATGGACTGAAGCAGGGAAAAATTAGAGATTTGGAGGCCGATAAGAAAGATACTGTGGGAGTTTAGGCACCAGGGGATGGGAACGTGGATTAATGTGAAGATGAGAGAAAGGAGATGAATGTAAGAGCCTCTGTGAGAAGCCTCAACAGTCTTGGGTGACTGAGCAGATCACTTCAGATCATAATACACATAACAGAATGGTGAACATTTATTAAGCAGTGGGTAGATTTCTGAGTGTGTTATTGCTATTTATAGAGGTTGTGGATGATTATTGATAAAGGAGTTGTGAGGAACGAAAAATAACTTCAAATGTAAGCCTCTGAATGGGATTGGTGATGTCAGTGATAGAAACAGAATGAGTAGGGAAGGGGGTCATGCTAAGTTTGCTTTCGACATGTTATGTTTAAAGTGATGATATCTAAGTGGTACTAATTTGTGGGTAGCAGTCGTATAAGACCAGCACTCAGGTGAGAAGTCTGATCTGAAAGTAGACATTTGAGAGAGAGCCCAATAACTGTATCACACACAGGCAGTTAAGATCTCAAAGAAGGCCAAATAATGAACACTGGAAGGGTTACAGTGAGAGCAGGCTAGGGCAGCCTAGGTGAATTGATAACAAAAATCTCCAAGGAAGATAAATTTATGGGACACTGAGCTCTTGCCCTCCCTCACAGTGACACAGCTCAAAATGGAAATAGTTACATGTATCTACTAAAAGTTCGTGGGCAGTTCTCATTGGTCAAGCTTAGGCATCTGCCAGGCTCTAATGGAAAAATGTCACTCTCCAAACCCATACTTGGCACCTGCCTTCCCATCACCTAGACATCCTCTACCGTGTGCCTTGCCTTTCCTTCCCTCTTGTACTTCCTTCCACCTCCCCACACCCACACACCTGTACAATTTTAAATGTGAAAGAGTTGCTGTGTGACCTCCATTTTCCTTAGGGAGTGTCGCCACTGGCATTTTAGATGTTTAACGAGGATGCTGACTGCCTTTTCCTGGCAATGATGACTGACCCCAGGAAAAGTGCTGACCCCATGATCCACGTGAATCATACTATGTTGCCAATAGACAGTGACGTGACACCAGTTAACACCTCTTTTAGGAAGTCAAAATACATGGAAAAGCCTACTTTATTAATTTTTATAAAACCCTACTTTGAAAGATGGAAGGAACTCAGAAGTTATCAAGTTCAGTGCCTCTGTGAGGAAACTGAAGGCCAGAGAAGTGATTTTTTTTTAAGGCCACATAGGTGAGTCAAAAGGAGAGTTAGCACTAGAACCCAATTGGCCCGTGTGCCAGTCTTTGCTCTTTTCACCACAGGTTTTCATCCTGGTTGAGATCCTTCTCAGAATTCTTTTAGGTGTGATGTGAACCAATTTTAAAAGACGAAATGCCAACCTATTAATTTACAGTGAAAAATATTGTGCCAAGTAAACCAAAATTGTGATCCCATCTGTAGGAAAATGCACATAGAAAGATTTAAATCAAAGGTTTCTTGGTGATGATGGAAGCAGAGCAGAGAAGCGAGAGAGACATTCTTTTTTTAAAAAATTTATTTTATAAAGGTAACACTTGTTTATAACATTATATGTTTCATGTGTACAACATTATATTTCTACTTCTGTATACCCTACAGTGTGCTCACCACCAAAAGTTTAGTTTCCGTCCATCACCATACAGTTGACCCCTTTACCCATTTCGCCGCCTGCCCCCCCCCCCGTCTGATAACCTGTACTCTGTTCTCTGTATCTACATGTGTTGCTTTGTTTATTTTTGTTTGTTTGTTATATTCCACATATGAATGAAATCATATGGTATTTGCCTTCTCTGTCTGACTTATTTCACTTAGCATAATACTCTTAAAGTCCATCCACATTGTTGCAAATGGCAAGATTTCATTCTTTTTTATGGCTAATATTCCAGTGTGTGTGTGTGTGTGTGTGTGTGTATGTATATATATATATATATATGTGCCACATCTTCTTTATCCACTCATCCGTTGATGGGCAGTGAGGTTGCTTCCATACCTTGGCTAATATAAACAATGCTGTGATGAACATCGCGGTGCATATATCTTTTTGAGTTAGTGTTTTGAATTCTTTGGATAAATACCCAGGAGTGACGTTTCTAGATCGTATAGTAGTTCTATTTTAAAATTTTTTAGGAACTTCCATACCGTTCTCCACAGTGGCTGTACCAATTTACATTCCCACCAACATTGTTTGAGGGTTCCCTTTTCTCCACACCCTCTCCAGCATTTACTGTTGGTAGATTTTTTGATGATGGCCGTTCTGACAGGTGTGAGGTGATAGAGATATTCTTGATGGCTCTATAGGGGCAACTCTTTTAGGCAAAAGGCAGCCACATATTCTACTCTCTTATCCACATCATGTGACTGCTCCTCTCTTTGCCCAAATTTATTTTATTCATTCTCTCATCTATTGAAAAAATATGTACTGTGAACCAGTTATGTGACAGGAACTGTTCCAGGCCTTGGGCATACATCAGTGAATTAAGAGACCAGGTCTAAGCCCTCATGGAACTTACATTCCAGTGAGGGAAGTTGAGCCATGATTGAATAAACAAGTAAATATAATATGTCACATGTAATAAGTGCTAGGGAGCAATAAAGCAGGGGAAGTAAGAAAGGCAGTTATTGGGTAGAGATGGAGGATACTGTATTCTTCCTGGGTAAAAATGGCATAGTTAGAGCTACTTTTAAGTTTGTCTTGCATCTTTTATCTTCACATTAGGGACTTAATTTGCCATCTACTCTAAGTTAAGAGTTGACTTTGGATTAAATATCCTTTTAAAAAGGACTCTTCTTTTGGTCTTACGATGTAGAATCAATTTTACAGCTGAGAATACTTGATGAATCCTGAGCGCCTATTTTTGAGTAACTTTCTTTTAAGCTCAGAACTTGAACCCCCTGAAGGTCTCTCAAGGAAGGTGGGCTAGCAAACCATTCTTTGAGAGATACCAAGTTAGAAATGGACAGCCAGACTGGGTCTGGGCAAAGTAGTGAGGTGTGTGAAGTCTGTTAAATGTGGCCAAATGGTGACATTTGTTCCCACCATAAGATTAAGTTTCATTTCTTTATGAGGTCTTCCCAAGTCACTTCATCTAGCAACAAACATTCATGTGGAGGTCTCCCAGGTGCCCAACGTGGTCTGTGCATGGTGAGCGTGGAAAATATACAACATGACCAGTGCTCGCGTGTCTAAAATGAGAGGACTGGTCTGTATGGCCTTTAAGGTGCCCCCATCACCAGCATTTTTCTTCTTCTTCCAGTTTTATTGAGATATAATTGACATACAGCACTGTATAAGTTTAAGGTGTACAGTGTCATTATCTGACTTACATACATCATGAAATGATCACCACAGTAAGTTTAGTGACCATCCATCACCTCACATAGATACAAAATAAAAGAAAAAGAAAGAAATACTTTTTCCTTGTGATGAGAAGTCGTAGGATTTACTCTCTTAACCACTTTCATACATAATGTACCATCACCAGCATTTAAAGGCACTAAGGCTCCTTTCTCCACATGGGAGGTATTTAAATGTTAGTTTCCTTTCCCACATCCAGTCCATAGATTGCCTACAGATTAATTCAAAGACTAAATAAAGTAGAGGCAAAGAAACTAACCTGGATAGAACTGCCACAGGTAAGCACGGTAGTTCTCACAATAACCCTCTGAGGAAGGCTGTTTTCTCCAGGTGAGGGCACAAAGACCCCAAGAGTTTGTCGTCTACCCTACACTTTACACCTTACGTAAGTAGCAGGCTGAGAATTCAAATCCAGGTTTGTCTCACTCCAGTGCTTGTCTTCTTCCCACCCTCTCCCCTTACCTCTGAGCAAGTCAGGCAGTCCTGCAGGTTCGTAAATAGAGTAGCACAGATGAAGGACCACGCTGGGCAGGAGAGCTTTATTATAGGACCAACCCATAGAATTTGTCCACTTGCATTCATTTGCATGATTTCAGTCTCCTCACTTCAGCCTCACCCAGCCCAACCGTTTCCCCAGACGGTATTAGTGTCCTAGGGCTGTTGTAACAAGTATCACAAACTGAGTGACTTATAACCAGAGGCATTTATTCTCTCTCAGTTCTGGAGGCTAGAAGTCTGAAATCAAGCTATCGGGAGGACCGTGATCTCCCTGAAGGCTCTCAGAGAGGATCCTTCATTGCCTCTTCTAGCTTCTGGGGGCTGCTAGCAATCCTTGGCATTCCTTGGCTTATAGATGCATGGCTTCAGTCTCCGCCTTCATCTTCACATGGCTTTCTCTCCTGTGTGTCCAAGGACACCAGTCATTAGATTAGGGCTCACACTACTCCATTATGACTTCATCTTAACTTGATTATATCTGCAAAGGCTCAACTTTCAAATAAGCCCACATTCATAGGTTCTGGGGGTTAAGACTTCACCTTATCCTTTCGAGCAATGCAATTCAACCCTTAACAGTCCCCAAGAACATTTACTGCAATGTGTTTGTCCACAGAGACTTTCTTGGGTATTGGGCTCATCAGCTTTGTGTGCAAATATGATCTTTTTTACTTCCTTTGTAAATCTCACGGTATAGTCTCACCATCCTCAAGCTGTAGACTAGTATTGTCTACTGTCTATTGTCTACACTAGATGTGGTCGATGGTACTACAGTGTTCTGTCTGCCCCAAGTGTCTTTTCTGCAAGAGAACACTGGTCTAGGAATTATGAGATCTGGGTTAAAGTAATGGCTCTGACACTAGCCAGCTGTGTGACCTGGGGTGAGTCATTTCACCTCCTCATTTTCTCATATTTAAAACAAGAGTTTGAATAGAATGCTGCCTAAGATCCTGAGACCCCAGGTCTCCTTTCCCACTGGTCTGAAATCTCCTTCTATTAAGATCTCTTTTCTGAAGGAAATAACTTTTCACATCTTTGTCTTAATAGAGAAGAGATGGAATGTCCTTAGCACCCTCTTACTAACACTGAGCTGGCTTCACCAGTAAAGCAGAAACATTGCACTGGCATGGGTGCAGGTGGTCAAAATTTTAAGAGAGATGGTGAGATAGGAGTCACATGGAACAGCATCCAAGTGTGGGATTCCAGGGAGGAGCGGAGGACGGACAGGTCCAGGGGGAAGGCCAGGGTGAATGATGGTGGCCGGCACTCTGGGACCATGGCCTAGCTCACATGGTCTAGCTGGCCGGGTCCTGCTGGGGCTTGGTGTCCAATCTGAGGTCTGTAGGAGCAGCAGGAGTTAACCCTTCTCTGTTCTCTCTGGACAAAAGTGATAAGAGAAAAAGGCCCTGCCACACACATAGACAGTCTGGTAACTCTAACCTTGAAAGAGGAAGATTTCTAACCCTGGGAAACCCTTGAAGAGACTGTCCCATGGTTTATGCAAAACAAAGGCAGACCTTGGTGGTGTGGATCAGGTGCCCACAGCTAATGGAGGTGCTTTCTGCCTCTGCTAATTTCCCTTTTTTCAAAGTTATTGGTGGTTAAAAGAGACGTAATACGGGTGGGAGGAAATAATTCCAGCTAAAACTGACAATTTGGCATGGAGGGTATTATATTTCCTTCCTGTTTCTTTCTTGAAGTAGATGAAGAAGTAGATTCTTCTAGAACTTAGGAAAATCCTGGTAGATTTGACCTGTGGTTGCTATTCTCTTTAAACTCTCACACATCCCTTGATCTGACCAGTCCTTGACCACCCCTGACCACTAGAACATTAATTGGAATACAGAGTTTCAGAGATCACCAGGTCCAAAACCTTCATTTTGCAGTTGAGGACAGAGGCTCAGAGATGTGAAGTGACTTGCCCCAAGCCACACAGCAACTTAGTGGTGGAGCCCAGACAAGAGCTCCCAGTTCTGTCTACAACACTCTTTTTTTTTGTATTGAAGTATATTTGATTTATAATGTCGTGTTAGTTTCAGGTGTACAGCACAGTGATTCAGTTATACATACACATATATATGTGTGTGTGTGTGTATATATATATATACATATATATATATGTATAACTGATATATATATTCTTTTTCAAATTCTTTTCCCTTATAGGTTATTACAAAATATTGAGTATAGTTCTCTGTGCTATACAGTAAGTCCTTGTTGGTTATCTCTTTTATATATTGCAGTGTGTATGTCCAACACTCTATTTTCTGCCCCTATCTTGCTTCACCTTCCCTCACTCCCCAGAGTAAATGCGCTATGTCAAACATGTCTACTTGATTGAAATGTTGAGTGTATGTGTTTTTTTAAACACCAGAATAAAAACTTTTTTCTAATAGGAAAACTATTTTTATAAAGCAGTGAGAAGGAAAAAGAGAACAAGGAAGAGTGGCAAGGAGGCCAAAGTGCAGTGGCTTTGCCAGTTTTACCCTTTTGTTTATGGAGGTCCCTGTGGGTGGCAACGTGTCCACGTTGGACCAGGACTTGTACAACATGCATGGACTGGCCCCGTTTCATTCATCTTCTGAAACCCTTTGGGGTCATTTCCCTAATGTGGCTTTTCCTCTCACTTCCATTTTCATATTACTTTAAAGCCAATACCATGTCATCACATGGGTTGGATTGAACCAACCCTGTTTCCCAATGTGACAGTCCCATCACAAGGAGAGTGATCTAAATGACACACACAGCTCACAGGGCAAGGCCATTTCACAGTTTCTTCCCCAGAGCAGGAGTATGAGGTAGCTGGGGTCTCTTACCCTCTCCTAAGAGATACAAGCTTTGGATCTCAGGGAGGTCTGGTCAGATTTGCAATGAAGTATTAAGATCATGGTGACCAAAAGATGCAGGGCTCAATGCTGCATGCAAATAGCTGCTACATGAAAAGATTGCATCTGAAACAGGAGAGTTTTGTGAAGGGGTATTTGGAAAAGTCAAGAGGTCTCAAGGAGCTGGATTTTTGAAAACATTTGTTGGGAGCATCATATGAAAATTTATTGCTAGCATAGCAATGATGATAAAGAAGTATAAATTTGCAACCATTAGCTCGGGTGTACAAGGGATGTCATTAAAATATATATGTATTTAAAATCACATGAAATCCAACACCAAGCCCTCTCTTGTTTGTTTGACAATACTTTCAATTTTGATCACTATTTGTCCCCCAATCTCAGGATCACATAATGAATCAAGGGGCTTATTTTGCACCCCTAAATTGGGGAAAGGTCTCTGAGCTTCAGTTCGTTGTTTATCGATGGTCCCCTAAAGGCAGGAGCACCCCTGCATCTAGACCTCCCCTTGTCCACTAGGATCTTTACTCATTCTGGGAGCCCCTTCTGAGAATCCAGCCTCTCTAGCTCCCCCTCCAGCCGTTCCCCTCCAGAGGCCTTGTACTTCCCTGGAGCCTGGCCAGGATGCAGGTTAGGGGTCTGTAATGCTTAGAGGCCCACTAATATCAACCACCCATCGCCTTCCCATTTATGCCCCTGAAGAAGAGGGATGACAGATGGCGAAAGCAAGTTCATGGGAAATCCAGAAGCAACCAGCAACCAAAAGGGTGTGATTGTGGGAGGACACAGCACAAGGGCAGGGAGGAGAGGGCAGACATTTAAGGCTAAGGAAGGATGGAATGAAGTTGAAGGAGCTGCTCCCATTTGTCAGGGTTAGACACTGGCAGCCAAGGATTCTGAAGGAAAATGAGGCCGAAGGCAGTTCTTGGGAGGAATTGGAAATCTTGTTGCCCGTGGGAGGTTCATGGGATTGAGAGAGGGAGGGAGAGAGGGAAAAGAATGCAGAGTACAGGCAGTGCCTACCCAGAAAAGAATCTGGAACACAGAGGTCATAAACCAACAGTTTAGCGATATATATTTTGTTTGGCCAAATTAGAAAAAAAAAAATTTCTCTGGATTAGTGCCAACATTTAAAAACGAAGACATTCCACATAAAACTCTGGATTTCTGGCTTCTTAGAAGAGCTGGCAGCACCAGGCTGGCCACATTGTCAACAGATGACCAGAGCTGGGGCCTGAGCCACGGTCCCACCCCGTTTCACTCACTTACATCACCTGTCTGCCCCCCCGAAGGTGGCTGAGTTTGCATACCCACCTGTAACGTTATCTTTCACTTTCCAATTCAGAATACCTGGGAGAGAAGCTGAGAATGGCTTCCTCGTGGGCAAAATAGCAGGGCTTCTTTCTTTTATGCAGGGCATGGGACAGAGTACTGGGAATGGGTGAGACCCAGGAGACCGGGATCTGACTTTCTCAACTCAGAGATCCTCTTCCCATCCTAACAAAGCTGCAGAGTTTTCAAGAGTGGTGGAGCTCCAGGACTAGTACAGGCTGTCCCTATTTTGTGAAGATGTGTCAGGCAAAGTTGGTTTGTATATCAGTTCTTTGTTACAAAGAATTTTCCCAGAGAGAGAACGTTAAAGGTTGATAAAGTTTTCTCATCTGGCTAGGGAGAGGATTAGATGAAGGTGTATACGTACAAAGCTTAGCGCAGAGCTTGTCACGTGGTAAGTCCCAGGTGGAGGGAGGAGAATGAACTTTCAGAGGTCTAGGTGTGCCTCTGGGCAAAAGAAATCTGAAATAGACTAACTTTGATTTTGGCGTTTTACCATCTCCCTTTGGCATCTTTTCTCCCAGCCAGCAGTGCCACCACCCCCATGGAACTTTCATCCCTAAGCCTTTCCTATGGTGCTCACCAGGGCAGGCCTGCCCTCTTCTCTAAAGTTGCCTAGTATTCCTTTACTAGTCAGCATTCCTCTTCCCTCAGTGCAGCAGAGGGAAAAGCATTTGCTTTTGGAAAATATTTATAACTTCATCTCATCTTCATTGTAGTATTTCCCAAAGTTTGCCAGGAGCCAACTAGATCAGTCAAAAATACTTGCTAAAAGTGCAGCTTCTCTGCCCCCCTGTCCCCATTCTGAACTTGCTGGATCTGAATCTCTGAGGCTGGGGCCCTGAAACCTGCATGTTAAACAAGCTTCCTATGCACAGATTTTCTGATGCACAGAAAATTTGGGAACCTCTGCTGAGTCCAGTTAGTACGGTAGTTCTCAGCCAGGGATGATTTTGCCACTCAGGGGACATTTGGCAACACCTGGAGACATTTTTAGTGGTCATAACGGGGGAGAGGGAGGAGGCGCTACTGGTCTTTAGAGACTAGAGGCCAGGGATGGGGGCTAAACGCACTACAGTGCACGGGAGATCCCCCCCAACGCAGAATTCTCAGGCCCGACCTGTCAACAGCACTGAGGCTGAGAAACCCTGAGTCAGAGGGATGAAGCACGTAAACCTGGGCTGTGCATTAGGAGGTAATTGTGACTAAAAGAATCAACACCTGCTTCAGCATTGAACTTGTAAAAATCTAACCTAACGTAGTTCTGATTTCCTCAGGCTTTCTCCTTTACCCTCTCTTAAATCCACAGAGTCTCTAAAATTACAGTTCACTCTCTTACCTCCACCCAAGCAATACTCCTCTGGCTTCCATATCAGGATCTCAGATGGTGGGAATGAGAGTGGGAGCGGGGGGGGGGCCTACGTTGTTATGACTCAGCTGTACATCAGGTATGTCCACATTGGCAGCAGATTCGACCTTAACTCAGGTGTGCTCTGGGCTAAATGGCATTTATAGGCTAAGTTGGTATCCTAACCAGGGTATCCTACCATTACTTGTACCTTCATTTCTATAGGGAAATGCCTTCAGGGTTTTAACAGCTAACTTACAAGTAGATTTTAAGAACCGAGCCTGTCTTGGATTGGAAACTTCCTCTAGTTAGAGGGAAGGAAGTGCCAGAAAGCAAGCAACTTGAGCAAAAAGTCTGTATGCTGTAAGTGTAACCCCAGAAATTAGATTTTTCCCCTCAGTGTCATCAGAGAATAATTTATATGAATCATTCACTGGGATATGGTGAATGTATAATTCATTTTTTTTTTTACCTAGTGCCAACTCCAGGTCCTTGAAAGACATTGTCCCTCCCTGTCCTCTGTTCTCAGTGTGGCTCTTTTTTTTTTTTTAACATCTTTATTGGCGTATAATTGCTTTATAATGGTGTGTTGGTTTCTGCTTTATAACAAAGTGAATCAGCTATACATACACATACATCCTCATATCTCCTCCCTCTTGCATCTCCCTCCCACCCTCCTTATCCCACCCCACTAGGTGGACACAAAGCACCGAGCTGATCTCCCTGTGCTACAGCAGGGCTCTTTTAACCCTGGACTCAGGATTCAGACTGATTCATTGACTACAAAGTTCTGTTTCATAGTGAGTTAAGTGATCCAAGGTCACAGGGCTCATGAGCGGTCAAGCAAGGGCTACAATTCAGGTCTCCCGACTCCCAAGTCAGGGCTCTTTTCACTACCTTTTGTGAATAAGATGTAACCTTGCATGAGGAGGTTACAGTATGAAAGAAGAGCAAAGGTGTCCACACAAGTTCCTGTAATATAAGGCAGGGCATAATAGATGACACCAAAGTGACACGAGTAAAATGTGTGGGAGTGCAGGGAGGAAAGGGGACTCCTTTGAGGTGATCATAGAAGGTTTCATGAAGGACGAGGCATCGTAACTGAGTCTTGAGAAATGGGTGGAGTTTCCATAGGCAGAGATGGAGGAAGAGCGTTATAGGCAAAGAACATGACAGGGGTGAAGGCATGGAGGCAGGAAAGTGGAGGATGTGTTTGGAGGATAGAGAGTACTTGGATCCGGTTAGACAGTGCGTTAGGTATATGCTGGAGATCAGAGCATGGGCTGGTGCTATAACAAATTTGTATAGTATCTGAAAAGTTGGGTTTTCCAACAGGAAACCATTGAAAGTCTTTTGAATGGGGGAATGACAAACTCGGAGGTAGGTTTTAGAAAGATTATATGGGCTGCAGTGCTCAGAGAGGACCCAAAAGGAGGGAGGCTGAAAAAAGGAAGCCCAGGTGAGAAGCGGGCTGGGAACAAAGGCAGTGCCAATAGAAACAAGAAAAGATGTGAGACCCACTTGGTGAGGAAGGGCGGAGGCCGGAAGGGTTTGGGTGTCAGGGGTGAATTCCATTTCACATGTGCTGCTTTCAAGGTGACCTCAAAGCATCCAGGTGGAAATCTCCAGAAGAAAATAGAACGGTTAGGACTGAGGAGAAATTATTTTTGTTGCTGTTGGCATCAAGGCCCAGGGAATGGACAAGGCTACCAAAGGGAGAGTGTAGAGCAGGGGGTAGAAGAGGGTTTTGGGGATGTCACATTGAAGTATTCTGTGGAGGGGGAGGAAGAACAGGCCTTGGTGACAGAACTAGCAGCATGCAGAGCAGGATGGAGAGAGGACAGGGTCATCTAGGGAGAAGGAGGAGAGAGTTTCGGGGAGAGAGAGGTTGAATGAAGGAGTGTCAAGCCCATGGAGGATTCAAGGAAGATGAGAACTGAGAAAGAGCCATGGTCTGTCCTTTCATCTTCTTACTCCCCCTCTCCACTAAGGTATTCAGATTCAACTGTTGCAAACCAAGCACAGCGTTGGATGCCCCACCCTCCCACTCTCTCCCCTTGCCGTCTCAGTGAGTGGCATCTCCCACTTGTCCAAGTCAGAACTACTCACTCTGTCATACTCCACACAGCCTGCAATGATCAAGTCCGGTCAACTCCACCTTTAGGACGCTTCTCATGCACATCCATTTTTCTCCACCTCCACTGCAGTTTCTAAGGTGGAGACTACAGTAGGCAGCATTTTCAGACTCAATGATCAGCCTCTGACGGAACCGTTTTATGAGACACACTTTGCGAAACTCTACTGTTGTAGCTTTCAGTTGAAACTAGGAGATGAATAATCATAATATAAGGTGGGAAATGATATACACCTACAGAAAATAGTCAGATACATCAGTGTACTGAACTCTTAGAGGCAGAGACAACTTCTAGCTGGGTGGTCAGGGAAGGCTCCCAGGGGAGATGGCATTTGAGATGGTCCCTAAGGTTGGATAGAAGTCTAACCACAGGGACTATTTTTTATTTTCTGAATTTCTGAGGCAAGCTTAAACATCCTGATGTACCTCAGCATCAGTTTTTAAAAATTAATTAATTTATTTATTTATTATTTTTGGCTGTGTTGGGTCTTTGTTTCTGTGCAAGGGCTTTCTCTAGTTGTGGCGAGCGGGGGCCACTCTTCATCGCGGTGTGCGGGCCTCTCACTGTCGCGGCCTCTCTTGTTGCGGAGCACAGGCTCCAGACGCGCAGGCTCAGTAGTTGTGGCTCACGGACCCAGTTGCTTCGCGGCATGTGGGATCTTCCCAGACCAGGGCTCGAACCCGTGTCCCCTGCATTGGCAGGCAGACTCTCAACCACTGTGCCACCAGGGAAGCCCCACAGGGACTATTTTTAAAAAGGTTACTCCAGATGAGGGGATGTAGATAAGGAAATATAGGTTATATATAAGAAAGAGTACTGATTTCAGGTTGGCTAGAGTAGAGGCTGCTTGGGAAAAACCAGTAGATAGTAAACTGAGATTTGAGCCAGATTATTATTATTTGAGCAGGCCTTAAATATCAGGCTAAGGAGTTTAGAGGTTGAAGCAGAGGCATGAGGGAGGATTCATTTGTGCTAGAGAAGGGAGTGACTGGAGGTGGGGAAGCCCTTTCAAAGTTTATTACAGCAATAATCAAGGTGAGAAGTGTCTATATTAGGGTCTTGATAGAGGGAGTGAAATAAAGAAACACTGGTAGAGACATTGTGGAAGAAAAATTTGAAGAGGGCAGAGAAGGAGGGCAGATTCCAATCCAACCTGCCTGAGGTTTTGAGGTAAAAGGCTTGGGGTGGGATGGGAGGACATGCCGGTAAAAGACACGGAGGATGACAGGAGGAGAAGCAGAGTTGAGAGGGAAGATAACAGGTTCAGTTGCCGACACGTGAAGCTTGAAGTTGCTGAGAGTTATCTAGACGAGAGGGAGGTGTCCTGCAGGTGGGCAGAGTTGGGGAGAGCATCAAGCCTGGTGTGCGCTATGTGAGTCAAGCCAAGCAATTGGGCATCCTTATCTGACAATTGTCCCAGTCAGGCAGAGAGAGTTTAGGTGATTTTTGAGAGTGGTAAAGAATGGAGGGTTTCTTAATGTTATATAGTAGAAGGCCCCTTCTCTGATGAAATGTTTCATGTATACTTTTGACTCAAGTTAAAATTATATACAACCTAGTGGCAAGACAGGAATAAAGACACAGACCTACTAGAGAATGGACTTGAGGATATGGGGAGGGGGAAGGGTAAGATGTGACAAAGTGAGAGAGTGGCATGGACATATATACACTACCAAACGTAAAATAGATAGCTAGTGGGAAGCAGCCGCATAGCACAGGGAGATCAGCTTGGTGCTTTGTGACCACCTAGAGGGGTGGGATAGGGAGGATGGGAGGGAGGGAGACGCAAGAGGGAAGAGATACGGGAACATATGTATATGTATAACTGATTCACTTTGTTATAAAGCAGAAACGAGCACACCATTGTAAAGCAATTATACTCCAATAAAGATGTTAAAAAAATTATATAAATGTGCTTTTGTGTTGTAGAGTCAAGGCCTTTTCTCTCAGTTTTATACATACAACGATTAATATCCCTTTTCATTGTTCTTGCATAAATTCTACTCATAGAAGTTATATAGTTCCTCATCTACATTCCTCCTTTCAGTTTTTTTAAAGTGAGGTGAGTTCTCAGAGACATCTTCAGATCAGTCTGAGTGCAGAATCAGTTTTATTTAAAAAATCTTTTAGAGTTGTCTTATCCACATCTAATTTAACATTATTATTATCTTTTTAAAATTAATTAATTTATTTTTATTTTGGCTGTGTTGGGTCTTTGTTGCTGCGTGCGGGCTTTCTCTAGTTGTGGTGAGCAGGGGCTACCCTTTGTTGCAGTGCGCGGGCTTCTCATTGCGGTGGCTTCTCTTGTTGTGGAGCACGGGCTCTAGGCGCGCGGGCTTCAGTAGTTGTAGCACATGGGCTTAGTTGCTCCGCGGCATGTGGGATCTTCCCGGAACAGGGCTCAAACCCACGTCGCCTGCATTGGCAGGTGGATTCTTAACTACTGTGCCACCGGGGAAGCCCAACGTTATTTTTAAAAGCATCTTGTCTTCATAAAGTCTTTCTAAAGCTTTTGACTTAATTTTCAGATAAATTATAACCTTTAAAAATCATATTTTATCATTTTGTTTAATATCAACTTAGATGATGTGATTTCAATAGCAATTACAACTTCCATATGCAGGTATGGCACAAATACAACGGGGTTCTTGGTCAGTCCACAATTCAAATGGTGGCAGCAGAGGATGTGGACATTCCACCTGCTGGCTGCAGCAAGTTAGTTAAGTGGCAACCAGTTAGCAGAGTTTTATTGTAGTATTGTGTGTTAACAGTACAGCAACTTGGTTTGTTGATATGTCTCACATTGCATTTCCAATTTTTGTCATCACATAGAAACGCTTTGTTGCATGGTTGTAATCAGTGAGCATGTTGTCCATTCTACTTTTTTTCCTACTAAACTTGACAACAACATCTTGCCCTTGGAGAGCAAACAGCATTTAATGAATTCTGTTGTACTTAGTCTCCAAACGGTTTCTGTTCAGGGAAAAAGATGTACAGAGAGTGTCCGAAGGCAAACTAGGAAATAAAAACCACAGCTAGGAATACAGCAGATATCCTGACTACCCATGCAGAATCCCATTCAAGACCCTGTTTTTAAGAGATGGAACTGAATCAGCAACTGTAAGGGTATCTCTGGGGATGGAAGTTTAAATTTAGAAACTCATCTATGGCCCTAAGCCTTTCCCTTTATAAAGAAAACGAGAAAACACTTGGGGTTTGAGTTCCCCTCACTGTTATCAACATTTTTACCAGCTTGAGACTAAGAAGGCCCTCTTTTTTTTTCTCTTAATAACATTCTGCATCTTATAGGGTGCCCTTTGCATCTCCATGTAATTTTGTAAACATTAAACAAATAGAATAGGTTTGTTACAAGGGCAGATGTAATTTATTCTCAGTAGCTTTTGTTTGTCACTTGGAAAAAAATACGTTATCTTTCTCAGGTGCAACAACATTAAGTATTAGAAATATGCTCTACCAAAAACCAATTTGGCTTTACATAGCTATTTGTCATACTCAACAAAATGGATATATTTTAACTCTTCTTTGCCTGGTGCTCGTAGGGATGCAAAGGCTTCCTGGATTATGGTAAATGAGGTTGTTCTCTCATCTGTATTTTTTAAAAATGGAAAAGTCAGGACTATAATAAGGAAAAAAGAGCTATGAGGACTAACTTTTCTGAGTTCTTTTTGTTTAATCTAATCTTGTTCTTTATTGTATTTTGTGCAATGTCAAAGGTAAAGCATACTCATTTTGGGAAAAATTCAATGCAGAAGGTTAAAGGTGAACACCCCTTCTGTAGGGTATTTGCCACTCTTAAGTTTGTTTTGTATTCTCTCAGACTTTTCCCCTAAGCATTGCATATTTATGTATACACACAGACATACTGTGTCCACACATACTTGTTGACACAGATGAAGATTATACCGGGCACCCTGTTCTGCGTCATGCTTTTTTTTTGTCTCTGACTGGTAGATCGGGGCTCCCTCCTGTGTCAGTACGTGCTCATCCTCAGTGGCAATGTAGTGTCCCAGAGGAGGGGCCATGCTTCTGGTCACTCCTCTATTGAGAGACAATTCCTGGCCCTGAGAGGGAGACCTCTCCTTTCCTGCCCTGTTCGGCTTGCTGTCTTCTGTCCCTCAGCTGCTCTCCTCAGCTGCATAGCTACTTGCCCAAGCCCGGTTCCCCGGGAGGTGTTCCCTTGGGAGACCCAAGGGGATCCTGGTCCTCAGCATAAGGACATGCTCTTCCATTTATTCTGTAGCTGGGGATGCTGAGATCCATCAAGACAGACCATTTCCCCAAGGAAAGTGAGAGAGACTTAACTAAGATTAGCCACCTTGCAACAACTCACCCCGGTGTGTGGGAGCATGTCTGTCAATGTGAGCGTGTGTGTTGTTTTGGAAAGCAAAACCTGTGGTTTTTGTCTGATGTATTTCTATTAGAGAATAACATCAGAATTAAATAAATTCAGGTGTGCTTTTTTTTTTTTAATTTTTATTAATTTATTTATTTTTGCTTGTGCTGGGTCTTCGTTTCTGTGCGAGGGCTTTCTCTAGTTGCGGCAAGCGGGGGCCACTCTTCATCGCGGTGCGCGGGCCTCTCACCATCGCGGCCTCTCTTGTTGCGGAGCACAGGCTCCAGACGCGCAGGCTCAGTAGTTGTGGCTCACGGGCCCAGCTGCTCCGCGGCATGTGGGATCCTCCCAGACCAGGGCTCGAACCCGTGTCCCCTGCATTGGCAGGCAGACTCTCAACCACTGCGCCACCAGGGAAGCCCTCAGGTGTGCCTTTTTTGGCTGGCAATTGGTTCATTCTAGTATACAGACTAACTTATTTAGGGCTAGAAAGGATGGTCTCATTTTAGGCTCTTGGCTTCTCTTTCATCATTCAGCTCCAACTTAGCTTCTAGAAGTCAAAACTGGTCCTATGTGATTACCTTTGAACTGATGAGAGAAGGTGTGGACTTGGGGGCGATATCCCTGGGCAGGCAGGATCCTCTCCCTCCTGGCCACTGACCCGAGTGGCTTTGCTGGGGACTGCCGCGAGGCCTGGCACTTCAGCCAGGAACAGAACCTGTGGGGTGAGATGGAGGAGAACCCTGGACCAGAGGCTCAAGTATTTTTATGCTGGTTTTCTTTTGGTTTTCTGAAAGGGTGTTAAAGATGCTATTCAGGCTAAATGAAGAGATACTTGGAAAAAGTTTTTGATTTGAAAATAAAATGCCTTGGAAGTACTGAAAGTTTGAAATAAATGCTTAAAACTTTCAGAGTAGCTCTAACTGTACATCCACCCCTATCTCCAACTCCCCATGATGCACATCACAGATAGACAGTTCATGCAAGCTCACACATGCCTGGCTGCATAACGCTGGACTCTCCGGACCTGTCTGAGTTATTTCAAGTATCTCTTCTCAATCCCTTCACATACAGAGATGAGTTTAAAAAATATGTCAACCCATCTGGAGTAGCTCTAAGCTGTTCACTCAAAAACAAAGAAACCCTTCTTCAACACCAGATCTTAAATTCTTTATCTTTTCTGACAAACAGTAATAGGTTGCAAAGTTCTGTGAAAATAAAAGGCTAAGACTTCAAGTGCCGCATCACTGTGCCTGGTCCAGTGATAGGAATGCTTTGTGGAGGGAATATTCAGAATGTCCTGCACAGAGAGAGGGCAAAAAAGAGGGGAGAGGGCCATGCAGCAAACCCCAACGTGACACAAGTGAAAGAGATTCTGGCCTGGGGTGTGTGGTGAATTTGCAAATCTCCCTTCAGAAAATGTAAGAATCGGATTTGCTAACTAGGCTATCAGCTATGAAGAGAAGGAGGAAGAGGAGGAGGAGAGGAAAGGGAGAGGAGAAGGAAGCGGAAGGATGAGGTGGGACGTGAACATTGCTGTGGGAGGCCCCTGGGTCTGGGCAAGCAGTGAGTATTGATTCTGGAGGCCTCCAGGAAGAGTAATGTGCATACTCACGGGTGATATATTTATTTCTGATTTATACCCTGCTGACTTCCAGAAAGGTTTTGAGGTGGCTCACCTGCTAGTGAGCTAATGCTTCCTACGCACACTGAGCAACCCTGAAAAATGAGAGGGCAGAAACTCTGTGAGTCATCACCCAACTGTCTAAGTGAGCTAAGAGTGGGGCTGTTTTTCTGAATGAGGTGCCCACAGACGCTGTCAGCACCACTGGTAGGAATCCTGATAAGTCAAGGCTCATTTAGTTGGCATCACCAGGAAATCATTGAACTTTTCAGATAACTGAAGTTTCTCCCTTTAGAAGTCAGTCTTCTAGAACTTAAAATATTTTATATGGAGACCTCTGTCTAATAAAGATTATATGCTTTTTTCTCTTCAGAGATGCTTGATAGCTGATTGAAAAAAAATTCTTGAGAGGGAAATGCCAGACTTTTTTCTCTAGATCAAAGTTTTATTTTTTTATAACAGTTTCATTGAGAAGTAATTCACATACCGTAAAATTTACTCTTTAAGTGTACAATTCAATGGTTTTTCGTGTATTCTCAGAACTATGCAACCATAACCACTATCTGGTCTTAGAACATTTTTATCACTCCAGAAAGAATCCACGTACCCATTAGGAGTCACTCCCCATCACATCTTCCAGCCGCTGGTAGCCGCTGGTCTACTTTCTGTCTCTATGTAATTTGCCTGTTCTGGAAATTTCATATAAATGGCACCATATAACATGTGTCCCTTTGTGTCTGGCTTCTTTCACTTAGCATAATATCTTCAAGGTTCATCCATGTTGTAGCTTGTATCAGTACTTCATTCCTTTTTTATGCCTGAATATATTCCATTGTATGGATATACCACATTTTGTTGATCCATTCATTAGTTGACAGACATTTGGGCTGTTTCCACTTTTTGGTTTTTATGACTAATGCTGCGATGAGCATTCATGTATAAATTTTTGTGTAGACATGTGTTTTCAACGTTCTTGGGTCTATATCAGTGAGTGGACACAGATTGGAATGTAACCTCACTATTCTTCTGGTGGAAATGGAGTCTTCATTCTAATAATCGTGGTGCTATGCGGGGACCCAGGGCCTCAGAAGCTAATGAGTGTGGTGGGTTAGTTGTCCTGAACTCCAAGTCCCCAGATGGCTGAGCTTTTTAAGTTTATATGTCTATTTTTTACAATTTTTCAGATTTCTTTACTCAGTCACCTATCACTCTTCGCTTTTGATAGTGAGCCTGCCTCCAGGGGAACCCAAAACTTCAATGTGGGTTTCTGAGCTCCCAAGAGGGCCACCTTTTATGTCTGTATCTAAATCAAGAGTAAATGGGCTCTGAGAATGTAGGGACCATGGAGCAGATTCAAATCTAATTTCAAAACCTGCAGCTCTGTCCAGCCATTTCCCAGCTTGGAGGATAGCCACCCCAACCTATCCACAGATCTGTAATTATAAGATTTAAATGTTGTTTGTTGTAAGCCACTATGTTTTGGAGTGGCTTGTTAACAACATTAATGAGGCAATAGCTGACAAATATAGCTACTGTGAAGTCATTAAAAATCATATTTTTGAAGTTTTTTTTGATAATTTGAGACAAAGGTTATATTATAATGCTAAATTGAAATTATGGTATAATTATGAAATTATTATATAATTGAATTTATGAGATAATGCTAACTGGAAAACTCAGGATAGAAAGTTACTTTAAAAATGACATTAAAGTATATTTTTTATATATATATTGCCCAAAGGAATAGAATTAAAATATACCAACATGTCAATAATGACCATTTCTGGTTGGTATAATTATGCTCAATTTTAGCTTTTTTATTTTCTGCTGTGAAATAGGAGCTCAATTAATATTGGCTAAATAAAAAGTTGAATAAGTAAATTTCCACATATTCAAAAAAAAGAGTAAATAGGTTCTGAGTGAAGGACTGAGGTGCTTTCCTAAGAGAAAAACACAAGCATAAGCTTTAAAGTGTACGTAAAGCATACGTTTTAAAGTGTTAACTTTAAAAAGTTGCTTTGGGCATTTACTTCTGTATTCTCAGCCACGTTCAGGACATTTAAAGTTGTCAAGGATGAGACTTCCATTTAAGGTGTTACTGTAAAGGCTCTGCTTTTGGGTGATAGGGATTAAAATGTTACCTTTGCTCGTATGTAGGAAAATCTATGTAGGAACTCCTGAACTGATTCTAGTCCTGGACCTTTTCACAGAGCTCTCATTCGGTAGGAAGGGAGCCAGAGAGGAGCCCTGAGTCCTCAGCTGCCATCTGCAAAGCGCAGGTTAAAAGGCCTCTGTATCACTTTGGATTAGGTTATCACAAAGGCTCAAATAACTGGAGTTCAAACAAAACAGAGATTTACTTTTTTGCTCATATGAAAAAAATCCATAAGTAGGTAGACCAAGGCTACATAGTGGTTCTATAGTCATTAGTAACCCAGGCTCCTTCCATCTTTGTTTGTCCATCTTTTTTTTTTTTAATTAATTAATTAATTTATTTTTGGCTGCATTGGGTCTTCGTTGCTGCGCAACGGGCTTTCCCTAGTTGTGGCGAGCTGGGCCTACTCATCGTGGTGGCTTCTCTTGTTGTGGAGCACGGGCTCTAGGCGCGCGGGCTTCAGTACTTGTGGCTTGCGGGCTCTAGAACGCAGGCTCAGTAGCTGTGGCGCACGGGCTTAGTTGCTGTGCGGCATGTGGGATCTTCCTGGACCAGGGATCGAACCTGTGTGCCCTGCATTGGCAGGCGGATTCTTAACCACTGTGCCACCAGGGAAGTCCCTGTTTGTCCATCTTTAACACATGGCTTCCATCCTCAGACTCACTCATTGCAATATGGCCGTGGGAGCAGCACCCATCATGTCCGTTTTCCAGGAAGCAGGAAGAAGGAAGGGTAAGGACAAAACCGGTGCGCCCCCTGGCTGAGTTGGCCCCTTTTAAGTAGTTTTCTTGAAGTCCTACCCAATGACATTCTCTTACATCTCACTGGCCTCCTGGCTTCAAGGGAAGCTGGGAAATGGTAGTTTTTAAGCTAGATACATTGAGGGTTCTGTTAGTATGGAAGAAAGAAAGAAAGGAAAAAAAACGGGGGAGGAAGATATAAGCAGGCAACCCAGAGTCTGTGCCCTGGCCTCCTAGGAACTCATGGTTTAGGATGGACAAGACAAAGGCAGGTCATCACATAGTGCTACACACAGAGCTGGGCAGAAATTTACAGCTGCCCGTCCCTGGATCGCTTCAAAGTGTGTAGGTGTAGATTGTTGAGAAGGATGATTTTTGGTAATGGTTGAATTGTCTATCTCAGTTCTTCAGTGGGAGGACCAGAGGACTTTCTGGAGGATATGGGATTTCAGAAGGATGTTAAAGGAAACGATGGCATGAACAGAGATCCTTTTCAGGTGTTTTGGTAATGGCTGGTCTAGAGCCATCTGTGTGGTATTACCTACTCTTCTTGGTTTCTATTTATGTCCTCAGTGGGTGCTGTTTCATGAGGTGTCCAGGACAATGGTTGGAGGTTTGGAGTATAGTTAGCTGCTGGGGAAGGAAAGAAGCTTCGTGATTTCCATGAGAATCTCAAACCTGAACTAAACTCACATTATTAGCTATTATTGATTGACCTCTCCCTCCCTCTTACCTTCTGTTCCTTTTTTTTTTTAATTAATTATTTACTTATTTATTTATTTTTGGCTGTGTTGGGTCTTCGTTTCTGTGGGAGGGCTTCCTCTAGTTGCGGCAATTGGGGGCCACTCCTCATCGCGGTGCGTGGGCCTCTCACTATCGCGGCCTCTCTTGTTGCGGAGCATGGGCTCCAGACGCGCAGGCTCAGTAGTTGTGGCTCACGGGCCTAGTTTCTCCGCGGCACGTGGGATCTTCCCAGACCAGGGCTCGAACCTGTGTCCCCTGCATTAGCAGGCAGGTTCTCAATCACTGCACCACCAGGGAAGCTCTGTTCCCTTTTTTTTGATTAGTTACAATGAACTATATATTCTTGTAGAAAGTCATTACTTAATTTAATAACCGATGGTACTAATGAGCCACCTCATGCTAATGGACTTTAAAGGAAAGTATAGATCTTCCTGCTCTCTTTTCTTTCTCCTCAGCTAAAAATTCTGTTGTTTTTTTTTTAAGTACAAGCTATAAAATAAGCAAACTGAATCTGAGAGTCTATTTGAGTTGCTTTCTGAAGGTGTCACTTTAAGAAGTCTAAAGGCATTATTTGAGTTTGATTCACAAATTTACGTTAGAATTCATTGGGAACTTGATGTCTATGATCGTGAACAGATCAGGAAATGTCTGTACTTGTTTAGAGTTTTGTGACCTTGTTCAAGTCACTTAAATAAGGGGTTGGGGAAAAATAGTCTTTTCCAATGCAAAAGTTTTCTGAGTCTAGGGTTTTGTTTTATTTTGTTTTCTTTTTCAAACATTGACTCGATCCAATCACAATGCTCCTGTGATTTAATTCTGAAGCAACCCTGTGGTTGCTGAAGTGGTAGGATCTGGCTGCTGTCCACCATTAATGGCGTTTCCACTTAGGCGAATTTAGGCTTGGTCTTGACTATTTAAAAGGATATTTAAGAATCTCCAAATAATATCCAGACATTTGAAAAGGGCGAATGTTTCTTCCAACTTTGAAAGCTGTTTAATTTGGGTACTTGGGAGACTTTGACTCATTTAAAGAAGTTATTTGAATCAGACCTTACATATTTCCTGGGTAGTCTACACTTCTGCCTCCCGGGGAAGGCAGAATGAGCTCACCTTCTTCTGTTACTGTCAACCTTTCTGTCATATGAGCATGAGAATGCTCAAGTCTGTTCCATCCTTAAAGTAACCTCCTCCCTTAGCTTATCTTTACTCTTTTGTTAAAATATAAAGTTCTCAAAACAAAAATAACATCAAAAGCACTCTGCTCGTGGGTTTACTTCCTCACCTCTAGATCACCCTCTAAATGTCCTGCTCTCTGACTTCTACTCCTCTGCTTTACTGATAGTGGTCCACTAAAACCAACAGTTAAAACCGATAGTTGCCAAATTCCAGTGGACATTTTCCAGCCTCTAGCCTATTGGTCTTCTCAGCCGCCCTGAATTCAGTTAACAATCTCTTCCTCTGTAAAACTCTCTGTGCCCTCGATGTCCACTGTATCATACTCTTCTGGTTCTCCTTGTACATTTCTGACTTTCTTTTTTTATTTTTTTAAAAATTTATTTATTTATTTATTTATTTATTTATTTTTATATTTATAGCTGTGTTGGGTCTTCGTTTCTGTGCGAGGGCTCTCTCCAGTTGCGGCAAGTGGGGGCCACTCTTCATCGCGGTGCGTGGGCCTCTCACTATCGCGGCCTCTCTTGTTGCGGAGCACAGGCTCCAGACGCGCAGGCTCAGTAGTTTTGGCTCACGGGCCTAGCTGCTCCGCAGCATGTGGGATCCTCCCAGACCAGGGCTCGAACCCGTGTCCCCTGCATTGGCAGGCAGACTCTCAACCACTGCGCCACCAGGGAAGCCCCTGACTTTCGTTTTGTGTCTTTAGTGGACTTTCCTCTGCCTGTGCTTTAAATGCTGAGTGACATCAGATAAACCACTTAATTCTTTTAGCCATGAAAAGTAGAGAGGTTGAAATGGATAATCTCTAAGTTCCTTTCAAGCCCTAGTATCCTTTTAGTCATATTATCTGGAGTCAGAATTCACTGACTTGAGCTACAGAAAACTCTTGTGTTTCACGTACAAAGAAGTGTAATGAGAGAGTATTAACATTTGGGCTGCCGTTCTGCAAAGGCACATTGTTGGCTGCTTCTTTTTCAGAGAAATCATAAAAGCTGAAAACTAGTACGGCATCATTCAACAGTTTATCACCAAGTGGGAGACTGACAAATGTGATTTGTGGTTTCAGCATAACTGAACAACTGACCATTCATATAAGACTTCAGTGCCGTGACTGGGAAGGAAGGGGGCGTGAATGAGGTTCTTTGGCCACCATGGCCTCCAGACATGACCACACACTGGGCATCGTTACAGTCCTAGAGAGCTGGAAACCACTGTCACATGGATGCTTCTACTGTGGACATCATGTTTGACTAAACACGACAACTGATGACAAAAATGTTGGCCTTTTTCAGTTGGCCTTTTCCAGTAATACTTAATTAAATGGTACCCAGTTTTTCATAGTAGTTTAGTTAGATGTACTGCTATCCGAGATTTCAGATTATTTATCGAGGGTAAGATTCAATTTGACAGGCAGGGGCAGGAGCAAAAGTTTAGGGGTCTTTGAGTGTCTCCTGGGATGGGTGCAGACACTGCTCGGTGGAGAAAAGTGACAAGAAGAGAAAGTTTGATGGGGCTGCTAAAGTTTGTGTACCTTGTGGTAGTACTTGCAGATGCTCTCATTTGTGAGTGTGTAGTGTTCCTTCAATAAGTGTTTAATTTTACAAAAACTCTATGTCCTGAGTACTCAAGGCTGAGTCAGATTTGTGGGATTTGGGGGTGTGGGGTATACTTTAATTTTTTTGAAATGCTCAGAACTGAGAAATAAGGACATAAAAGCTCAAAGCTGTAGCTTTTTTTTTTTTTAAGACAATCAGATGTTTTTATTTATTTATTTATTTATGGCTGTGTTGGGTCTTCGTTTCTGTGCGAGGGCTTTCTCTAGTTGCGGGGAGCGGGGGCCACTCTTCATTGCAGTGCGCGGGCCTCACACCATCGCGGTCTCTCTTGTTGCGGAGCACAGGCTCCAGACGCGCAGGCTCAGTAGTTGTGCCTCACGGGCCTAGTTGCTCCGCGGCATGTGGGATCTTCCCAGACCAGGGCTCGAACCCGTGTCCCCTGCATTGGCAGGCAGATTCTCAACCACTGCGCCACCGGGGAAGCCCAAAGCTGTAGCATTTTAAGGGGATTTATAGGTTTATAGGAGAGACCATACACACGCCATCATTATTAGATTATATTAAGTTCTTAATTAGACAAGGATACAAATATATTGGTAAGTCATCCACTAAGCCATTCTGCGAAGGTGTTGCCTTGGCTATGGCAATAACCAAATTAAGGCCATAGCCAACAAGATGGTGGACATGTTGGACCATTGATACAGTAGACAGGGCCCTACACCATTTCTTGAGCACACACCCAGAGTACCCTGTCCGCCTCTGTGCCAGGGCCCATCCCTCTGCTGCCCTGTATGGGATGCACAGAGCTGCTGCCCCTTGGCACCTCTGAATGGGAGCCTTAGAATACCAGATGAGCACCCAATGGCAGGCCTGGGGATTACATTAGCTGTGTCTGCGCAGTGATGGTGCTGGCATTTTGCCTCACCTTTGGAGCAAAGGACATCCAGCAGCACTCTCCTGGGAAGCAGATTAACTTCGGTGAGTCACTGCTTTTCCACCTCATTTATGATTCATGACCTGGGCTATATTTTTAGCTTGTATTTATTTGGGTCTGTGAAGTGGGCTGGGTGGAAGTGTTGTTTGGAAACTTACGGAAGAATGAGGAGAAATTGGCATCACACTTAATCTTAGGTGGCCTGAAATTTGGTTATAATCATCAGACATTCTGTGACCATTTATTGAGAGCCTACTGTGTGCCATGCACTGTGCGGGACTCTAAGGATGCAAGGTAAATGGGACCCAGATGCTGGCCACCAAGAGCCCATCGAATTACGTGGGCAGACAGTGACCTAGGTAACTAATATACTGTAGCCCCTGCCTAGACCTCCAGCCATATCTCTGGACTTTAGTCATATTGAATATTGAGGGCTTTTGGAGCACCACTTATTCTTGCCCTTTACCTCTTGCACATGCTGTGCCCACTGTGCCTCTCACCCTCCCCCATCCTCTCCTTAGTTGCCCATCATGACTCACACCAGCGTCCCTTCTTCTGAAACATCTTCCCTGACTCCCTGAGGCTGGGTTGGAGCCCCTCCTACATACTCCCATAGCACCTTGCATCCCAGTGTTTATCACACTCCTATAAAGAGTGCTCTTGATTGAGGTCCCTTCACAGTAGCTGAGGCTTATTCATCAGCTCCCCAAACTAGGAGGCAGGTGGATGGAAGTGAAGAGGAGGGGGAGGAACAACAACATCGCAGGATAGTCACTGACTTTTTCTGAGCCCTTCCATCACTGTGCTCAGCACCCCACCTGCATTACCTTATTTGAGCCTCATAATAAACTTATGAAACAGATAAGTTATTATCCCTGTTTTGCAGATGAGGAAACTGAGTCCTTGAGATGTAAGTCATCTGCCCAAGGTGTCACAGCTAGTACACATGCAAAGCTGAGTTTCAGACCCCGCCTGCCTGACTCCCAGAGCCCATGCTCCTAGACGCTATGGTCTGTTCCTTCTCCCCCCTTCATGGTTGCCGTATGGGTCAGGATAGACTAGGTCATTCTGTGTTAATAAGCAATCCCAGCGTCTCAGCGGCATAGACGATAGTGTCCAGAAGCATGAGGACCTTCCAGGGAGTAAGAGAAAGATTGCCTTTTTAACCACAGGTCTCTAGTTAAATGACTGTTGGGATCAGTTATTCAATTGTTCTTCCTGTAAGCAGCACTGCTAAGGCTTCTTCTCTTCTGGACATATTAATGCTTTGACACAACTTAGGATTTCACTGGATCCATCAGGAGAGAGTAGTCAATTGCTATTTCAAGGGCAACGTAATGTGAATAGGGCTAATATTCCAAATCTCATTTTCATTATGGGGGCCAGTCCACCAGGTTAGAGGCCTTCTCCAAGAACAACAGAAAATAACATTCTTGATTTCCTAGGATTATACCTACACAGTGATAAAACTCTCTTAAAAGTTTCTTAGGAGACTGGGTCACAGAGCCAACACTTGCTCTTCTCCACAAAGGACTTAGCTTGAAGCTATTGGTTGCAGCTTTTGAATCTCAACAATATTAAAATTGAATGTAAGATGTAAGGCCCCCAAGGAGTTTCTGCAAAGAGCACAGTGAGAATATTTTTTCATGGAGAATTCACCTTTGTACGATGCAGTGTTTATTTCTCCAGAACACAAAGGGTGATCAACACCGTGGGGAACTTACTGTATTAGGTGATGGTTACAGCAATCAATCCTCAAGTTCCTATAAGTTATTACAGAATACAAAAACGTCTGCCACCTATAGAGGATGCCTGGCTTTCCCACTCTTTCTCTTCATGCTATAATGAAAAAATATATATATTAAAAAGAGAAAAATATTTATATATATATATATATATATATATATATATATATGTAAAATGACTATTTGGGTAGGTGAGTGGAGGAGAGATACAATGCAATATCTTCAATCCGGAAGTTTTCAGTTCCCTGAATTCATTTTCATTTTACATGTCTCCCTGGACTCTACCCATCATGGAACATAGGGCACTGCAAGCAGGTAAGCATCACGGGGAATATTCTCTTACCTGACCCAGGTACTGTGGGGAGATTGCACACCTGAGTCTCTTACATTGGTGTTCAACATCACTGTGCATTAGCTTGTGTTTTTTATAGATGTAGGGCTTGGAGACTCCCCTAAATGGTCACCTTCTCCAGGTCAGGGAGATGACATGGAATAGCATAGCTTTAAGCATCAAAAGATCTGGGTTCTCCGTGAACCAGTCCTGTGGCCCTTGAGCAGAGCACTGAACCCCTGAGGATCAGTTTCCCATCTGGCAAAGGGGTATCATACACCCATTCAGGTTCTGTCACAGTTTCACCGTGAGGATCAAATGAGATAACACTTGTGAGAACAGACAGTGTAAATCGCTGTTGCTACAAAAGCTCATGATCACGTACGATGACTTCTCTGGCTGTGCCCAGCTGCAGAAAGAGCCATTCGTGTCTCCCAAGACGTGGGTGTAAAGTTATTCCTAGGAGAGGTCAGAGCCCTCCAAATGCTCTCAGTGTGGATTTTGCCGCAGGGATGATCCTCAAGCTGATTGACTGTTCTGTGCTCAGGTCTGTAGGCAGAGATGAAACCTCTCTCAGTTCAAAAAAATGCCTGAGTGTAAGGGATTTTCAAAGCGAGTAGGACTGTTGGTATGACATGCTGCACGGCTGCCTCGTGTAACGCAGATGGTTGTCATACTTTCCTTGCCCACAGACAACCAGTACTCTTTTTCAGATGAATTGAAATTTTTTTTGGTTGCTTGTAGGCAGCTTATATCCTAGCATATTAGAGTGTCAACAAAATGCCAACCAGACCAAGATCTTTATTGCTTACCTGGGCTTCTGGCCCTCAAGACACTCTATTTGCAGGATCCTGCTTGCCCACTGTTAAAGAGAAACTTTTCTTCTGAATCAACTTAGAAATGCCCTTATTTAATTTTAAAATTCCCCAGGAGATTATATTTAAGATGTTATCAGTTCTGCTTGCCTTAGGGGAACTAGGAATGGACTTTTTTTTTTTTTTGGCTGTGTTGGGTCTTCATTGCTGCGCGCGGGCTTTTCTCTAGTTGCAGTGAGCGGGGGCTACACTTTGTTGCGGTGCATGGGCTTCTGATTGCGGTGGCTTCTCTTGTTGCAGAGTACGGGCTCTAGGCACACAGGCTTCAGTAGTTGTGGCACACAGGCTCAGTAGCTGTGGTTCGTGGGCTCTAGAGCACAGGCTCAGTAGTTGTGGCGCACAGGCTTAGTTGCTCTGCGGCATGTGGGATCTTCCTGGACCAGGGCTCGAACCCGCATCCCCTGCATTGGCAGGCGGGTTCTTAACCACTGAGCCACCAGGGAAGCCCCTAGGAATGGACTTTTAAAATATAGGTGCTCTCTCCATCTGCTGCAGGCGAAGGAGTCTACTTAGTGGGGAAAGAGCATAGAAGGTGAGGATCTGGGCCAGAGTGATAGGGTTTGCTCCCTTCACAGCCCTGCTTTGGCTTGGACAGGAAGCCTGGAGAGAGAGATCTTGCTTTTAGAGGGAGAAGCCAGAACACACAACTTACTTTAGAAGATTCCATCTTTGTAAACATTAAGGACTCGAAGGATTGAAATTCCCTGGTTGGGAAGACCCCAAGTGGGAATGAATGACCAAATCCAAATTTTCAGGCTTTTGAACCTGGAGCAGAAGGAGTTTTCATCAGGGTAGATGTTTGGATTTAAAAAACCTGTTCTTGGGACTTCCCTGGTGATGCAGTGGTTAAGAATCCACCTGCCAATGCAGGGGACACGGGTTCGATCCCTGGTCTGGGGAAGATCCCACATGCCGCGGAGCAACTGGGCCCGTGAGCCACAATTACTGAGCCTGTGCTCTAGAGCCCATGAGCCACAACTACTGAGCCCACGTGCCACGACTACTGAAGCTCGCATGCCTAGAGCCCGTGCTCCGCAACAAGAGAAGCCACCGCAATGAGAAGCCCGCGCACCACAATGAAGAGTAGCCCCCACTCGCCGCAACTAGAGAAAGCCCGCGCGCAGCAGCAAGGACCCAATGCAGCCAAAAATAAATAAATAAATTTATAAACAAACAAACAACAAAAAAAAAACCCACCTGTTCAATTTAATCAACCAAAATTTATTTTGAGGGACTACCGTGTACCAGACAGTACTCTAGGTGTTAGAGAGAGAGCAGTCCTGCTGTCCGCTACTAACCTTCTAGTGGGGGAGACAGACTATGAACAAACAAATACTGACTGCTGTCAGCAATAAGTGCTCTGAAGAAAAGCAAATACAAGAAGACAAAGAATGGTGGAGAGCAGGAAGGTGTCAGCAGCCCTGTGCTCTTGGAGGGGAAGCTTCAAAGGTGCTGTAAGATCACCTAAGAAAAGGCAGTGTTAATAGACTCTCAGACATAGAAAATAAACTTGTGGTTCCCAAAGGGGAAAGGGTAGGGGGAGGCATAAATTGGGAGTATGGGAGTAATAGATACACACCACTATATATAAAGTAGATAAACAATAAGGATTTACTGTATAGCATAGGGGACTATATTCAGTATGTTGCAATAACCTGTAATGGAAAGGAATCTGAAGCTGTACACCTGAAACTAACACAATATTGTAAATCAACTATAGTTCAATTTAAAAAAAAAAGAACGAGGAAGAAAAGGCAGTGTTTGCTAAGACCCCTTGTGCCTCTTCCCTTGAGGCCTGTCTCACTGATCTCCCCCCTGAACTCCCTCCCCATTGTTGCTCCCATTCCAGAGGCAGAATTCCCCTCCCCAGTGTCCATCTGCCCAGGTTTGCGTAGATTGGTGCTGCACTAAACGGGGAAGGACTTTCCACTCCCTTCTCACACGTGCAACTTCCGACTCACACCTGGCACAAGGAGGGCTTTGACCAGCTTCACTTCAGGATTATTTTAACTGGAAATATACCTCTTTAAGAAGGAACACATTACAGATGGACCAGTTAGGAGGCAGGTTATTTTGAGACTTCCTGAACATTATTTCTTGGCTACTTCATTCAAATAAATCGTTTATTGCCCTGTAAGAGGTGCTGGGGATAATGATGACTAAGACTCACTGCCTGCCCTTGAGAAGCCCACAGTCCAGCAGCGGGCAGGCATAGACATTTAAACAGATAAATTGCAGCACCACTGGGTGAGTACAACCTTGTGGTGTGACCAAGATGTTCTGGGAGCCCAGAGGAAGAGCAATGAACTCTGCCTCAAGAGTGCTGAAGATTTCAAACAACTATAATCATTTCTGAAGCCTCATTCATAGATTGATTATTCATCCATTCACATGTATTTCCTAAATAATTTATATCAGGATCCCACACTGCCTGAAGATATTATTTGTCAGCCTATTATTGTTGTTATTGTTGCTTGATAGTAGTTCTATTGATATATAATTACATTCCATAAAATTCACCCATATAAAGTGTACAATTCAATGGCTTTTAGTATATGCACAGAGTTGTGCAACCATCACCAATAGTAGAACATCTTTATCAACCACCAAAGCAACCCTGTAACCTGTAGCACTCATACCGCATCCCCCCAAACCTTCCAACCCTCCTTTCTAGTTCTATAGATTTGTTTATGCCAGACACTTCATATAAATGGAATCACACAATATGTGGTCTTTGGTGACTGTCTTCTTTCACTTAGAAAAATATTTTCAGGGTTCATCCATGTTGTACCATTTATCAGTAGTTCATTACTTTTTATTGCCAAACACTATTCCGTTGCATGATATACCACTTTTTATGGATCCATCCATCAGTTGATGGATATTCAGGTGTTTCTACTTTTTGGCCATTACGACTAATGCTGCTATGAACATTTGACTGCAGGTGTTTGTGTGGACATGTGTTTTCACTTTTCATGGGTGTATATCTAGGAGTGGAATTGTTGAGCCATATGGTAATTCTTAGTTTAACTTTTTGAGAAACTGCCAAGCTGTTTTCCCTCGTGGCTTCACCATTTTACATTCCCATTACCAACGTATGAGGGTTCCAGTTTCTCTACGCCTTTGCCAACACTTTCCATTTTCAGTTTGTTTGTTTTTTTAAATTATAGCCATTCCAAAGGGTGTGAAGTGGTATCTCACTGTGGTTTTGATGTGTAGTTCCTTAGTGATGAATGACACTGAGCAGTTTTTCATGTGCTTACTCGTCATTTGTATATCTTATTTGGAGAAATGTCTGTTCAGATCATTTGTCCATTTAAAAATTGGGTTATTTGTCTTTTTATTATTGAGCTGTGTTCTTTATGTATTCTAGATGCAAGTCCCTTATCAGATAAATCATTTGCAAACATTTTCTCCCGTTCTGTGCATGGTCTTTTCATTTTCTTGATAGTGTCCCTTGAAGCACAAAAGTAATTTTTATGAAATTCAATTTATCTATTTTTTTCTTTGTTTGCTTGTACTTTTGGTATCATATCCAAGGTCCTGATGATTTTTGCCTATTTTCTTTTAAGAGTTTTATCATTTTAACTCTTATATGTAGGTCTTAGATCCATTTTGTATATGGTATGGAATAGAGATCTAATTTCATTCTTTTGTATGTTATTTCATTCTGTTAATATCCAATTGCTCCAGCACCATTTGTTGAAAACATTGTTGTTCCCCCACTTACATTGTTTTGGTGCCCTTGTCAGAAGTCTACTGACAGTAAATGTGAGGGTTTATTTTTGGATTCTCAAGTCTATTTCACTGATCTATATGTCTTTCCTTATGCAATTAGTTGAGTTAGTTGATCAATTTGAGGAGTACTGCTACCTTAACATTAAGTCTTCCAATCTCTGAACTTGGAATGTGTTTCCAATTGTTTCGGTCTTCTTGAGTTTCTTTCAACAATATTTTATAGTTTCAAAGCATAAATTTGGTATTTATTTTGTTAAATTTATTCATAAATATTTTATTGCTTTAGATTCTATTATAAATAGATTTTTAAAAATTTAACTTTTGGATTGTTCATTGTGACCTGTTAGTTTTAAAATTTAGGAAAATTCATAAATAAAGTCTTACTTCTGACTTCTCTTGAAAAATCAGACCTGGTTTCCCAAATGACAAGAAGGAGGTAGAGTGAGTACTTTGGGTTTTGTCTTTCTTGTAGGCCGTATAGTTCCAGATTTGCCTGTATCTGGCTACTTTCTTCTACCTGGATCCACTCACTCATTAACGCCTTAATTATTAAGCATTGAGTTTTTGACCTTTATGATTATTCTTTTGGAAAATCTAAGTTAGATGAGATTCAGTTTGAAAAAAGGATTAATATGATCTAAATCCTTAATATAATTATTTTTATACACACATCCTATCTTTTCTTAAAAGTTATTCAAGCCATATTTTACTCATTCATCTCAGGAACATTGGTGAGCTAGGCTCAACACTGAGGATACAAACAGACACTATTCCTACCCTAAAAGAGATACACACACATTGACCAATAAAAGCCATATGGACAATTAATATTTTATGAAAGGTCTTCTGGACATCCATATAGTGTGTGGAGGAGGGTCCAGAGAAGGTAGTGGTCAAGCCTGAAGGTAAGAAAGGAGGAAAAGAGGAGAGGTTTCATGGAAGTGACTTTTGAATGATAATAGCTGGGAACCTTGTCCATTAAACTAAGAAAGTAGGATCTCTTCCTGAAGACTGATGTTTTCTCCAAAGTGCTAATTCTTGGACCAGCTGTAGTGGAACCCATGAATGCTTATTAAAATGCAATCTCCTGGACCGACTGAAGCAGAATCTGTCAGAACCCTAGGAATCTGTTTTTTTAAATCTGCCATTGAAGTTTCCCTGTTGATTCTGAAGTTCTCTAAAGTTTGAGAAGCTCTGCTTTAAGAAGGTGGGGTGTCTGTAAGGGTTTTAAGTGGGAATGAGGTGTGATAGGATGGAGTGATATCCTGCTAGACCTGCATTTCAGTAAGGTGCTGGCTGTACTGGGAAAGGCAGATTCAGAGGGTAGGACACTCATTCTTCAGGGGATTGTGTTCTAAATTCAACACCAGGGTGAAACTCAGGTAAAGAATGCACTGGGTAATCCCTGAAATCTCTAACACCTGTGTACCTGGACCATCAAGGCTCAGAGTCAATCACTCGTATTTCTGTTTGAATTTGCAGAAGTCCCCTTTTCCTGGGGCAGTTGAGGTCAAAGTCTAGTTTGAGGAGTAGGGTTGGGGGCTGAAGGGCTGAATGAAGGGACTGATCTCTTACGTTCTGCCAGCCAAATGGATATAGTAGTTGAATTAAGTGCATTGAATGGATGTGAGTCCACTCTATTGCAATTGAGAGACAGAGTGTGCCTAAACTAGGGCAGTAAAATTTGGGGCAGGGTGTGGAGCTGAGGGGAGAAGAGAGGGCAGATGTGAGAGATGATTGAATTGATGGAACTCGGCCCCTGGTTGGATGAGGGGTTTGAAAGAAAGGGAAGAGTTGCGTTTTCCAGTTTGTATAGAGATGTAGATGGTGATACCATTGGTTGAGATCAGAAATGAAAGTAGAGGAATAATTTGGACTTGTTGAATTTGAGATGCAAGTGGAATATTCCTGTGATTATACAGATCTGGAACATGGGAGAGAGCTTGGGTTGAAAATCTGTGTGCCATCAGCATCCAGGTCATAAGTGAAGGCAAAGGAGTATACATGGTAGAGATTGATTTTATTGGATTGGAGTAGAACTCAGGAACCAGAATTTTCTAAGCTTCCCTGGTGGTTTTAATATGCAGTCAGAGTTAAGAACCAATGGTATAGAGTGACGGGAGAAGGGACATTGTTTAAAGAAAAGACAGGGGGGGAAAAGGAAGCAGCAAGGGAGACAGAGAAGGAAGAGTCAGAGGATAAAGATGGGGAACCAGAGAATACTCTCAAGAAAACCAAGGAGAGACGCCCCAAGGAAAGAGAAGGAGGTGGCTAGAGGTCAGCAATGGCAGATGCTCTGGATAGGTGAATTGGAGACCAGAACAGGTCACAGTGGATGAGGAGATCATTGGTTTGCTCAGGGAGTTTCAGTAGAGTCTTGAGACCAGAAACTACTGTAGTGGGTTGATGCATGAATGGAAAGTAAAGAAGTGGAGACAATGTCTCAAGGTTATGAAGAGAATGTCCTCTCCCCATTCCCCCCCACTTTTTTTTTTTTTAAATGGGAAAGACTAGATGTTATTTAGAGGTGGCAGATAAATCCTGCGGTGTCTTCAGGCCACATTGGTGGCCTCTACCATTGTTGAACATTTATTGCATGAAGGTCAGACCCTTGTCATATTGTATTTGATATACTTTTCTTCAGTGTTCTGATTGTTTCAAAGTGTCATTCCTTCCCATCTTATTAAGTGCAGGGCCAATGCCTTTAACCTTCTCTTGAACAATATTCCTCCATTCTCCTAGCACAGGGACAGGCACGTTCTAAGGAAGGGAATATGCCATTGAAAAAAAGGGATTTAACCCTACTTAGTAATTTATAAATTGTGATCCCAAGAGGTTAAGTGGTAGGCCTTATTTAATTTTTAAACTCTAAAATAATACCATCTACTTATTTTCAAACATAAGCAATACAAAAATGTAAAGTAAAAAGTAAAAGGCTGCCTCTCTCCCATTCCCAGAGGTAACCACTGTTAACCGTGTCTTATGTATCCTGCAGACATTTTTTTCTGAGGATATAAGAATATATATCCTTTTTCTTTAGGTTTTTTGAAGTCATCATTCTGTAAGAGTCAGGTGAAAATTTCCCATAAGTTAGCTCTCATTCCTTTTCTCTGAAAACCGCAGTCATTTCTTCTCTGGAATGCAAAACCCAAGATACACAGGCCATGAATAGGCTGTTCATCTCTCCCTGGAAGCAAGTGGCTGAAGCTCAGACAGTACAAAAATATTATGACTGCCTTGGGGCACGAAGGGAGTGCGTGAGCCGGGGAGCTAGGTGAGCCGTCCGTCAGGTGCTGAATGGGAAGGTTGTCTGAGTGTCGCCACGTTCTCACCACTCCTGGATGCCTCTAATAAAGGTCTTCAGTGTCCTCTCCTCATCGCAGGGTCAGGAACTAGGGAGTGTCTTCTGCCTCATGTGCCACCTCCTGCAGGCCCTGGAAGAGTGTGGATTCATGCCTGCTCTTACCATGTGGTCCCCAGGCCCGTTACCTTCTTACACACCTGGGAAGACCAAAGGAAGAGTCAGTGGGAGCAGCTGATGACTCTTTTTCTTTTTGCTTTTCCTGTTCCACAAGGCTCACACAAAGGTTCCCAGAAACGGGCTGTGGCCTCCAGGATAAGCCCTGATTCAGTCTCACTGAATACATGAAACCGAGCCAGCCACTTCCCTTTAACAGGCCTTAATTTCGTCGTCTGTTTAATGGAATTAACAATGACTAACCTCATAGAAAGAAAAGATAAATCATCTCTTTCATGGTTGGCCTATCCTCATGGGGCTGGGTTTCTTAAGAACGGAGAGCACGTCTTATGCAGATCTACATTTAATAAATGAACGGGAGGTACTATCATCCCTAGTTTATCCTGAAATCAACAAACTAAACTCCTCCTCCCTCGGGCCTGGACCTTCAGCCACTTTCCGCTTGTGCAGTCATCAGGTACTGAATGAAGATGCAGACAGATTCTTTTCATGCACTGCCCTCTCCCTGCTTCCTCACAGCGATGGTTTCGGAGTGGAATGGACGGAGTCAGTCAAAGGGAAGACCAGCTGCATCTGGGCTTCAGGGTCGTTGTGGAAAAAATCAGGCATTGATTTTCTCCCTTCACGTTGCCCAGAGTGGCTTCTTCCTCACGTGCCCAGGGTCGACGGGGAACGTGCTCGTGGTCACGATCACCTCAGGCTATGACTCACGTTTATCACAGGGAGGTTGGCAGAAGGTGTGCCATTGCTGACAGACAAGCGTGTGAAGCAAAACAGGTTTCAAGGAAGGGGAGGGGATCGGAAGCAACGCCTGGGGCTGCCTTAGAAGGAAGGGGATGAGGTGGTTATCGCCATGAAGCGTGATTAAGAACAAAACCTTGGGGCTTCCCTGGTGGCGCAGTGATTGAGAATCTGCCTGCCAATGCAGGGGACACGGGTTCGAGCCCTGGTCTGGGAAGATCCCACATGCCGCGGAGCAACTAGGCCCGTGCTCCACAACTACTGAGCCTGCGCGTCTGGAGCCTGTGCTCCACAACAAGAGAGGCCGTGATAGTGAGAGGCCCACGCATTGCGATGAAGAGTGGCCCACGCTTGCCGCAACTAGAGAAAGCCCTCGCACAGAAACGAAGACCCAACACAGCCATAAATAAATAAAAAAAAAAAAAAAAAAAAGAACAAAACCTTGGAAGATTCCCCATCTCCCCGTCCTCCTCTCCCACTCTCTACTAAAAACCCCTCTCCTCATTGTTAACCAGAATCCCACCATTGGTGCTGCACTTCACTGGGCTGAGGACTGCACCATCTGACACCCTCCCGTGCGTGGCTGTTGAGCTTCATCAGCCTTGGGGCGTTTCTGTCCCAGCTGACATTTTTTTGCCTCTTTCTCCCCGCCCTGTTCAGATCCGCAGCCTACTCTCCTCCCCTGTGAGAGTCCCCACCATCGACTTTATCGCTCAGGGCTCTCCCCACGACCACACCCCCCACCCCTGGAACACCTGGGGAGTTGGGCCCATTCTCCCCACCTTCCCCTTGAGTCTCTTTCTGAGTCCTCAGTTCTGTACTCCTCACTCATCCCCCAGGATGGGGAGAACGGTCAGACCTTCACCTCCCCCTGCTCATTTTAAAGCTCCTGTTGGAGCTGAATAGTAGAAGCTTTCTCCACTCTTTCATCCAGTATTCGTTGGATGCAAAAATCTATAGAGTTCGCTGTGGCCCAGGCGCTGTCCCAGGTGTTGGAAATACCATGGTGATCATGGGCCTTACTGTTATGGTGCTTATGGCCAAGGGAATGAAGACAGGTAATAAACAAGCAAATTGACAAGTAAACCTGATAGTGGCATGAAATGACAAATGAGGGACTGTGATGAAGGGTGACAGGAGGGGGCCTCTGAGGCAGTGACATTTGAATTAAAACCTGAAGGACAAAAAGGAGTTAGTCCTGCAGAGCAGTGGGGGAAGAGCTAGGCAGAGCTGGCAATGGAACAGCAAGTGCAAAGGCCTTGTATCTGGCAAGTGTTGGGTGTATTTGAGGAATAGAAGGAAAGCCAATGTGGCAGCAAAGTGCACAGGGGCAGAGTGACACAGATGGAGTTGGAGGGGTAAACAGGGGTCAGAAAACACAGGGTTTAAGTGTTTATGGCAACAGGTTTGTTCTGATAATAAATGCCAGAGGTTTTAAGCAATGGCGGGACATGGCCTGATATTCATTTCTTAAAAATCACTCTGGCTGAGTGTGAAAACTGGAGGTGCTGCGTCACATTTTCAAAAACTGTACCTGGATAGGCTGTATCACCTGGTCTTAAATTGAAAATTTACAGCTGAAGGGAAAGATGACACCCACCTCTGCACCAACAAGGCTTCCTGGGGGGGTTGGAGGTATAGCCTAGACCTGTTCCCCAACCTGTGTGGGGAGTCCATTCTTTCCAGGTTGAGGGATGCAGGAAATAGGGGAGCAGGTGCTAAGTTCTGGAATGGGAGGAGACACGGAAAGGCAGGAAAAGCCAGAGCAGCCAGTGAGGATAGGAAAACTTTCTTTTCAATCCACTCTCGACATGGAGCTTGGACCCTTGCAATCTCCTTTCATGACAGTTTTGAGATGGGCTTAATACCGTGCTACATCTAGCTTTCCTTTCCTAATATGTCTAATGGTTTATTGAACAGAAATCTCTAGACATCGCTTACTTCCTTGAGGTACTCAAGCCTTGGGATGTTAAATGTGATTGGGACAGAATAAAATATTAAAAAAAAATTTTTGTCAATACTAGACCCCCCAGGAGGAATGTGACGAACAGGAATCTGGCAGAGAATGGCCAGGTAATTGTCCTGGCCAGCACGCTTTCCCCTGCACGAGGCTCTAGGCAACACTTGGTGCACTGACCTCCTCTTAGGATGTGAAATCTGTAGAATTCGCTGAGAAATACTGCAAGTATCTGGGGAGGCACCCCCAGCTCCTGCCATCTTTGCACAAGCAGAGGGAGGCTGCAAGGCTTCCAGAGAAAAGCTAAACAGGAAGCAGATCTTTTCCAAGGAGCCTACAGATCACTTTCAATCAGACCACTTGGCTCTCATAACATTTCCGAGCTCATTCTCAGAGAAACACTCTCCCTCATCAACTGAGGCTCTGCTAAGAAGATTACTCCCGCTGCCTCACCTGGCAAAGCTACACAGAAGACTACTAAGTCCCTACACGTAATGCCTCTGCACGATTCCAGAATCCAGTGTTCAACTATCAGCTTGTTATTTCCTGGATACCCCACCAGTGTCTTTCAGTCAGTGGGTCCTAAACCAACCCATCTTCCCCTCTCCTGGCTTTCCTGTTTCTGTTAATGGAATCACTGTTCCCTCTGCTACCCTGGCTGGAAACATCTGAGTCATTCTTGACTCATCCTTCTCTCTTATTCTCTAGATCAAATCAACTGCCAAATGATGTAGTATCTATTTCCGTGATGTCACTTGAATCTGTCCCCTCCTTCCTACTCCCACCGTCCCTCCTCAGTGTGAGCTGTCATTACTTCCCTCTCGAAAGGAGCATCGTCCCTTTTTCTTCGCCATGAGCCCACCTTCATACTGCTGCTGACGTAAAGCTTCTCAAAGACAGACGATCCCATCACTCTCTTTCCAGCAGCCTTATGGCTCCTGCTGCTGCCACATTAAATATAAACCATCTTTTAGCTTTATAAGTCTCCATGCCTTTTCCAATACTCCATGTTCAAGCTAAATGTACTCATTCCCGGTGTAGGACATGACTTTTTTTTCCCTTGAACCCTCTGAATAAATAAATGATCTTGCAAAAAAAAATAAGATCTTCCTATATTACTGTCCTGTATTATCTGCACTTATGTGCTTATTTTATCTCCCTAGAAGATGTGATATTCCTGTATTACCTTTAGTTTTGCTTCCTCTGATCTTTGAGCACATGAATGTATCAGGCACTGCTCTTAGAACACCTGTAGGAAATAATTTTACTCTCACGACAATTCTGATTGTATCCCCATGTTACCGTGACAAACCTGAGATGCAGAGAAGTTGAGTAACTTGCTGGGGTTCCATAACTAACAACTGGCAGAGCCAGGATACAGTTTCACATGGTCTGGCCCCAGAGCCCAAGCTCTTAACCTCTGAGCTCACATTTGTCAGGGATGACAGCTGTATTCCTGATATCATATTTTGGATTCAGCTGATGTTTTATAACTGAACCGCAGTTGAAGGCATGTATCCATTAATGGCCAGAAATATCAATGGCAGGCTGAGTGTGCGAATGTAATTTGATATCAGGAGCTGATTTAAGGTGTTTCCCAGGAAATCACTCTGAAGCTAAGAGCTATCTTTGTGCTATTTTTTCCTACTTGTTCTTTTTTTTCTTTTCTTATTCCAGTACATGGGCTGTATTGAGGTGCTGCAATCAATGAGGTCACTGGATTTTGGCATGAGAACCCAAGTTACAAGGTAAGAGAACAAAAATGGGACAGACTTTGAGGACTATAGTCTAAAGTCACAAGAGTTTCTCCCCACAGGAGTTTCATGCAAGGCTTCAAAGGCATCGTGGGTTTTTATTCATATGGCTGGAAGGTACACCAAAGCCCAGTGACCTTCGATGAGTAGCTTTGCCTCATCACGTGAAAGATTTCTCAGTTGTGTGGCGGGGCATCTGCATTTCATATGAGAACTGACAAGATGATGCAGTCAGAGAAATAGCTGGTTTCCCAGATACTAAATGTATTTAAAATAATGTCTAGAAATAGGACGTTACAGAATCTCAGACCTGTCGAAGAAGTAGCCAAAAATAAGAACAAGGAAAAACTTTCCACATCAGCAAGCCCAAGCTCTCCCCATTTATGGCATCCCTGACACAAGAAACTCTTACTCCTTGTCTGGGTCTCCCTCCTCCATGTAAGGTGAGCTGGATGAAAGAGTTGAACCCGGGGAGCCTTACCCAGGGTGGCACCCGGCAGCTTAGGGAAAGAACCAGAATCATTATTACACAGAGCACAAGTCAGAAGCAGAAACACAAGGCATGGTTCTTTAAGGCCAGGTTCAAAGCAAGGATGGAAAGGGGAATAATTGAGTGCTGAGACTGGTAACTGGGAAAATTGTGAGGTGAGGGGGATGAGGTGAGAGGACTGGATTTATAGGAGTGATTCAGGATGAAGACTTGGGCATCTGCGGTGTGTGGTGCCAGTATGTGTCTCAGGGGCAAGCTGCAGTGCCTGTCTGCACCCATGGTCGCAGGCCACCGTTTCCACAGGTGAATGTTCTCATTATGAAGAGAGGATAACTTTTCCTAATGCTCATCCTATGGAAGTCCGAGGCCTTGAAAAATTGTCCTCTTGACCAAAAGGTTTGGGGAAAAGAATCATACACTGTTTAGGAGAGTCACAGTTTACAATGATGTACAGTATTAAAGACCCTGAGAAGTCGTGTGCTATAGTTTAAAAAGCGCTAACTTCATCTTGAGATTTTCTAAATTTATTTGGCCCCAGAATTCTTTTTTTATGTAACATAAATGAACATTCCATGTATCTCTGGGGTTCCATGAAATGATCTTTAAGAAATGCTATTGTGGACTCTTGTTTACAATGCATTCAAATCTGTCTTTCCAAATTTCTCACCAATCCTTGGTATTCCCTCAGGAGTTAAACAGATGAAATCTAATTTTTTTTTTTTTTTTTTTTTTTTTTTTTCTGTATTCTTGGTGCCTATTTCAGTCCTTGGCACCCGGAAGGGGCTCAATGGATATTTATGGAATAAATGCCTGACTCCACCTGACTACTTTCCAGGATTTGGAAATGGCTACATCTTCCCTCCCTTTTAAGCCTTCTCTTTCACATTCTCAGGCCCTTCAACTATCCTTTAAGCGAGAGGGTTTCTAGATTACTTCCTACTCTCTTAGCCCTAATTTGGACACATTTCAGGTTTTGTTTCTGATGATGCTTAATCTGGAGAAAGCCCTTCCTCCAATCCTGAGCTGGTTACCGGTGGGAGGAAGAGGGTCGCTACCCCAGGTGCCTGGAGTGGGGATACAGGAGAAAGGAATGCCGCTGTCCATACTTGAGGATGACTGACGTTCTGTTCATTCCCTCATCCATTCATTTTGACTCATTCTCCTTCACTCGAATATTTATGGAGTGCTCATTAAGTGCCTGAAACTCTTCAAGAATAAAGGATGCAGATGCCTCTGACCTCAGAGAACTTAAATTCTACCTGGGGAAACAGACTATGGCAAGGAAGCAAATAAAGAGACAACATACTTTCAGGTAGTAATAAGTGCCATTACTATAGTAATAAAGCAGGGTAAGAGGATAGAGATGTAGTAGGTGGGCTTTTAAATTTTATTTTATTATCTAGTTATAAATATACTGTATATTTACTTAGAACATTTAGAAAATACAGATAAATATGAAAAAGAAAATCACTCATAATCTCACCTGGAAGTAATGTCTACTAACATTTTGTGCTTTGGAATAACCTTCTGATCTTTTCTTCCTTACATGTGCTTACAGTGATTTTTGTAGAAAAATCTGGAAAATATTTGCTACTGTTTCTCCCACGTTGACCATTTTCCTGTTGCTAAATATTCAGAAGAATTTTTAATTGTGGTAAAATGCGTATAACAGAAACTTTACCATTTTAACCATTTTTAAGTGTCCAGTTCAGCGGCATTAAGTGCGTTCATCTTGTTGTGCAAACACCACCACCATCCCTCTCCAGAACTTTTTCATCTTTTCGAATGGAAACTTTGTATATTAAATAATAACTTCTTATTCCCTTCTCCCCCAGCCCCTGGCAACCACCATTCCACTTTCTGTCTCTATGAATATGACTACTGTAGGTACCTCATATAAGTAGGGTTATATAGTGTTTGTGGTTTTTTGTGACTAATTTATTTCATTTAGCATAATGTCTTCAAGGTTTATCACTAGGTCAAACAATATAAATTTTTTTTTTTTAATTTTATTTATTTATTTATTTATGGCTGTGTTGGGTCTTCGTTTCTGTGCGAGGGCTTTCTCTGGTTGCGGCGAGCAGGGGCCACTCTTCATCGCGGTGCGTGGGCCTCTCACTATTGCGGCCTCTCTTGTTGCGGAGCACAGGCTCCAGACGCGCAGGCTCAGTAATTGTGGCTCACGGGCCCAGTCGCTCCGCGGCATGTGGGATCTTCCCAGACCAGGGCTCGAACCCGTGTCCCCTGCATTGGCAGGCAGACTCTCAACCACTGCGCCACCAGGGAAGCCCAATATAAATATTTTGAAGGCTTTAGATCTGTATTGCTAGATTGTTCTGCAGAAGAACCATATACTAGTTGATATCCTCCCTCCCAGCCATGTATCTATTTTTTGTTACTATCTGTTTTTATTTTTTATTTTATTTTTTTAATTTCTATTTTATATTGGAGTATAGTTGATTTACAATGTTGTGTTAGTTTCAGGTGTACAGCAAAGTGATTTAGTTATACATATACATGTATCTATTCTTTTTCAGATTCTTTTCCCATATAGGTTATTACAGAGTATTGAGTAGAGTTCCCTGTGCTATACGGTAGGTCCTTGTTGATTATTTATTTTATATATAGTAGTGTGTATATGTTAATCCTAACTTCCTAATCTCTATTTTAAAAACATCTTTATGAATTTGTCAGTCTGTATTTTCCTACTGTTTAGTAAATGGTAAAAGACTATTTCTTTCTCTGCCATGAAGATTCGGTTCATGACTAATGTACAGATCCAAGGGAAGGTGTCTGGCATAGTACCTGGATATTATTCCTTGTAGATGTGTCTGTATGAGATTCAGGCATGGCAAATTGTGCTCTGGGCAGACTTGTGGAAGCTTGAGGGTGGCTCACTGTCCATAAACCTCTAATTCCCACCCTACTTCGCAAATATTTACTCTTCTTCCCTCTCTTAATTTTTCCTTCTTTATCTCCTTCTCCTTTCTTTTCTCAACTTACGTATATTTTCACATTCAGCCACTATTCAAGTTGCTCTATTACCAATTGCCTTAGATGTTGTTAATATATAACTGTTGAATCAGGTTTCAAATAGTTTACAGTTTGAATTTCACATATTCACAAAGTTTCATTTAACTCATAATCCTACTTAACCCAAGAAAAAAAATTCAATGGACCAGTTAGAATTCTATAAGAAAGAACTTCATTTTGTGTGACCACAGGTATCTCCTGACATTTACCATCAAGCAGAAGATTAATCAGGTGTGACTGCTGATAAACTAGTGTAGCTAATTGCCACTACGCATACAAACAGGTGTATTCAGGCTGATGTCCTACCTGTTAATTGATCTTACCATCTCTCTACTAGTTAGTACATTGTTCCAGTTAATAGAGAGACAGCAACGTGAAGTTCCTGATAATAAAGGAGGAGCCATGGTTAAGATACAACAGTTGGGTCAGTGTTTGAAACAGAGGAGAAAGATGGAGTCACATTCTTCTCATTATGAGGAACCTGTCTGCCAATTGTTTGAGGGCTGAATCCATAGGACCTCTAGAACACAGAGAATACTCAGAGCAGAGAAAAAGAAAAGGACAAGGAGGCCATGTACTTTGTCGGCAGTTCCCTGGATTACACCCTTTCCAAAGCTCTCATCACACTTCTTTGACTCCAGATTTATCCACTAATTCTCACCCAGGCATTTATCCACTTGACTGATTTAGGACCACATCTTCATTTTTAGTAATCTAGTGTTCATGCGAAAGGGCAAAGGAGGAGGTTTTTCCTGATAGAAAAGAGAAACAAGATGATTAGGAAGACAAAGGCTCACGGTGATGGTTGCCTTCAGAATGTCTGGAAAACAATATCAAAAGGAAATAAGAGAAGGGGAAAATGAAAATCATACTAAGGATGACTTAGTCATTCCTCTCTCCTATAAAAATGTTCTCAACATGATTTTTATTTTTTAATTTTTTGGGGGGAGTGGGAACTCAAAACTTTTACTAAGATTATGTCTATTAAAAACTCTCATTCTACTAATGAGGAGATGAAATTTAGATTTAGTAACTTGCCCAAGGTCACACAGCTAATAGATGTGAAGATGGAACTTCAGGTTAAGGCTCCAGTATTAATAAATTTTGCTCTTTGCCACTATTTTAATATGTCATGATGGTTAAATGATACTTTTCCCTTTAATTTATTATTGTAGAGAACTGCATTAATAAGTTTTATAATATGGAACAATCATTGAATTCCTGCTGTAAACCCTTCTTAATTGTCATGTCATCATAGGTAGCAGTTACATACAACTTGTTAATATTTTATTTCAAATTTTTGCATCCTTATTTTAAGTGAGTTTTCTTTTTTGAACTATACTTACGAAATTTTGGTTTCAGGAATAGGTTAGCCTCATAAGAATGATTTCAGAACCTTTCCATATTTTCTGTGCTCTGCCACAATTTAAACAATGTTGGAATTATCTGCTACTAAAAAAGTCTTTGGAACTAGCACAAACAACTCTCTGAGCTTGTTAGATTTTTACCTCCATTGTCAAATCTTCTTTTTTATTAGTCTTTTCAAATTTTTTTATCCTTTGCTAAGATAATTTTGGGGTCATTTTACCCCAAAATTTGGGCATTTTATCTTGATTTTTCAAATTTGTCACATAATGTTGGCCATAGTATTCTCATCTAATTTTCACATAGCCTCTATATATGTGATTATGCTCTCTTCAACATTTCTGATTTGTTTGTGTGATCTTTTAAAATCAGATTTGCCAGAGGTTTGTTTATTTTATTGCGCTTTTGAAAGAACCAGGTTTAGTTTTTATTATTCAAATCTACTTGGTCTTTGGTTTTCTAATTCATTTATTTCCTCTTTATCTTCAGTATATCTTTCCTCCTTTTTAAGTTTATTTTATGCTGTTCTTTCTTTAATTTCTTAAGATTATTCTTTCATAATTTCTTTATTTTTATTTTTGTCTTCCAGTTTTATTGATATAATTGATATACAGCACTGTATAAGTTTAAGGTGTACAGCATAATGATCTGACTTACATATATCATGAAATGATCACAATAAATTTACTGGACATTCATCATCTCATATAGATACAAAATTAAAGAAATATAAAAAAATGTTCTTCTTATGATGAGAACTCAGGATTTGCTCTCCTAACAACTTCCATATATAACACTCAGCAGTGTTAATTATATTTATCATGTTGTACATCACATCCCTAGTACTTACTTATCTTATAACTGGAAGTTTGTACCTTTGACTCCCTTCCTCTAATTCCCCCTCCCTCCACCTTCAGCCTCTCGTATCCACAAATCTGACCTTTTTAATGAGTTTGTTTGTTTTTGCAGTGTAATTGACCTACAACATTATGTTAATTTATGGTATACAACATAGTGATGCGATATTTCTATACATTTCAAATTGATCACCATGATAAATCTAATTACCATTCATCATGATTTTTAAAACAAAGATAAAGAAAACAAAAACCTCATTTGATCTGAAACACACACACACACACACACACACACACACACACACACAAGAAATCATGTCACTAAAACCTAAAGCCCACTCCCTCCCTTGCATAAGCATCCACATCATGCAAAGAAGAAAAAAATCTTCCCTTTCCCACTAAGGATGCCTCTTTGTGTCTTGGTGGGAAACTGCTTCTGATACTGAAGGAGGAATAAATTATACGTCAGGGTAAATGCAGTAAGTGGAGCTGGTGGGACAGGGCTTGGTTTTCAACCCTGAAGAACAGAACTTCATGGGAAACATGGAGGGAACATTTAGTTCATCACCACAGGACATAATTTACCCCAAGGGCAGGGCACACTGCTGGTGGGAGGAACCTCCAGATCATTGTCATACTACACTGTCCTCTTCCTGTATTTATTGCCTTACATTTGTAACTCATACATGGTAATAAAATCAGCCAGGCTAAGTGCAAAGCACCCAGCACAGGATCTGTCCATGCCAGGCTCCAGGACAGCTGAGAAGCAGCAATTCTTGGTGAGTTATTAGCCTCATTCCTGTGATGGCCACCCCTTTGGGGGTGGGGGTCTGTGAAGGAAATGGGGAGTGGTTAGAGAACGAGTGGTGAGTGCTTCCTTTTGGGGTCCTGGCTTCAGATTCATTTTCTCTAGCTGATCGTAAGGGATCTGCCCAATTCCATTCTATGGGGGAAGAAAACCCTGAGTAGTGTTTTTTGGAACTGCTGCTGTAGACAGTAAGCAGGCTGTTTGGGTGATTGGTAGTAGGTAAAGCAGCAAGGAAGCAGAGATCATAATTCAGAGGATGTTGTAATTGGAGTAGTTTCCTGTTTGGAATGTTATTGCTCCTGAGCACTGATTCTGCAAATTTAATTCACTGTCTTGAAATTTTGATTCTTTGGCTTCAACAGGACATTAAAGGCAGCTCTTCAGAGGCAAATGAATACTTCTGTGTGTGTGTGTGTCTGTGTGTGTGTGTGTGTGTGTGTGTGTGTCTGTGTGTGTCTGTGTGTGTTAGCAACTATTAGATGCAAAGCAGATCCAAGATGCAGCTGAACGTTTACCTAAAGTCCCATGGATGAGCTTTATAAGAAATGTGAACATCAGGAGGGAAAGTATTAAGTATACTGTAGAGGTCAAATATCTGCATGCTAGGTGGCTAAATTAAGATATCAATTTGTTTGAAAATAAGCTGGCATTTATGTAACTTTCCTGAGGAATGTATGAATGAAATTGATTGCAGCTATGCATGGATAAGTGTGTGTATCAGTGTAAAACTTGGAGTAACTGTCCGGCATCTGGCGTGTGGGTTCTGTGTTGACCTGTGAGGAGACCATGCAGTGAAGTGTGGGATTGCAGCTCACATGGCACGCAAAGTAAAGACACCAGAGCGGGGATAAAGGGCCGAGTTTATTAACTTGCCAGGCAAGGGACCACCCCCCAGAGAAGACATTTACTGAGAAGAGTGGCAAGGAGAAAAAAAAAAAATCAAGAATGTTACAGTTCTAGTTCATAGTGGTCATGCTAAAATTTGAAAACGAGCACTTGCTGAGGGAGAATGTTCGTGGTTGGATAAAACAAGTTTCATTGTTCATTGGTCAGGAAGGAATGTAAAGGCCCCAAGAAGGGTCTGGGGTCCCAGGGTCAAGGCTTATGACCTTTATCAGCTGGTGAGAACAGTTACAACACATAACAGTCAAATCCTCCTCGGCAGGCACCAGTGTGAGTGGACGTACTTCTTCCCACACACGTGGAGACGTCAGGGAGCCCTCGTGGAGGTTTTGTGTGGCGTGTGTCTGAATGTGTGCACAGTGACCACCTCTGCTAGCTTCAAGCTGCGCTGCTCCCGGTTCCTCACAACGTCGTTAGGACTGAGATCTCGCTTCTCAGGTATCTGAGATGAAATAGCCAATTAAATTCCTTTTAGAAGTCTTCAAAGATACAGTAATTTAAAAAAATTCCCAAGCTGGGACTTCCCTGGTGGTGCAGTGGTTAAGAATCTGCCTGCCAATGCAGGGGACATGGGTTCGAGCCCTGGTCCGGGAAGATCCCACATGCCGCGGAGCAGCTAAGCCCGTGTGCCACAACTACTGAGCCTGTGCACCTAGAGCCCGTGCTCCACAACAAGAGAAGCCACCGCAATGAGAAGCCTGCGCACCACAACGAAGAGTATCCCCTGCTCACCACAACTAGAGAAAGCCCACGTGCAGCAATGAAGACCCAATGCAGCCAAAAATAAATAAATAAATTTATTAAAAAAAAAAAAGTTCCCAAGCAGTTGGGAAGGATTCTGATAGCATGACAGAGTCAAACCCACAGAGAGAGGGTGTGAAAGTCAAGGGCACCTTTTCCTTAGAGTCATTAGCACAGTGTCTGTCACATGCAGGTGCAATTACTATTTGAATGAGCACAGGTGAGGCCAAGAAGTACAGTTACTAAGGCAACCCACAGAATGGAAAAAACATTTTTTAAGTCATATATCTGATAAGGAATTAATATTCAAAATATGTAAAAAACTCCTGCAACTCAACAACAGGAAACCAAACAACCCTATTAAAAACTGGGCAAAGGACTTGAATAGACATTTCTCCAAAGAAGACACACAAATGGACAATAAGCACATGAAAAGATGCTTAACACCACTAATCATTAGGGAAATGCAAATAAAAACCACCACGAAATAGTACTTCACACTCATTAGAATGGCTATTATTAAAAAAAAACCCAAAACAACAAAAAACCAGAAAATAAATGTTGGCAAGGTTGTGGAGAAATTGGAACTCTTGTGCATTGCTGGTGGAGATGTAAAATGGTGCAGTTGCTGTGGAAACAATATGGCAATTCCTAAAAAATTAAAAATAGTATTACCATATGATCGAACAATTCCACTTCTGTGTATGTATCTAAAAGAATTGAAAGCATGTGTTCAGACAGATATTTGTACACACATGTTCGTAGTGGCATTATTCACAAACTCAAAAGGTGGAAGCAACCCAAGTATCCACTGATGGATGAATGGATAAACAAAACGTGGTGTATACATACAATGGAATATTAACCTTAAAAAAGAAAGAAACCCTGCCAGTTGTGACAACACAGATGAACCTGGAGGGCATTATGCTAAGTGAAATAAGCCAGACAGAGAAAGATAAATACTACATGATATCACTTATACGTGGAATCTTTTTTGAAAAAGTCCAGCTCATAGCAACAGAGAGTAGAAGGGTGGTTGCCAAGGGCTGGAGGGCAGGTAGGGAAATGGAGAGATATTGGTTAAAGGGAACAAACTTTCAGTTATAAAATGATTAAGGTCTGATGATCTAATGTATAACATAGTGACTATAGTTGATAATACTGTATTGAAATTTGCTAAGAGAGTAGATTTTAAGTATTCTCACCAAAAAAAAAAAAAAAAAAGGCAAATGTGTGAGCTGATGCATGTGCTAATTAACTTGATTTTGGGAATTCTTTCACAATGGACACATCTATCAAACTATCATGTTGTACACTTTAAATATATTATGACTTTATTTGTCAATTATACCTCAGTAAAGCTGAAAAAAAGGAAATTCTGATTCATGCTACAACATGGATTAACCTTGTCTTAGTGCATTTGGGCTGCTATAACGAAATACCATAGATTGGGTAGCTTATAAACAACAGATATTTATTTCTTACTGCTCTGGAGTTGGGATATCTGAGATCAAGGTGCCATCATGGTCAGGTGAGGGCCGTTTTCTGGATCACAGACTTATTGTATCCTCACATTGCAGAAGGGGCTAGGGAGCTCTGTGGTACCTCTTTTATAAGAGCACTAATCTCCTTCATGAGGGACCCACCCTCATGACCTAATTACCTCCCCAAAGTCCCACTTACTAGTACCATCACCTTTGGGGGGTTAGAATTTCAACACACAAATTTTGGGGAGACACAAACATTCAGCACACTGCAGGCCTTGAGGACATTGTGCTAAGTAAATAAGTCAGTCACAAAAAGACCAATACTGTATGATTTCATTTATATGAAGTGCCTAGAGTAGTCAGATCCAGAGATAGAAAGCAGAATGGTGGTTGCCAGGGGTTATAAGGGGAGGCAGTTAGTGCTTAATGGGTACAGAGTTTCAGTTTGGGAAGGTGAAAAAGTTCTGGAGATGGATGGTGGTGCTGATTGCACAACAATGTGAATGTATCAATACTTAATGCCACTGAACACTACACTTAAAAATGGTTAAAATGGTAAATTTTACGTATGTATGTTTTACCACAATTTTTAAAAAGTGTCAGTTACTAGATGAGTTATATTTTTGAAGTATTCAATGTTGTCTGTTTATTTTGCTGAAAAGGTGCAAAGCCAGTAAGAGAAGGACAACTGAAGCATCAGGGCCTATTGTCTAGCAGGTTCCACAGCTGAGAGTATTAGGGAAGGAGTGCATAGTGGCCTCTTCTAACTTCTTGACCGGGAAGCCCAACCAAAAACCATGCTGGCCGAGAGGGCTGCTGTAGGACAAGAGGCGAGAGTAGTTAACAACAGCTGACATTTGTTTCGCTTGCCCAGGGCTTTTACATTCATATTCTCTTATGAACCACACAATCACCCTGAGAGGAAGGCACTGTAATTCCCCATTTTGAGCATGGGGAAGCTGAGGCTCAGAGAAGGTAAGTGACCATCCCAAGACCACACAGCTCTTCTGCTGGGCTCAAACCCAGGTACTCTTAAACCAAATCCTGTCCCTACAGCACTTAATGTTTCCTAGTGACATTGCTTTGGTTTGAAACTAAGTAACTGCTCTTATAGCTGTGAATAGACTAAGATGCTGGGAGACAATTCAGGCAGTAAAGGCAAGCCTGAGTCATCTTTATCCACATTTTTTTTTTGGCTCCGCTTCTCGGCTTGCGGGATCTTAGTTCCCTGACCAGGGATTGAACCCAGGCCCCCTGCAGTGGAAGCACAGAGTCCTAACCACTGGACAGCCAGAGAATTCCCCTGAGTGCTCTAACTGAGAGAACAGCACGGCTATGATCATTACCATCGCTGATGTCAGGTCTCTGTGGAACATCTAATTCTTAACACTTTTTCACTATTCCTTTCTGATTATAAAAATTAGATGGGGCTTATTGTGGGAATTGGGAAATAGGGTAAAAGAAAAGAAAAAACAGACAAATCACTGGAGGTAATCAAGAGTAACAGTTTGGTATAAGGTTTTTCCAGTCATATGTTTGGAAACTAAAGTGAGATTATATGGTGCTTATTAATTTGTGATGTGTTTTTATCATTTATTATGCACATTTTCTAGGTCATTAAGTATGACCAGTACTTGCTTTGACCTGAGCTTTAAGGTGGCAGAAATAATTTTAAGTGCATCTACTTGCCATAGGTATATTTATTAAGAGTCTTTTGGCTTTAAGTAGCAGAAGATGACTCTGCCTCGCTTAAGCCAAAAGGGGGATTCTTGAAAGGATATTGGGGCAGCTCATGGAAGCTGAGGAACAGTGAACAATCAAACCAATAGAAGGATAGGGTCAGGGCTGCCGAGGCCTCAGCAGCAGGAGTGCAGAGACTCCCCGTCTCTGGTTTTCTCAGTTCCAAATATCAAATTCCTAGGTAGGATGGTGATTGGGGCCTAATCCTGAGCCACTCATCTTTGGCCAGGACAGAGTTGCATTGTGGCAATATGGTAGTTCTGTAACACTCATATATTGAGAAGGGCATTTGCTGGGAGGAGGAAAGAACAACTTGTAAAAACAGCACTAGTAAATGCAGTAAAAAATGGATTCCTACCTCAAAGGGAAAAGAACACAATAGATCGATTTCTTCGAACACCTTAAAAAAAAAAAGATTGGGAATATATAAATCATCCCCCAAATGCTTCACTAAAATCTAAGGGTTGCAAAATTGTTAGTCAGATGTTTGATGTTATTATAGTTAGTGCATTAATTTTTGAACATAATTCAATTGAGCTGTATGTTTAAGTGGTGTTTGGATATTTCAAGAAACTTTGAAACTACACGTATAGGTATTGTATATGTTTATGCCTTTTTTATAGGATGTAGGGCATTGTTTTAGTGTTTTTGAGATATTTATAGAGGTTTATAAAATGGTCATTAGTTTTATTCTACAACAGGCTGTTTACAGCGTCTATATTTTATTTGCCGAGAAATCCTTGGTCAGGAATGAAACTCCCAATTACAGTATTTTTTCCATGGCAAATGTGATCCACTTTATGAAATGGTTTCTAAAAATATGTTGCAGCTGAAATCAGGGCCTGCTAATTTATCCATATGAATCTATAGAAACTTACAGATGTGCTGATATTATTGTATGAACACACACACACATACACTCTCTCTCTCTAACAGGCAATATACACACATTCACTGACCTAAGTGAGAAGAGTTAGCTATCTGTCCATGTCTAAGTATGGATTATAGTGGATGGCCTCAAGAGTTTGAGGAGAAACAAATTAATTCAGAGCTTAAAATGCATGAATGTTAAAGCGTATGCATTTGGGGGTGACCCCAGTATTTTTAGCTTCAATTACTAAATGAAATAGCTTTTTCCCAGTGATTTTTTCCCCCAGGCCTTCTCTACCATGCACAGTCAGTTGAGAACACTTTCTGGTATCTCCCTTTTGTGGCCCTCTTCGGTTTCCTTTAGAAGTCAGTACTGAATGTTTGTAACACCCCAAGCATTTTCAACTAGACTCTGTGTAAATGTCTCCAGGACCAAGAAACGGGGTTTCTAATTTTGATTTTAATGGACATAGTGGTCAGCTCCTGCTATGAATCATTTAACAGTGCAATAGAATAGGCCTTTTGAACCATTGCTCCTGGAAACACCAATGCTGTGGTTGCATAGGCGCTTCCTGAAAAAGTCTAGAGTGGGCCCCAGAGTGTGTCTGGCCTAGAAGGCCTTGGGTCCCTATGGTCCTTTTTCAGTGGGGCAGTCAATCGCAAGGACTTCATCGTCCATCATCTTTGGGCCTTAAGGTTCTCCCTGGAAGCCTATTCCATGGGCCTGGTAGGTTGCAGAGCCACAGTGACTGGGGCATAGTTGGATCAATAAATATTTATTGGTTAACAGAGAGGTTTCAGGGCTTTTCAGACCTAGATCACAGATCTTTAGATGACTCTGGAGGTCTCGAAGGCTCCATGGTCACTGCTGGTAGTCAGAGAAAAGCAGAAAAGACCTAGACATTCTACAAACATGGAATCTGGCATCCTGAACTAGACCAAATTCCAGAATGAGGAGCTCTTAGACAATTGGGTCAGGTCCCTGGCTCCACGGTAGAGCATCTGGCACATGGACCCCATTCGTATACATTGTTGAACAAAGGAATGAAAATAAATTCACTGAAGATACTCAGTTTGATTCAGAGAGCCTTGGGGTCCAAGGAGTTGATTCAGATGAAGAGAAGGATTTCTTGATCCCGGGGAACTGGCTGTACTTCAACCTCTTTCTAGTTCAGGGATTCAAACATGGTTTTCAACTTTTAGCAAGCAGTCTACAGAGCAGTTTATTATTAATTAATAGCTGCGGTCAGCATCATAAAAGTTAACATTTATAAAAGATATTACTAGTAATCCTATTTTGCGCATGAGGATACTGAGACGTAGAGAAATTATGGAATTCCCCTAGCAAGTTAATAAGTGGTGAAACCAGTAATCAGGTCTGCCTGACTCTTGTGTACTATGCCTCAGTCAAAATGAGAGAATTCTAAGGAACAAAACTCAGGGAAATGCTGAAAGCCAGAAGTGACAGAATAAGGAAACATCCAAACCTCAGGTTAGAATTTGTCCTAGGTTCAAGATACCACATCCCTTGTTTGTGAGTTCTCTCTGGAAGGGCCTTCATAAAGATGCTCAAAAGTATGTAGGTGAGGATGCTTTTAGTATCCTTTTCTGATCTCTACTAAGGAAAGAAAATTGTGTCAGACAGTGGTTCTCAAACTTCAGCACACGAGAGAATCAATCACCTGCAGGGCTTGTTAAAACACAGAGTGTTGGGCCCCACTCCCAGAGTTTTGAATTCAAGAATTTGCGTGTCTGACAAGGTTCTTGGTGTCGCTTATGCCGCTGGTCTGGGGACCACACTTTGAGAACCACAGGTGTAAGGGAACCCTATCAGTGGTTTCAAAATGAGTTCTCTAGTTGGACCACGGATCATATGGAAATCCCTTGTTTTTGAAAAGGTGGATCCCCAGAAAATCCCAAAAAGCATCTGGAGGTTACTTTTGCTTTTAAGAAAGGAAAAGGGCAAAGCCTAGGGAATACCAGAGCAGCGAGTTTTAATTCTGATATATGTATGTATGTATATATATACACATATCTCCAGAAAAATCAATGTTACAGTTCCTTTTAGGAAGAGTGAACTAAATGGGAAGCACTCAAAATTCATTAAAAACTAATCTCAGCCTGAAAGACTTTTCTTTGATGAAAAGAGAGCTTTGTGGCCAAAGGAAATACAGGACAGTTGGCATGTCTCTCCACCTGCCAGGCAGATTTGTTCCATTTCCTGTCAGGATTCTCCTTAGGAAAACTGTGAAATGCCTACTGGAATAAATGCAGGCTCTGACCCCTTTTCTTAAACATGAGTTGGAGCCTGTGAGAGCTGCACCTGCTCTAGGAAAATGTGCATTTTCATGTATGTTTGATTAATAAAAGGGTGAATCTTTTTGATCTGGATCATCTGAGCCACTTACGAGGATTTTCTTTCACTGTCAGCTGTGACAACGCAGATTCTTAAAAAGGAAAGACATCCTCTAGTTAAGTGTTTATGCCAAAGTAAAGTAGCATAATTCTGGCAGCAGCTCATTAGCAGGACTTAGGCTGGCTCTAGAAACAGACTCTGAGATGGAGAGTCAAATGCAAAAGGTTTGCTGGGAAGTGTCTCAAGACCAACACTTGAGGGAGTGAGGGATACAGGACTAGACCTGGTGGGGCGGGCGAGGAGGCTTGAATACTGATGCTGTCTCAACAAAAGCTTCAGCAGATCTCGTGGGTAAAGAGACCGGGCCTTCAAACCCCGTATTGACTTGTCATTGGTGCCTGCTGCCTCTGGGGAGGGACATAATCTGTGGGCTAGGTAACTGCCTTAAGGAGAGGACAAGTTCTGGGGAAGGAACTCAGCTGTGAGCCATTAGCAGTGAACACTTCAGCAACAGGGGCAATGAGTACCTTTGTTCTGAAGGGGGATCTGGGTTATACAGGGGGACAAGGATCGTACTTTGTTTCAGTGCCATAGAGCTGTCTAAACATTTACATATTGAGCATTCAGTATATCCAAGGCAGGTGCCATGGGGTATCTAAAGAAAATCAGATAAGCATTCTGCCTTTATAGAAATGTGAACTATCCATTATTACTACTTGCATAATAGACATAATTGGACCTCTTCTACAACATATTATTTATAACATTCCAGTTATAACCATAGAGTACGCTGCTGGGTACTAGGTATTGTAAAAAGCAGGTTAGACCCAGTTCTCAAAGCAGACAGACATTTTAAGGATAAAGCAATAATAATGGTAACATTTACTGAAGCATTGTTCAAAGCACTATTATTATTCCCACTTTATAAATTTAAGAAACTGAGACATAGAAAGCTTTAAAAACTTGCTCAACGTGACAGAGCTTATAGGAGACTGCTAGATTTTGAATTCTGGCTGTCTGATTGCAGAGCCCACTGCAATGAGCTTTTCTTCATTGAGCCTTTCTTCATCCTATTATCATAGAAGAGTTATAGATAAATTAAAGTGCTCCACTTTTTTCCCTTTTAACAATTATTTATAGTAATTTTACACTTTTGTTTATTTCTGTATTCCGGCAAGCACTTTGTACTGTACCATGCACATGATATCATGTCACTGAATGAAGCTTAGTTGATATAAAAAAAAAAGAAGAATGTCAGTTCCCCTCTCCCTTCACTGAATGCTGGTAGGAGAAACAAAGAATGGAAGATGATAATTAACAGTATGTAGAAGAAGTTCCATAATCCTTATATTTATACAGTAGAAGACTCATCTCTTATAAAACCCAGCTTCCTGTACCAAGATACTTAGCAAGACCAAGTCCAAAATATGTATAAATAATCTTTGTCTGTGAAGATTAAAAGGTTATGTTCTAATGGTTTTTCTGCCATGTACAAGCTAATAGCTGACTGTGACCCCAAGGCCTCTTACATTCCTTTCTGGTTTGCTCCAGAAGAAGGGTCAGCAAAACACCTGCTACCTGATTTTGATTTTGCCACCTTTTGAGCCAAGAATGGTTTTTGACTTTTTTTTTTATTTTTCTCTAAAGTATTTGTTTATTTATTTATTTATTTATGGCTCTGTTGTGTCTTCATTTCTGTGCGAGGGCTTTCTCTAGTTGCGGCAAGTGGGGGCCACTCTTCATCGCGGTGCACGGGCCTCTCACTATCGCGGCCTCTCTTGTTGCGGAGCACAGGCTCCAGACGTGCAGGCTCAGTAGTTGTGGCTCACGGGCCTAGTTGCTCCGCGGCATGTGGGATCTTCCCACACCAGGGCTCGAACCCGTGTCCCCTGCATCGGCAGGCCGATTCTCAACCACTGTGCCACCAGGGAAGCCCGGTTTTTGACTTTTTCAAACGGTTGGGGGGAAAATATCAAAGAAGAATATTTTGTGACATGTGGAAATTACATGGACTTCACATTTGTGTCCATAAGTGTTTCTGGCACACAGGCATGCCCATTCGTTCATGTATCGTCTGGGGCTGCTGCTCAAGCTACAACTGCAGAGTTGAGTTGTTGCGACAGTCTGTATGGCTCTAAAAGCCTAGCGTTTTCGCTCTCTGGTCCTGTATAAAAAGGCCTGCTGACTACTGCTATGCAGAGATGCTCAACCTGACTTAGCTCTGTTGGAAGCACTTGAGGGACCTTTCAAAACTCCCAGTAGCCCCACCCTCACCCATTAGATCAGAATGTCTGGAGATGAGACCCAGTCATCAGGGTTTGTTAAAGCTCCCCTGTGTTTCCCCAGTGTGCAGCCAAGGTTGAGAACCACTGCCTAGAGCATGAATACATTTCGAGGGGCAGATGGACTAGGCTTCTCAGCATCCAGGCCACCAGATGGGAGAGAATGCAGGTCACTTATCACCACCCATGTGTGCAGGGGGTCATGTGAGCAAAGATGTTCAGGACCTCCAGACGCCCTCTGGTGAAAGCCCTTCCCGTGAGGAGGAGAGAGCCAGGATAAAGGGGACAGAGCGGACAGGAGAGGATTATACCAAATATCTTTCCCAGCCTATTGACTAAGTTGTATACAAATTTCTCGCCGAATGGAACATCATCAAATGTGCAGGTAGTGTAGCCTTCCCTACCGTAGCTGCTAGGAGCAGGTGACCTAATTCCTTAGCATCCACTGATACGACCATCTGGTTGAAGCTGTAGAGCACAGAACCAGCCATACTGTGCAATGAGTTCAAGTAGAAGTTCTAATCTGCTGTGTGGTCCTTGAACTGATCTGCTTCAGAATCACCTGGGAGGCTGTTAAACTGCAGACCTATAGAATCAAAAATCTCAAGAACAGTCCCAGGAATCTGCATTTTTAACCAGCATCCCAGTTAATTCTTAAGAACTTTGAAGTTTGATCGCCACGTACCTAAATGGTTATCTCAGTGAATTCTTAGCAGATGTGCGTGCCAAAGTTGTCCGACCAGTGGATTCAACTGGCTAAGCCAGTTACTAATTCCTTCCAGAGGCACACACACACATTTTTTAAAAATGGACTTACCAGATAAAATCTATAGTATCTACACCAAATGGCCCATAAAACAAGGAGTTATTTTTTTTTTGAAACAGTGGTGGAAGTCATACACTCATTCTACCCATTACTGTCTTGCTCAACATTATAGATACCTCTGGCAAACGGTTTTAAGTATCTTAAATGGCACCAAATCTTCCTTTTTTGAAGATAGGCCTAATTTTTGGAGGTAGATAAACATCATTTGGAGTGAAATGCGACAAATAAAGTGGGTGATTATGTTGGATCTGTTTTGGTTTTTAAAAAAATGAATTTTGATTCTTAAGTGACCACACTGTATGATCAGTACACTCTTTAACCCCCAAAGACATGCCTTCATAATATTTTAGTATATTTTGTCTAAAACAGAGTTGTTTTAGTTTATTCCAAAGTAAAGGAGAACAGTCTTTTGGATTTACCAATTCCAGTGTGTTTTGTGTGAAATCAACCCCATTTCTCTGTTGTCATTTCATATTTGAAGGTGTATAAGCCATCAGTATGGGGGTGTGTTTGCATTTTGAAATATGTGATTCTATTACAGGAAATCATTGTGGGGATAGGAGAAAATCAGCACTTCATTTCCGTTTACTGGGGAGATACTTGCAGGGGAGGTGCCATCCTGGGGACGGGATGGTCTTTCACTTCATTCAAGTGCAGTTGATGGGTCAACCATTGCATCAGAGCCAAAGGGCAGAATCACAGAGTAGACAGAACAACCTGTGTTCTATGGTGGCTTGTGTTGGGTAGAATTGCAAATGTACTTTATAATCAGATTTTAAATAGAATCCAGGTTGAACGGAGTGGTGAGATAAGTCCATGTGAGAGTAAATGCTGTGGGCAGTCCTGAAAGGTTCGATTTGACCATCTGGGACCTGAAGTGCCTATTTCTAAAATGAAAGGATATATTTTACGGGCTGTGTCGACCCTCCCAGAGTGCATGGGTGATGCCCCTTGATGATAGTACAAAGGGAGTTTGAAGTTTTCCATTTTCCGCTGGTCTAGGGGCATTGACTGCACTCATTGTGTGCTTATCGCCACGGAGGCAGGCTCATGTTCTAAAGTGTCCTGTCTGGGGCTTGCACATATTCTTGGATGTCTTTAATTTCACCAAGCTGAACAAAATTGAACACATAGATCACTGAGGCTTGATGTTCCGAAGGCAAAGATTTCAAAAAAGCAGGTACTAGTTTCCCTAGAACAATTGGAACACCATAATACCACACTGATGTGGAGTCTGAATTACTTACGAGTCCTCTCATTCATCAATAGGAAAGCAGTTTGAGACATTCAGGTGACAACTTGTCCCTGCGACATTGTTAACTGATTTCTTTAAGGTTTCACGTTGGAGACGAAAAGTAAGGCAAAATCCCTGTGCCTTTGTTCTGCCTACATATTTTTTGAGTTTTATTTTGGAAAAGCTCTTGCTGGGATTAAAATGTATTCTCATTTCTGTTTGCTTGGACAAAACAGAACCACTCCTTGTGTGTGTGTGTGTGTGTGTGTGTGTGTGTGTGTGTGTGTGTTGGGAGATGGGGATAGTTGCTTTTAACTGCTCTGCTGGGCCATTTGCCTGGTTTCATGTGACACAGTTTCTGGCTTTCCTACTTACTGAAGAACTGTATTTTGACATTCATTGGAAACATTCTGTCCCACAGGCCCCCATCCTCCCTTAAATGCTCCCCTTTGTCTTGGATTAGGATATTGCCTTCCAAATTTTAAAAAACAAAGATTGGGCAACATTGCTTCCAGAGGAGCTTAACTGTTTAAGAGTTAAAGACACAGAAAAATTATAACTTCTTAAGTACTGTAGTGGCCAGGGGTTGATGAAAGGTGCCTTTGTTTGGGTGATTAGTTTGGACTCTGTTAAAACAGACAAAAATATCTTTTTTTGGTCTTATGGCGTAGGCAGGGTTTTATATGCTTAAAAGCAAATCTTCAACTGCATTCTCATTCTCTTACATCAACCCGCTTCTCCCCTTCCCTCCCATGTGGCAAAACAATAAACAAAGTGACCACTGTTGGTGCCGTGGGTCTCTCTCTCTCTCTCTCTCTCTTTCTGGTACAGGCTCCCAGGATGCAAATCTTTAGCCGTTTAAACTCTGAAAAGTCTTGCTTCTCTAAGAGAGGACGATTGCTGAACGTTTGCTCGCTGGAGAATGTCCCATGGTCGTCAGCTTCCAAGACGCTCTGCAAAAATGCAGGCTGCTTGGGCAGCTGGGATGGTGGGGGGCACTCCCGTCCTGTGAGGAATCCCTGCTTCAGGATCTCTGTTTTCTTTCTTCTCAGTATTTGTAAAGTCAGTGCTTTAGGTCGGAGAGTGTGTCTGGAACTCCAGGAAAGCATTGAAAGTACTATTTGTTCTTGAAAATGTTACAGTTAATCTCTTGGTCAGAGTCTGAGGGGAAGAAAAGATCTTTGTGAAGAAAGGCAACAAAACGCAAGCACGTATGTGTCTTCCCTGACTAGGGTTTCAGATTTGCTAACACAGATAACAGCAAAGAAAGGAGAGTTTTGAGAGGTTATTTTAAAGCAGTGGTTCTTAACCTGGGATGTGTGGATTCCCAAGAGGCCCACAGATGGTTTTCCAGGGATGGTGCTGAGGGGCCGGGGGGGTAGGGGTGGGACGGGCCCTCTAAAATTGAATAGAAACATTTGTACAAATAGTCCTTTTATTGGAGAGAGACCTATGATTCTCCTTAGAGTCTCAAGTAAAAAAAAGTAGTAACTACTTTATTTTTGGTAGCTCTTTTTCTCTATTATGGCAAAAGACACATAAAATAAAATTTACCATCTTAATTACCACTTTAAAGTATTGGGTTGGCCAAAAAGTTCGTTTGGGTTTTTTGGTAATATCTTACAAAAACCTGAACGAACTTTTTGGCCAGCCCACTATATAGTTCAGGAGCATTAAATACGTTCACATTGCTGTGCAACCATCACCACTGTCCATCCTCATAATTCTTTTCATGTTGTGAAACTGAAACTCTGTACCTATTAAACAGTAACTCCCCTTTCTCCCCCAGAACCTGGCAACCATCATTCTACTTTCTATGATCTTTGTCCTACTCTAAGTACCTTATGTAAGTGGAATCATGCAGTATCTGTCTTTTTGTGACTGGTTTATTTCACTTTGCATAATGTCCTCAAGATTCATTATGTTGTAGCACATTGCAGAATTTCCTTCCTTTTTAAGGCTGAATAATATTCCCTTGTATGTATATACCACATTTTGCTTATCCATTCACCCATTGAGGACACTTGGGTTCGTTCCATGCTTTGGCCATTGTGAATATTTTATTTATTTATTTATTTATCTTATTTTTTTTGGCTGCGTCGGATCTTAGTTGCAGCACACAGGATCTTTTGTTGAGACATGCGGGACCTTTTCATTATGGCACGTGATCTCTTTGTTGTGGCGCTCAGGTTTCTCTCTAGTTGCGGTGCTTGGGCTTCCCTCTAGCTGTGATGTGCGGGTTTTCTCTCCCTAGCTGTGGTGTGCGGGCTCCAGGGTGCGTGAGCTCAGTAGTTGCGGCGCACGGGGTCCAGAGCGCGTGGGCTCTGTAGTTTGCTGCACGTGGGCTCTCTCATTGAGGCATGTGAGCTCAATAGTTGCGGTGCTCGGACTTAGCTGCCCTGCAGCATGTGGGATCTTGACCAGGGATCGAACCTGTGTCTCCTGCATTGGTAGGCGGATTCTTTACCACTGGACCACCAGGGAAGTCCCTAGCTATTGTGAATAATGCTGCTGTGAACGTGGGTGTACAGTATAACTACTTTTTAAAAGCAAGTTCATAAGCACAAGTTTCCCCTTTTTTCTTTTGAGTTGTATATTAAGAGACTTTCAGAATCTGTGAAGCTTCTGGTGCCTCAACTTACTTTTAAGTTCTGAGTGAGTGTGCCTTGCACACATGTATGTTCTTCCCCTGAGGGCATGTGGCTGGGCTCTGGAAGCTCTTCTCGTCCCTAAGGAGATAACAGCTGATGTATAGAAAGCAAAGGGCTGGGGCATCCTCATGGGCCTTCTCCAGAGCTGACCCCTACCACTTTGCCTTATTCCCTTGGCAGGTTACTCCAGCCACAATGCAGAAGGATTGGCCAAAAAGGAGCCCCTTTCTGTGTTGGGGATGTGAGCAGGGGAAGGACCAATAGGTTTCTCCTCCTAGTCCCCAAAGTCTGGGACTCCCTCCTTTTCATGTACTTGGCAATATGGTCCCTCCCTGGGTGAGTGTGGATTTTGAAGTCAGACTTGGATTTGCATTCTGTCTCTCCCACTATCCACTGCATTATTTGGAGGCAGTTATTAAAATTGTTTGAACTTTAGTTTCTTCATTTGTAAAATGGGGATAAACTACCTACCTTGAAATGACATTATTAAGACTAAATGAGAAGACGTACATAAGGTGATTAGTGCTGAGCCTGACCATATAAATAGGAGCAGCTTCTTCATTAAAACCCAGGCTCTCTGCTACAAATCTAAAGGTAGGGATTTCTCATGTGAAAGCATTGCTAAATCTTGTCAAGGGTTTTTTTGTTTGTGAAACTTTGGGGAGTGGAAACCGGCAAGTCTACCAAATAAACTGAAAAGATAAATCTGGACTTAGTGGCTATAAAGATGGAGGCGTTAAAGGCTAAGCTGGGATGGGAGCAGAGAGAGAAATAAAGATCTGTTATTACCTATAACGTGAGCATTGTCCCATCTCTGCAATTGTTGGCAAAAGAGAGGCAGGCTGTGTCACTCCATCGGGACATCCTTGACGTGCCCTCACATCTCTGCAGTACATGAGCAAAACTCCGCCTGAGGAACTAACTTTGCATTCTTTTGAATATTTTAAAAGATTTTTTATGCAATCAACTGCACAATGAAGGAAAACATAACACTGTTTACATCTAAACATCAATAGAATCAAAAACAGGAAACAGTAAATCACACACAGAAGACACCTAAACCAAGTCACTGTTTATATGCTCTATGTCACTATTTATACAGAATTAATTTTATATAGCTGCTACCAGTGTGTATATGCCATTCCAAGTTCTACTTTTCCCCACTAATTTGTATAGATTCCCCCCATATTTCTATAGTTCTCATACTTAACATTTCAAGTGGCAATATTTATATTGATTTGTTTTATATCTATATCACAAGCTTTGGGGTTGGTTTTTTACTCTAAAATAAATGTTTCTTTTACATAACTACTCAATGCTATTTCAATACAAACTCCTCCTCCCTTGTCAAAAGCTCTGATAAATATTATGATATTTGCCATCTTTTATGAACTTTGTCTCTAGAAGGATTGTATTAATACTAATCAAGGCCACCAGCAATGGATAAATATACCTGAAGTGGAATTATTCCCATTTCCCCCAATACTGGCTTTGTAATTTTCTTTTTTGTGAATGTAATAAGAGTGGATCAAGCATCTTACAGTTGCTTTAATTTTTAATTCTAAAAGTATAACGAATGTCAACATTTTCTTGTTTCTTAAAACTGAACTATTTCTAACTCCGTTTGTATGAATTACCTGATCCAGGAATCGGCAAACGACAGCCCTTGGGCTAAATATGGCCAGTTGCCTGCTTTTAGAAATAAAGTTACTGGAACACAGCTGTGCTCATCTGTTTACATGTTGTCTACTGCTGCTGTTGAGCTACAGTGGCAGAGTTCAGTAGTTGCAACAGAGCAAAGTCTAAAATATTTACTATCTGGCTCTTTATAGAAAAAGTTTTCAGACTCTAATCCCATCTCTTAGCCCTTACTCACTCTTGTTCTACCACACTTTATGCTCCTGCAATATCAACGTCAAAGTACTGCAGTTCCCCACGTGTTGTGATAATTTATGTTTTAGTGTCTTTACGCATGCTCTTCCCTCTGTCTGGAATTTCCCAACTCCCCTCTGCCAGGAAGGGTCAGCCTTCCAAACCCTCCTGAAGGGGTGCTCATCCTATAAAGCATTCCCTTTAATTCGAATTCATAACTTTACTTTTTTGTTAGAAGATATTGACAGTTGGAATGAGAATCAAGAAAACAATGCCTGGAAAAGCAGTTCATAAAGCTATAGGTGCTATATAAAAGTAACAACTTTTAATAATAACTATTATTATACTTGGCAGCATCCGTGCCCGCCTTTGTTTCTACTTTTATTTCAAACCATTTACAGGGAGCTTTTTAGACCAGAGCACCCCTGTTGGCTCTCATGGAGTAAAGGGTCTAAGAACACCTTTCCCATAATCTCTCTTTGTTAAATACCAACAACGTATTTGGGCGCCTGGACTAGTTATTTTGGCAACACCAGAGGCCAACTCGGATCAATTAGATGTGTCATCAATTATTGACTAATCATTAAGATGACTCAAAACATCCATCAACCAACCAAGCCAAAAAGACCAACTCTCTGAGTTGTCCTGTTTGACTCCACAGAACAAGTTTGGAATCCTAGAGAAGCAATAAACATAAAATTCTGAGAAGATATGCCAAGGCAAAAAAGCCTTTCTGTCCATTGGTTGCGGGGAGTTATGTTGAGAACATAGCTCTACACTACTATATATATAGATCTGCCTATCTATATTTATTTATATATCTTTATATCTATCTATACCATATATATATTTTTTTAATGGGTCTGCATTCCTCTCTCTGCATCTCCCTTCCTTTGGGAATCAAAAACATCTCATAGAAAATATTTTCATGAAATCTAATATATATAAAAACTGTATATTGGCTGTGTGTGTGTGTGTTTGTGTGTGTGTGTTTGTGTGTGTGTGTGAATACAGTGTACTAATTTAAACGATGATGTCCAGTGGATCCGGGAAGGAGTTTAGAGATTTCCATTTGCTTTGTGAAAAGTTTGATATGTGTGTTGAAAGCCATGAAGCGAAGGTTCAGATTACGCCACATGAAAGCTTGGGTGGTTCTGAATGCTGAGTCCCAGAGACAAAAGCTCTTAGTTATAACTGCATTTCTGGAGAGGAGGGCGCCAGTTCGTTCGCCACTTCCATTAAGGAGCAACTACTTCTTTTAGCGGTGCTGTTCTCTCAGGAAGTGCAATATATAGTAAGGGCAGAAAAATAAGCAAAGGAGGAAATTTGTTATTGATTTTCTTTTCTGCTGTGAAATTACATGAAAGCTCAATGGCTTGGAGCAGTAACTTAGTCAATAAGGCTCCATTTGAGACCACCTTGAAGTTCAATTCTCTCTCAATCCTTTTAAACTTCCTCTAGTGTTGGATTCTTTTGTATTTAATTATCTTCGGTGCTGAGATACTATGAAGCTTTTTTATTCATCACACCACAGAGGATTTTGCTAAAGGTAAAACTGAAATATTCCCAGACAGTAAGGTTCCATCAGTCCTTTTTGGTTAGAAATCAATAGCACTGAAAACCAATCCTTAAAAGCCAAGGAAAAAAGACGAAGAAGGTGAATAGTAGGACTCCTTACTGTAAAGCAATTTTTCAATATTAGGGTGTTGCTGGATTTTCTTGGGTTTGAGCTGCAGAGAGACTAAGCTCAGTGTTTTCTCCAGTGGGAGTGGGGAAGGTCATTTATGTCAGACTCACCATTATGTGAGTGTACATTTTGGTCATAATACTTGCTAATGTTTATTGAACACTTACTGTGTGCTGAGTCTTTATATGGTTTCTGTTCCGTAGGGAAGCAATAAGTCGCCTGTGTGGAGCTGTCCCTGGGGCAAATGGAGCCATTAAAAAGCGAAAGGTAAATATTGGTGTGGTTTTTTTGTTTTAGTTTCCCTAACTATGGGAAAGATAGTATCAAGATAGTTGTTAGTTCATTCCACCACATGACCCAAGGTCCAGAATGGCCTTGATTATTTGGCATGCTATCTGAGATGCACTCAAAGTTGTTCGTTCTTGTCCCTCAAATTTTTCTGACTTGCCAGACACTGTCTGAAATGGTGATGCCTGAGGGTCAGAGTGGAGAAAGCACCTGGCTCTTTTCAAGTCAGAAAATCTGGTTGCAGAGCTAGGTATTTACTTACCTTTGAGCATGGTATCTCATCTCTCCAAAACTCCATTCTTGTTCCTGTAAAGTTAAGCTGTTGAACCAGATGACCAATTTTGGTACCTTCCAATTTCAATATTTTATAATGTATGTATTCTGCATTTTAACATTTTAGGACTCCATGGCCTATTTTCAGTTGGAAACAAGAGTGCTGGTAGAGGAAAGGGTAATAAATGGGTAGAAGGAGCTTTTCATGTTGAGAGAAATCATGAGATTTGATGTTAGACTTGGATTTAAATCCTGTCTCTGCCACCTACTAACTGTGTGATCTTGATCAAGTCATTTCACCTTTTGAATCCTTGGTTTCCTCATTTGTAAAGTAGGGAAAATAGCCCTTAGTTTATAGAATTATGTAAGAATTAAATGAAGTGATGTGTAAGTGTCTTGCTTACATTAGGCTTTCAACACTAATGGTAGTTAGTAATATCCCTAGAATACTTAGTTGCTTTGAAAAGTCCAAAGGGGAGGTGCAATGGCTCTTAAGATAACTATATAAATGATAGAATTGTAGACTGTTTAAGAGGGGAGGAATTTTTAGAGATCTCCCAGTTGAACCCTCTCACTTTGCCAGCTGCTAAACTGTGGCTCAGAGAAGAGACTTGCCTTGAGTCACTAGGAAGATCAAGGTCAGCGCCAGCTGTAGAAGCCAGGTCTTCAGAGTCCTGACTTACTGCTCTATTTCCATACCACCCTGCCTAATTTTTTATCATTACTCATTATTTTGCGTAGGGCTGAACCCACTGTCACCCAGAGTGACTCAGATGAGCCACATGATCTGGGAAACTCTGATGAATGACTCTTGAATTCTACTAGAACTCCCATTACTAGTTTCTCTGACGGAACCAATGGTCTGTCTGTAGCCTCTAGCCTCCTCCTGCCTCTCATAACCTCTGTGAATAGGCGGTTCCGACTGGAAGATCCCAACAAACAGGCTTATTCACTTAAGACTTTCTCATTTCAGGAGTAGTGGGAGTCCACACTCCTAAACAAAATAAAACAAAAGCAAACCAGGCTATCATCTTTCCAGAAAGTACACATGTAAAGAAGTAAAAAAAAAGAAAGAAAATTTTGAGCTAATTTCCTTTGATAGCTAGCATTTTTATTGAGTACTTAATACATGCCAGGGACTCTTCCACGTACTTTATATTTTTTATATTCTTTTTCCTCCCAATTTGAAAAATTGTGGTAAAATACACATAACATAAAATCTACCATAGTAACCATTTCTAAGGGTATAGTTCAGGGATATTATGTACATTCATATTGTTGTTCAATCATCACCCCCATCTACCCCCATAACTCTTTTTTTTTTAGGAAATAAAGTCATTTATTTGAAGAACAGAATATACTTAGAATTGTTTGCTTCTATAAAGCCCATTTCCCCCAAGCCTTAACTTTGAAATTTCATATTAAGCAATGAAGTTATTTTACACAATCTAGTTAAACAATTTATTAGGAATAGTCCCATAACTTTTTTTATCTTGTAAAACAGAAAGTTTATACTCATTAAAAAACAACTTCCCATTCCCCCCCTCTCCAGCCCCTGGCAACCACCATTCTACTTTCTGTCTCTATGATTTTGACTACTCTAAGTATCTCATATAAGTGGAATCATACAGTATTTGTCTTATTGTGACTGGCTTATTTCACATTACTTCACATAATGTCCTCAAGGTTCATCCATGCTGTAGCACATGTCAAAATTTCCTTCCTTACTAAGACTGAAGAAATATTTCATTGTATGTATATATCACATTTTGCTTTCCATTTATCTGTTGATGGACACTTGGGTTACTTCCATGTTTTAACTATTGTAAATAATGCTGCTATGAACATGGATGTACAAATATCTCTTTAAGTCCTTGCTTTCAGTTCTTTTGGGTATATAACAAAAAGTAGAAATTGCTGGATCATATGGTAATTCTATTTTTAAGTTTTTGGGGAGCTGCTATACTGTTTTCCATAGCTGTTGTACCATTGTACATTCCTACAAATAGTGTATAAGGGTTTCACTTTCTCCACATCCTTGCTAAGACTTGTTATTTTCCCTTCCTTCCTTCCTTCCTTCCTTCCTTTCTTCCTTCCTCCCTCCCTCCCTCCCTCCCTTCCTTCCTTCTGACTAGTTATAGGTCTACACAGATTTTCTATTTCTTCATGATTTAGTCTTGGTAGCTTTTATGTTTCTAGGAATTTGTCCATTTCATCTAGGTAATCCAGTGTGTTGACATACAATTGTTCATAGTATTCTCTTATAATCCTTTTACTTCTGTTGAATTGGTAGTAATGACCCCACTCTCATTTCTCATCTTACTAATTTGAGTCTTCTCTCTTTTTACCTTAGTTTATCTAGCTAAAGGTTTGTCAATTTTGTTGATCTTTTTGAGGAACCAACTTTTGGTTTCATTTTTAACATTTAAAAAAACATAAATATTCATTCTGTAACAAAATCCATAACTTATAGAGTGTTGTTTTGTTATTTTTAAAGCCTCCAGCTAAGTTCCTATCAACACTTCTTGGCAAAAGTAATCTTCAGTTTTCGGGAATGAATATAAAACTGACCATCTCAACATGCAGCCTCACATTGATGAATCTTGACAACCAACAGGTAAGATCATGAATGTCATTTATAGTTTAACATATCATCTATTTTTCTAGAACAGTCTGGGCATAATGAAGAGAATAAAGTTTCAGACAGTGTGCCTAAAACTTAATAAGACATGAGGGAAAAAAAATCTGCCAAGGATTTATGTGTAGCAATAATTAGGACAACAGTATTACTAACCCATCACTGGGGCATTTAACTGCCTACATACTTGCCCCTACCTATCGGCTTTGTAATAAGAACTAAGATGCAAAGAACATATTAAGTACCATTTGGAATATATTTGAGTCAGTCATTTATTACTCTCCGCTACCCCTCTCCAAAGGGAAAGCAATTCCATCATCAGAACTAACAGACTGTGTGTTGGACTGGGGATGCAAATGAAGGACAGAGGGGAAGGGTGATGTTAGGGTCAGTGTTCTAGCTAACCGAAATTTAAGCAGAAAACATTTTCTTCCAACCCTTAAGATTGAAAAGCCTTCTCAAATGTTATTGTGTAAACAACTTTTTCACCTTTGATGATTTATGATGCTATGGTGTGCCTGAGTTCTCACTGTAAACATTATTTCTCAAAGAACAGCATTGCTGAAGCAAATATAAAAGATATACAGGCATTGGGCTAAATATGTACTTTAACCTAGGGCACTCTTTTTTGACTTACTTTTTATTTTTTAAACTAAATTCCTTATATCAGGTTATTTATGTATGTTAGAGTCTAATTTTTCTTTGTCTAATATGTAGTCATTTGAGGTTCTTAGTATATAAGTTTTTACTGTGTGGAGTGCTGTTGATCAGGGACTCACGCAAGGTTTAACGTGTACTTGTCAGTGATAAAACACTAAGAGGCTTTGGGGTCACATGTAGGTTGAAAGCCTGGCTTTGCCACTAACAAACAAGTTACCCTACCACTCAATTTTCATCATCAGTGAAATGAGAATTATAGTCTTAAACATAGAGTTTCTGAGAAGATGGACTTAGCACCAGTATGTGTCTTATAGGGTTATTTAGATTAAGTAAGATCATGTAAATCACTGGATGTAAATCACTCAGCACAGTGCCCGTTGCATGGTGCATTTTTCCTTGAGGCCTTTTCATATACTCAGTACTTAGCAGGGAAAGCATATTGTAATATGTAAAATTATAAAATTGTCAGTAACATATAAGTACAGTTATAAACATTTTGATTTCCATTTTTTGCGAAAAAATTCACTTGCAGTTTTTTTTTTTAATTTTTCTTGGAGTATAGTTATTTACAATGTTGTGTTAGTTTCTGCTGTATAGCAAAGTGAATCAGTTATGCATATACATATATCCACTCTTTTTTAGATTCTATTCCCGTATAGATAATTACAGAGTATTGAGAAGAGTGCTATATAATTTATTTATTTATTCATTCATTTATTTATTTTTGGCTGCGTTGGGTCTTCATTGCTGCACGCAGGCCTTCTCTAGTTGCGGCGAGCGGGGCTACTCTTCCTTGCGGTGTGTGGGCTTCTCATTGTGGTGGCTTCTCTTGTTGTGGAGCACGGGCTCTAGCAATGCAGGCTCAGTAGTTGTGGCTCACGGGCTTAGTTGCTCCGCGGCATGTGGGATCTTTCCTGACCAGGGCTCAAACCCGTGTCCCCTGCATTGGCAGGTGGATTCTTAACCACTGTGCCACCAGGGAAGACCCCCTGTTCTATATAGTAGGTCCTTGTTGATTATCTATTTTATATATAGTAGTGTGTATATGTCAATCCCAAACTTCCAATTTATCGCGCCCCCACCCTGCTTCCCCCCACCCCTCGTAACCATGTTTGTTTTCTACATCTGTGACTCTGTTTCACTTGTGGTTTTGAGGTTTGCTTTATTTTCTAAATTCAAAAGCAGAATAAAATACATTGCTTACACAGTAGTATAAAACACCATAGAGGAAAATGTTTAATATGAAACAATTTTAAATAGATTCCTGTCTGGTTGAATCAAGATTGGTTATCCAAGAGAGGTGATACCATTGATATCTGACAGCAGAACATATGGGGCTGTACGTGGAAGATGAAGCCTATCTGGGTGGAAGGTGAAACATTCATTGTCCTTCGGATGCTTTGCCCTCAAGATATTTGTGGATGTAAAATTTATTTTTAGTTTTCACCCATGTGGATGGTACCAGGGATGCTCAATTCTTTTAGTTATAGGATTTCATTGAGTATAGGAACCCTTGAATTATCTGAGTTTTATAGGGGAGGAAGAGTAGGCAAAGCAAGAGCCATCACGATGACAGCTGTGCAGAATCAAATGAGCATTTTTAAAAATGGCTCTTTCCATGGGTGACTGAAGTGAATGGGGAATTTAGGAAGAAGAGGGTTGTGGTGTGTGTGGTGGAGGGCATAAGTTATTCTCAAAATCTCTTTCCCCTCCACTACCCTTTTCCAAGCCACTGCAATTAGAGCTGGTATTGCCACACGTCCATAATCTTTCAGGCGAATAAAAGGATGGACAGTGGGCATGGGTGGCTTCCACGACCAGTAGTTACAGCAAAGAGCTGCTTTGGGGAGTGGTTCACATCTTTTCTGCACTGGTGGCATGGAATGGGCTGTGTTCAGCCCACCGCTGGAGTGGGGACCAAAGTTAGGATCTCACTGATATTAGACCCAGGGGCTGATTTTTAAAAATAACTTTGAACTATTCTGCAGACCTGGGGAGAATGGTCACGGGGGATGGGGTTTGGGGTGTAAAAAAGATGTGCTGCTCTGGATGCTTAAACTCAAGAAGCTTTATGTGTTCCTTCAAAAGGAAAGCTGAAGTGTCCAAGGGATAAAGGTAGCAGAGAAGTGACCATGTGGATGTAGCATGAGAAAATGATTTATCAATTAAATTTTCCTTAAAGAAAACTGGCCTCTAAAGTTCTAAGATAAATACAAATATCCCCCCCCCCACCCTTAACTTCAAAGATATACTTTGGATGGAAAACATAAACAGCTTCAAGTTTATAGATACATTCATAGATGACAGAGCATTTATGGGTCAGATGGTTCACATTTATCTTCAGTCACTGAGAACATCGAGAATGTAACCATTCACTCCCAGAAAATGTCTCACAGAACCTCAGAGGCAGAAAATAAGATATTAAACACGCAAACATGCAATGCTTGCAATTTTTAAAACTTACCATATTTGGGGATGGGAAAATATATTTTGCAAAAGCAAGTTATAGGGGTTTTTATATAGTCCTTGTTTTAAAAATTCAAGCAACAGACTTCCTTGACATACTTTAATAAGGCGTTAAGCAAAAATGTCAGTCTGAGCAGCTCCTACTCCCACTATTTCTCTACTCGTTTCTACACTCCTATCATCGACTCTAACAGCTACTGAAATTGAGAAGGGTAATAAAGAGATAAGGTAAAACGGGCAGAAAATGGAGACATCCTTTAGTCTCCAAGAGGAGAGGCAATTCAAACACCTACAGAGGCCAGGCAAGTAATGCAAACTGTCCAGGTTCATGAACACACAATGGTGCGAGCACAGTGATAAATGATGAGTGCTACTTGGTCTCCACGTTGGGAGACAACACTGGGGAACACGGCAAACAGAATACTTTCCCTGTGTAAAGGCCAATCAGATGCTTCTGATGGGACTATAGGTCAAGGGCTGCCAGGTCTTCCACTTTTGAGGAAAAAAAAAAACAAGATGGAAATCTGGGAGTTTTGCTGCTCTCTCTGGATTATAAGATGTTGGTCTTTAATTAAGAAATTAAAATTATAAGCATGAGCCAAACAAAATAGATGCGTTCTTGAGATGAGCCAATGTGGGACATCTGATCTAAGCAAACATTTAACTATGGATAGACCTAGAAAGCTCTCCACAAATCACACTACACACTCATAAGTTTAAGTTCGCTCTCCCCATTCCACATCCCCACCCTCTCCCCCCGTCAAAGAATCAGGATTAGAACGTCCCCAGAACTCCTTTCTTTAGTTTATCTGTTTATATAGATTTGTGTATATCTTCATTTAATCCTCACAATTTATAAGGTTCATCCAATTATCCTTATTTTCAGTTCAGGATCCTGAGGCAGAGAGATTAATCTACTCAGTTACAGAGCTATAAGCAGTGGAGCCCAGATTTGAATCAGGTAGGCTGGTTCCAGTCTGTGATTAACTGTAACATTTTAAAATGTTACCCTTTTCTACCTTTAGTAAATATTAACAAGTATTAATTTCAGTGGTCTCTCAGGTTACTGCCTAGTTTTAAGACCAACAAACCAACCATCAGAGGAGTGAGTTAGAGAGTCCAGGTCTTTCTCCCCAAAATGAGCCTTCAAACCCAACAGGGAGTGGTTTTCTTTCCCCCTCCTCTTGCTCCCTACTTGATCCCTAAGAGAAAGAGAATTACACTTCCTGGTTTGTAGATCTGTTCTTTTCTGAACCTATTTCCTGTCATCTTTATCTGGAGGTAAATGCAACTAGTCAGTTCATGTGTACTGGCACCCTTTTAATTCTTTGTCCAGAGTCCTGTTAATTCACATCACACAAGCAGTTATGTATCCAGACTCATAACTGCATCTACAAGCTGTTTGAAAATGCAATGAAAGAAGTGAGCTGTGGGAGAGGAAGTAGGATTAAGATGTTTTAAGTGCCACTACTTAACCTTCTATCTAGTCTTCGCCCATCTATCACTCCTCTCCCCTGCCAAGCTCATGTCTGAATTATGATCATCCTTACTTGTCAGTCCCGTATTTTACAGAAAAGAACCCCCCTCCCTAAAAGACAGGATGACTGTAACATAAATAAGGCTCCAACTTGTCCTGTTGTATTGGATGTGTCCTTTACTGCCATAATGGAGCAAAAACACCTGGTACCTTTTTACTGATCCTAAGACCTGTTGGTATATTCAGTTTTACTGGGCACAGCCTTCTGACTAATTATTATTCACACAGAACATCAGCATCTTAATAACCACGGTAACATCCTTATTGATTTGGCAGTTTTTCCCAGGTTGGCAAATTCTCTTATAGGAATCTACTAAGTTTAATTTCCACCAATTAATTTGTAATCCGGTATTTGAAGCTGGAGCACGTTCCCTTATTTATAGTCATTAAGTTTAAATCATAAGGTGATTGCAATCATACAATAAAACCAGTATAACACAATAAAAAGTAGTCTTAGAGAAAGTATGTATGCAATACCATTAGCCAAACAAACAAAATACACAGAACAAGAAATTTTTATTATCCCCAATGCTGGTGCATAACCAATAACAAGCTTAACTAGAGGAGGAGACAGAGGGAAACTTCAGATACCAAGGTGGATTTCTGGGCAGGTTTAAAACCTTTAAGGGTTGTTCATGAAGTCTTTTTTTAGGTGTAGGGCTTTCCTTTTACTGGACAATTTTCACTTAACAGTTCTTACATTATGAAGTTCAACCAGAGTCTTTTGCCTGTAAAAAATGAAAAACAGAGCAAGTAAAACAGAATATTTCTCTAGTATATACGGATGTTAGAAATAGTTTGTTTTCTTTGTACTTTCACATACACATTAATGTCAAAATTTGAAACTTAATTATTAAGGACATCTTAATTTTTGACTCTTAAAAATGTTCAAGACAATGAATTTTCTTGAATTAAAGATTACAGTAGCTTTAAAAATGATCAAGATACACGTACAAACAAAATCTCAGATGCTCTTGGAAACACATTTTAAGATATAGCACACATGATACGTATTTCTTTTGGGGTTTGATTATCCTTTCGGGATGCTGAAGAATACTTGATTTATTTTACACCAAAAATTTAGCTTTTGATAACCACAGCTTGGATAGATCACAAAATGGAACCTGACAGTTTTCTCAATATGCTTTCAGTCCAAATAACTCAAAAACATCTCAGGTCCTAAGCTGGATAAATTAGTTACTTTTTCTCATATAATTAATATCAGTGGGCTCTTGTACTGGCAGTCTGTCTTGGTCATGACTTACTCTTGCAAAGCCACCCCTTACAGTAACATACGAAAGGTATTTTCCTCAATGCAAGGAAATTAATCTGGATCAATAACAAAGTCAAAGCCATAAATGTTTCAGGACATTCTTGAAAACAGGTTTCAACAGTATTCAGATCCTTTTTCTTTAACAATTTTCTTCCTTTTTCATAACTGTGCAGTCACTACTTTATTCTACAAAAAAAAAAAAAAAAATTTTTTTTTTTGAAGACCAAGTTTTTCATTGGCACGGAACTATTTGGAATGAACCCAAGAGACAGTGGAATGCCAGGTCTCTCCTCAAGTAGTTTCCTCCTCTTCCCAGCGTTTAACTACTCTCTATCAATAATCTCATCGCAGCCGAGCTCTTCGGTCAGACGATTGACAACCATGAGTGAAAAAAGCTCTTCGATAAAAGCCAACTGATCAAACGGGGTCTTCTCGTAATGCATCTGAAACCCGCCATCCAGAGCTGCTTCTCTTGCTCTGGAGGTTCTCAAAAACATCTTGTTGGCTTCTTCAAGGGCCGCGGATACTCTGTAGCCTGCACCACTCAGCTGCTCCTCTTCCGGATAGTCGTAGTCGTCCTCCCAGTCATCGAATTCCTCGCCCTCGTCCTCGCTCTCGAAATCAGGGCCCGCGATCTGGCCTGGCTGCTCCCCAGGGCCGGGCCGGCTGGCGAGGCCTCGCTGCCCCAGCGGCTCCGCCATTGGCTGGGCGGCCTCCTCCTCCATCGGGCCTTCCTCCTCCAGCTGTGGCTGGGCCCCGGCGCGGGAGGGGTGCAGGGATGGCTCCCGGCTCCCGCCGCCTACCTCCATCTGCGGAAGGTCACTCTCGCCAGGCATCACATCCATCTGCAGGTCATTGCTTTCCTCATAGAGCTCGGACAGCTCGTTCATTTCAGACATTGTGCAAGCGGCTCAACCTCCCCGCAAGGCGTTTTCGGCAGGATCGGAGCTACGCGACCGTGCGGTTGTGCGCTTGCGCAAGCACCGTGCGCTTGCGTGACCTTGTGCGTATGCGCGACCCCCCAGACACCGCCTACCCCTCGGAGCGCTGTTTGGGGGCCGGCAGCTCGCAGTTCCACCCCAGGAATGTTCCCGGGGCCCGCTGGTTGGCTCTTCGTGCTTTCGAACTTCAGACCTAGATGCTGTACGTGCAAGAGCGTTGCTTGACCTCTGCCTTACCTAACCGTTCTGCTGCTTATGATGCGATAAGCTTGAAAATACATGGCTTCTGTAAGACCCCTTACTCCTCCTCCCTCATCGCCCCCCTCCTTTCTCTCCCTCTTTCGGCTCCTACTCTTTCCCCCATCCCCAGGCAATCGCGTCTGTTCCACGGTTTTAACTGTCTTTATCTGTGCGCTTATGACCGCTAAATCCGCACCTCCAAACCACACGATGTTCTCAACCACAGATCAACATATTTAGAATTTATCCATTCATCTCTACTATTTTTCTCATTTTAAAAAAAGTTAAATTCACAAATAAGCATATTATCGGTGTTCTTTAAAAAACCAGACAAGAAATACATAGTCCCATTTCATTTCGCAGGAGATAAATGTACACTGTTACCGGTTTGGTGTGTATTCTTTAAACCCTTTTTCTTTGCGTTTACATGAATCTTTATGTCCTCGTGAAAAAAAATCTTATTTTTTTTACATGTCTTACATAATTGTCTTCAACTGACAAAATAAGCAAACAAAACCCCTCAGCAATGTCTTGAAGATTTACCTGTTAGTATACATAGACATATATTTTTTCATAGTATTCTATTTGTATAGCTATACTGTAGTTGACCTAACTATGCACAAATAACTTTCTATTTTTTGATATTACAAACTATGGGTAATTGAACATCCACATGTGCCAACATTTCTCTAGAATAAAAACCTAGAAGTGCAAAGGTGGAATTATGGGGTATGCATACTTTAGTTTTTAATAAATGTCAAATTGCTCTCAAAGTTGCTGTACAAATTTAAGCTCTAGCCAGCGGTGTCTGAGAATATCCACCCCGTTACCAGACATGATTTTGTTGAACTTTAACAATTTTATCAATTTAATGGCGTCTTGTTTTATTTTTTATAGCGTTAATTTATTGGAGATTATCTTTCACTATGTTTATCGAACATTTCTATCAATATTACCTCTGAAAATTAAAGGGTCTTATTTTGGGTTTATTTCTTTTTCTTATTGATATAGGAATTTCTTATAAACTCTGTATATGAATACTTTGTTTCACATGTTACAAATATATTCTCCCTGTTGTTTCTTGTTTTGGGGGTCTTATACAAAAGTTTAAAAATGGGTTTTCATGCAACCAAATCTAAGGGTTTCTTTCCTGTCTTTTTCTTTCTATTTAGATGGATTTACCTACCTCAGAGATCATAAACATAATCTTTTATCTGTCTTCTAATGTTTGTGTAGATCCTTTATGGATCAAACATTTATTTATAAATAGCATGAGGACAGGATTTATTTATATATCTTTTCATATATGTAGCTAATTCAGCCACCTCTGCTAATTTAATCACTTGTCCTTTTGTCTGCTATTTGGTGCCACACCTATCATAGACTAAAAGACCACAAAAGTGTCAATCTGTTTTTAGACTTCGTAGTCTAATGAATTTCTATAGTTTTATAATATGTCTTAATAATAAGGAAGATCTTGTCTCTTTGTTCTTTAAAAAAATTGCCTTAGCTCTTCTTGCACATTTATTCTTCCAATGTGAATTTTAGAAGTAGTTTGAAAAGTTCCCTGAATGGCATTGGTGGAATTTTTATTGGAATTGCATGGAATTTATAGATTAATTTGGGGGAGAATTGCCTTCTTTACGGTATTGTGTTCTCATCCAGAAAGGTGATATATGTCTTTCTACTTGTTCAGGTCTTATTTGTACCCTTCAATGAAGTTTTCCAAAAAGTCTTGTGTGATTCTTATTAGTTTTATACTTAGGTTCTCTTGTAAAATGTACCTTCCCCCTCTCCCCCATAAAGTGTCAAATTGGCTATTGCTGATACATGGGAATGACATTGAAATCTGTATATTGATTTTGTTTTTAGTAATCATTTTAAACTGAAACATAAATATAGAAAACATAAATATAGAGTAGTGCACAAATCATAAGTGTATAGCTTGATTATCACAAAATGAACATGTTTGTATAACCACTACCCAGATCAAGGAACACCATTTGCAAGATCCTAGAAAACCACTTGCTTTCTCTTCCTTTGCACCAAAAGTCACCACTATCCTGACTGCAAACAGAATAAAATACTTTTGCCTGCTTTTGAACTTGATATAAATTCAACTGTGCAGTATACAATCTTTGTGACAGGCTTCTTTTTGCCCAAGAAATATATTGTTGCTATGTAGTAACCCCTTGTTTGAATACCACAATGATCATTATTGGGATTGTTTCCAATTTGGGGCTATTGTGAATAGGGCAGTGATTATCCTTATTGAGAAGATCTTTTGGTGTACGTATTTACACAGTTCTTTCGGATATACATCTAAGAGTAGGATTTCTTGGTCATCATATATAAGCAGCTTCAGTAGATTCTGTTAAGCAAATCTGAAGACAGGATTAGCCAGTCGGTGCATCGTTGTTTTAATGAACCCTCAAAACAGTATGACAAATACATCTCTGCAAGTTGGTCATTACACTGTGGTTTCTAAATAAGCAAGCCTAGACTCTCAAGTAAAAGAGACAATCTTCTTGGCTTAATTAACGCAGCTCACTTAGATAGTCTTACTTCATATTGAAAGTCTTAATGTTAGTGCCTTAGTAAGAATACTTTTGGTGGCAGATGACTGAAACTCAATTCAAACTAATTTATATAAAATTAAATAAATAAAATAGAAAAAATACATAAAAACATAAAGGGGGGGGAATGTATTGGTTGAACTGATGAAACACACATTACCCCCTGACTTTTCACTGTTTTTAACTCTCAGCTCTGACTTTTCTCCAGAGGGAAAGCTTCATTTTCCAGCAGGCTTTTCCCACATGGCAGCAAAAGATGGCTCCTAGAAGCCTTGGGCTTATACTAAGGTCTTAAATGGCAGGGAAAGATGCATTCTATTATTCATCTCAGTTCCTCCCCAAAGATGTTGATTGACTTTGCTGTATCCAGCGGGATGGTGTTTTCTGATTGGCTAGGCCTGGATCATGTATCCAGATGCAAGGAGAGGGGTAGTGAGATGGGCGTATCAAACCCACCTGAACCTCATGGTCTAATTGGGATTATTATAGAACGTGGGTGGAGTGGTTTCCCAAGGCATGCCGAGCAGGCAAAACCAAAATAAGCAAATGTATGTACGTTACTGTTAGATGGTATGTAATTAGGTATAATTAGCTTATAGCATCATACATGTTTAATTTGTTTATGTTTTCCAGATTATTGCAAATCATCATATGCAGTCTATTTCATTTGCTTCTGGAGGGGATCCGGTAAGTATGAATTCATAAAAGTTCTTTTTATAAGAGTTAAAATAACTTCCATGTAAAGCATATTAGCCACTACCTGTCATTTCCAAATGTCTTATTACAGTTTGTGATATAGTTACCTGCCACATGTAGCAGGTAATCAAAAATTTGGTTTTGACAGAATATTTCCTGTCACTGATTTTTTTTTAAGTATTTGGATTAGTAGATGAATTTATAATACTCCATTGTGTTATTATGAGAAGCTTCTTGTAGATAATATCCAGTTCATAAAGAACAAGCATGTCGTACGTGTTTTGCCGGTCCTCCCTCAGAATTCTTTTCAACGCAGAGTTCCGGGCAGATCCCACTAATCAACTGGATTTGGTATACGAGGGGAAGCCTATTTGCCATTCTGGCCGTCAACCAAGGCAACTAAATCTAATCCGAAACGAGCAACTAGGTTTGCAGAAACTCATGGAGGGAACGCTGAGCTGGGGAGAGAAAACTTGCAGTTCCTCCCTACCAAGAGGCCATGTGATGCTCATTTCCCATGAACTGTGCAGGACTGAGTCAGTGCTCTCCCTCCAAGCCTTCTTTGCAGAGTGGAGGGTCACTCCCTGACCTCCAACTGTATCAACTGTGGACCAGAGCAAAAGGAGAGGGTCATTGAAGCTAGGAAGCCTGTGACTGACCAAGAAACAAATCTGTTTAAACTGAGGGAGCGGGAGGAGGATTTTGCTCCTCTGTGACGTCGTGACATTTTTCTTGTACCTTGAAATATAGAGTTGACCCTTGACCAATGCAGGGATTAGGGGCCCCAATCTTCCACCAAGTCAGAAATCTTCGTGTGACTTACTGTGGGCCCTCCATAGCCCCAGGTCCTCTATATCCGCCCTCCATCCGGCCTTGTAATCTGGCTGCAACAGCGACTCCAGGGATGTGTTTGGTAGCAGAGAGGGTTGACTACCAGTCTGAAAAGGCCCACATTGTCTGTTACTTCTCTTCCTAACCCATTATGACTCAACCATCCACGAAGGAACTCGAATACTTTCCTTAAGCAATTTAAAGTAATGAGTTCTATAAGAGTAGCGTGAAAAATAATTGTTGCTGTTTGCCCTACATTTTCCTTTTCAAGTTTCAATGGTTGCTGTCATTTTAGAATTGGTATGAAAATCTTTATTTTACCCTAGGCATGCCCTGCATGGTGTCTACCGTAGTTCTCCAGAATCCTAATTCTTTTTAGACTGTCTTTATGTGCCTTCAGTCCTTTATTTCTTTTGACCAACCAAAGCACTGCCCCTACAAAGACAAACAGTAAAGAACTGTAGCCACTGTGGGAAAGTTTGTACCTACTGAACTGAGTGGCACCCTTGTGCTCTCTGCAGCTGGAGAGAAAGCCTGCTGGTTTTAAATAGAAAACTGGAGCGACCAGAAGCCTTGGCATTAGAGGTCCCCCGAGTGAAGTTCTACCCTCAGGTCAGGGAGGCAGAATGGTGGAGTGCCAGGCTCTGGAGTCAAGTAGACTTGACTTATTTAGACTCGAAGCTTCAGGGTCCTCATCTGTAAAATGGGGAATGATCACCCTTGCCTCAAGTGCTGTGAGAATTAAGTGGAATGGTGCATGTAAACTGCTAGCACAGTGCCTGGCACAGGGTGATAACTGTCACCACTGTTGCTAACACATGTCTGTATTTCCTTAGGACACTCACTGATATAATTTACAGCTTCACAGATAACGGTCCAAGGGGTAGGCAGCCAGAAGTCTCCGTGGCCCAATGTAGTACCCATTCTTTCTACCATTGTCCCTCCAAAGTTTCAAAAATACTGGGTGTTCCTCTCACCTCTCCACCTTGCTCACGCTCACTTTTACTCTCGTCTCATAAGCAGTTTACTTGTCTTCCTTCTTTCAGCCCTGAAGGCAGTTCTTGGTAATGCTTCTGTGTCTGTATATGCTTTCTTCATCTCGAGAATGCATTATGAGTATGTCAAAATTAAATATATTTCTTATATTTCCCCCCACTATTTGTGCTTTACTTTTAACATCCTTTAAATTCTCCCAGATATTTACAGTTATAGAATTTTAGGACTGTGAGAATGTTGGAGACTCTTCTGAAGATGAGGAAACTGAGGTCTGGAGAGGGCCCACGACCTCGTTCCCGTCAACTAATATAGCAGACAACATTGCTAGCATCATACCACCTCTTCAACTTTAAAATGAGCAGCCGAGCCCCTGGCAATTGTGGCTTTGCTTCTAAATTATATAATGTAAAGCTCATAGATATGACCTTACTTATTTATAAGATATTTCAAATCTTTTGTCTTTTTGCATAAGAGAGATTTACTTAGGTGTGTGTTATTTTTTAAAATAACTGAAGACAAGTTATGCTGGCCCTGAGATCCGTTTCCTGGATGATTCATTGTGGGTTATTAAGTGATTGTCCTTGAGGGTATTACAAACATGGGCTTTTATTTCCTGCCAGTTGACTGCATCTTTCCTCTAGAGAGTCATACTTCTAATCTGCAAATGGCATTGTGTGTATTTTTTTTCCTGAGAACTGAGATAACAAAAAGCATCTTTAATTATTAAAATCTTATCATTCATCGGCATACTGTTTTCAATAAAAGTCAGAATTACCAAGTAGCTTTTTGTTTATTTGTTTTTCCAAAGCCAGCAACATATCTCTTTTTTTTTAACGTAAGTTTAAATGGTGCTATTATATCTTTCTTTTAAAGTTTTTTTATTTTTATACAATTTTTAAAGGTAAAGTCCATTTACAGTTACTACAAAATATTGGCTCTATTCCCCATGTTTTACCATACATCCTTGAGCCTACCCAGTAGTTTGTACCTCCCACTCCCCTACCCCTGTATTGCCCACCTGCCCTCCCCTCCACTGGTAACCACTAGTTTGCAACACATCTCTTTTTTTTGAACTCCTTAGGTTTTTCATGGGTTCTCTTTTTCAAAAATGATCTCTCCTTTCTATATATTGATCAAATAAGTGCCTTGTATTTTTGCTCTCTTATTCCGTACATTGCACTGCACACAAGCAAGCTAACAACCATAAAACCCATGTCTCTTTAATCAACTTATTTTCTGATGTATGTGGTATCTGTTTGGACAACAGGGAAATCATGGTGCCACATCCTAGTCTGTGACACCTTTGTGACTGCGTAACCCCTGGTGTTTCAGCTTTCAACACAGGAGAGTTGCGGTCCCTCACCATTTTTTATGAATGTTTGTCCTAACATATTCCCTACCTGCATTCTCTTTTGTTCTTAGTGACATGGTCTGCCTCTAAATTTTTAATCTTCAAATTCTCTCCCCAAGGGGCAGAGAATGTGGACTCCACACTTGCTAAATATATAGTGTATATTTGTTTATGTTCCCTCCTAGGATGGCTTTCCTTTGCTCTTTAAACAGAAACCTTAGTATCGGTCCTTGCCTGAGTATCATATCCTAAATGTTCTCTTATCGTTCAACAGTAACAATCCACTCATTTTAAATGCAATCATTTTCCCTTTTTTATAGGATACTACAGACTATGTTGCCTACGTAGCTAAAGATCCAGTTAATCAACGAGGTATGGAAAGCAACTTCTAGATTTTCTTAAGAGCTGGTATATACCAACTTTAAAAAGTAACAAGCAATTATTTTCAATATGCAAAGGGATGAGAATCACTAGAATGCTATACTGGGGTCTAGAAATATTAAGTAACTCTGAGTGTGAAATAAACAGCCCTGCTAGCAGAGCAAAGTAGAAAAAATACATAGGTGGGATTTAAATCCCACCAGTCATTTGAGTCATTTACATCCCATAAACCAAAAGGCTTATCATCTATTTGTATAAGCGAAAGAGAAGCTGTTTTGGTTATAGTAGACGGGGCTGGCTGCCACATCCCCAGTGGACAAATGAGTTACCCTTAAGACTGAAACCAGTGACATCATTGGCCTGCAGTGGCCTTGGCAAGTGTGTGTGTGTGTGTGTGTGTGTGTGTGTGTGTGTGTGTGTGTGTGTGTGTTTATATGCATTGAGCCTGTGCACTTGCTGTTCAGGAGCCTGGCATGTCACTCTGTCTGGCTTTTTCTCATCTTTTGGATCTCAGTTTAAATGTCTCTTCTTCAGAGAGACCTTCTTTGACTGATATACTACCATCTCCAGTAGTATATGCCACCCTGCTGTGTCATAATACTTTATTTCTCTTCTGTTGACAGTTATCCCACATTTTTGTTATTTTATTTACTCACTTGTTTATGTGTTTAGTGTCTTTCCTTTCTACTGAAAGCTCCTGAAGGGCAGGAACCTGTTTATCTTATTCACCGTTGTTTCCCAAGCACTCATCACAATGCCTTGCACATAGGTGATGTTCCATAACTATTTTTGTTGAATGACTGAGTGAATGGAAGAGTGAGTCGATTAGTTGTCTTATCCCAGGATTTAGCAAGGTTACCTAAGAAACTCACCTTCCAGCCACACCTTGGATCAGGGGCCTGAAGTTAGGCCATTGAGCCTCTATAGACAGACATGCTGAGTGTTGCTTCTCATTCCTAACTCTGGGACATTCAGACTCCTCTTAGGGACGAGTGTTAGGTTGCTTCTCCTTCTTAATTAGAGCCTATGAATTGAGCAGCATCCCCTGTCACCCCAGGGGTGGAGTTTGCCCCCAAACATTCATTAAGTACACATGGAGTGGAATTTGGAAATTCAAAGAGCTATAAAGACACAGAGGCAGAAATGCGCATGGCAGACTGGGGACAGATGAATGAAACACTAGAATGCAGATTGTGTTTGGAGGAGAAAAAAGTCAAAAGGGCATCTAGAGGGCAGATAGGAGAGAGCTAATAAGTAGGAACTTATTCCTATGGGCAAAAGGGTGGAGAAGGCTGTTTATAAAACAGAGATTTAGGAAGGTTGATTTGGCAGCAGGATGCAGTAGATGGATTCAGGGAGGGAGGGAGGTCCATTTGGAAGCTATTGTGATTGTCAGAAATGAAATTATGAGGACCAGCTGCTGGCACAGGACCTGGCACAGAGTAGATGCTCAGTAAATGCAGGCCAAGAGAACATGGCTCGATGAGATGGAAAGAAGGAGCAGGTGACAAATACTGTGCAATACTCCATTAAAATAGACTCTAAACTACATAATAAAGAATGGATATTGCTCAATGAGTAGATAGGAGAGACAAGAACTAGTGAAGGGGAAACGGGGGAGTGGGAACAGAACACAACAAAGGATACCAGAAGAGCAACCTCTTTTAATCAAGCCTGAGCTTCCCTAAAGAATAAAAGTACGCTATTTTTGGGAAGGTCTCTGAACAACAAAGCCCTTTCTCTCAACCTGAAAAGGGCAGGGTGAAAGGAAGAACAAATAGATCAGGAAATCCAGATGTTCAGTAACTTTTCCATCAGTCACTGAATATCTCAGGCATGTCATTGCCCTTCAGTAAACAGCAGGAGGCGTTCAAAGATCATGCTCGTTGCTGAGGCTAATGGCGAGCGGGATCCACATGCTGGCAAATCTCCCTGCTTGCTTAAGTGAAATAAGAGAGGCAGAGAAAATACGATGCACTCGTTCACTTTGAAATCTCCTGTTCTGGTGTCCAGGTAGTTCATCAGAGCTGAGTTGCTAGAAGGGGCTCCACAGGGATCCCAGCCTGGGGATTCTGCAAAGGCATTTATGAGAACTCTTGACTGAGCTCATGGATGGGATTTGAGAGTTGAGAATAGATTCAGAAATGGTTCAAATAGAGGTTTCAGTGTTTTCTTTCTTTAGTCCCCAGCCCCGTGTATAGGAAGTAAGAAAGGTGCTGGAGTCAGACAGTCTGGGTGGGAATCATAATTCTCCCCCCATCTCACCATAGGCCTCTGCCAAGCTGTTTCACATCCTGAACCTCAGTTTCTTTAAGTGGGAGAAATAACATCTACTTCCTGGTGTTATTGGGAGGAGTAACTGAGGTAATACAGGGAAAGCATCATTTCCTTTACAGTCTCTTCTCATCTTTCTTCTTTAGGGAAACAGGTCTGTTAAGTAGCTAGATGACTTAGAAATATACGGTGATTTTCTTGGGCAAAAAAGTTAGTATCTCCTCATCACTTACTGCTCCTTTTCCTGTCCCCTCACCCCTTCTCTTGTTTATCTTGGTTGGCAAGCCCTCTACGAGAAGCCACTCTGTTCACAACATACCCACTGCTTGCACATCCCTCTAGTGTTAAATCCTTTCCCCTCACCTGGGCCTCTGGACTTTAACTTCTGTACAAAGGTACCAACACAGCTCTTGAGTCCACAAATAATTATCAATTACATACTAATATACAACGGGCTGAGGTAATTGTTGTGGGAGAAAAATAATTCCTGGCCACCATGGGCTCATCATCACGGGGGAGAGAAACAGAGCCTGTAGGGTGTGCAGGAGAAGGAGGGGAGCATAGGGAATAGTACCTGGAGCCTGGCAGGTGCCCACGTAGGCTTTGTGCAATAAGTGAGCAAAGGCGCAGGTGGAAGAGCTGTGCAGTGAGAGCTTGGGGCTGTGGGTTTGGATGGTGGGTAAAGGTGGGATTGCAGAGAAAGCAAAGAGTAGAAATAGGGGAGCCATGGCTGAAAAGGTAGGGAGATTGTGGAGGCTTTGAATGCCAGCCAAGAGGTCACTGGGAGCTGTTGAAGATTTTGAGCTTTATAAAAAATTATTCTGGCTTCTGCCATTCTACTGAAATTATAAAATGATAATTTTTCTGGCCTTTGTATCTGTAAAGGTGATATTGGAGGGCAGGAAAGCAGTCTGGAATCGTAGAGTCCAATTTGGAGGACATCTCATTGGTCCTGGGCAGGGGTGGTGATGCTTTAAACTGCACTGGGGGAAGAAGGGACGGTCTGGACAAAATTGTGAACTAATAGTACTTGGGAGCTATTTAGATACGAGCATTGATAAAGAAATAGAAATCAGATGATCCTGAGGATTTAATGAGATGTTGTATGCAATGCAAATATCTCAATGCCTGGCTCATTACAAGTATGCAATAAATGATAGCCATTATTATTATTGTCCTGAGCGATTTGAAGTGGTGTGCACTAAAGAAACAGGGATTTTTACAAATAGGAAAAGCAATCCAATAGAGAAATAAGGACAAAAAAGTTATTTACTGTGTGCTCACCACATGCCAGGCATTATCAAGAGTATTTAGTCTGCATGGTCTCATTTCAACCTCACAACAATCCTATGAGGCAGGTATTAATGTTACTCGTTTTTTGTAGAAGCAAACTCTGGAATTGAGAAAAGATGGTTTTACTAAGCTCACCCAGCCAGTAAGTACCTGGACCGACTCCAGGTCTGGAGCACACATTTACAAAAGAAGATTACAAGGCACCAAGAAACATTAAAAAAAAAAAAAACTTTAACCTTACTAGTAATCAAAGAAACACAAATTATAATTAGATATCATATTTTGTCTTTGATAAAAGGTAAAATGTGATTTAGAGTAGTAGTAACTCGTAAACATTGCAGATCCAAATGTTTCAGAGAGCAAACTGACAATTTGCATCAAACTTTAAAAAGTGTAAACACTTTTGAACCAGCAACTTCACTTCTAAGGAAATAAGCCACACACAAAGATTAAGCAATAAAGATCACTGTCATATGTTATTGATATAATAGGAAAAAGAAAATTAATTCAATATTCATAAATAGCAAATTATTTAAATGAATCCATAGACTGTACTACCATGCAGCAATTAATGTTATTGAGTACAAAAAGCAGATTATGAAACAATGTGTATGGTATGATTCCAGGTAATTTTTTGGAAAAAAGATAGAAAAGACAAGATATGGCACATATATACAATGGAATATTACTCAGCCATAAAAAGAAACGAAATTGAGTTATTTGTAGTGAGGTGGGTGGACCTAGAGTCTGTCATACAGAGTGAAGTAAGTCAGAAAGAGAAAAACAAATACCATATGCTAATACATATGTATAGAATCTAAAAAAAAAAATGGTTCTGATGAACCTAGGGGCAAGACAGGAATAAAGACACAGACGTAGAGAAACGGACTTGAGGACAGAGGTGGGGGAAGGGGAAGGGGAAGCTAGGATGAAGTGAGAGGGTGGCATGGTCATACACACACTACCAAATGTAAAATAGATAGCTAGTGGGAAGCAGCTGCTTAGCACAGGGAGATCAGCTCGGTGCTTTGTGACCACCTAGAGGGGTGGGATAGGGAGGGTGGGAGGGAGACGCAAGAGGGAGGAGATATGGGGATATATGTATACGTATAGCTGATTCACTTTATTATACAGCAGAAACTAACACACCATTGTAAAGCAATTATACTCCAATAAAGATGTAAAAAAAAAAAAAGATTGGAAAGACACATGCCAAAATGTTAATAGTATGTAGTTATTCCTGGATAGTGAGACTTATGTAATTTTTATTTCTTAGAGTCTTTCTATTTTCTAAAACTCCTATAATGAATATTTATTACATTTGTAAAAAGAAAAGAATGTTCTAAATCCTTGAATAAATACAAAAAACAGTGAAATCAGAAAGACAATGTTATAAACTTACCTGGTGAGTTTGGTTCATCCAGGGGAAAATGTTCAGTAGAAAGGAGAAGCCCAGAGGTTTGTGGGGCCTGAGGAGAGACAGGCCTTCAGTTGCAGGTTTGGAAAAGCTGCAGCTTCTTAGCCCTAAGGGTGAGCTAGATGACTGAAGTAAGAACCCAGAAAGAAGAAGGCTGAGGGGTCTCAGGGAGTGGGCGGAGACCAAGAGATGAGTATCCGCTAAGATGGAAGAAGAGCAGTTTCTCTGGGAGAAGAACCTGGGAATGTCTCAGACTGAAGAAGAGTTAAGGGCAATGGAGGTAGAAAATGCCCTTCAGTCCAGCAGTTGACAGGCCACTGGTCACCATGGGAAGCACAGTGTCAGTGCATGGGTCACGGCAGGAGCCAGACCTCAGGGATGAGGAGAGCCTGGCTGACAGGCAGGGGAGCCAGACTTCATGCTGATAACCCTGAATGCTCCCACTGTCTCCCATCTGCTTGATTCACTTTTAGCATTAGTGCATTCAAGTCAGGGAAGCTGCCACTTGTTCCATCTTGGCTAGGACTCTTTAGTGAACTCCTTATTCTATCAAAGGCCTTTTCTGTAGAAGAGGTAAGTTCCAGTAAGAGTGTTTTGAGTTTACCTAGTGACTAATACAGCCTGCCCCTGTAATTGCTGTAAATGAGGAAATCTCTTCACTTCTTACTCCAAATGTGTACGGTCCAGAAAGACTTAAATATTTTCTCTGAATCTAGTCTGTGAAGAGGTCCCAGTTTACCTGAACTACCTGGATATAGGAAGGCCGTGGTCCTGAGTCTCTGAAGAAAGCAAAAAAAAAACCAAAACCAAAAGAAAGAAAAAAAAAAAAAAAAACCAAACCAAAAGAAAACAAAAGAACACTGTAAAACCAATTTAAATTAACCCAATTATGTATGTTTATGGTTATAGAATACATGCGTTACCGTCCTGGTGACATTCTGAAACTATGGACTGGACTGCAGGCTAGCTTCTTCAGGCCGGTTTCTTCCTAAGAGGTGGTAGGCTCCGTGCTTCAGTCCCACAGCACCATCTGGTGGTTGATCTGAGAAGCTGCACTCTTGAATTTCTAGTTTTCCAATGAAAACCAAAAGCAAAAACAAGCAAACGAGCAACAAAAACAATAAAACTGGTCCATTTAAATATAAAACAATAAAGAAAGGCCTGTTATTCTCGAAGAATGGTTCTCAGCCTCTTGTCCATGACTATCCAATTAGGAAACCAAATGAAAACGACAGAAGAGTAAGAATCCAAGACTCTTTTAAACCTTACTTAATATAGTACAGTACCTGATACTCAAGAATAGAATTGTATGGGCTTCCCTGGTGGCGCAGTGGTTGAGAATCTGCCTGCTAATGCAGGAGACACGGGTTCGAGCCCTGGTCTGGGAAGATCCCACATGCCGCGGAGCAGCTAGGCCCGTGAGCCACAATTACTGAGCCTGCGCCTGTGCCCCACAACAAGACAGGCTGTGATAGTGAGAGGCCCGCACACCGCGATGAAGAGAGGCCCCCGCTTGCCACAACTAGAGAAAGCCCTCGCACAGAAACGAAGACCCAACACAGCCATAAATAAATAAATAAATAAATAAATAAAATTAAAAAAAAAAAAAAAAAAGAATAGAATTGTAGGTCTATCTGGCTACCAGGCGGGATGAAAAGAACCCAGGTGTGTTTCTGATTCCAGACATGGAGATCAAGGCTCAGGCCTCCATGCAAAATTATCACATCACTGGAAAGTCAAATCCTTTTTTGGGGAATTTGGGCTTTTCATATGCTTGTCTTTCTTCCTTCCCATTAGCTAAAGATTGGGAAATTCCTGGCTAAGCCGGTGCTTGTCTGAATTTGTGGAGATGGGTCTAGCAATGGGAAAGGGGCATATTTTTATGTGATTCAAACCCGTTCCTATTCTGGCTCATGACCAACCTAGAAAAGAACAAAAAGCATTTTCCCAGAGCAGCATGTGAGTGGCAATGAGAGCGCCGTCAAAATGTGTGTGTTCCCTGAAGTTGGTGAGGCTGCACAGGACCCCTGCACAGGGTCAGACTTTCTGCCCAGTTGTTTCTTTCATGGAGGTAGGCGCCACTGTGTTTTCTTTTTCTTTCTGTTTAATCCAAAAAAAGTAATATGACAGTAATAAGGTTATCCAGAGCAAAGCAGAAGGTGTGTTGGTAGCATCAGCCCAGGGACAGGACAAAAACCTCAAGTATCAGAATCAGAAAAGTTGAGAGAAATAAAACATTTTAGAAGTACGTGAGAAGTGGTAGAGGACAGTTAGTGGGTTGGTTGATTCATTCATTCCTGTGCCCATGTGCCTTGCCCTGTTCCTCAGAAGGTTTAAGCTACTGCGACTGAGGGAGGATAGGATTTCTATAAAGCAAGAAGGGATTCAGAGATCATGCAGGGCCCTGTCTTGGCAGGTGAGGACCTTGCTATGGAGTACCTTATTCACACAGATTGTGGCATAATTAGAACTTGAACTGGGATCTGAATCTTTTCGCAGAGTTTTTTCAGCCATCTTTGTTCTCACATCCCTCTCGTGGGAGGTACGCTTTGGTCTTCCTCCCTCCCTCCCTTCCTCCCTTCCTCCCTCCCTCCCTCCCTCCCTTCTTTCCTTTTCCTGCCTCTCTCGTTATCTTTTCCATCTTTATCTCAAGACATCTCCTTGCAAGAGGGTTCCCTTTTCTCCACACCCTAGCCAGGACATGGAAGCAACCTAAATGTCCATGAACAGATGAATGGATAAAGAAGACGTGGCACATATATACAATGGAATATTACTCAACCATAAAAAGAAATGAAATCGAGTTATTTGTAGTGAGGTGGATGGACGTAGAGTCTGTCCTACAGAGTGAAGTAAGTCAGGTGGAGAAAAACAAATACCATATGCTAACACATATATATGGAATCTAAAAATAATGGTCATGAAGAACCTAGGGGCAAGACGGGAATAAAGACACAGACCTACTAGAGAATGGACTTAAGGATATGGGGAGGGGGAAATGTAAGCTGTGACAAAGTGAGAGAGTGGCATGGACATATATATGCTACCAAACGTAAAATAGATAGCTAGTGGGAAGCAGCCGCATAGCACAGGGAGATCAGCTCGGTGCTTTGTGACCACCTAGAGGGGTGGGATAGGGAGGGAGGGAGGGAGGGAGATGCAAGAGGGAAGAGATATGGGAACATATGTATATGTATAACTGACTTACTTTGTTATAAAGCAGAAACTAACACACCATTGTAAAGCAATTATACTCCAATAAAGATGTTAAAAAAAAAAAAGACATCTCCTTGATCCCAAGAGAAAATAAAATTACAAAAATTGTTTCCATTTTGATATGATTCCTGGTCTTGACTTCATTTTTCATTGGGCCAGGAATTTATGAGATGAAAAGAAAAGAATTCAAGTGAATTACCTTTTCTTCTCAGAACGTAACACAACTTTTTTGGCTGCACCAGAGGACACATCTCCAAGGGTGCTTTGTAGGTTTCAGGATATGAGGCCTGACCAAGAAAGAGGAGACCATTTTCACTAATGTCCCAAGCAATCATTTGTACCACTCAGTGGTTGTGAGATGCTGCCCCACGATGGTAAAATTGAAGACAATTTCTCACAGTAGAATTATGGGTGTGATTAGAGAAATCAGAATTTATTCATTCATCACATATTTTTAGAACACATTCTATGTGTTAGTCACTGTGTGAAGCTAGTGTAGAGAAAAAGAAGGGGCAATATACAATGGCAGTCTAAAGACAGACCAAACATTTTCCTTTGGTAAAAAGGATATTAACTTATAGATATTCTTAATTGGGTTTTCAAAACTGTAATTGGCTCCTAAGTCTATTTCAAGATCCAAATTGCTTCTTTAAAGGGACAGCCTTATAAGAAATGATAATTAACCCTTATGGAGATTTGACACCTTAGCATGGTTTGATTTACTGATGCCACCCCCTGCACACACACACACACACACACACACACACACACACACACACACACACACATATCCATCCCTTCCCAAAGTTCAGAGACATCAATTCTTTAAGTAAATGTTCAGCTAATTCTGAAATGAGAATTATCTGAGATCCCTTGAGATGAGTATCAGCATAAAGCTAGGAAACACCATTGTAAGTTCTACCTTAACCTACTGTTATAGGCTCTGCAAATTCAGTTAGATGTGAATGAATTTTCTTTTACTTTAAATAAATACAAAATCCTTTTCAAGACGATGCAAAGCCTAAAATCACGCCTCCAAGTCAACACAGTTAAATCATTCCATCACGATAGGTGTCCTCCTCTCCTCAGGTATCCCTTTTAGTAAAATGTTCCAGGGTTGGTTCCACAGTTCCACCGTTTCACAGCTTCCCTGGTATCTAAGCTATTTTGCTATGTACTCACTTAAGCCTTTCCTATTCTCAGAGAATAGCTGACAGTTTTTACAACATTCTTGTATATATTGAACCATTATCAAGCTTTTCCTCATCCCTCAATTCTTCAGGCTATATAAACCAATATATGTTTTAAAAATTTCTCATGAGACTTTATTGCCTATATCTTTAAGTCAGCCTTATGACTCTTTCTAAGCCATCCTGAGGAAACTTCAAATTCAATTCAGTTTTTATATTGTAAGGCCCTTACAATATGATGGGGAGATTAATTTATAGTCCCTAAACACAAGCTCTGGTTTTTACATAGAAGCAGCAGCAGCAGATTTGCCAGTTCGTTTGTGATGTTCCGTCAGCTGCCCCCTCCACAATTTATTTCTTTAATTTGCTAGTGATAACTAGCCCTTTCCAGTAACTCTTTTTCAAAGAAAGTGTCTAATAAAATTTTTAATATCTTCTAGTAATGTCAGCTTCATGAAGTCTTGGTTTGGATGCTTATTGGAGATAGTTCTTTAATAGGATTTCAAAGACAGGGATTACCATACCATCACCGCTTTCTAGTAGCAATGACAGGGAAAAGGGATGGCTAGAGGAGGGGGTATTCTAAAGCCCCTCTCTTCACCAGTAGCTCATCCCCCATTTTGTGGGGGGAGGTTTAGAAAGTTACCCTTTCTCAGTCATCTGTAGTGTATGCTGCCCTAAGCATCTTCTGTATTGCATTCTAGCGCTAACACTGAACATGGGTCACATTATTAGTCAGGATCAGTCTGCCTTTATTAAAATGTGGGCCCCAAAGACCTGCCTCCAGGCCAAAATTTATAAGTGTTTTGAGATACTTAGTTGTCAAATATGAATGTTTCTTCTCTTTGATGCATATGAAATGTGAAGTATGCCATTTCAGAGCTGAAGAGAGCTTGTAAACCTACTTTTACTCAATTACCAGTTCATGTTCTGGAAGTATTTTGAATTTATCTAATCTTCTCTTACTGAAAATTTATTGTAATTTTTTTGTATGTCCTCTTGCAGCCTGCCACATATTGGAATGCAGCAATGGAATGGCCCAAGACGTCATAAGTACCATAGGGCAGGCTTTTGAACTCCGGTTTAAACAGTATTTGAAAAATCCTTCTTTGAATACTTCTTCTGAAAGGTCAGCCAGGAGTTCTATAATTATTTGACTTACCATATTTTGTTTCGTTTTTAAATTAATATGGCATTTTAGATTGAGTAATGAACTCAGTAATTTTTTTTTACAAATAGGTACAGTTTCAGTACAAACTAATAGTGACATTTCTATTTTTCTTCCATTCATATTTGTTCAGATATTTCCTCTTGCTTTGTAATAGAATTAGAGGAAACACTAAAAGTGAGAAGGGGTCGACCCTGTTTCTCTGATGGTATACAGAGCTATGAATTAATTAGCTAATGTCATAAAATGAGCCTGAGCAAATTTCTTAGGTTTGTTTCAACCCCAGATCCCTTGCAGATCAGTTAAAAAAATTAAGAAAGAAGAGCAAAATAATAAGAATCAAATGTCTGTGGCAGGAATTCCCATTAGTTTGTTCATTTGCAGTGCAAATAGATCAGCTCCAGCCAGGCTGTGTCAGGGGTAGAACATGACGTGACCCAGGGATCTGGTTGTTCTTTCTAGTCCCCAATGAAAGCTGAACCCTTTCAGGCCTGTCAGAATCCACCATGTGTGGAATGCAGTGAGGCCCCTGACTTGCAGAATTCACGCCCAAGAAATAAAATATTTGGACACTTTTAGATGCATTTCTGGAACCCCCCTAATTTGTCATTTTGTGTATCAACAGACACCGGGTTTGGAGATCTCCCTCTATGAGGTGGTCTAGGGTAGCAAAGGAGAGGGGCTACCAGCAGGCCTTGTTGTTGAATTTTTCCTAGGGTAGCACTTACCTCTTAGTGCTGTTGTTTTGTTGACATGTAATGAACCCAACAAAACTGTGTGGGTTGTCAGTGGAATCAGCTCAATTCAAAGGGACTTGATTTATTCTTTCTCATAAGAAACTTTTACTAATTCCAATTTGGAAGAAAAATATGTTTGTTTTTTTTTTTGCCCTGTTTCAATTTTAAAAACAATGCATGTTTACACAGATCTCCCCACTTGCCACATATGGTTCTAATATTTCTTTATGAATCTCATATACTCCAGATTTGTGCAGACAAGATAGCTGGCCATAGCCTTGTCTCTTTTTCATCTTGGTTTAGTAAACTGGGCCAGGCCCTCTGCCCAATATTTAAATTTCCTTTGAGCAAAACATTTCCGAAATGGTACAATGCAAGAGTGCTGGAAAAAATCCAGGAAAACTTTGTGTTTTTATCCGATTGACAGAAACAACTAACACTCAGGGAGTTCATATATATATGTGTATGTATATATTTTATCACTGAGAGGAGACACAAAAGCGTCACCCTTGGCACTTTTTGTTGGCTTACCGCACTTTAATTGTCTACAGAAACCTAACAGTTCAGCCATCTGGTTGCTTCCATCCAGACGTTTTCAGGACGATTTGCATGGTTCTGATCACTCTACATCCCCTACAGTGTTTGAATTCCCACCCAGCCTCTTGGGGATTCTGTTTTCCCTTACAGTGAGGAAGTGCACGTTGGTGACCACGCTGAGGAGAGAGAAGATCATGAGTATTACAATGAGATCCCGGGCAAGCAGCCGCCTGCAGGTGGTGTTTCAGACGTACGGGTCAAAGTTCAAGCCACAGAACAAACAGCTTACTGCCCCATACGGTGTGAAAAGTTGTGCTATTTGGTAAGTAATGTTTTACTGCTATTAGGACTAACAATGCAGTCCTGTCCTTAACCACCGAGAGCTTAATTTGAGGATTACCAAATGCTAGTTTAGAGAAGGTATCATCTTCCTCGGTACAGAGCCAGAGAGTGAATCATTGTCGGAACCTGTACTCAATAATTTTTACTCCCAATCCCCCAACCTCATCCTCAGCAAGTGACCTCACATCTTACTTCATTGGGAAGACAAGGACGGTCCAACATGTTATCCTCAACTTCACCCTTCCGCATCTCCAAGTCTTCCTATGTTCTCCTTGGTTCTCTTCCTTAGCTACTGTCTCCATGGCTAATCTTTCCCCTGAGCTCCTGATCCCATCCCCTCCTACCAACTTGGTGCCCTTGTTCTGTCCATCAACCTCTGTCTCAGTCTTTATTCTCTGTCTACTGGTTCTTTCGCTTCTGTCTGCAAATAAACTCGGACTCCTCCAACTCATCTAATAATGTCCTACCTCTCTCTCACCTTCCTTTCACCCGCAAACTTCTAGAAAACACTGTTTGTATTTCTGCATTAACATCCACACTACACTTCCAAGATCTGAACTCTGCTTGACAACTTGATAGACATTTCTTTTACAGTGGTCACCCATTTTTTTTTTTGGTCACCAATGGTTTAATTGTTAAATCTATTTCCTTCTTCAGTATTCTGAATCTGTCTATAGCCTGTGATATCTGTTGGCTGCCTCTTTTTTTTAGACCTCTTCTGTTAGCTTCTAAACACTTTCATCGTGTCATTCCCATTCTGCATCTCTAGTTGCTGCTTTTCTTTCTTTTTTCATGTTTTCTAACATTTTATTGAGTACATTCAAGCTTACAAAAAAGTTGAAAGAATTACACATGAACACTCGTATACTCACCACCTAGGTTCTACAATTATAATTCTCCTCTATTTGCCCTGTCTTCGTATGTTGCTAGCTGTCACCCATCAATCCATCTGATTTCTGATGCGTTTCAAAGTAAGTTGCATCTTTCCTTTTTATGTCTTGTTCTCTTGCATGCCCTCCCCTGCAAACCCAAGCCTTACCACCATGGAATCCCTTTCCAGCGCTCTGCCCTTGGCCCTGGTTTCTCCTCTGACATGCCACCTGTGCACACACTCCAGCAGCTTCTCTGTCTTCAGCCATTACCTACCTCTCCAGCTGTGATGCCACAAGCATTTCATTGCTTGTTTATACCAGGATTAGACTCAGCATTTTACCTTGACTCCAAGCTACATTCCTCTCCTGACGTACCCATGTTTATTAATGGCACTCCTATTCTTTCACTGATCTACAGTCTTTTGTTTTCTCACACTTATCAACTCAGTCTTCAAGCCTTAGGATCCTACCATGAAAGTATCTTAAATCTACCCAACCTTTATCATTCCTGTTGCTTCTTTCTAAGTTCTGGTCCTCACTTGCCCAGATGATTCTGAAAGCCCCTTCCTTGTCTCCAGTTTCATTCCTTTAAACCCTCTTGCATGGTACTGCTGGATTAATCTTTCTAAAGCAAAGAACTTGCCCTTCTCAAAGGCATCAGTGGATCCCATACCCTTACTGAAGAGAGCTGTGTGTATATGGGATAATTGAAGCCTTTGATAGCATGAGATTTTTCAAGGATGAAAAGTGGGTCTGGCACAAACTTTAGTAGAGTGGGGCTCCAATCTGCCAGTTCACGGTTAGATAGTGGTTTGCTAAATGACCAGTGTTTATACAAGTGTCCTGGAAATCACACTTTCTGGCTGAGCTTGGATTGAATCCTGGAATGTGACCTCCCAAGCAGAGGTCTATAACCCTCAGGATATAGACCTTACATTTATGACCTCCCCCACCCTAATCAGACCCACCTCTGCAGTTCCAAGACAGGGCACTGGGAAAGGAGGCTATACTCCCCTTCCAGAATCTCAGTTTCTTGTTCTCACCTGTCAGACACTTCCTGTGTCAGAAAATGGACTTGCCTGCTAAATTCTGCTGCGAGCATTATTAGTGTTTTGTCTGTTTTTTGAAAGTTTATGAACATTTACTATGTGTGTAAATATTTCACAATTTGTTGTTCATACAGCCGGGAAACTCCAAGTGCAGCAGTGTGTATGAGAACTGTCTAGAACAAAGCAGGGCAATAGGTAGGTACAATTGCCCTTCCCCATCTGCCACTCTCCTTATTCGTTCTACGTTATATGGTCGTGTGTGGCCCTTGCTCTTAAATAGTTCATGGGAAAGTCAGGTGTATATAACCAAACGTGTAATGCTTCAGTTGCAAGCTTCCCACATTCTGAGAAGCGCAGAATGCCACATGTGTGTCAGTTGAAAAGCTGTGGTTCTCCCCTGCTCCTGTGTACTCTTCCACACTACAATTCTGCTTTATGGAATCTTTCACTGCTTTGATATCATGAAAGCTCTCTTGCTGGAAAGGTGATTTCTCTACTCAAAACTCAAGGCAGTTCCATTTCAAAGAATATCAGACAATAAGCTAATATGAAAATTGATGCTTGTCAAATCCATTAGGATTAAGAGAAAACGTTTATTTCTGCTTGGCAAAGGGAACAAAAAGAAATCTAAAATGTGAGAGTCCCAATTAGAGGTTCATACACCCCATACTTGCCAGGGCATTAAATGTCTTATTACTGCATGTGATAATTGACATCAGGCACAACTTTTCCACAACACAAATGTAGGGCATAGACTATCAGGTTGGAAATATATTTTCATAAAAACATTCTACTACTAGTTAGTCCTTTTATTCTTATAAATTGTTGAAAGTATTTATTTCTTTGGGAAGGACAGTTTTGCAGCTTTAGAGGGAGAGATAACTGGACATTGTAAATAATGCAGTGGAAGATAGAGTTGGATAACCACACTTAGGAACTCAAATTAAATTAGCAGCAACTTGCCAACTAGAAGGTAGTTTCTCACTTCCAAGGATATCTCCATATTTCTTATGGAATTTTGCCAGTGTAATCCATGAATTTTATTATTTCTTATACAGTGGGGGTACATGAGGGTCTTGGTACAGCTGTGATTACCACTTTCCTCCACCCTGCAAAAATAATCAGAGTAGTGAGCAGAGGCAGTATTTTAAACTCTTTAAAAACATGGTTCTTTTTGAAGGAAATTAAAATTCGATGCCACTGTTTAAAGGTATTTAAAATTCCAGATGAATTCTTAATAATATGACTAAAACAAATTAGTGTCAAGTGTAAATGTCTTTTTAAAACTGTGTCCTCTAGGAGCTGCAGTTCCTTCCTTCATTCCTCTTTTCCTTTACCCTGGAAATTCCTAACCTAGGATTTAATAGTCAGGAACATACCACATGTGCTTTGTAGTCTTGTATCCATTTTCTGCCTGTGCTGAAGCTCACTTTGAGCTGTCTCCACATCCTGTTTTTTCTCATTCTATGTTCTTCATTTACCCAACAATGCACTCAGTGATCATCAGGACGTCCTGTGGGTCAGGCCCTGAGCTGGGTGCTAGGGATGGAGACACAATTGGCATTCATGTCTTTTGCAGTTTAGCCAGAGGGCATACCTTAAACCAGTGCTTACAAATGTGATGAGCGTTTCAAAGCCCAGGATGTTACAGGAACAAATAACAGGGAAACCTAACTTAATCTGGGAAGCTAGAGAGGGTCTCCCGAAGGAGGTAACAACCAAACTAAGACCTGAGGGATGAGTGGGAATTATCCAGGCACAGAGAGGGAAGTGGGAGGGGAAGGGAGAGAAAGGAGAGTATAAATGAGTACTGGTATTCTTAAGTGTGCCAGGACCAGTTCCCAGATCACTGCATGGAGAAAGTACACGGGGGGAGAGAGTACATGGCGGGGAGAGAGAGGAGTTTTGGATCTAGGAGAGAGTCCTGTGGAACTCCAAAATGTTTCGCCCTGCCCCAATACCTTTTTTCCCAGCTCATCCCTCCTCCCCATTAAGCAGTCGTCATGGCACGCCCTCCTGGCCTCAGCCACCTAGCTTCTGAAGGGAACTCACTGAACAAGAATCCTCGACATTTCTAGAATGATGTTGAATGTTCGAAATCGCGACACTACCATCAGAGGAAAGGGGCAAGGTTTCCGTTCTTTTTTTTTCCTCAGAAGCTTTCACCTTGGTTTTTATTTTACATTTTTAAAGTATCCTTCCCCCCAAAGCAACACTATTTCAACTTTATTCAAGATTTTTCTTTTTGTAAGTATAACCTTGTCATAGAATCCAATTTGTTCTTTCTGTTTATCTTGGTTTTATTTCTCCTTTAAACCAACAAACAATGTAACCCCTTATTCTTTCATGCTTTACACATGCCCTAAGCCACTATCAGATCTGAACTCAAGAACAGACTTTTGTAATAAACACTTATTTGGAGTCTGGAATCTATTTTTCCGTAGAATTAATTTTAGCCATGTTGGCTATCTCCTAGACAAGTGACCATATTCTACTATTTTGGTTTCCTATACTGGAGCTCAAGTGTATATTTTGTAATGACAAATACAACAATAGGATATTCTATTGTAAGCATCTGTTCTTTAGTTATACTCTAATTGTGGAAGAGTCTGGGACCAATACTGAGCTTCAGCACACTGTCTTCCTTTTTGGTGGCAATAAGGTAACAATTCATGGCTGGGAACCTTTCAGAATCTTGGGGAGGTGAGAGATGGTGTTTATAGTTTGGAAAAAACCCTCCAGCTGGATATCCTCTTCCCCTGAAAATCACTGAGCTACAGCATTGTTTTCTTAGAAAAGCAGGTTCTAACTTCCAGTGGGAACCAGAGTGCTAGGAAGCCATTTCCCCAGACCTCAGCCACTCAGCACGTAGAGGGATCGAAGGACTCAACCCCTGCTCCAGGGGCTGTGACAAGTATAAGTCCCTCCTGCTGTGGCAAGAAGGGCTTTCCTAACTCAGTGTCTTTTCATCCACAGACACCCAGAAGTCAGGGGTTCCTATCTTGGGGCCTGCCTATGACTACTTGGGTATGTGTTTAAAAGTGATCTGAGGGGGCTTCCCTGGTGGCGCAGTGGTTGAGAATCTGCCTGCCAATGCAGGGGGCACGGGTTCGAGCCCTGGTCTGGGAAGATCCCACGTGCCGCGGAGCAACTAAGCCCGTGAGCCACAACTACTGAGCCTGCGCGTCTGGAGCCTGTGCTCTGCAACAAGAGAGGCCGTGATAGTGAGAGGCCCGCGCACCGTGATGAAGAGTGGCCCCTGCTCACCGCAACTGGAGAAAGCCCTCGCACAGAAACGAAGACCCAACACAGCCAAAAATAAATAAATAAATAAATAAATTTATAAAAAAAAAAGTGATCTGAGGGCTTCCCTGATGGCCCAGTGGTTAAGAATCCACCTCCCAATGCAGGGGACATGGGCTTGATCCCTGGTTGGGGAACTAAGATCCCACATGCCATGGGGCAACTAAGCCTGCGCGCTGCAACTACTGAGCCCACGTGCCACAACTACTGAGCCCGCACACCACAACTAGAGAAAAGCCTGCATGCCGCAACTAGAGAAGCCCGTGTGCTGCAACTAGAGAAGCCCACGTGCCACAAGATCCTGCATGCTGCAACAAAGATCCTGCATGCTGCAACTAAGACCTGATGAAGCCGAATAAATAAATAAGATCAGAAATTTATGACCAGTCCCCAAATTAATAGCAGTTGCCAAAATAGCAAATAGACAGTTTTTATGGCTTTTCCCAGAGATTCACACGTAAGCATTTGAGAGACACCTATACAAATATTTTCAACAAGTTTTGGCTTTTTAATTCAAAGACATTTATTTATTCAAATATTGACTTAAAATTTGAATTCTGGTGTATAATAAGTACTGCAATAGGCTTCCTGTTGAAGGAGTTAATTATATTTATTGCCAGATGTGTAAAAGATCCCTGTCCTTAATAATAAATTCCCTTGTGGAAAAAAAATAATTAGCAAAATAGCATACTGTTTCCCCAACCTTGAAGTTAAAATGAAAATGTTGATATTTTTAATCCAAAAGATGTTAAATTCCCACAGACCCTAAGGGCTAGCACTTAAGAACTTTGGTACCTCCAGTATATACACTGTGTATGTATTTATTTTCTGTCACAAATCCTCTCTTAAGCAGGTTGGGTAGTTTCTCAGAGTAATACTTCGCACAAAGAACTTTTGGAATGCATGATGGCTGGCATGTGTAGTTAAGCTCTGAATAACCACACACTTTATCCTAGAAAGATTTTAAATTTCGGCATGGGGTGAGTTTGTTTGTTTGTTTTTTTAAATTTAAGACAACTTTGCTGACTTAGATATAATGGTGCATTTGAGAAAAAGGAATGGTAGTTTTTTAAGAGAGACTGTAAAGACATTGATGCTTTTGTGTAACCCTGTGGGATGGTGAACTTGATGTGGTCAGCTCATGTGAGTGCTCTGTGAGGGGCAGATGAGTCAGCGCCCTGTGCTAAGGGTTGACTTGGGGTCTTGAGAGCGTGGTGGGGTCACATTTGCTAAGAAAGGAAAACTGGGTAGACATTCAGTCATCTGTTCATTCAGCTGACATTTTTCTTTTGAGCACCTGCTTCATACCAGGCATGGAAGATGAAGAAGATACTCAGATAAATGGGTTCTAGTCTCTCCTCAGGACTCACGGAATTTTCGGCCTCAAGGGAAAGACAGAGGAATAAACAGAGACCTACAGTTGATTATGGAGTGGCACCTTACCCAGCCTGGGGTGGGGGGCAGGGGAGGAGGGAGGACTCAGTGGAAAGCTTCCTGAAGGAGGGGGATTCAGAGCAGAATCTTAAAGGACAAATAGGAGTTAGGTCAAGAAATGGATGGGAAGGATATTACAGCAAGAGATAAGTGTCATGTGCAGAGGCCCAGTAGACACACAACTGAGCAGTGAGAAGAACGCCTGCTGCAAGGCAGACACTATGCTCAGTGAGGGGCTTACCCACATTCTTTCATTTAATCCTCACAATGTATTTTAAGCTCATCATCCCCATTTTACAGGTATGAAAACTGACAGAGAGGTTAAGTAACTTGCCCCTGGCCACACAAATAGTAAGAGATACCACAGGGATCTGTGGAACCCAGGTCCATGTTAATTTAGAAGCAGACTTCTTACAAATACTGTTCATCATATTCCACTTTCCGTAAATTTTTATGAGCAGGCACTCCTAAATAAATATTAATTCAATCATGCATCAGTTCTCTACACTGGGCTAATATATTATGCATGTATTATAAAACACACACAGAAATAGAAAATTTCAGTTAGAGTTAATGATAGACGTTTTTAAAAATTGTCTCGCTAATTATAGTGGCTGAATACTATCATTAGGTAATGTCTCAAGGTCTGATATACATTTAGGGCATTATTGATAAAGAAAATAGACATAAATCCCATTTCAATCTTGATAATTTCAACTGTTAGGAGGCCAAAGTTCTGATCTAATTATTCGTGTTCATAAGCTCATAGTGTAGCTAAGAAGGAGCTTGTACTCAGTAAAAGAATGATCTTCAATCCTTGATTTTTTTTTGCAATGATCTTTTAGCCACTTGTCCATTTGTGAAAGTAAGTTTAGTTTAAACCGGATAACATATTTCATAAATCCACTTAACCAAGTCAGTGGAAACTGTCCTATGTTGCCAAAAGCAACAAAGGAACGAGGGGCCCTATTGCCCCTTCCTCTGTCAAATCCCACTCTTCCGTCAGAATATTCCATGTACCGATTATGACATGGGACAGCGTGATAGGAGGGAGTGGACCGAGAGGGGCGAAGGAGGGGCAGGTAGGAGGACCGTAGTCTTGACTGGGCTCCCCCTATTCGGTGTATTCTGAGGTTTCCATACTTGTGTTACAAGAATCACAGCACTATTCACTGTGATGTGAAATCCAGTGTGAAGTTGGTCCTTTGAAGGGGTTTAATTGACTGGAAGGACTGATGTTTTACGGTGAGACGATGAAATAACAATGTCACTGCTTTAGGTGCAGCCTCACGGGGATCTTGTATATGTATGGCCAAAACTATAAATGTACTTGTGTAAACAGAAAAACTAAAACATTCTGTCCTGGCATTCTCAGGACAGGACCAGTTGAATGCTCCAAAGTACTTCATGCCATCAGGTAGTGAAACAGGTTGCTGTTATCCATTCATGCGGTAACTATTTGTTGATGTGATAATGTGTGCCAGGCATATGCTAGAGGCAGGGGCTGCAGCTGTCAACAAGACAGGATCTGTGTCTTCGTAGAACATGCAGTCGAGATGCAGTACAGATATTAAGAAACATAATAACATAACAGAATTAGGTACTCTTGTGATATGGGCTTCAGAGGGAAGCAGAGAGACATAGTCTAGTCTGAGAAAGTCAGGGAAGGCTCTCTTGAGAAAGATGTTTAAAACTGACCTCACCTAAGGATGAGGGTGATGGAGAAGGGGAGGGAAGGGCATGTCGATCAGAGAAGATGGCCTTACGGTGGGGATTCTAATGCAAGAAGTCCGACGTGAGCAGGGGCAGAGACTGGGGAGGACAGGGTTGCAGTGGAAGCTGGGTGCCCGGGAGCAGGGCCTGGGGCTTGTTGAAGAGGTTGAGTTGTATCCCAAGAGCAGTGGGAAGCAGTGAAAGTGTTTTTAAACCTCTGAGAAGTAGGATCGGATTTTCAGTTGTAAAAAGATCATTTTGGCCACATGTATGGAATAGAATGGAGGGGAGAAGGCAGAGTAAGGGGACAGAGGACGTAACCTGAGGGGTGAGTTCTTTCCATTAGATGACAGAATGAACATCAACAGCTGGTGCAGGGCTGTGCTTGGCGAAACAAAACTTTGGCAATAGAGGGAAGACAGACTTCCCACTCTTAAATCATTTAAAATTAAGTAATGAGTTTTTTGAAAAGCAGTTTCAACAACTAGTAGATATTCAAGTTCCACATGGCATGTGTGGTTTTCTTGGTTCCTGGGATGCAGCTCTGAGCGGTGTCGTGTACGGGTTTGTGCTGTTTGCTGGCCGGTCAGCTCCCTTCCTCCCCTGGCTGTTCCTCTTTCACATCTTCCTGGTTTGTCTGCTGTCTGCTGTTGAAGCGAGGGGTCAGCTGAGGGACGGGCAGGGAGGGGCAGGGAGGCCAAAAGAGGGTGCTTTCCCTCAAAGACTGGTGCTTATTTTGTTTTTACAGGTCAAATCTCAAAGTCAGTATTCAATCCTTGCATGGGACGGGCATGGCTTTTCCCTTCCTGTCAATTCTGGACTCAAACGTGATTTTATTTCTTGTTTACAAAGCAAAAACACCATACATTGATCTTTACTCACTACAGGTAATGCACACGAGAGAGGGATGCAGTCCCAACGAGACACGTCATTGATGAAGCCCGCGTGCCGTGTGGATCTCTTCGACGACCCCTGCTACATCAACACGCAGACCCTTCAAAGCACGCTGGGCTCTGCCGGAAATCAAAGTCCAGCTCACCCACTGGGGAGCCCCTGGTACCGTGAAAGTAAGTGGCTGCTCATTGCCTGTGTTAGTTTCCTGTGCTGCTGTAACAAGTTACCACAAACGGGGTGTCTTAAAACAAGAGAAATGCATTCTCCCACAGTTATGGAGGCCAGAAGTCCTAAATCAAGATGGCAGCAGGGTTGGCTCCTTCTGGCGGCTCTGGAGGAGAACTGGTTTCGTGTTACTCTCCTAGCTTCTGGTGGCTGCCAGCAATTCTTGGTGTTCCTTAGCTTGTAGACACGTCACTCCAGTCTCTGCCCCTGTCTTCACATGGCCTTACCCCTGTGTCTCAAATCTCCCTCTCCTTTCTCTTATAGGACAACACCTTTCTCTTATAGGTAGGCCCACAATCCAGGAAGATCTCATCTCGTGATCCTTTACTTAATTACATTTGCGAAGACCCTTTTTCCAAATTATGTCACATTTGCAGGTACCAGGGATCAGGACTTGATCATATCTTTTGGGGGCCGCTGTTCAACTCACTATACTGTCTCTCATTTTAAAGAACGCTATTTCCTTGGCCTCATTTTTCAGAGAGTTAAAAGTATTCTTTCTTACCTCAATCCCTCACCACAGTTAATATAGGTTAGAACTTTGTGGCGATGTTATGGATTTCAAGGTTTTGGAACTTTGATTTTGAATAATCTTTTCAAACACTTTAAATTGACTCCCAACTTTTGCTTTCTGATGTGTGCTTTTGCTCAAGGAAGGGCTGTCAAAGCCAGGAGATAATTTTGAATTTGTTTGTTTGCATGGGGAACAATGGCCACTGTTTCAACTCTGTTTAGTGATCGTGTTAATTTTATTCATTTCGAAACCCCTTAGTAAGTCATCTATGTAGCACTAAAATAAGGTGACTTCTTTCTTCAACTAGGTACTGTGAGTAAAATACAATAAGACAAACATCATTTTCCTGCCAGATTGCTTCCAGGCGTAAGTCCATAAACAGGAACATAAATAAATAAAAGTGAAACAAGCCAAAAGCCTACAATCAACTAAAAAATAAATTAAAAAATGCTTTTCATAAAGTACTGAAGCTTGTTGGGTTCAGAGGTTGGTGTCAAATTTGGCTCACTCCAAAGATAGAGAATCAGTCGCTGAGAAAGTCCTTTCACTAGCCCAGGAGGTCACTCTAGACTGCCAAGGGTGACTTTCCAGCTAGTGTGGCTGCAGTGACAATAAAGTTTGGAAGGGGATTTTGCTGAGGCTGAGCTTCACTTGACCACCTTAACTCTCTAGACTGAGACGAAGGTTTTCATTACCAGCCAGGTGGCAAGTAGGCCATCTTCTTGCAAGCTTTCCAAGATCACTCTTGGCAACCAAACAACCCAGTTGGGTTCTCTAGAAGCAGACTGTGAGTTGGAGCTGGGCATGCAGGGTCTTCACTGGGATCCGTACCAGGAAGGGAGGGGAAGAAAGCAGGCTTGGGCAGAGGGAGAGGTGGGGCAGCCATACCGGCCTGACGGAGCCTCAGCCAACCCTACGGAGCGCATGTGGGGGCCCGTCAGAGTTGCCCCACGTTGGGCCCAAGGGCAGGGCCTTTTAGCCCCACTTATCTCAGTCTTTGGATGTGGGCCATGAAGGAGGGCAAGCCATTGGGCAAGCAGCTCTCTGCAGCTGAGGCAGACCCTGAAGGGGTGGTCAGCTGAAGGCCAGCCCCACTAAAACACCTGGGGTACTTGGTCCTTCCTTGAAGTGGGATCTGGGTAGTGCATCTCCATGTCCACCACAGAGAGCATCTTGTGCCATGGATGATGGGATATGCAATGAATTCGGATTTCTGCAGTGAATTTAACTCTTTAATGTAGAGTAGCCTGTGTGGATAAGGTAATATATGTTAGAGGGACAGTGTTTTGAAAAAAAGTTTCTGAACCCCAGGGGTTTTTTTTGTTTGTCTGTTTTTTGTTTTTTAGGATAAATAATTGTATTTATTCAAATATAGTTTTCTTTTTTAAATTTTTATTGGGGTATAGTTGATTTACAGTGTTGTGTTAGTTTCAGGTGTACAGCAAAGTGAATCTGTTATACATACACATATATCCACTCTTTTTAGATTCTTTTCCCGTATAGGCCATTGCAGAGAATTGAGTAGAGTTCCCTGTGCTATACAGTAGATCTTTATTAGTTATCTGTTTTATATATAGTGGTGTGTATGTGTCAATCCCAATCTTCCAATTTATCCCCCCCACCCCACCCACCTCGGACCTCAGGTTTTGGAAATAACTTTATAAGAGCATACACTCAATAGCTTCCATTTCATGGACTTTTCAAAGCAACAATATTTTATTAGAAAATACTTTTAGTGGGTGGCCCAAATTATGTAATCTAGGACATTCCTTGACTTACAACTCCAGTTCCTTTATAAGCAAATCTTCAATGTTAAAAATCGTTATGGAACTTCCCTGGTGGTGCAGTGGTTGAGAATCTGCCTGCCAATGCAGGGGACACGGGTTTGTGCCCTGGTCTGGGAAGATCCCACGTGCTGCGGAGCAACTAAGCCCGTGCACCACAACTATTGAGCCTGCGAGCCACAGCTACTGAAGCCCACACGCCTAGAGCCCATGCATGCTCCGCAGCAAGAGAAGCCACTGCAATGAGAAGGCTGCGCACCGCAATGAAGAGTGGCCCCTGGTCACCACAACTAGAGAAAGCCCGCGCACAGCAACAGAGACCCAGTGCAGCCAAAAATAAATAAATAAAATAAATAAATTTTTAAAAAATCGTTATAACTCAAGCAAAGAAACTTTGCCTCTTGTCATAGACAATTCAATAATATGAAAGGCAAAACTAATCCATAATAACATTCCTGTCATTAGTTGAAAGTAAATAAGGCTTGTTCTGTCTAAAACTGTAATGTCAAAATGTGTCTTCATTGATTCTAGCCTCTTTCTTTTTTCATCCTTTTTCCCTCTCCCTGCCTTGGTGGCAATATGTTTAATAATTTAGGCCTCTGGTTCTCTCTCACTCTTTATTTCCATTTTGGATTTAATGTACCATAGCCCTCCTGGACTTCTTGGTACCCCTTTGAGGTTAATTTCAGTGTATCATTGCTCCCTCCAAAAAAAATTAACTGCAACTCCAAAAGTATAAATAATGTTGATTTAAGAAAATCCAGTAAGATGGAGTAGGGCTAACTTTATACATAACGTTCTGCAGAATGTCTTAAATACACTTCTTAACGTTTCCCCCCTAATGTTTCCTCCTGTTTCTTTCCTTCCTCCTGCAAAAATCCTCTTCATCTTCTTTAGGCATACTTAGCCTCCCTTACCCAGATTAGTTACTAATTAGTTCAGTAAAACAAAACAAAAACAAATCCAGAGATATGAACCTAATATATCTCAAGTATGCCTTCAGGGCTCCTCAATTCATCCTGTCACACTGCCAACATAGGAAAAGCTCTAAAACAATCTTTAGTCTGATCAAACATAGCAGAAGGAAACCATTAGTACTGAAACTAATTTTTGTATTGATTTATTATCAGTTTCAGTCTTAGCTTCCATAACAAAGAAACCCCCCTAAATCCCATAGTATAAAAAGGACTGAAGTTTATTTATTTTACCTGATAGCCCAAAGATGGATGGTATAGGACTGGTGGGACAGCTTTGCCATTGTGACACTTGGCTTCCATCTCTGGTCTAAGAGCTTCAATTTGGTCTAAGGTCTTCTATCTTTAGTCTAAGAGCTTGAGCTCTCACCATCACATCTGTATTCAGCCAGTGGGAAGTAAGAAAGGCACGCGGAGTGCACACACGTTCCTTTAAAGGACATGACCCAGAAGTGGCAGACATCATTTGTTCTTACCTGCCATTGGCAGAACTTAGACATGGGGCCATACCTAGCTTCACGTTACTCTAGCTGGGTGGCCATGTGCCCAGCTAAAAATTAGGAATTCCATAATATAATGAAAGGGAGAATAGATATTGGCACACAATTAACTGTCCCTGCCACTGCATACCTTTCTGCCACTCAAATATGCATGAGCTCTTCTTTTCACTTAGAACATATTTGCCTTCTCCCAAAGGGAGACCTTGCAAATACCCCAAACGGTTACAGCATCCAGCCTAAAGTCTGTGACATCCGGGTGATATGAAGTCCTCTCAATCAAGATTGGATGGGAATCCTTACTATTTGCCAAGTTGTCTGCCCTCTTCCACACCCAAAATTAGTGGTCAAGAGGAATAAGATAGCCTCAATAAAAACCCACATTCACAAAAGGGAAGCAGGCAAAACACACAGTGGTCATTGGTCCATAGTGATTACCAAATCCTGCCAGGCAGTAATTGTGAAGACTCCCTGAGCTGGAAGTGGAGAAAGTGATTTGCTTGGCGTCTGGTTCAGTGTTATGGGAGGAATCTCCTTGTCCATTGTTATCTGGGTTGTTCCTGCTATTATCCTTCGTGTGTCCATCTAAAGTAGATGTTGGAGAAAGTGCCTTTCTTGGGGCTTCACCACTTGTACAGTTTATTTCCTGTTGATGTGGGTTTGAGAGATTGGAGTTTGCTTTAGAGGCCAAAAAGCCGTAGACAAGAAGGGATTGTCATTTCTTTGGCAATGTATCTTCCTTAAAAACTTAGTAGGAGGGCTCCCCTGGTGGTGCAGTGGTTGAGAATCTGCCTGCCAATGCAGGGGACATGGGTTCGAGCCCTGGTCTGGGAAGATCCCACATGCCGCGGAGCAACTGGGCCCGTGAGCCACAACTACTGAGCCTGTGCGTCTGGAGCCTGTGCTCCGCAACGAGAGAGGCCACGACAGTGAGAGGCCTGCGCACCGCAATGAAGAGTGGCCCCCGCTCGCCGCAACTAGAGAAAGCCCTCGCACAGAAATGAAGACCCAACACAGCCAAAAATAAAAATAAATAAATAAATTTATTTAAAAAAAAAAACAAAAAAAACTTAGTAGGATTTCACTCTGTCCATTTAGAGTCAGTTCTACATGAAATTTCCCATAATATTCCTTCACTGTCCTTTTATTGCATGAAGGATGCCTTCTCTCTTTCCTGTTATTTGTAATTTCTGTGTTTTATTTTCCCTTGATCACTGTTCTTTGAGATTTATTAATTTAATTGCTCTTTCCAAAAGACCCAGGTTTTGTTTTAATTTTTTTCTATTTTTTTTGTTTTCTGTTTCATTGACTTCCATTTTTTATCTTTATTATGTCTTCCTTCTACTCTCTTTGGATTAAATTTCCTCCTCTTTATCTAGCTTGTACTACATTTTCTTCTATTGCCTTTATAGTTTTATTTCCAAATAAAATATTTATTTCAGTTGAACTTTATATTTTCTATGAGGTAGGGGGTCTAACTAATTTTCCAACCAACATGGACTAAACAATGTCCTCTTTCTCTAGTGCCACTCTCCATTTTACTGGATTCCTTCTACATGTGTGAATCTGTTTCTGGGCCTTTATTCTGATTTTTATATCGGCCCACTTGCTTGTTGTATACCAGTATATTAATTAGTATATACAAATTACTGTGGCTTTGTAATATATCTTAATAGACATGTAATTTTTCCTTTGTATTACAGATTAATTTTTTTTCTTAGTACCACCTCGATCTTTCACTTATGCTTAACATTTTATGGTAACATCTTATTTTACCAACTTTTTAGACACTTTATAGAGGTGAATGTGTTCTTCCCCTCAGTAACGTGATAAATTTCTATTTTATAGTTTTCACACACCCAGTAATCCATACTGATAAATAATATACAGTTGATTCTCATAATTTGTGGGTTCCATATTTGAGAATTTGCTTGCTTGCTAAGATTTATTTGTAATCCCAGAATCAGTACTCATGGCACGTTTGTGGTCATTTGTGGATATGTGCAAAGCAACAAAAATTTTGTGTCACCCAATGTGCACATTCCCAGCTGAGGTCAAACAAGGCGACACTCTGCTTTCTTGTTTCAGCTCATACTGTAAACAAGTGAACTTTTGTGGTCTACTTAGTGCCACATTGCCCACATTTTTGTGCTATCTCTTGATGACCTTGCTGTTTAAAATGACCCCCAAGTATAGTGCTGAAGTGCTGTCTAGTGTTCCTAAGTGCAAGAAGGCTGTGATGTGCCTTACAGAGAAACTATGTGTATTAGATAAGCTGAGTTCAGGCATGAGTTACAGTGCTGTTGGCCATGAGTTTAGTGTTATTAAATCAACAATATATACTAAATAAGGTGTCTTTAAACCAAAACACACATAAAACAAGGTTATGTAATGATTGATTGATTGATGAAAATATTGTGACCTGAAGCTTGGTAGAACCTAACCCTGCATTTGTCCTAGGGGCAGTGGTTCAGTTTTCACTAATTCAGTGTTCTGGCAGTTTTATAAAATATAACTGCTTGCATAAAGAGACTGCTTATGGTCCTCCAGAATCAGAGATGGAGTCTTATAACACGTGGGGAGAAAAGGGTAGGCTTTTCTTCCCACAACAGAAAACCGAGGATTGTCCCCCAACCCTGACACTTTTCTCACAAAAGTATATCCCTCTTCTGATTTTACCTTTAGTTTGGTGGCTATCTTGACTCTTGTATACATTTTTTATTCTATAAACAGTGTTTTTAATTCAAAAGTAATACAAATACTCATAGAAGAAATCGAAATAATAAATAATGCTATTTTAAAATATGTACCTTCCCAAGGCTTAACACCATATACAGTTCCCTAAGATATTAAGAGTTCCGTCTGATTACTTCCAAAATGTTAATGCATGGTTAAATATTTAGCTATCTACTTATGTACCTCTGTCTGTCTACAGATAGATCTAATGATCAATCTATCTATCTAATCATTCTTCTTTAAAAATAAATGGAGTATCCCCTTCTGTACTTGTTCTTTTTCACTCTTCTATTTTAGAGATTTGTCCAAAGTAGCACATAATATTTTGTAGTTTTCTTTTTTTCCAGTTTTATTGAGATAAAATTTGACATATAACATTGTTTTAGTTTAAGGTATGCAACATACTGACTTGATATATATATAGATTGTAAAACGATTACCACGCTAAGTTTAGTTAATATCCATCACCTCACATAGTTCCAGGTTTTTTTTCTTTGTGATGAGAACTTTTAAGATCTACTCTCTTAGCAACTTTCAAATATGCAATACAGAATTGTTAACTATAGTTGCCGTGTTGTACATTACATCCCTAGAACTTATTTATCTTATAACTAGAAGATTGTACCTTTTTAGCATTTCCCCCATCCCTCACTCTCTGTCTCTGGCAATCACCCATCTGTTTTCTGTTTCTATGAGTTCTGTTTTTTTGGATTCAACATATAAATGAGATCACACAGTGTCTATCTTTCTCTGTCTGACTTACTTCATTTAGCATAATGCCTTCAAGGTCTATCCTTGTTGTAGTTGGCAGGACTTCCTTCTTTTTTATGGCTTAATCATATTCCACTGTGTATTTATATCATCTGTTCATCTGCCAATAGATACTTAGATTGTTTCCATGTCTTGGCTATCAGAAATAATGCTGCAGTGCAGTGCACATGGGGATGTGGATATCTTTTCGAGATAGTGATTTCATTTCCTTCAGATATATACCCAGAAGTGGAATTGCTGGATCATATGGCAGTTTTTTAAAAAAATGTTTGAAGAGCCTTCATACTGTTTTCCATATGGCTGCACCAATTTACATTCTCACCAATAGTGCACAAGCGTTCTCTTTTCTCACCAACACTTAACCTCTTGTCTTTTTGATGATAGCCATTCTAACAGGTGTGAGGTGATACTTCATGTGGTTTGATTTGCATTTTCTTGATGATTAGTGATTTTGAGCATCTTTTCATATACCTGTTGGCCATTTGTGTGTCTTCTTTGGAAAGATGTCTATTCAGTTCCTCTGCCCATTTTTTAATTGGATTTTTTTTTTTTTTGCTGTTGAGTTATATGTGTTCTTTATATATTTTGGATATTAACCCCTTATCAGATAAATGATTTGCAAATATTTTTTCCCATTCTGTAGGTTGCCTTTTCCTTTTGTTGATGGTTTCCTTTGCTGTGCAAACTTTTGGTTTGATGTAGTCCCAACTTGCTTGTTTTTGCTTTCATTGCCTTTGCTTTTGGTGTCAAATCCAAAAAACCATTGCCAAGACTGATGTCAAGGAGCTTACCCCTTGTTTTCTTCTAGGACTTTTATGATTTCAGGTCTTATGTTCAAGTCTTTAGTCCATTTTGAGTTGATTTTTGCGTATGGTGCAAGATAGGCATCCAGTTTCATTCTTTTACATGTGGCTGTCCAGTTTTCCCAGCACCATTTATTGAAGAGACTATCCTGTCCCCATTGTCTGTTCTTGGCTCCTTTGTTGTAAATTAATTGACCCTATATGTATGGATTTATTTCTTGGTTCTCTATTTTGTTATGTTGATCTATGTGTCTGTTTTTATGCCAATACCATACTGCTTTGATTACTATAGCTTTGTAATATAGTTTGAAATCAGGACACACCATGCCTTCAGCTTTATCCATCTTTCTCAAGATTGCTTTGGCTATTTGAGATTTTTTGTGGTTCCATACAAATTTTAGGATTGTTTGTTCTTTTTCTGCGAAAAATGCCATTGAAATTTTGATAGGGATTGTATTGACTCTATAGATTGCTTTGGGTAGTATGGACATTTAAAAAATGTTAATTATTCTAATCCATGAACACAGAATTTCTTTCCATTTGTTTGTGTCTTCTTAGTTTCTTTCATCAATGTCTTATAGTTTTCAGTGTATAGATCTTTCACTTCCTAGGTTAAGTTTATTCTTAAGTATATTTTTCTTTTTGAAGTTATCATAAATGGGATTGTTTTCCTAATTTCTCTGATAGTTTATTAGGGTATAGAAATGCAAGTAATTTTTGTGTATTAATTTTGTATCCTGCAACTTTACTGACTTTGTTTATTAGTTCTAACAGTTTCTCTTTTTTTTGGTGGAGTTTTAAGGTTTTCTATATATAATGTCACCTGCAAATAGGACAGTTTTACTTCTTCCTTTCTGATTTGGATGTCTTTTATTTATTTTTCTTGCCTAATTGCTCTGGCTAGGACTTCCAATACTATGTGGAATAAAAGTGGTGAGAATGGGCATCCTTGTCTTGTCCCTGATCTTTTATACCTGGAATAAATCCCACTTGATGCTTTTAATGTATTGTTGAATTTGGTTTGTTAATATTTTGTTGAGGATTCTTCCATCTATGTTCACATGTGATACTGGCCTGGAATTTTCTGTTCTTGTGGTATCCTTGTTTGGTTTTGGTAGTAGTGTAATGCTGGGCTTGTAAAATGTGTTTGGAAATGTTCCCTCCCATTTTTTGGATGGGATTGAGAAGAATTGATATTAATTACTCTTTAAATGTTTGGTAGAATTCCCTAATGAAGCCATCTGGTCGTGGACCTTTTTTTTTGTTGTTGGAAGGTTTTTGATTAGTTGCTCAATCTTCTTACTAGTAATTCATCTGTTGAGATTTTCTATTTCTTCATGATTCAGTCTTAGTAGGTTGTATGTTTTTAGGAATCTAAATATATCCATTTTTTTAAGTTATCCAATTTGTTGGCATAAAATTGTTCAGAGTAGTCTCTTATGATCCTTTGTATTTGTGTGGTATCATTGGTAATGTCTCCTTTTTCTTTTCTGATTTTATTTATTTGAGTCCTCTCTCTTTGTTCTTGGTCAGTCTAGCTAACGGTTTGCTTATTTTGTTTATCTTTTAAAAAACCAGCTTAGTTTCTTTTGTATTGTATTTTTACTCCCTATTTCATTTATTCCTGCTCTGATCTTTGTTTTTTTCTTTGCTTCTATTAAATTTGGGCTTAGTTTGTTTTTCATTTTATAGTTCCTTGAGGTGTAAAGTTAGGTTGTTTATTTGCAATCTTTCATTTTTCTTATGGAGGTGTTAATTGCTAAAAACTTGACTCTTAGAACTGTCTTTGCTGCATCCCATAAGTTTTGGTGCATAGTTTTCATTTGTCTCAAAATATTTGAATTTTCAATTAAATTATTTGCCTCAAGTTATATTCTGACTTCTCTTTTGATTTCTTCTTTGACCCATTGGTTGTTCAGTAGCATGTTTTTTAATCTCCATGTATTTGTGAATTTTCCAATTTTCTTCTTGTAATTGATTTCTAGTTTCATATCACTTTGGTTGGAAAAGATGCTTGATATGATTTCCATATCCTTAAATTTATTAAGACTTGTTTTGTGGCCTAACATATGATCTATCCTGGAGAGTGTCCCATGTGTGCTTGAGAAGAATGTGTATTCTTTTGCTTTTGGATAGAATGTTCTATAAATGTCTGTTAAGTCAATCTGCTCTAATGTGTAATTTAAGTCCAGTGTTCCTTATGATTTTCTGTGTGAATGATCTATCTATTTTTGAAAGTGAGGTATTAAAGTCCCATACTCTAATTGTATTGCTGTTGATTTCTCCCTTCAGGTCTGTTAATATTTGCTTTGTATATTTAGATCCTCCTATGTTGGATGCATAAACCTTTGTTATTTTCAATTGTTTTATAGTATTCTATTGTATGAGTGAATCATAATTTGTATAACCAGTTGCTTATTGATGGACATCTAATTTTTCCCTGTCATTTGCTAGTATAATGATCAATACTGTCAAAAAAAAATCCATTTACATGTGCTTTAAAAAAAATTGAATGCATCAGTATGCTGTCTTCATAGTTCACGTTGGTTTCTTTAAATGTCTTGCTCTTTCTTTCTCATTGGAATTACTTGCAATTGTTTAATTCAGATTTTAGATGTTAGATTTTTTTCTCTTCCTTAAACCATATTCCCCCGTTTCAAAGGTTTTACTCACCAGATACATATGGGTGTGGATATTCATATATATCTTATGTTTTCCCGAATTCCTGGTTGTGACAGTATGTCTTTAGTTGCTAATGGGAACTCCAAGATGACATGACTATTTTCTTCCATGATTCCTGTCACTTTTTTCTTTTTTGATCTCAATTCAATCCAGAGTGATTTAAGCAACCTTCCTTGTTGCTTCCTTAACTGTCAGTACTTCTGAGAAAATATAATTATATCAAGTTAATAATTCATTAAATAGTATATGGAAATTATATATAAATAACTATATTTAAATTATGATTATATTTTTCAAAGTCAACTTTATGTAGGAAAAGGAGTCAATACTAGACAATGCACCACAATGTTAAAGAGTGGTTGTATTTGGTGACAGGATGAAAAGTGATTTTCTTTGTTTTTCTGTGTTTACCAGATTTAAAAAAAAATGTGTAACTTTTAAACTTAAAGCAAAAGTTTAAAAAATATGTTAGATATTCTGCTTTCAGAAAAATTATATTTTCAGCAAATGTTTGGATGATTGAAAATCTCCCAGCTTTTAGAAAAGTTATATTTTCAGCAAATGTTTGGATGATTGAAATTGTGCTAATTTGGGAAACTATGTTAGGAAAATAATGTCCATATCCTCAGGCTGGCCCATGATCTATTGCCTCTTTTCAAGATGATATAATGTCTGTTTTTCTTTTGTTTTGTCCTTGTCCAAGAGTGCTCCACAATCTCAGAATAAACCAAAAGCCATCATGCACTAAGATGTGTGCACCTACACCCACATGCATGCATCTCCCTCACACTCACACAAACACTTTCTCTCTCACGTACACAAACACACACACAACTACTCATCAGAAGTTCTCTATTATGCCTGAAAGCAGGCAGCACTAAGGCCAACTACAAATATTATTCATCAAATCTGGACACATTTCTTCAGGCTTTTTCTGGTAACCGTAGATAGAACCTGATTGTTTGTAGAGGAGAATATGTTTATCCATTAGATACAGACTGAAGATATTTTCAAAAAGTTATATTCATGAATGCTGCATCGAAATTGTGATATGCAGAGAGAAGTTCTTAAATAGTGACAAAACTATAACATATTAATAGGAGACTGGATTATGTCTACAGGGCACTTGTCTTGTGTAAGTTATAAAACTTAAAGTCAAGAGGATTTCTCATTTGTGAGACCCTTGTGTAAGGACATGTAAACATTCCTTTGCATTTATAAAGAGAAAGCTGGTTTCTATGCAAAAGATCCTTTGAATTTAAAAAGACAAAGTCTGATTTCTATGGTTATTTTCCTAGTAAATTTGCCATATTAAACATACAACTTTTGGGAATTCCCTGGTGGTCCAGTGGTTAGGACTCTGTGTTTCCACTGCAGGGGGCACAGGTTCAGCCCCTCACTGGGGAACTAAGATCACGCATGCTGTGCAGCACAGCCAAAATAAATAAATAAATAAGCAAACATACAAGTTTTATCTGGATTCAGACCTAAGAATTTTGTGTTATTACTTCTGGAGATGCTGTATATCATCCTGATAGCCTTGCTGTCTCTTTAGGGACCTTTGTGGGTTATACAGAAGTAGAGTGGCTAGACCAGTTTTGAAAATTAAAAGATTTTCTCATCCAAGCCAAGTTTTAGAGTGTGGTGATTAAGAACCTGGGCTCTGATGATAGATCTCATTCAAATCCCAGATCTACAGCATATTAGCAGTGTGACTTTGGGTAAGTCATTTAACCTTTTTAAAGATCCATTTCCTTCCCATCTAATTTTGAGAGCCAAACAGGATAATACATGTAAAGCATTGAGCAGTGCCTATCATACTCAATAAATGTGAGCTACATAATAATTGTTATTACTGTGAGTACCAATAATACTATAAAGGGCTACCTGGATGTACCTTCTCATCCCCAGTGCTCTCAACTCTGGATAACATTTATTCTGTAGAGCCATGGGGACTTGCCTCAGGCCATGCCTCCCTGATGATTAGCTTCTTCTACTTGATCAATTCTGCTTTGTCCAGGCAGGGGAATTACACAAACAACAAAGTGGTCGTTTACTAGGAATGCTGTAAGCTTCAGCACAGCTTTAAAGTTGATGGACAGAAGCATCTCTGAAGCACATTAGTAATTTGGTTTAAAAGAAAAAGCTAAATATTAAAAAGTGGGCATAGCCCAAAGTTACTGTAGGCATTTTCAAAGCATTTGAGAATGTTTTAGAAGTTATCTATAGTCCAGGTACAGCATAAACCTCTTTCTCTTTAACATACAGCCCATGGGACATAAAGAGACCCTCTCTGCACTTATGAAAGCAGTTCTTATGGGTCAGTTCCATTTCTCATTTGAAAGGAAAACTCCTGCACCTGGGCAAGCCTTTCCTGGTAACAGAAGCCAAAGGCAATGTTTGGATCTACCCTTAAATTAGAGACTGTTGGAAGTTCTAGAAACAAAAACCCCATTTGTTCCAGAAATAGCACTATTTAAAGAGTGCCTGGCACACAGTAGGTCCTCAAATTATATTTGGTGAGTGAATGAATGAATGAACGAAAGGATGGATGAGGAGGTAACTTGGTGGTGTCTCTCTTTGTATTTTGACTTCAGAGGCACCAGAAACTGTTCAGCCAGGTGCCACAGCCCAGCCTGCCAGCTCACATTCTTTGCCACACATTAAGCAGCAGCTGCGGAATGAAGACTGCTACCACGGCAAGCTGAGCAGGAAAGCAGCAGAGAGCCTCTTGGTAAAGGATGGGGACTTTTTGGTTCGAGAGAGTGCAACATCTCCTGGCCAATATGTGCTGAGTGGGCTACAGGGAGGCCAGGCAAAACATCTTCTCCTGGTGGATCCCGAAGGCAAGGTATTATTGACCCCCATTAGAGTTTCACAGGATCTTGTGATTCAGGTTACTCTGAATGATAGGTCTAAAGCCTGATACTGAAGAGTGTTTAAGGTTAAGGGTTTACTTTTTCTTGAACCCTCCAGCTAGAGCAGGAAGTGGTAAATAGAGGCTAATGGAGGGGTTTGAGTGGGAGCCACCCTAGAGGATCACTTAGAGGACAGCCTCTTTCTGCCCTTCTCAGTGCAATTCAGTGACTTAAATGAATACCTCCTACATGGAAGTACAGGGATTCGTAGTTAACTATTGATCAGTATCACATACAGAGTCCTTGCTCTCAGGGTGCTTATAATTTCATAAGACAGATGCTTAAATAATTAAGGATGAATAACATAAGAATGGTTCAACCAAAGCATTATGGTGTTTCTCAGGATAGAAGGGGGTGCTCCAGTTGAGGCAAACTGAAAAGGCTTCTTGCAGGGTCTGACATGTAAGACAAACCTTGAAAGAGGGCAAAAATTTTAAAGGGAGACATTTGGAGCATAGGGAAGGAATCACATGAGCAAACAGAGCAGTAGAATGGTATTAAATCAAATAAAAGAGGTATGGCTAGAGCAGAGGATACCTGTAGACAGAAATGATCCTGGACAAAAAACAATTATCAAAATAGTAATAGTAAGTTCTTCTCTATAAATAATTACTTTAAATGTAAATGGATTAAACTTCCCAAACAAAGGACACAGAATAACTGGATGGAGAGCTAAATGGACAAGATCCAACTATATGTATGTTATTTATAGGAGGCTCACTTTAGATTTAAGGACACACATAGGCTGAAAGTGAAAGGATGGAAAAAGATATTACATGCAAATAATAACCAAAAGAGAGCAGAGGTGGTCATTCTTTTATGACGCAAAATATTTATAAGAATATATATGATAGAATGTATCAAAAAAGTAACATGGCAAAAAGGTTGCTTGCAAATTTGGATTGGGTGACAGTGTTTACCATTTTCCTAACTGGGAATGACAGTTGCTTTAAAAAGGTAATGGGGGGGACCTTAAAGATGGCAGAGGAGTAAGACGTGGACATCACCTTCCTTCCCACAAATACATCAAAAATACGTCTACATGTGGAACAACTCCTACAGAACACCTACTGAATGCTGGCAGAAGACCTCAGACTTCCCAAAAGCAAGAAACTCCCCATGTACCTGGGTAGGGCAAAAGAAAAAAGAAAAATCAGAGACAAAAGAATAGGGACGGGACCTGCACCTCTGGGAGGGAGCTGTGAAGGAGGAAAAGTTTCCACACACTAGGAAGCCCCTTCACTGGAGGAGACGGGGGGTGGGTCGGGGGGAAGCTTCGGAGCCATGGAGGAGAGCACAGCAACAGGGGTGTAGAGGGCAAAGTGGAGAGATTCCTGCACAGAGGATCCGTGCTGACCAGCACTCACCAGCCTGAGAGGCTTGTCTGCTCACCCACTGGGGCAGGCGGGGGCTGGGAGCTGAGGCTCGGGCTTTGGAGGTCAGATCCCAGGGAGAGGACTGGGGTTGGCTGAGTGAACACAACCTGAAGGGGGCTAGTGTGCCACAGCTAGCCAGGAGGGAGTCCAGGAAAAAGTCTGGAACGCCTAAGAGGCAAGAGACCATTGTTTTGGGGTTCGCGACGAGAGGGGATTCAGAGCACCGCCTAAACGAGCTCTGGAGATGGGCAGGAGACACGGCTATCAGCAGGGACACCAGAGACGGGCATGGAACGCTAAGGCTGCTGCTGCGGCCACCAAGAAGCCTGTGTGCAAGCACAGGTCACTATCCACACCTCCCCTCCTGGGAGCCTCTGCAGCCCGCCACTACCAGGGTCCCATGATCCAGGGACAACTTCCCCAGGAGAACACATGGTGTGCCTCAGGCTTTTGCAACGTCATGCTGGCCTCTGCCGCCGCAGGCTCGCCCCGCATTCCGTACCCCTCCCTCCGCCCGGCCTGAGTGAGCCAGAGGCCCCTAATTAGCCACTCCTTTAACTGCCTTCTGTCTGGGTGAAGAGCAGAAACCAGAGGGCGACCTACATGAAGAGGTCGGGCCAAATACACAGCTGAGCCCAGGAGCTGTGCGAACAAAGAAGAGAAAGGGAAATCTCTCCCAGCAGCCTCAGGAGCAGCGGATTAAATCTCCACAATCAGCTTCATGTACCCTGCATCTGTGGAATACCTGAATAGACAATGAATCATCCCAAAATTGAGGCGGTGGACTTTGGGAGCAACTGTAGACTTGGGGTTTGCTTTCTGCACCTAATTTGTTTCTGGTTTTATGTTTATCTTAGTTTGGTATTTAGAGCGTATTATCATTGGTAGATTTGTTTATTGATTTAGTGGTTCTCTTCCTTTTTTTAAAAATATATATATATATTTTTTTTTTTTTTTCCTTATTCTCTTTTTGTGAGTGTGAATGTTTATTCTTCTTTGTGTGATTTTGTCCGTATAGGTTTGCTTTTACCATTTCTCCTAGGATTCTGTCTGTCCATTTTTTTTTTTTTAGTGTAGTTTTTAGCACTTGTTATCATTGGTGGATTTGTTTATTAGCTTGGTTGCTCTCTTCTTTCTTTTTTTAAAATTTATTTTTATTTTTTTAATTACTTTTTAGTTTTTTTATTTTAATAATATTTATTTTTTATTTTAAAAATTTTATTTATTTATTTTTTTTCTTTCTTTTTTCTCTTTTCTTCTCAGCCTTGTGGCTGACAGGGTCTTGGTGCTCTGGCCAGGTATCAAGCCTGAGCCTCTGAGGTGGGGGAGCCAAGTTCAGGACATTGGTCCACCAGAGACCTCCTGGCCCCACGTAATATCAATCGGCGAGAGCTCTCCCAGAGCTCTCCGTCTCAAAGCTGAGACCCAGCTCCACTGAATGACCAGCAAGCTCCAGTGCTGGACACCACATGCCAAACAACTAGCAAGACAGGAACACAACTCCACCCATTAGCAGAGAGACTGCCTAAAATCATACTACATTCACAGACACCCCAAAACACACCACCGGACGCGGTCCTGCCCACCAGAAAGACAAGATCCAGCCTCATCCACCAGAACACAGGCACCAGTTTCCTCCACCAGAAAGCCTACACAACCCACTGAACCAGCCTTACCTACTGGGGGCAGACACCAAAAACGGGAACTACGACCCTGCAGTCTGCAAAAAGGAGACCCCAAACACAGTAACTTAAGCAAAATGAGAAGACAGAGAAATGCACAGCAGATGAAGGAGCAAGGTAAAAACCCACCAGACCAAACAAATGAAGAGGAAATAGGCAACCTACCTGAAAAAGAATTCAGAGTAATGATAGTAAAAGTAAAGATGATCCAAAATCTTGGAAATAGAATGGAGAAACTATAAGAAAGGTTAAACAAGGACTTAGAAGAACTAAAGAGCAAACAAACAATGATGAACAACACAATAAATGAAATTAACGATTCTCTAGAAGGAATCAATAGCAGAATAACTGAGGCAGATGAACAGATAAATGACCTGGAAGACAAAATAGTGCAAATAACTACCGCAGAGCAGAATAAAGAAAAAAGAATGAAACGAATTGAGAACAGTCTCAGAGACCTCTGGGACAACATTAAATGCACCAACATTTGAATTATAGGGGTCCTAGAAGAAGAGAAAAAGAAAGGGACTAAGAAAATATTTGAAGAGATTATAGTTGAAAACTTCCCTAATATGGGAAAGGAAATAGTCAATCAAGTCCAGGAAGCACAGAGAGTCCCATACAGGATAAATCCAAGGAGAAACACGCCAAGACACATATTAATCAAACTATCAAAAATTAAATACAAAGAAAAAATATTAAAAGCAGCAAGGGAAAAACAACAAATAACATACAAGGGAATCCCCATAAGGTTAACAGCTGATCTTTCAGCAGAAACTCTGCAAGCCAGAAGGGAGTGGCAGGACATGTTTAAAGTGATGAAAGGGAAAAACCTACAACCAAGATTACTCTACCCAGCAAGGATCTCATTCAGATTCAATGGAGAAATTAAAACCTTTACAGACAAGCAAAAGCTAAGGGAGTTCAGCACCACCAAACCAGCTTTACAACAGATGCTAAAGGAACTTCTCTAGGCAGGAAACACAAGAGAAGGAAAAGACCTACAATAACGAACCCAAAACAATTAAGAAAATGGTGATAGGAACATACATATTGATAATTACCTTAAATGTAAATGAATTAAATGCTCCAACCAGAAGACATAGACTGGCTGAATGGATACAAAGACAATACCTCTATATTTGCTGTCTACAAGAGACCCACTTCAGACCTAGGGACACATACAGACTGAAAGTGAGGGTATGGAAAAAGATATTCCATGCAAATGGAAATCATAAGAAAGCTGGAGTAGCATTTCTCCTATCAAACAAAATAGACTTTAAAATAAAGACTATTACAAGAGACAAAGAAGGACACTACATAATGATCAAGGGATCAATCCAAGATAAAGATATAACAATTGTAAATATTTATGCACCCAACATAGGAGCACCTCAATACATAAGGCAAATGCTAACAGCCATAAAAGGGGAAATTGACAGTAACACAGTCATAGTAGGGGACTCTAACACCCCACTTTCATCAATGGGCAGTTCACCCAAAATGAAAATAAATAAGGAAACACAAGTTTTAAATGATATATTAAACAAGATGGACTTAATTGATATTTATAGGTCATTCCATCCAAAAACAACAGAATACGCTTTCTTCTCAAGTGCTCATGGAACATTCTCCAGGATAGATCATATCTTGGATCACAAATCAAGCCTTGGTAAATTTAAGAAAATTGAAACCGTATCAGGTATCTTCTACGACCACAACGCTATGAGACTAGATATCAATTACAGGAAAAAAATCTGTAAAAAATGCAAACACATGGAGGCTAAACAATACGCTACTAAATAACCAAGAGATCACTGAAGAAATCAAAGAGGAAATCAAAAAATACCTAGAAACAAATGACAGTGAAAACGCAATGACCCAAAACCTATGGGATGCAGCAAAAGCAGTTCTAAGAGGGAATTTTATAGCAATACAACCTACCTCAAGGAAAAAGAAACATCTCAAGTAAACAACCTAATCTTACACCTAAAGTAATTAGAGAAAGAAGAACAAAAAAAACCCCAAAGTTAGCAGAAGGAAAGAAATCATACAGATCAGATCAGAAATAAATGAAAAGGAAATGAAGGAAATGATAGCAAAGATCAGTAAAACTAAAAGCTGGTTCTTTGAGAAGATAAGCAAAATGGATAAACCATTAGCCAGACTCATCAAGAAAAAAAGGAAGAACACTCAAATCAATAGAATTAGAAATGAAAAAGGAGAAGTAACAACTGACACTGGAGAAATACAAAGCATCATGAGAGATTACTACAAGCAACTCTATGCCAATAAAATGGACAACCTGGAAGAAATGGACAAATTCTTAGAAAAGCACAACTTTCTGAGACTGAACCAGGAAGAAATAGAAAATATAAACAGACCAATCAGAAGCACTGAAATTGAGACTGTGATTAAAAACCTTCCAACAAACAAAAGCCCAGGACCAGATGGCTTCACAGGTGAATTCTATCAAACATTTAGAGAAGAGCTAACACCTATCCTTCTCAAACTCTTCCAAAATATAGCAGAGGGAGGAACACCTCCAAACTCATTCTACGAGGCCACCATCACCCTGATACCAAAACCAGACAAAGATGTCACAGAAGAAGAAAACTACAGACCAATATCACTGATGAACATAGATGTAAAAATCCTCAACAAAATACTAGCAAACAGAATCCAACAGCACATTAAAAGGATCATACACCATGATCAAGTGGGGTTTATCCCAGGAATGCAAGGACTCTTCAATATGCACATATCAGTCAATGTGATAAACCATATTAACAAATTGAAGGATAAAAACCATATGATCATCTCAATAGATGCAGCAAAAGCTTTTGACAAAATTCAACCCCCATTTATGATACAAACCTTCCAGAGAGTAGGCATAGGGGGAACTTATCTCAACATAATAAAGGCATACATGACAAACCGACAGCCAACATCATTCTCAATGGTGAAAAACTGAAACCATTTCCTCTAAGATCAGGAACAAGACAAGGTTGCCCACTCTCACCACTATTATTCAACAGAGTTTTGGAAGTTTTAGCCACAGCAATCAGAGAAGAAAAAGAAATAAAAGGAATCCAAATCAGAAAAAGAAGAAGTAAAACTGTCACTGTTTGCAGATGACATGATACTATACATAGAGAATCCTAAAGATGCTACCAGAAAACCACTAGACCTAATCAATGAATTAGGTAGAGTAGCAGGATACAAAATTAATGCACAGAAATCTCTTGCATCCCTATACACTAATGATGAAAAATTTGGAAGAGAAATTAAGGAAACACTCCCATTTACCATTGCAACAAAAAGAATAAAATACCTAGGAATAAACCTACCTAGGGAGACAAAAGACCTGTATGCAGAAAATATAAGACACTGATGAAAGAAATTAAAGATGATAGAAACAGATGGAGAGGTATACCATGTTCTTGGATTGGAAGAATCAACATCGTGAAAATGACTATACTAGTGAAAGCAATCTACGGATTCACAGAAATCTCTGTCAAACTACCAATGGCATTTTTCACAGAACTAGAACAAAAAATTTCACAATTTGTATGGAAACACAAAAGACCCCGAATAGCCAAAGCAATCTTGAGAACGAAAAATGGAGCCTGAGGAATCAGGTTCCTTGACTTCAGACTATACTACAAAGTTACAGTAATCAAGACAGTATGGTACTGGCACAAAAACAGAAATATAGATCAATGGAAGAGGATAGAAAGCCCAGAGGTAAACCCACGCACATATGGTCACCTTATCTTTGATAAAGGAGGCAAGAATATACAATGGAGAAAAGACAGTCTCTTCAATAAGTGGTGCTGGGAAAACTGGACAGCTACATGTAAAAGAATGAAATTAGAACACTCCCTAACACCATACACAAAAATAAACTCAAAATGGATTAAAGACCTAAATGTAAGGCCAGACACTATAAAACTCTTAGAGGAACACATAGGCAGAACACTCTGTGACATAAATCACAGCAAGATCGTCTCTGACTCACCTCCTAGAGAAATGGAAATAAAAACAAAAATAAACAAATGGGACCTAATGAAACTTAAAAGCTTTTGCACAGCAAAGGAAACCATAAACAAGACGGAAAGACAACCCTCAGAATGGGAGAAAATATTTGCAAATGAAGCAATTGACAAAGGATAATCTCCAAAATATACAAGCAGCTCATGCAGCTCAATATCAAAAAAAACAAGCAACCCAATCCAAAAATGGGCAGAAGACCTAAATAGACATTCTCCAAGGAAGATATACAGATTGCCAACAAACACATGTAAGGATGTTCAACATCACTAATCATTAGAGAAATGCAAATCAAAACTACAATGAGGTATCACCTCACACTGGTCAGAATGGCCATCATCAAAAAATCTACAAACAATAAATGCTGGAGATGGTGTGGAGAAAAGGGAACCCTCTTGCACTATTGGTGGGAATGTAAATGGATACAGCCACTATGGAGAACAGTATGGAGGCCTTAAAAACCTAAAAATAGAACTACCATACGACCCAGCAATTCTACTACTGGGCATATACCCTGAGAAAACCATAGTTCAAAAAGAGTCATGTACCACAGTATTCATTGGAGCTCTATTTACAGTAGCCAGGACATGGAAGCAATCTAAGTGTCCATCGACAGATGAATGGATGAGAGAAAGAAGATGTGACAGATATATACAATGGAATATTACTGAGCCATAAAAAGAAACGAAATTGAGTTATTTGTAGTGAGGTAGATGGACCTAGAGACTGTCATACAGAGTGAAGTAAGTCAGAAAGAGAAAAACAAATACCATATGATAGCACATATATATGGAATCTAAAAAAAAAAAAAATGTTTCCGAAGAACCTTGGACAGGAATAAAGATGCAGACGTAGAGAACGGACTTGAGGACATGGGGAGGGGGAAGGGTAAGCTGGGATGAAGTGAGAGAGTGGCATGGACATATATACACTACCAAATGTAAAATAGCTATTGGGAAGCAGGTGCATAGCACGGGGAGATCAGCTCGGTGCTTTGTGTCCACCTAGAGGGGTAGGATAGGGAGGGTGGCAGGGAGATGCAAGAGGAGGGAATATTGGGATATATGTGTATATATAGCTGATTCACTTTGTTATAAAGCAGAAACTAACACACCATTGTAAAGCAATTATACTCCAATAAAAGGTAACTGGGGGGACTTTCCTGGTGGTCCAGTGGTTAAGACTTTGCCTTCCAATGCAGGCGGGTGTGGGTTCGATCCCTGGTCAGAGAGCTAAGATTCCACATGCCTCGGGGCCAAAAAAAAAAAAAAAAAAAAAACCAGAAATATAAAACAGAAGCAATATTGTAACAAATTCAATAAAGACTTTAAAAATGGTCCGCATCAAACAAAAAAATCTTAAAAAAAATAAATTAAAAAAAAAGGTAATTGGGAATGAGAAAATTGTTTACTAAGGGATCCAGAATTGAAAAGTACCTTTACTTTTCTTTATTCAGCAGTTACCTCATTCAAGGATATGTCTGTTTTTACCCTATGATTGTTTATGCCTTTCAGGAGAACCATTATCATTTAACCTAAATACATTTGTATTTCCTTTTCAAGGTGAGGACCAAGGATCATGTATTTGATAATGTTGGCCACCTTATCAGATACCACATGGATAATAGTTTGCCAATCATCTCTTCTGGAAGCGAAGTAAGCCTTAAACAACCAGTGAGAAAAGATAATAATCCAGTACTTTTGCATTCCAACAAATGACAGTATGGAAGTGCCATCACACTGATACTTCAGGAAAGTCCATTTTGTATTAGGACACAAAGATAATTCACACTTGGTTTCTAGATAAATTAGAGCACAAACTGTGAAGTGTATCTTTCTGAGACCATCATGGACTAGGTCCTTTATAAAACAAAGAACTAACAAAAATTGATCTTCAGAAAGTGAAAATCAGAAAAGGGGAAGAGGATGGGTCCCTTTGAAAAGAAAGTATACATATGCACGGATGTCACTTTTTAAGGCCATATTGCATTGATAACAAGCTAAAAAAAGCACAATTAAAATTTCACGTGCTGAAGACAACTTGAATGAACTGCTGGGGCAGTGGTATGTGCCTTTCAACTTGATAATTTGGGGACATTTTCATATTGGGGAGATTAGTTCTAAATGTCTTCATATTCTATAACTATAGAACCATTTGCCAAAAAAGTTTTTCCTTGTTATAAAAATAAGAAGCCATTTGCTTAATAGTTATTGACTTTATTACATTTTCTGTTTGGTAACACTTTCACCTCAGTGTTAAAATAAATTTGACATTGAATTTGGACTCTGTCTATACCAGTGGAATCAAATCAAGGGCCGCTGAAAGCAATGGTCAGTTTCATTGGCCTGTCCCATTTGCTGTTTAAAGGGTTGGAGCCCAGATTCTTTGGCCTAGTATTTCTCAGTCTTTGCTATTTGGACTGTTTGTATGCAACATATGACAAACTAAAGAAGCCAAATCTATGTCATTTCTGATTTCATTGTATTTCTCCCTCCTTCCCTCTCCCCCTCATCCTTCGTCCCCAAAAAAGAGCTCATGAGTGCATGGATTTAAAAGATGGCAAACAAACCAGTGTTCATGTTCAATCTCCAAATTGGTTCCATTCTTATTTAAAGCACCGAATTTATTTTAAAGTATGGGGAAATATCCCCTTGATTGGTGGTGACTCATAGGCCCTCATCTACATGTATCCTTAGCACCTTTTCTAGATATGACCAGACAAAATGTACCAGGGAGAAAACACTGAATGAAACAATTGGAAAGGTTTGACACATGCAGGCACACTTGGTAAACCAATGATGTAATGAAGCGTTGTGTAGGGAAAAGCGCTGGACTGGGTCTCAGTGTGACCTTGAGCAACTTGCTGAACCTGTCTGGACTCCAGTTTCCTTGTCTATAAAATGAGGGAGCTGGGCTAGGTGAATTCATAGGTCCATTTCAGCCCTAACATAATTTATAAAAGGCAAATTTTTCATTTATTAGGGGTCAGTGTTGATAACCAGTCTGTATAATTAAGCTGGAAACTGCAGCTTTTTCCTTTAGTCTGTGTCTGTACTCATTGAGATCATCATTCAGATAGCAGAGATCTGGAGCCTTTCAGTCAAAAACATTGAAACTTTGGAAAAACATAAGTGATGGTAGTAGAAGTAGATTTGGTTATTTTGAGTGGCAGAAAACAGCTTCAGTCTCAGTCCTCTACCTGCATTTGCATACAGAGATATGGCCATTATTTTAGAGTTTTTTTTGTTTTGTTTTTGTTTTTTTATCTTGAGTTATCTGGACAATTGCCTTAATTCCACTTCACTTTGGATGTGTAGATACAACTTAATCTTTGTAATTGTGAAATGTTTGCTAAGTTTTAAGTAAAATATGAGAAACTTCTTTCGCATAGAAATCATCAGAAACCAAGCACACTGAACTCTTAATATTTTTATGTGAAGGTTTATGCTTTTATTTTACTTTTACTGCCATTGGCTTCTTAGATAGGTTTGTTTCCTTTTATACAACTAGGAAGCAATGTATTTTTCCTCAATTTTGCGTACACCGTAGTTCTTGATTATTTGTCCTCGTAAAGGGGATGAGCATGGGTATAAATCAGCGAAGTTTATGGGTGATCTAATTATCTTAACAGAGGCAGAGCAGGGCTGTGGTCTCATTCTGGTTGAGCAGAGTGATAACTGGGTGGCCAGAAGAAGTTCTTGATAGAAGCTGATGCAAAGAGTATAGCTGACACATAGATGGTCAGTGTTGACTGTAACGGTGTGGTAGTTGGACGAGCAAACGCCACACTTGCAACAACGGGCACAGTTAAAGGGAAACAGCAAAAGAAGTGTTTGCCTGCATGCTCTTTTAATGTCACATCCTTATCTTCATCTGTCTTAAGGTGGAAATCCATTTGCATATAAATACCTGTAAACAACTTTAAAAAAATAATAAATGATTATTGCTTTGTGACGACTGACAGTATATGTCTGATGTTTGGGATTTGGAAAATGTGTCGTTTGTAGGATGCATCAGGGTCCTGACAGGAAACAGATGGCTCACTTAAATTGGGTGACTAGAGGAGAGTTTGATAAAGGGACTATTGACAAAGGTGTGGGCGAAGTATGGGGAAGCCACAAGGGAGGATGCAGTGCTCTTCAGCCAGTGAAGGAGTAGGGGAGGGAGCAGTAACAGAATCTGGAGAGAGAGCTGTGTGAAAGGGCTGCCTTTTAGGAGCTGTGGCCTACAGAGGAGGCACTTAACCAGCCCTGGGGACTCCACTGGGAGGAGGCTAAGGGGCATTATACTCAGACGACAAAGGATAGCCTTTCAGCAAATGATGCTGGAGCAACGGTACATCTGTAGGCAAAAGAACGAACCTCACACTTTATGTAAACATTAGCTCAAATGGATTATGGACTTAAATGCGAAATGTAAAACTGTGATAACTTTTAGGAAAGAAAAACATAGAGGAAAGTCTTCAGGATATAAGGCAAGGCAAAGAGTCCTTAGACACGACCTGTTAAGGAAAAACTGGTATGTTGTACTTCATCAAAAGTACACATTTTTGGGAATTCGTGGTGGTCCAGTGGTTAGGAATTTGCACTCTCACTGCTGAAGGCCTGGGTTCAATCCCTGGTCAGGGAACAAGCCAAAAAAAAAAAAAGAGAGAGAGAGAGAGAAAAAAATACAGATTTTTGCTCTGTGAAAGCTCTAATAAGAGGATGAAGGACAAGCTCTGGACTGGGAGGAAATATTTGCAAACCACATGTCTAGAATAAATAAAAAGCTCTTAAAACTCAACAGAAAAACTCTAATTAGAAAATGGGCAAAAAACATGCATAGACATTTCACTGAAGGTATACAGATGGCAAAAAGCAGGTGAAAATATATTCAACATCATTAGGCAGTAGGGAAATGCAAATTGAAATCACAGTGAGATATTACTGCACACATAACAGAACGCGTAAATGAAAAATAACGACAACACTAAATGTTGGCTAGGATGAGAAGAAAGTAGATCACAGATATATTCCTGGGGAGAATGTAAAATAGTGCAGCCAGTCCAGAAAGCAGTTTGGTAGTTTATTAAAAAAGTAAACATGCAACTTACATTCAACCCAACAATTGTATTCTTGTGCATTGATCACAGAGAAATAAAAACTTAACGTTCACACAAAAACTTGTACAGGAGTGTTTATAGTAGCACTGTTTGTAATGACCTAAAACTGGAAAAGTCTCCAATGTTCCTTCGGTGTGTGAATGTTATACAAACTGTGGTACATCCGTACCATGGAATACTACTCAGCAGTAAAAAAGAATGAGATGATGAGATGCTGATACAACCACTTAGATGATCTTCAGAGAATTATGCAGAGCAAAAACAAGCTAATCCCAAAAGTTTTATGTACCATAAAACTACATTTATGTAACATTCTTGAAATGTTGTTTCTATAAAATTATTGAAATGGAGAACAGATTAAGGAAGGAGTCAGTAGGAGAGAGGGAAGTGAGTACAGTTGTAAAAGAACAACATTAGGGATCCTTGTGTGATTGAATTGCTTTGAATCTTGACTGTGTCAATGTGGATATCTTGGTTGTGTTATTGTACTACAGTTTTGTGAGGTGTTACCATTGGTGGAAGCTGGATAAAGCTTACAGGAGATGTCCCTGTATTATTTCTTGCAATCACATGTGAATCTACAATTTTCTCAAAATTAAAAGTTTAATTTAAAAAAAAGTTGGGGGGTAAAAGTTAGATATGGCAAGAGATTTTAAGAAGGTTGCCACTTTAACCCTTGGCAGATTCACTGAATATACTAAATCCACAGAACATGGTGGTTGGTTCATCTTCATAGTCCTAGATCCCATCATTCTAGGACTGGGAGGGGTCATTTGACTGAGCTGCATGAGACCACCTCCATTACCTACTCAAATGTAAATGTTTGATGTCATCTCCAAAGACACATTGATAAGATCAAAGGATGGCAAACATAGACGGTCAGCTCCGTCCAGACCCCCTCAGATCCGTTGAGCCATTTCTGTGTGTTTTGCTCCTAACTGCTTGTACAGGTGACTGTTGATTCTAAGGACAACCTCAGGCTAGGGGAGCTGCTTTGGGTTACCAAGAGCCAGAAGTGCCCATGGACTTCCTCTTCCCCTTCCCTGGTGCAGGAGCAGGAAGGCTCAGCCAATTGCCCCATTCTGATTACTCTCCAGAGCTCCCTGTAGGGTCAGGTTGGGGCCAGCACTTCTCCTGAAAACATATCCCTGACTGGCTTCTTCCCCTGGCCCTGTCCAGCTTCCTCACTCCCTAATAGCTTTCTCAGGGAAGCCCTTCCTTAGTAAATCACTTGCACTCAAATTTTCATCCCAAAGTTCACTTCTGGGAACCTGACCAAAGATAGAAGAATATCAAATAACTTTAAACGTGTATCCCATTACTGGACAATAATATCTACGTGTTCAAATACATTAACATTTTAAATAAATCCTATAATTTCTTATAAATGGTATCATGTTGTATTTTGTTAATATCCATTGAACATGTTATGTAAGCACATAAAGTACACACCAATTTTATAATCTTGTCTTGGTACTTCTTTCTTTCCTTTTTAATCTACTGTTTCAAGAAGCAGAAGCGGAGTGTGGCATCTGGGAGGGTCTGCATTCCACGTTCAAATATAATTTTTGCACCTTTGGATCTTTATCAAATGGTCATCATCACTTTTCTAATAGCTTTTACTGGTTTTCTGATTAAAAACCTTGATGCTGTGGAAACTCCTAAGCATTAAATCCAGGCAATTGGCTCTCACACTTTTGGCCGAAGAGCATTGAAGAGGCAAAAGGCTATTGTCCCACATACCTTTCATCCCCCAACCCCTTCTTTTTCTTGTCGTGAAAAATATGACGCAGTGACAATAAAGAACTAGAGAGGAACAACAGGAAGTGTTTACTCACTTTTAGGGGAGGAATATTATACTGTTCCTATGATTTTATATTCCAAAATACTGCCCTATACATTTTTCAGAAAATGAGTAATTTTATCACTTGCCTTGATAATATATTATTAGTTATTTAAATAGAATAAATTAATAGCCAACACATTTCAATAAAGCATAAGCAAATTTCAGAGGAATTATAAATTGACTTTAGTAATAGATTACTAGTGACAAAAATTGAACCTCAACTTGGATATTAAAGTCAAGTTATAGGAAAAGTGTAAATTAATATATTAAAGCAGTTAACACTACGTGCAGTTAGGTTAACCAAACTCACAACAAACTTAATTGATATCAGTGGTGCCAAGCAAAGCTAGTTTATAATTAAGAAGCAGGAATAACAACTCTTAAAAACCATGACTTCCTGGGAATGGTGCTATTAACATCCCTCTCCCAAAAGTGGGAATTTCAATTATCTTCAAGTGTGCATGAGCAGGAACTTTACAATGTTGCACGTAGAAATGATGAATAATCCTTCTTGGTAAACTTAAATAATGTGCTAATTTTAATTTACAAATTCTAAACATTAGTAGCCCCTAACATCTTACTTGGTAGATTCCTATTAGGTAAACCTTAGCTGTATGTAAAAATAAAAACCTATAAAATTGCAAGTTATTTTCCCATGATAACTGGAGAAACGACTTGTGTGTTTGTGTCATGTAATGACCCATCAGGAATATCCTTAAGGTCCATCAGTGGGACATGGATCATGTTTGGAGAATCACTGGTCTAGACTTTTCAAATATAATCTGTCACAAATGCATCTTAGTCATAAACATTTGGTTGCGAAGAACAGGAACCCACCTGTATTAATTTCCTAGGGCTGCCTCAACAAAGTACCACAAACTAGCTTAAAACAGCAGAATTTTATTCTCTCACAGTTCTGGAGGCTAGAAGTCTGAAAATAACGAGTTGATAGGACCATGCTTCCTCAGAATACTCTAGGGAAGGATCCCTTGCCAGTTTCTGGTGGCCCTGGATGTTCCTTGGCTTGTAGCAATGTAACTCCAGTTTGTTCCTCTGTCTCCACGTGGCTGTCTTCTCCTTGCGTGTCTTTCTGTGTCCTTTCCTCTTCTTTTAAGGACACCAGTCATTAGATTTAGGGCCAATCCTCATCCAATATGACCTCATATTAACTAATTACATTTGCAAAGACTCTATTTCCAAATAAAGTCACATTCTGAGTTCTGGGTGGACATGAAATTTGCGGGAACGCTATTCAACCCCTACAAGCTTACTCAAGTAAAAAGATGTTTTAAAGTTCAGATTATCACAGAACCAAGGAAAAGATGAACTGTCAGGCTTCATAAAGCACAGGAACCAGGCAGATCCATGGCTCTGAGTGGCAGAAGTTCATGATAGTCAGTCTATGTTCCACCATATACATGACACAGCTATGGAAGGAGCATATTTCCCATAAAATACAGAAAATGTAATAAAAATCTGCTTCTGTAGGGTTACCACTTGACCCAGTTTCATGGAGTCATTTCTGTTATCTGGGAAGAGAATATGATTGGCTCAGCTTGGGTCTGGTGCTCACCTTTGACCCAATCAGGTATGGCCAGGTCTTGGAGTGGTGGGGAGGTGATGGTGGTGAGGTCATAGTGGCTGAGGGCAGGTGTAGATTCTGTGAGAAGTAGCTTAATCAGGAAAGGCATTTTGACCCACATGTCAATATTAAACAAGCCCCTAGAACAGTGCTTGGTACAAAATAGATGCTCAAAAAATACTATTGAATATGCAACAAATAATGGTTTGATATTCCTCAAATAACACTGTTAAATAATAGTGTTTCTACATTTTTAAAGCTCTTTCACACAATCTTATTTCATCCTTTTTACAGTCCTGCAAAGCAGTTATTATCACTCCTATTTTCAAATAAGACTTTCCTCCACAGAAGGATTAAATAAATTGTGGACAAAAACTAGTAGGTAGGAGAGCTGGAACTTGAACTCAGATCTTCTTTAAGTTCAGTGCTTTTTTGAGGATAGCACTCCTTATTACAGGATGGCATTGCTTTGACCTGATAGCTCTGACACCAAAGAGAAGGTAGGAAAAGGAAGAAATGAGGGCTTAGCTGCACCTTTATAAATGATCTGAATGGGAGGGACCACATCTCAACAACAGGCATTTCCCCTTGAAATGTAAATGAGTCTGGTAGAGATAGCCCCTCCCAGCTCACAGATGTGTCAAATATGCAGGATAAACATTGACCCAACATTCTACAGATAATCTTTCCAGCATTCAACATCTTTGGCAGTTTTTCTCTCTTTTTCTGCATTTGTCTTTATTACCTCAGGATTCCTCTGTGTGCTTGTGTTTCTCTGGATGTAAGTTCATTCCTTGTGCGTTACCATACCTTACCTCTGTAGCATGCCTTTCCCATCCCTCCAGGCGTCAAGCTCTTCTATTGGCTATCTTGTCCCAGCCTACTTCTCCAATCTTACCTCTAAATACAAGAATCCTTTACTTTTGCTCATCTGCCCTTCATATTGCAATCACTCTTGCTAATCAACCTGCCTGTTGACTCTTCCTCTCCTTCCAGGAACTTTCCCTGAGAGATCCTTCCTAACGTGTTCACTTTTCCCCAGAATTATTACTATCTACTCATATTGCATGTAGTAAACTACTTTTTTGTGTGTTATCATTTCTCTTTTTATGTAAGCATCTTGCACCTCAGAGTGTGGGTGCCTCGGTGGCAGGGGTCCTGCCTCTCACTTTATATATCAAGCACCTAGACCAGGAATTAAACACGATAGGCAGTCAAGAAAATTTCATTGATTATAATATGTCCACAACTCCACTCAAATCCATTTTTAAAAAAGGTAAGGGGCTCTGATTTATTCTATTTTTTTGTGACTTAGGTGCTTAAGTCTCACTTATATTTTATATATAGTGATGAGCTCTGGATTTAGAGATAAAGGAGCTGGGTTCAAAATTCTGTCTCTGTCTCACATTAACTGTGTAACCTTGGACACTTCATCATCATCATCATTATTATTATTATTATTATTATTTTTCATCAGTTTCTTACACTGTAAAATGGGATCCTAATACCTGTACTAGCTCCTCACAGGGTTGTTGTGAGGAAAAGTGAGCTAGTGTCTGTGAAAAAACTTACCAACGTCTAAAGCACTATGTAAAGGATTATAAACACTGTCTCCTCATGTGCTTTCCTGCCTTAACATCCTTTTTTTTTTCTTTCATCTCTCTAATAAACAGTCGTTTGTGGGCAGGGATCATTTAGCATTCTTGCTGTAGCATTTCATCTTAACCCTTAGCACAGGACACTACACGCAGCTTGCTGATGGGCTGCAGTGAGATGTGGAAAGCCCATAAGCCTAGTACTCACTAACAGACACCTTGGCTCAGATTTCAACAACTGCCATTTACCTGAATGCCTTTTATTTGCTTTTCCTGGCACAAAGAGGTTTCATTTTATTTGTTCGTTCATTCATTTGCTCATTTATCAAGTTTTGTTTTGAGTGCCTACCAGGGGCCACAAAGCAAAGTAAGTGCCTTAAGATATTGACGTTGGACTGAGTGAAACATTCACACAGCAACTAGTTATATAGTAGATAACAAGGATTATAATAAGATATGTACACTGTGTCCAAAGGGACGAAAGATCATTTCTACCAAGGGAGGGAGGTGTGTGTCATGAAAGGCTTCAGAGGAGGTGCTCATCTATCTTGAAGACTGAGTAGCCGGGGAAGTTAAGTGGGGCAATCAATACAGGTGAAAGGAATAGCTTGAGCAAAACAAAAGCACCCTGGGAACCACAGGCAGCTGGGTCAGAGATTTCACTCATCTGTTGCCAAGGATTGAGTACCTAATGTGTGCCAGACCCTTATGCTTAGTGGATGGGGTTATAGGGGTCAGTGTAGGGGTGGGATGGTGAGGTAACAAATGAAAGCTAGCCAGATTGTGAACAACCTTTAACAACCCTTTTACTCCATACTAGTATATATGGGAAAGGGTTAAAAGGATCTGTGAACCTACTACTACCTTGATATTCACTGGAACCCTTTTACCCCAGGAAGGTAGATACAATAATGGGCTTTACCGCAGACTGGGCAGCTCTGTCCTAAAGGACAGGTTAACATATACCAGAGTGACAGGAACATTCGCACTCGAGGAGATTCAAGTAGTGAATAAACATGTAGAGAATGTGTCATCTCATCAGTAATTAAAGAAACACATTCAAACAAGGCGGGACCTAGTAAGCAAGAAGACAAAGTGAAACGACCTCTAAGGCTGTTAGGGTGATGGGGAAGCAGGCACCTTAGAGAATCAGAAAGGCAAATACAAAAACCTCCAAGGTGGGTTCGTTGGGGAAAGTGAGGGATTCTATGTGCTGCAGCTGAGAACTGGGATTTAGGAGTGGAGAGCGCAGGGGGCACGAGTCACTGCACTAGGTGGTGAGGGGGAGGGGCAAGGAGGTCGGGCAAAACCGGTTCATCCTAGGAAAGGGCAGTAGGCCAGGTGCTTGGGCGTCTCTATGCAACCGATAGGCCCGCCCCCTCTAGAGTCAACCCTTCCGTAATTGGCTCAAGGATCCACCAATGGGCACACAGGAGGAACTTCCCGCCACCTCTGGCGCCCGCTTTTAAACAGCCGTACAGTATTGCAACTGCAGGTGGACTTCTCAACCTAGCTTGAGAAAGGCGGAGACTTCCGCCTCTACGCCCTGCCCCAAGCCGGCATGGCCCCGCCCACCAGGTCCGCTTCTAACCAGCGATTGAAGGAGACGGCTGCTCTTCAATGGCCTCGGGGCTCCGTGGGTTCAGTTGTGACTAGGAAGGAGCTAGCGGGTTAGAGCCCGGGTGAGGGGTTTGCTAGAAGTTGGCTTTCGGCGGGAGCTAGGGTGTCTCCGCGGTGACAGCATCCGTGGCCTCCGGTGAGTTTCGCTTCTTGGCTGGGCTTGTGGCTGGGATAAGAGGAGGTGCGGGGTCCTTGGGATTCTGGCTTAGGCTTCCCGGAGGACTGACCCGTCCCCTCCCCAAATCCCGCGGTGGTGGACTGCTTGCAGGTGGCGGGGCTCCGCCTTTGACTTTGAAGTCTCATCCAGACCCCAAGATCCTACTTAGAAGTGACGTCTGGGAAGCCCTCCTCGCCTCCTCCAGGCTGCTAGGGTAGCGCTGAGACCTGACCCTGGGGACCCCCCGCCGTGGTCACCCTGGCGCCGTGCCAGGCTAACAGTGGGTGCTCTGTACACGTGTGTTGACCGAGTGCATGTGACGCTGGCAGCCCAGGCTAGCAGCCCCAGGCCTCCTGGGCTCCGTGCAGCTTGGGTCTCGCAGTACCTGTTTGCTGTGCCATAGTTGACTCCAAACGGAGTTCCTTGGTAAGGACTTGGGTTTATCTTCATTCAACCTGTGGTTGCCTACTTGCTGCATCCTCTGGGCACCCTGAATGTATTTGTCCAAGCTACTGTCACTAGCACTGATCACAGATTATTGTCATCCTTTGTTCTTATGTGTGTTTCTTTCCCTTCACCAAATCCTGATGAACTTTGTAATCTTGAACAGTGCTTGGCAAGTAATTGTTGAATGAATAAATAGGCTTCCTAAGCCTGGTATTGCAAGTCTGAAACAGGCTAGTGTGCTCTGGCTATTTCCATTCTAGAAAGGAAGCTAACATGTAAGCAAGTAAGTAGAATTTCCTAACTCTCAGGGCACTTAAAGACCCTTTTGTGGCACTTAACCTTTTCTATCTTACAGTCATGAACTTGAGTGTGATTTAAGCTGAATTTCGCCATATCCTTCACAATGCATGACAATTTATATGCACCTCCTAGATGTGAATGCACTCAACTAAATGAGAGGCTGAAATTGAAGCTATAAGAAAAGTATAAGAAATATAGCCTGAGAGTGCCAAAGAATGACTAATTTCATGGGGGGAGGGCATCTTGAAGAAAGTGGCATTTTCATCATCCCAGTAATGATTGTAGTATTTGAAGGAAAGTTTCCCACACACTGCATATTCACTTTTTCTCAGATATACTGAATGCTGTTTATTCCTTTAACCTCTTTTGTAGCTGGCAGACTTCTATTCATGAGTAACATGTCATGATAAAAACAAAACTAAGATGTATTGATTGGTGCACAGTGCTAAGCGCTTCATGTACATTAATCTTGTGAATCCTCGTAACCAATCTTTGACGTAGGTACTGTTTTTTACCCCCATTTTATTAATGAGTAAATGGAAACAGTTGTGCAAGTTTGCACAGCTGTTAAGCAGGAGAGCCAGAACTGAGCCCAGGTTGTCTGAATGAGTGCCCTCATTCTTAACCACTTAACAGCCATATTGTGTCCTTTAAGATCTATTTCTAAAGTCTTTTCTGTGAAACTTCTTTCAGCCTTCTTTTCTTCTTAGCATAATTAATTTGTACTTTGTACTTTCCTCTATTACAGAATGTATTACAAGGTATCATTTAACTATTAATTCATATCATTGTTTCCCTAAGGGACTGTAAGCTTCCCATGGCTGGTAGCATGTCTTAGATACATCTAGGCTATAACCTGGCCCACAGTAGGTGCTCAGTAAAATCTTTATTGAAATAATGAATCTGTATAGAGCAACATGAATGTATTATATTCATTCAACAAATATTGGTTGTGTGCAAAGGGTGGGGGAGATACATTTTAATTCTGCCCCCAGAGTGCTTATAGGCTATTAGATGAGGCAAAAACAATGCTACTTTTGCTTTCTAATGTTTTGTCCAATTAAACACACATTGGTCTTTCTCATTGCAAGGAGGGTAAAGAAAACATAACCAGCGACAACAAAATGAGTAATGAGTGGGACATATGACAGAACATAGCCTTGTAAATAGGTTCAGAAAAAGTTATCTATCTAGGAAGAAAGTATTAACCATCTTGCTATTAAAAAAAAAAAGCATACTGTACACTTATTCTGCATCTTGATTTTTTAAATAGTCAATATATAGAGAGATATTTCATTATTTTTATTAGTGACACAGTATTGCCAAATTTATTCAAAAGTACTTTTACTAGGGCAAATGTTCTTTTTCAATATATTAATATTGATAGTTCTCAAGATGGTTTTCCCAATTCATACTTTCATCAGCAATTCATGAGGATGCCTGTTTCCTATAAAATAGCCACCACTAGGGCTTCCCTGGTGGCCAAGTGGTTAAGAATCTGGCTGCCAATGCAGGAGACACGGGGTCGAGCCCTGGTCCGGGAAGATCCCACATGCCGCGGAGCAACTAAGCCCCTGTGCCACAACTACTGAGCCTGCGCTCTAGAGCCCACGAGCCACAACTACTGAGCCTGTGTGCCACAACTACTGAAGCCCATGTGCCTAGAGCCCGTGCTCCGCAACAAAAGAAGCCACAGCAATAAGCCCGCGCACCATAACAAAGAGTAGCCCCTGCTCGCTGCAACTAGAGAAAAGCCCACGTGCAGCAACAAAGACCCAATGCAGCCAAAAATAAATAAAATAAATTAATTTAAAAAAATAGCCACCACTAGCTGTTATCATGTTTTTTTTTTAATTTAGTGGTTGAAAATCATATTTCATTGTTTAAATGGCACTTTGAATTCTTTGTGAGGTTAAGCATGTTTTCAAGTTCGTTGAGCATTTGCATTTCTTTTTTTTTTAATGAAATGTATCAGTTGCCCATTTTAAATTAAGTTGTCTTTTTCTCATTTCTTTGTGAGAATTGTATATTGGGACTTTCTCTTGTGTTTTGCAAGTCTCTTTCTCATTATTATTTTACCCTTTGATGATATTTTCTTATTATACATAATATTTGACTTGCTAATGATGGTTTTTGCCATATACAGTTTCTTTTTGTACGTGTGTATGTTTAAGTTTCCGTCAAGTTTTTCCTTTATGGCTTCTGGGTTTATTATCTTGCTAGTTTTTTTTTTTAAATTTAAGCAGCCTCTTTTATTGTTCTGAATATTATAGTACAGTCTCTGATAGCAGTAATCAGTAGTGATTAATAAGCAGAAGAAAAGCATTAGCTTTTATTTTAAATTTTAGTTAAATACTAATTACCTTTTTAGTCTCTTTGTTTTTTAAGCCACAGTAAGTTTATCAAATTTCCCTTAATGCCTAAAATAATTTCCTATGGTCTCTGGTAGTTTGCACTTTTCAGAAGGAAAGCTAATTTGTACCTTTTCCTCCCAGTGGAGAGAGAGTTTGTTCTTTCAGATATTTTCAGATTTCTTCTTTAATGACACGGTTTGGATTTGAAATGCCATTCAAAACAAAGATATAGTTTTGTCTTTTACATTTTCTTCACTTAAAAATGAAAATAGGGAATTCCCTGGCGGTCCAGTGGTTAAGACTCTGCACTTTCACCGCTAAGGGCCTGGCTTCAATCCCTGGTCTGGGAACTAAGATCCTGCATGCTGTGCAGCCAAAAAAAGAAAAAAAGAGAAAACTAGACTTTATTAAAAAAAGTGAAAATACCTTGTAGAATTCATTATTCTCTATCTGAGAAAAAGTAGTTCTTTATTTAAAATAAGTATTTAACAATAAGCTCTTGTAAATCTTAATGTTCTTTTTCAGTATTCAACAGGAATTGATGGCAGATTGGTGAAGTGTTGGAAAAAAAAAAAAAACCCTCCCTCCTTTTACTTAATAAAAGGGAAATTAACCCAAATTCCCTATTCTGGCTTTAACTATAAAATTCAGGGAAAGGTGGAAAATACCATAAGAATTAGAAGCAGGAAAGATTATTTCTGCCTGGAGAATTCAGGGATGTCTTTAAGGTCCAGCTTAATTGCATTTCTTTTAAGGAGCCAGCATTTACATGGGCTTGTATTTTCATAATCTATAGATTCTATAGACTTGATGTTCACTTGAAGTAGTGAAAAAACCCTAGAGACATGAGCTTGTGTTACTGTTTTTCCCTCACCATTTCAGCTACATTGTAGGCTCTTTACCATATTCAGGTATCCATCTTATGCTGGTATACAAGAGGTTGCTTGTAGCTGCTGGGTGGAGACAAGGTTTAGAGTCCCCAAGCCTCTCTCTTTTACCTCTCAGTGAAGGAGTGCGTGTGTCCCTCCCTCCATGTAGCCCTGGCACAAGAACAGAAAGGAGGAGGTCTGGTCTAAGAAGCAGAGGCTGGAAGGGTTTAGTTGATGTGAGGAGTCTGAATTCATAGAATTGAAAGAGATGGGTTGGGTGTAGGGACCAGAGAGGGGAGGGATAAAGAAGTTGGACTGCAAATTAGAGTTTGGCCGAGAAACAGTCCTTGTAAAACAAACTAAAACTTACGGGGATTTTCAGCATCGAAATTCATATTTGTGTTAATCTGTAATACCATATTTCATCTATTATAATGTGCACATTTTCTTTTCACTTTTTTTTTGTTTTTTTTTTGCCGCTCCGTGTGGCTTGCAGGATCTTAATTCCCTGACCAGGGATTGAACCCAGGTCACGGCAGTGAAAGCGCCAAGTTCTAACCACTGGACCGCACAGGAGCTCCCTTCTTTTCACATTTTAACATCTACAAAGAGGCTGCATTTTAAAGTTAATGATGTGTCATGATTTAATTGGCCACATCTTTTTCTTAGTGGTACAGATGGAACTGTGTCATACCATCAAGGGCACCTTAGAGCTGATGAAGTGGAATATCTTTTGCTATAGAGCTATTGGCTTACATAAAAGTTTGTGATCTTAGTCCTCTACTGTCAACACGAGGGAGCTAAGTTCTTTATGGTAAAATATGTTTGGATTGCCAGGTCTATGCTTCTCATTTCACTTCCAGTTTAATGACATTTTAGAGCCTGAAAAGTGAGTGTATGATCTGTGGCCCAGCCTCACATCAAAGTGCATTTCATTGGCATGCACAAGAGTGGACTGAATAGAGGACAGTATTAGGCCGTGTAATTGATGATGCTTGCCTACTTTTTTGTCAGGATTGTTCAGAGTTTTGAAATTCTGGGTAGTTTCTGTGTAGTGTCAGGATCCCTAAGTATAATTCAAATCAGCAGTCTTTTGACCGTAAGTACTTGAAAACCCATTTCCTGCTGCTGCTTCTGCCACAGCAGTGACCATTCTCCAGGGAAGTCTTGCTGCTGCTTTGGGACAGTGTCATAGCTTCACATCCTTCACTTCTGTTTTTCCTGAGTATTTTTTGCTAGAACTTGATTTTATCAAGCTTAAGAGCAGGACATTTAACACATATACATATATATATATTTTTTAATTTATTTTTGGCTGCATTGGGTCTTCGTTACTGTGTGCAGGCTTTCTCTAGTTGCAGCGAGCGGGAGCTACTCTTCGTTGTGGTGCGCGGGCTTCTCATTGTGATGGCTTCTCTTGTTGCGGAGCACGGGCTCTAGGCTCACAGGCTTCAGTAGTTGTGGCACGCAGGCTCAGTAGTTGTGGCTTGTGGGCTCTAGAGCACAGGCTCAGTAGTTGTGGCGCATGGGCTTAGTTGTTTAGCAGCATGTGGGCTCTTCCTGGACCAGGGCTTGAACTTGTGTCCCCTGCACTGGCAGGCGGATTCTTAACCACTGCTCCACCAGGAACGTCCTAACACATATTTTTGTTGTGTGCTCTGTGGAGTTTACTGGATTGTAAATGTTTTTTGGGGAGCAATCATTAACTCAGGATTTAGTGGCTCTCTTTCTGAAAAACATGACATTTGGATTTGTGATATTCAGAAGATGAAGCAAGTTGTGGAGGATGCTACCTGTGCATCAAATTAGAAACTTTGAGCGTATTCTTAAAATTTGTATGTTTTGGCATATTTCTGGTTCGTTATTATTATCTTATTTTTGTGTGTGGACAAAAATCTTACTGTTTGAGTTATTCTTTCCAGACCACTAGAAAGGTCTAGTTGTAGGTTTATTAGCTTTGGGCATTTTTTCATTTTCATGAATTTCTGTCATAACAGCTATTTTCTGTGAATCATGATTAATTTGTAAGAACTCTCTTTATAGTTGGAATACTAACCATTTGTCATACATGAGTTACATATATCTTCTCCCCAGCTGCTCCTGTCTTTTTGTGTATGGCATCTCTTATGTAGTTTGGTCTGGGGAGATTTTCTGGGCTGTTTAGAAACCAAACATCTTTCTGTTCCCGCAGGAGGACCATGTCACTAGACTTCGGCAGTGTGGCACTGCAGACACAAAATGAAGACGAAGAATATGACAAAGAAGACTATGAAAGGGAGAAAGAGGTAAGTTATTCAGAAAAAGAATGCTAAACTCAATCTTAAACAATTTTATATCCTGACCAAAATTACATCATTTTGTGTCATTTTGAAGGATTTATGGTTCTTTTTTTTTTTCCGAAAGTCCCAAAACTTGATCAGCATTTGGACTTTTGAAAGGTAGATGAGTGGAATGCTTCCTTCTTTTGGACAAGAATAAAACAACTGTGTACGATGCCCTAGATTGATGGTTAGATTGCTGAAGCGCTTTTCATTTAGGAGGTAGCGGTTGGTCTTGGGGCAGAGGCCTACTTGCGTGGGCGAGTGCAGCAGGTTCCCTTGCTTGGGTAGCCTGCGTCCGCGTGGGGGCCGCCAGTGAACAAGCACACAGGCGAGTAAAGCAATCTGTGTGAGGGCTGATTTAGCACTGACAAATAACAGGGAGACAGGGTAGGGTGATATTAAGGCAACCAGCCAGGAACTGGTGAGGGAAGGCCTCTCGGAGGAGGAAATGTTTGAGCTGAGCCCTGACTCAAGAGAAAGGAGCAGCCGCACAGAAGCCTGGGAAGGATGCCCTAAGCTCGGACACAACCAGTGTAAAGCCTGGAAGTAGGCAGCAGACCCTGCATATCTGTGAAACAGCCAGAAGGCTGTGGTATTGGGACTGTGTGAGCAAGGGGTGAGTGGTGGAGGCCGGGAAGAGGTGGTCTGGGCCCGGTCACGGCCTGTCAAGGGAGGGCGTTTGTATTTTATCCTAGGGGCAGTGGGAAGCCAGTGGAGGATTTTAAGCAGGGAAGTGATATCTGACCGTATATTTATTTGAAAGATCTTCCTGAATGCTGTGTTGTGCGACGAGATTACAGGAGAAAAGGAGTAAGAGGAGGAGATCATATTATTTGTGCGTGTGTGTGTGTGTGTGTGTGTGTAACGAAATCCTTGGCCCAGTAGTAATAGTAGCAGCTGGTGGGAATCAACTTGCTTGTTATGATTGGTTTTAGTTTGAGTCAGATTTCTTGAGTGACTGCGATAACAGGCTTCTTTTGTACTGAATGTTGCTATGACCCATTTTTTTTTCAGGTGTTTTTAAAATTTTTTATTGAAATATAGTTGACTTACAATGTTGTGTTCATTTCAGTTGTACAGCAAAGTGATTCAGTTTTATATATATATATATATATATATATATATATATATATATATATATATATATATATATTCTTTTTTAGATTCTTTTCCATTATACGTTATAACAAGATATTGAGTATAGTTCCATGTGTTATACAGTAGGTCCTTGTTGTTTATCGATTTTATATAGTAGTGTATATGTGTTAATCCCAAACTCCTAATTTATCCCTCCCCCCTTTCCCCTTTGGTAACCATAAGTTTGTTTTCTTTCTTTCTTTCTTTCTTTCTTTTCTATTTTTAGGCCAATTCTGGGTGACTTCTTTTTTTTTTTTTTTTCCGCACACACACACACACACACACACACACACTGTATTTTACTTTTACAAAAGATAAATAGACTGACAACAAGCATTGTAAATGGATGACCACAACAAAAGCAACAATGATTGCAATTACAAAACACAAAACACACTCATACTATGTCATAATATTGACATTCAGTCCAGTAATCCTCCACTGTAACAGCTCCTTTACTTTGCAGTGAAAATTGATTTGTATATTTTTTGCCTCTGAGTCCTTGTGGAATTTTGTTTTTTTTATTCAAACAGGAAGTCACAAAAATTATAATCATCCTCATCAGTTCACTCAGTCCCATGTAATTAATTTTTTTTTTCATCTTGATCTTTTGTTAGCACTTTTATGAGTTCATCAGTTTTCCATTAGAGTTCTGAAAATGCTTATTCATTCAGTTCAGCAGTATAGTCAGTTACCAGAAACCTGTACTTGTCAGAGTCTTTTCCATGAATTCCTTGAAGATGAAACCCTTTTATAGGAACATTTTTGCAAAAGCATCAGAGTACACCCAGAACTGTCTGTAAATGACAAAAGACTTAAAAATGACGATGGTTAAAGATTTGATGAAAGTTCATAATAATGCAATTGACAAAGAAATAGTTATTTCTGAGATATACATTTTAAAGTAATAACTAGAATTATGACTTATAACATTATACCAGAACATATAAGATTTTTAGGAGTTTCATGTAATGTCTGAAACATTTATATTAACATATTTCCATACAAATAACCCAAAGAAAGTTTAGTATTAGTTGTTTTTCTTGTTTGTTTGTTTTTTTATACTGCAGGTTCTTATTAGTCATCAATTTTATACACATCAGTGTATACATGTCAATCCCAATCGCCCAATTCAGCACACCACCATCCCCAGCCCACTGCGGTTTTCCTCCCTTGGTGTCCATATGTTTGTTCTCTACATCTGTGTCTCAACTTCTGCCCTGCAAACCGGTTCATCTGTACCATTATTCTAGGTTCCACATACATGCGTTAATATACGATATTTGTTTTCCTCTTTCTGACTTACTTCACTCTGTATGACAGTCTCTAGATCCCTGCACGTCTCAACAAATGACTCAGTTTCATTCCTTTTTAGGGCTGAGTAATATTCAGCCCTAATATACATATATTGTATATATGTACCACAACTTCTTTATCCATTCGTCTGTCGATGGGCATTTAGGTTGCTTCCATGACCTGGCTATTGTAAATAGTGCTGCAATGAACATTGGGGTGCCTGTGTCTTTTTGAATTATGGTTTTCTCTGGGTATATGCCCAGTAGTGGGATTGCTGGAGCATATGGTAATTCTATTTTTAGTTTTTTAAGGAACCTCCATACTGTTCTCCATAGTGGCTGTATCAATTAACATTCCCACCAACAGTGCAAGAGGGTTCCCTTTTCTCCACACCCTCTCTAGCATTTGTTGTTTGTACATTTTCTGATCATGCCCATTCTAACTGGTGTGAGGTGATACCTCATTGTAGTTTTGATTTGCATTTCTCTAATAATTAGTGATGTTGAGCAGCTTTTCATGTGCTTCTTGGCCATCTGTATGTCTTCTTTGGAGAAATGTCTATTTAGGTCTTCTACCCATTTTTGGATTGGGTTGTTTGTTTCTTCAATATTGAGCTGCATGAGCTGTTTATATATTTTGGAGATTAATCCTTTGTCCGTTGATTCGTTTGCAAATATTTTCTCCCATTCTGAGGGTTGTCTTTTCGTCTTGTTTATGGCTTCCTTTGCTGTGCAAAAGCTTTGAGGTTTCATTAGGTCCCATTTGTTTATTTTTGTTTTTATTTTCATTACTTTAGGAGGTGGATCAAAAAAGATCTTGCTGTGATTTATGTCAAAGAGTGTTCTTCCTATGTTTTCCTCTAAGAGTTTTATAGTGTCTGGTCTCACATTTAGGTCTCCAATCCATTTTGAGTTTATTTTTGTGTATGGTGTTAGGGAGTGTTCTATTTTCATTCTTTTCCATGTAGCTGTCCAGTTTTCCCAGCACCACTTATTGAAGAGACTGTCTTTTCTCCATTGTATATCTTTGCCTCCTTTGTCATAGATTAGTTGACCATAGGTGCGTGGGTTTATCTCTGGGCTTTCTATCTTGTTCCATTGATCTATGTTTCTGTTTTTGTGCCAGTACCATATTATCTTGATTACTGTAGCTTTGTAGTATAGTCTGAAGACAGGGAGTCTGATTCCTCCAGCTCCGTTTTTTTCCCTCAAGACTGCTTTTGCTATTCGGGATCTTTGTGTCTCCATACAAATTTTAAGATGATTTGTTCTACTTCCGTAAAAAATGCCATTGGTAATTTGATAGTGATTGCATTGAATCTGTAGATTGCTTTGGGTAGTATAGTCATTTTTACAATATTGATTCTTTCAATCCAAGAACATGGTATATCTCTCCATCTGTTGGTATCATCTTTAATTTCTTTCATCAGTGTCTTATAGTTTTCTGCATACAGGTCTTTTGTCTCTCTAGGTAGGTTTATTCCTAGGTATTTTATTCTTTTTGTTACAATGGTAAATGGAAGTGTTTCCATAATTTCTCTTTCAGATTTTTCATCATTACTGTATAGGAATACAAGAGATTTCTGTGCATTAATTTTGTATCCTGTAACTTTACCAAATTCATTGATTAGCTCTAGTAGTTTTCTGGTGGCATCTTTAGGATTCTCTATGTATAGTATCATGTCATCTGCAAACAGTGACAATTTTACTTCTTCTTTTCCAATTTGTATTCCTTTTATTTCTTTTTCTTCTCTGATTGCCGTGGCTAGGACTTCCAAAACTATGTTAAATAATAGTGGTGAGAGCGGACATCCTTGTCTCGTTCCTGATCTTAGAGGAAATGCTTTCAGTTTTTCACCATTGAGAATGATGTTTGTTGTGGGTTTGTCCTATATGGCCTTTATTATGTTGAGGTAGGTTCCCTCTATGCCCACTTTCTGGAGAGTTTTTATCATAAATGGGTGTTGAATTTTCTCAAAGCTTTCTCTGCATCTATTGAGATAATCATATGGTTTTTATTCTTCAATTTGTTAATATGGTTTATCACATTGATTGATTTCCGTATATTGAAGAATCCTTGCATCCCTGGGATAAATCCCACTTGATCATGGTGTATGATCCTTTTAATGTGTTGTTGGATTCTGTTTGCTAGTATTTTGTTGAGGATTTTTGCATCTATATTCATCAGTGATATTGGTCTGTAATTTTCTTTTTTTGAAGTATCTTTGTCTGGTTTTGGTATCAGGGTGATGGTGGCCTCGTAGAATGAGTTTGGGAGTGTTCCTTCCTCTGCAATTATTTGGAAGAGTTTGAGAAGGATGGGTGTTAGCTCTTCTCTAAATGTTTGGTAGAATTCGCCTGTGAAGCCATCTGGTCCTGGACTTTTGTTTGTTGGAATATTTTTAATCACAGTTTCAATTTCATTACTTGTGATTGGTCTGTTCATAATTTCTGTTTCTTCCTGATTCAGTCTTGGAAGGTTATACCTTTCTAAGAATTTGTCCATTTCTTCCAGGTTGTCCATTTTATTGGCATAGAGTTGCTTGTAGTAGTCTCTTAGGATGCTTTGTATTTCTGCAGTGTCTGTTGTAATTTCTCCTCTTTCATTTCTAATTTTATTGATTTGAGTCCTCTTTTTCTTGATGAGTCTGGCTAATGGTTTATCAATTTTGTTTATCTTCTCAAAGACCCAGCTTTTAGTTTTATTGATCTTTGCTATTGTTTTCTTTGTTTCTATTTCATTTATTTCTTCTCTGATCTTTATGATTTCTTTCTTTCTGCTAACTTTGGGTTTTGTTTGTTCTCCTTTCTCTAGTTCCTTTAGGTGTAAGGTTAGATTGTTTACTTGAGATGTTTCTTGTTTCTTGAGGTAGGCTTCTATAGCTATAAACTTCCCTCTTAGAACTGCTTTTGCTGCATCCCATAGGTTTTGGGTCGTCGTGTTTTCATTGTCATTTGTCTCTAGGTATTTTTTGATTTCCTCTTTGATATCTTCAGTGATCTCTTGGTTATTTAGTAACGTATTGTTTAGCCTGCATGTGTTTGTGTTTTTTACGTGTTTTTCCCTGTAATTGATTTCTAATCTCATAGCGTTGTGGTCAGAAAAGATGCTTGATATGATTTCAATTTTCTTAAATTTACTGAGGCTTGATTTGTGACCCAAGATGTGATCTATCCTGGAGAATGTTCCATGCGCACTTGAGAAGAACGTGTAATCTGCTGTTTTTGGATGGAATGTCCTATAAATATCAATTAAATCTATCTGGTCTATTGTGTCATTTAAAGCTTCTGTTTCCTTATGTATTTTCACTTTGGTTGGTCTGTCCATTGCTGTAAGTGAGGTGTTAAAGTCCCCCACTATTATTGTGTTACTGCCGATTTCCTCTTTTATAGCTGTTAGCAGTTGCCTTATGTATTGAGGTGCTCCTATGTTGGGTGCATATATATTTATAATTGTTATATCTTCTTCTTGGATTGATCCCTTGATCATTATGTAGTGTTCTTCCTTGTCTCTTGTAATATTCTTTGTTTTAAAGTCTATTTTATCTGATATGAGTATAGCTACTCCAGCTTTCTTTTCATTTCCATTTGCATGGAATATCTTTTTGCATCCCGTCACTTTCAGTCTGTATGTGTCCCTAGGTCTGAAGTGGGTCTCTTGTAGACAGCATATGTATGGGTCTTGTTTTTGTATCCATTCAGCAAGCCTGTGTCTTTTGGTTGGAGCATTTAATCCATTCACCTTTAAGGTAATTATTGATATGTATGTTCCTGTGACCATTTTCTTAATTGTTTTGGGTTTGTTTTTGCAGGTCCTTTTTTTCTCTTGTGTTTCCCACTTAGTGAAGTTCCTTTAGCATTTGTTGTAGAGCTGATTTGGTGGTGCTGAATTCTCTTAGCTTTTGCTTGTCTGTAAAGCTTTTGATTTCTCCATTGAATCTGAATGAGATCCTTGCCGGGTAGAGTAATCTTGTTTGTAGTTTCTTCCCTTTCATCACTTTAAGTATATCGTGCCACTCCCTTCTGGTTTGTAGAGTTTCTGCTGAGAGATCAGCTGTTAACCTTATGGGAGTTCCCTTGTATGTTATTTGTTGTTTTTCCCTTGCTGCTTTCAATAATTTTTGCCAATTTATTTACTGTGTGTCTCGGCATGTTTCTCCTTGGTTTTATCCTGTATGGGACTCTCTGCGCTTCCTGGACTTGGGTGGCTATTGCCTTTCCCATGTTAGGGAAGTTTTCGACTATAATCTCTTCAAATATTTTCTTGGGTCCTTTCTCTCTCTCTTCTCCTTCTGGGACCCCTATAATGCGAATGTTGTTGTGTTTAATGTTGTCCCAGAGGTCTCTTAAGCCGTCTTCATTTCTTTTCATTCTTTTTTCTTTAGTCTGTTCCACAGCAGTGAATTCCACCATTCTGTCTTCCAGGTCACTTATCCATTCTTCTGCCTCAGTTATTCTGCTCTTGATTCCTTCTAGTGTAGTTTTCATTTCAGTTATTGTATTGTTCATTTCTGCTTGTTTGTTCTTTAATTCTTCTAGGTCTTTGTTAAACATTTCTTGCATCTTCTCGATCTTTGCCTCCTTTCTTTTTCTGAGGTCCTGGATCATCTTCACTATCATTATTCTGAATTCTTTTTCTGGAAGGTTGCCTATCTCCACTTCATTTAGTTGTTTTTCTGGGGTTTTATCTTGTTCCTTCATCTGGTACATAGCCCTCTGCCTTTTCATCTTGTCTATCTTTCTGTGAATGTGGTTTTTGTTCCACAGGCTACAGGATTGTAGTTCTTGCTTCTAGTGTCTGCCCTCTGGTGGATGAGGCTATCTAAGAGGCTTGATGGGAGGGACTGGTGGTGGGTAGAGCTGACTATTGCTCTGGTGGGCAGAGCTCAGTAAGACATTAATCCACTTGACTGTTGATGGGTGGGGCTGGATTCCCTCCTTGTTGGTTGTTTGGCCTGAGGCAACCCAACACTGGAGCCTACCTGGGCTCTTTGGTGGGGCTAATAACAGACTCTGGGAGGACTCACGCCAAGGAGTACTTCCCAGAACTTGTGCTGCCAGTGTCCTTGTCCCCATGGTGAAACAGAGCCACCCCCTGCCTCTGCAGGAGAGCCTCCAACACTAGCAGGTAGGTCTGGTTCAGTCTCCCCCGGGGTCACTGCTCCTTCCCCTAGGTCCCGATGCACACACTACTTTGTGTGTGCCCTCCAAGAGTAGAGTCTGTTTCCCCCAGTCCTGTCAAAGTCCGGCAATCAATTCCCACTAGGCTTCAAAGTCTGATTCTCTAGGAATTCCTCCTCCCGTTGCTGGACCCCCAGGTTGGGAAGCCTGACGTGGGGCTCAGAACCTTCACTCCAGTGGGTGGACTTCTGTGGTATAAGTGTTCTCCAGTCTGTGAGTCACCCACCCAGCAGTTATGGGATTTGATTTTACTCTGATTGCACCCCTCCTACCGTCTCATTGTGGCTTCTCCTTTGTCTGTGGATGTGGGATATCTTTTTTTGGTGAGTTTCAGTGTCTTCCTGTTGATGATTGTCCAGCAGCTAGTTGTGGTTCTGGTGTTCTCGCAAGAGGGAGTGAGAGCACATCCTTCTACTCTGCCATCTTGGTTCCTCCTCACATAAGTTTGCTTTCTATGTCCATGAGTCTATTTGTGTTTTGTAAATAAATTCCTTTGTATCATTTTTCTAGATTCCACATATAAGTGATGTTATATGATATTTGTCTTTCTCTGTCTGACTTACTTCACTTAGTATGATAATCTCTATGTCCATCCATGTTGTCGCAAATGGCATTATTTCATTCTTTTTTATGGCTGAGGAATATTCCATTGTGTACATACATCACATCTTTATCCATTCATCTGTCAATGCACACTTAGTTTGCTTCCATCGTATGACCCATTTTCTAATATGTAAAGTAATTCTTTTTAAGAGTCACCAGGGACCATTTGTTTTAATAGGAAGCAAAGAATAGGGTCAGTTGCCCACGTGGCTGGCAGTAGAGTTATGGTAGAGGCAGAAAACTGGCATCTGAGCGGATTTTGTCCATAGACATGTATTGTTTGGTTGCACAGTGTTTTTAAAAATTGAGTCTATATTTAAAGATTAGAAAATATCATGTAGTAATCCAGAGTTTCTGACCTGTCTTGAAACATCCTAAGCCTGGGGCACACGTGGTGTGTGTTTGCACACGGCAGCAAGTGGGCTGGAGCTGTGCGATGGCTCTCCCGTCCCAGCTGTCCACAGTCCCTCCCCCCACCCCCCAGGCCCCCCTGACATGGGCTTGTGCACTTGGACCTTCCAGCTTCACTCTTGTAAATTCTCTGCCAAGTCACTGAGGGCACTGGAGTTTGTGACCCTTTCCAGGGTTTCTGGATTTTGACAGGGGCCTTCACCAACAATTGTTGGTCGCAAGGGTGGGGGGGCGGGTAAGGATTTTCTGTTACTTTGTGAACTCACAGCATGAGGTTTTCACGACCTTGATGGCTTTTGGGTAGTTCTCTGGAATTTAGCTACTGGGATTTTTGAGAGGATCAGTTTAAGTAGTTACTATAGTAGATTTTAAAGAAGGAGAAAAAATAATCTGACAGGTGATTTTTTTCATTGGAAAAGATGGGTAGGGTATTAGAGAGAACGTACTGCCAGGTGTGTTGTGTGGTGAAAGTTTTAAAGGGGGTATTAGTTAAGGAGGCAGTAAATTCTAGATAATATAGAACAGGAGTCCCCAATCCCCAGGCTGCAGAGCGGTACTGGTCCACGGCCTGTTAGGAACCGGGCCGCACAGCAGGAGGTGAGCAGCGGGCCAGCAGGTGAAGCTTCATTTGCCGCTCCCCATCACCCACATTACCGCCTGAACCACTCCCCTCCACCACCCGCTCCATGGAAAAATTGTCTTCCACAAAACCGGTCCCTGGTGCCAATGCGGGCTGGGGCCCGCTGCTATGGAAAATAGCCAGTGGGATCACTTCTTGGTAGATTATGTGCTGGGGTAGGTTAGGGAGTTTCCAGAGTAAAAGGTGCTCTTAAGAGGTGAAGTATCTAAGAATGAGTGTTTCTAGCAGAGTGGAAGAAAAGACTATTTAGCTAACTTGACTCTAATGTGATGATTATGGGTCATATTAATAAAAATTGTTTTATGTTAGTAAAAAGTATTTTTACCTTTTTTAAAAAAATTGCTACAAGGGAAGAAGTGAGGTCAGATGTTAGAGAGTTTCAGCAATAAAATTCAGAACTATTCATGAAAATTCAGCTGTATGTATATTTTGTCAATGCAAGTTAAAATAATAAATTGGCTGATCACACCTAAGTTCGTTTTCATATCCAGAAGCTTTTTCCACTTCCTCAATCTCCCTGACCCTACGATAACAGAATAGTTTACAGCCTTAAGTGGTTAAAGAAAAGAATGGTCTTTTCATGCCTGCCTGGTTGGTAGCTTTGGGATTGCCAGGTGGATTAGAGTGTTAGTAGTAGGCTAATACACACTGCTTTCTCTACTTAATGAATCGCTTTGTATTTAATTCATTTATGTAGGTGGAATGCTTGCATCACAAGGATGTGCTGTAGAGCTGGCCAAGCAGGCCGTATCTGACTCATAGGCTACCCTGCTAAGGATTTGTGAGATCCCCTCTCTGTAAATGGCAGAATAATCCTGATTTTGACCGTCTAGTGTGAATGGCCAGTTGCTAATACAATATGCTTTACCAAACTGTTCGATTTGGATGCTTTGGGATCAGCTGGGGTGTTGTCCACACTTGCCCATAAGTCAGTGAATAAGCCATAGTCAAATTCCAACCTCCATGCCATCCTAATTAGCAGCTCTGCAGTGATGATCTGGACTTTTCCATTTCTATTCCCTCCATTGTTTGCACTGAAGAGTAAATGGAGAATGCATTTAATCTTCGGAAAGGGAAAGGATTTAGTAAAGTGATTCAATATTCAGAGGACATTTAGACCAGTGGAATCTCAAGCCACAGACCACTACAGATAGACCCATATTTTGAAAAAACCTCCAAGAATTTTGCAGAAAAGTAAGGCACTATAATCATTTCTAAATCGCTACAGTTCTAAATGGTCTATTGGTAAAAATTTGACCACTGTGTTCCAAGGCATAGCAAAGAAATGCATAACCCACAGCCTCACCCAGTGTTTCACTGGAAACTCCATCTCCTCCACAGTAAACAGAACAGATTAGGGTGCAGGTGAGGAAGGGTGAGAATACCATGGAGATATAGTATCATAGTAATTAATATTCATATCACTCATTTTCCTCACAACTTCTTGGAGCACGTTACTTTGAGAACTGCTGATGTAGCAAGAAGGACAACTACTAAGTAGACCTCATCCAAAGTACTCTAGGCAAACTTTTACTTGTAAAGCTGGCCCAGAGAAGAGGACTTGAAAAGTTTTTTCATTAACTCATTCATAATGTAACAATATGATTTTGCAAAATATTTTTCACCTAAAGTTACTATACTTTGCAATTTCATCATTGAATATTACAGACATATAGTTGTTGTTGTCATTGCAGTTGCTGTAAGCTTCAAAGTTACTGGTAAAGCCACAGTTTAAGGTTGAGTATCACTTGGGATCTCATAGTTTGCTGGCGCGTAACTGTACTTTCTGCAGTGTCACCAGAAGTAGCTCTGGGGTTATTGCTTGGCTCTAGATAGTAAAATTATGTATGTAAGTATGTATTTTGGAGCTGGTGGTTTGCGGCAGAAGTACTTAGTAATCTGTGCTTATCAAGATAATACTTGCTGATGATCCTCCATTGAGTGACGATATTATTTGAAGCCTGGAAAATGATCTTGAGTAGAAAGGTAAGCGGTTTGAGTAGCAGATGGCAGACAGACACTTGCACCTGGGAATACTGATTTGAGTCCCTCTTAGTTTTTATATCAGTACTTCTCTAGTAGAATAATAAGCTCAATTGAGCTTGGAATCGTGTATTTTAGAGGTTAGGCTTTCCATTGCATAGCCTTTCTTCCACTTTTAACTGCCTTGTTTGATGTTACTTCTGGAAACATTTTTGATATTTTGTCCCCACTAGGGGGAGTTGTAAGGCTAGCATTTGTTTACATTTTGTACAATATTATTTGACTTATTTAGTGGAATTTTCTCGCCGTCACCTAAGAAAAGCAAAGAAACAAATGGTTGAGTGTTCATATTGTATTTTTTTGTTCCTATCGTATTCTGTTTTCTTTTAGCAATTTCTTATACTTTATGTAGATTGTGCCTTTGAACTGTTTCCCATAATATATAGGTATTTTAAAGGGGCTGTCACAGTGGGGACAAAAACACTGAACTCTCTCCGGCAGACTGACGCTTGCTCGTATACAGACAGGTAGAAACATGTCTTCCAGTGAGTGACTGAATGTCATGTGGAAGAAGGTAGGAGTGGGAATGGAGAGATTCAGGTTCCGGTGCTGGCCGTGGGACTGTCAGTCTCACTTTCATGGGCATGCCCCTGACCTTCTCTGGGCCTTGGTGTGCTCACATTTACAAGGAGAGGTTTGGCTCGGAGGAGCTCCAGTGTTCATTCCAGGCCTAAAGTTCTATTATGTGTCACCTGCAGTGTAGCCGGTATTTGTCTAGTAAATGTTGCCATGTTTCTTTTTCAGATGTGTGGCAATCTAGGCAAAGTCTTCCCCACTAACGCTGTAAAATTTGTTTTAACTAATGGAATGGGTTAAAAAAAATTCTGTGCATAGTATAATTCATAGACTAAAGCTCTAGCTACCAAGTTTTTTGGCCCTTTGTCAGTCCCATGTTGGGCCTTTTCAAGGATGTTTTTAACTTGGCTGTGAGGCTAAAATGAAGATTCTACTTGGTGTGTATCCATGAAAGCATTATTTAATAATTCATATTTTAAAATATCAGGATCTTTTCATCAGTGTACTTGTTGGGTAACCTGTTCAAAACGCAGATGAATGTTGGCCACTCCATTTGCTGCTCTTCTCTGGGGAGAAGATGTATTGAATGGTTTGTAATCTGAGAACTCTTGCTTTCATGAATATCAAGGATTATAGCCTCTGAAGACAGTCTGTTTAGTTAATTAAAGCCGAAAAATCCCAACAAAAGGTTTACATGTTCTCCGTTTTACATTCCCCTTAAACTAGGCTTTTTGGATGTTCTATGTGGATTACTGTAAAGTGTTTTGTTGCTGAAGTTCTTTGAGTAAAATGCCCTCATTTTTTTCATTATTTTTCAGGAACAAACACATGAAGTAGTAAAGGGAGAGGAGTTTGTAGAATAGTTTAGAATGCATTTCAGTAGGTGCCTTAGCAATGGCAAATTATCTTTTTTCTAGAGAAGGTATCTCTTTAATTATTAAGCTCAGCTGATATTCAATAATATCCCACCAAGAAGATTGCATTTGCAACCAAAAAGCAGTATTTCTTCCAAATGTGATGAGTGGAATTAAATCTTGCCATTTATAAGGATTGTTATCTTTGTCTTTGAATCCGTATTTGGTAGTCTGGTGGATCTTTAATGAGGAAAATTTGGTTTCTAAAATTCTCTATTTTGTAACATGTATAAGTTGATATTGTAATTTTGTGTTTCATGGCACAAGGTTCAATGACCCAAAGAAAAATCTATTTGACAGTGTATATGAGGAGGGTACACTTTGATTCCAGGAATGGAAGCCTGGGGGGGGCTGGGATTTTGTTCCTGAATGGCCTCTCTCTGCCCTCAAAGTTATGGAAACCAAGGAATATGGCCCAGCTATGCCAAAGAACTTGATGGAGAAATTTTTTGAAGGTGAATGAAATGATTTAAAAATGTTACTACAGGTGTAAAATATTCTATAAAACACTAAATACAGTAGGGATTATTTTGCTAGTTGATAAGTTTACCTGTGGATCCAGAAGCATTTTGATGAACTCATTGCTTATGCTCAAATTAACCTTCCTCCATTGATGCCAGTTTGATTAATTTTGTGGTGTCACAAAGAAAGCTACAAGAACTGCTTAATTATTGTGTACCTTTTTCTGTCTCTGTGAGGGGGGAAAAATGTACTGTTTAGATGTGCCTGTCAAGGTTCCTCTAAATTATAAGTCTATGTACTTAAACCTCACTGAAGGTTTAGAAGAAAATATTCTTTATGTACAGGAGTCCTTACTTGATGTAAGTACAAAACATTTATTTTGGTTTTTTCCCCTGTGTTATATGTGGGTATACTCTTTTTTTTCCGTAAAGATCTCATAGATTTTTTTTTTCTTAGTGAATTTTGTGTCTTTGTGAAATCATTTTGTTACCTTTCTCTTTAGCCACATGTGGTATACTGATATGTTGCCGTGTTCTGTTTTGTTTTTAGTGCTTCTTATCCTTTATATCTTTGGGTCAACTCTAATGCAGCTAATTCTCAAAATGATTTTTCAATTACCTTTGTGAGCAGGTGATCAATAAGTCAAGGTCTTGGTTGTTAATATCAGTATCACAATAACTTTTCATTGGGCTAGAGTATTTTCCTCTTGTCTCATCTTTAAAGAACCAAATGGACTGAGAATACCTGTAAACAAACAATCCAGTGAATGTTAGAAATATGTTATGTGGGTGAGGAAGCATCCCCCTTCCCCACCTCACAGACCCCACTTCCATTCCCAAATTTGACTTCACCAAAACTCAGTTAACAGTTGGGGCATTCCTTTCAGACCTTTCTTAGAATATTTTTATTTAACTTTCACCATATGCATTTTGTTTAAGAACATTTTTTGATTATAAATGTAATACCCAGATATGTTTTATAGCTACATTTCATTTCTTTTATTCTAATGGCAGAGAAATTGGGGAGGGGACCTTCCATTGACTAAGAAGCATCTCATTTTTTTTTTTCCTCCAGGGCTTTATAGAGTATTTAATATCTTTAGACTCACTCATTGCATAATTTTACGGGATTGATTTACACACTGTGGAGGGACTCGATCAGCTTACTAATCTAACTGGTGCTTAACTTTTAAAGAGAAGTCATTATAAGTAGTCTGTTGACTCTTTAGTAACACAATATTTGAATCTTATTATTACAAATTTTAAGTCATTATATGGGGATTTGAAGAAAGACATTTATAGATATTGAAGTTCAACAAATTAGACAATTCATTTGTCTCTTTATCACAGTTTATCTTGAAATTTGAGTGAATTTATTTAGTTGTTATAAGACAGAATGCTAGAGATGTAATTTTTCTAGGAAAATGGAGAGCAGAGTCATGTGCTTTTACGTCAGTTTTAGAGTTATGCTTTTGACAGTGCTTTATCTGTAAAACCCTGAATCTTACAGCCTTCTTTTTACTCAACTGTTTATAAGAGCCAACCATTGTATATCTTTTCATCATTGGAACTGGACGGCTGTCTACTAATTAGTCACTCCCCAAGAGGTTTCTATCACATTATTGGAGCTTTTAAGGGCTTCCAGGCCACCTGCTGCTGCTGCTACTCTTATCACCTGGGCAAAGCGCATCTGGCTACTCAGATCCCCTCGGGGGGTGTCTGATTGTCAAGTTCTCCAGGTCTGATTACTGGTAGAATCCATAACATGATACAGTGGTCGTACCATTATTATGACTTGCTGTGTTTGCCTAAAGAATTTTAAAGTCCTGTTGTACGTGTACTTGAATCTAAGACCTTTGTAGAAGAAGGTAAAGCCTTCTAATATAAATCCTGATGTTTATGTGTTTCCCTTTCCCCAAGTGAAATGATGAACGTAATTCCTGTGGAATTTAAGACATTGATTACATAGAGAAATTAGGAACTTCTTTGACTTCTACAGTCAAAATCACTCGTTCCAAGGCAGCTTTGGTTTGGCATCTTGTGTTTAAGCCAATGTGATATCGACGCTGACCTTCCTGTCTCAGTTGCAGCAGTTACTCACAGACCTTCCTCACGATATGCTGGATGATGACCTGTCCTCCCCCGAACTCCACTATTCGGACTGCAGTGAGGATGGCAGAGAGGAAGGGTAAGGACCCAAAATCCCTTTCGCTTGTATATCACAATTCTATGTCTTTTTCTTTAGATTCTCTTGCAGGCAATAATAATGGATATGATTGTAAGATTGTAGACTAATTCTTAAACTTTTAGATGAAGTTTGGAGGGAAAACACGTTAAAATCTTGGGGTTCTTTGTGATGTCTCTGTCCAAATAAATGATAGGCTCTCATCTAAAGTACTGATTTTTCTCAAGACCACATCATTCTGAGCAATTGGTGATGAACTGGAATGAGCGTCAAGTGCTGCCTGAATCTCCAAGTGTAAATGTAAGTATCTGGTGTGATAATGACTTGGATGAGGGTGGGAACAGATCTTAGTGCTTTTCTTTCACTCTTGTTATCTAATAGGACTATAATGAGATTCGGGATGTGTATATTGGAGAGAAGAGCGGCAATGGCTGGGAAGAGGATCAAAGTAGAACTGAAGACCAGCATCCTGGGTATCATCCTGAAGGAGGTGGAGATGAAGGCGGTAGTGGTTATAGCCCTCCGAGTAAATATGAACAGACCGATTTATATCACCTTCCTGAAAACTTTCGGCCATATACCAGCGGTCAGAAGCAGGAATTTAACAGCCAGCCAACCAATGTAATCACATTTTCTGATCCTCAAAGGAATCATTTTCAGGTATTGTAAGAACCTGACTTTCAAGAATTTGTGTATGTGTGTACACGCATTTGCTGAGTGTGTGTGATTAAGAAATATTCGTAAGTGCAACAGTAAGATTTAAGTACAAATATTGCTGAGAGTGCATTTATTCAGGCTCATGCTGAATTAGTCATGCTGTTTTCTGTTTACAGTCTAATTAAATCATCTTAAATGAGAATTTTAAAATAGAGACTTTGTGGAAACAATTAAACGTTAAAAGTTAAGTCTGTCAAAGAATAGCCATCTCCATTTATTGCCGCTTCTGGCTTCTGCCATTTACTATGCTCCAGTGAGAAGCTACGTTCAGGTATCCTGATATAGTTTGAAAGCGGTTAATCACCTAGATGACACCAGTCAGTTACCTTGATTGTCTAGCTCATCCCCCTTATCACAGATTTTGGGGCAAATACTTCAAAGCTGATATCTGTTTTGTGATGATATAGCAGTAGACAGGATGAATGTTGAGGAAAGAAACACTTTTTTTTCCTCCCTGGGAGAGTTTGATGAAGCAAGGCCTTAGGATACAGTTAGCTGCTTCTTAGACTTTCTCAATGACAGTGAATGCCTCATTTTGCCAATAGATATTCTGTGTCACCTGATGACAGGATAATTTTTTCGTCCTTTTAAGGTGGTCATTTTCTCTTACTTCCATCTCTATAAAATGTTATTCATTCCACAAAAGTTATTGAGTATTTATTACATACGAAGCATTGTATCAAGTTCTTGTTATTGCATATGTGCATTTCCACGACGTTGGCATCATCTAAATCATTCTTAAATATTTATATACAATCTTACTGGAATTCTTGAGTGTTATTTATGGAATTGGCCCCATTATATGCTCAAAAGTACAATTGCAGGCTTTCAACGAACAGTGTTAAATAACAATAAGTGCTATTTTTAAGCAAAGATGTATGTATAAAATTTGTAATTGTACCACAGTTAAGTTCTATAGCAAAACTAACTTGTCTAATTCAGATAATTTTTGAAGCAAAGACCAAATCCTAATTGTCAGTTTCGTTTATCATCTTGCAATAGCAATTTGGTATGTCACAAGGTCCCAGTTGTCAAGCTTTGGAATCATATAAAGTGACGTATAAACCTTATCAGTCTTCCGCCCAGAATAATGGCTCACCAGCCCAGGACATTACAGGAAGTGACACATTTGAAGGCCTGCAACAGCAATTTTTAGGAGCTAATGAAAGTAGGTATCAAGTTTATATTTATTTCTTAATCACACAATTGGAGAACTTTGAGCACTTTGAGCATGTTCAAGAATTGTTATTTTTTTTAAGTATGATAATGGAATTTTTTTAAAGAGTCCTATTTTAAGAGATATATTCTGAAGTATTTATGAATAAACTGATAATGAAGTCTAGAACTGACTTCAAATATCATGTTGTTGGGGGTAAGTTTGGGTGGGGATATAGATAAAGCAAGACTAGCCATGAATTCACAATCGTTGAATCTAGGAGACAGGTTCATGGGATTCATTGTATTCTTCTCTCTACCCTCTTAGATATTTGAAATTTTCCTTAATGAAAAATTAAAATAAATTTTCTCAGCTGTATATTTTAGTCATTCTAGTTGGTTAAGACTTCATTAACTTCATATATTTTTTTAACTGAAATCTAATTTGGAAAGCGAAACGTAGTTTTCCTTTCAATCTTAGATTTTTCGTTATATAGAAATGTAATTTAGTAAGTCAACCACTATCTTAATTTTTTCTTTTGGTTTTTCGAGTTTTACTGTAATAGGCAACTCTGGTATAAATTACTTTATACTCAAAATTAAAACTAGACTTACATCTCAGGTTTAGTCATGTGACACTTGCCAAAATAATTTCTTTCACATAGTGTATGTATCACTATGAATGAGAAAAGTGCTACTAGAGAATTTTGAGGCGATCTAAACATTCAAAACCAAACTTGTACCTGACTAACCTGAATCAGTGTTTTCATATGTCCAACTTTTGTTATCATACTCTCTGGCATGTGAAATGACTTCCAGTTATTGTACATGTTGAAGAGCCACTGTGATTCTAGAGTATGACAGCAAGTTTTTTCTTTGTTTGTTTTACATTTAAGAAGCCGGGGGAAAGTCATATTGGATATTCTGGGTTTCTGGCACTGTGCCAACGAGAAAACTGGACTTAGTGGCCCTAACTTCACGGTGCTGCTTCCATCTCATGCTCAGGCTACAGGAAAGTTACCAGAGAGGTGGCCAGAATGCCCTTTCCCCCAGGGAGTCATCAGCAAATGTTGAGGGGTAGCCTCTTTTTTTTCTGAATTTTTGTGGAAGTGGATAGTGTGTATGGCATAACTGTTTTGGGGTTGAGTAAGTAAGTATCCCAACAGTGGCCTGACATCTTGGCGTTACTCTTTCAGTTCTGCAGTGTTCAGTTACATTTATAGCTCTTGGTTGTTTTGCATATATAACCTTTCATCACTTCCTTAACAGTCTGCATTTTATCACGCTGATTTATTTTTTGTTTAAGTCAGTTACACATTTGCCTAAATTTGACATTTGGAAATTAATTAAATAACTTAATGGTAGTGCCTAATTTAGTGATTATAGCTTCTTAGTAACAGTAGTTTAAAAAAATGAGTTTGAAGAGAGGAGTGGCTTGTAGACTGTGTTTATTCCTGGGCTAGCCCTGTTCTAAGGCCCAAGAGGAGTTTGACTTGTAATAGAGTTTTCAGTCTTCAGTTTTCGGGGGTTTGACCATGGCTTTTTTTAAACAGAAGACTGTTTTATTTGTTAGCATGTAGAAGCATTGTTCTTGTAGGAAATGAAAAATATTTGTCATTGTGTAGTTGAAGGATTATCCTTCTCCTATGAATCACGCTTTTCTTTTTTTCCCCCAATGATTTTTAAGTGGTCCTTAAAATGACTTTGCTTCTGAAAGAAGACCTCAAAATTCTTTATTAATCTATTCTTTAATTTATTAATTTAGCAGTTCTGTGCCAGTATAAATATGCGTTCATTCCTGCTTAAAATAAAATAGTTTAAGAAGGATGTCTAGAAATTTTCTTTGAAAATGGTTTTATAGAAGTTGATGTACTTTTATTTTTTCAATTTTATGAGAGCATGGAACTCTATTCCTTTACAATTGATAGATACTTCCTTTTCTTTTTTTTTTTTTTTTTTTTTTTTTCTGGCCATGCTGCGCAGCTTGCGGGATCTTAGTTCCCCAACCAGGGATTGAACCCACGCCCTCGGAGATGAAGGCGCGGGGTCATAACCACTGGACCACCAGAGAATTCCCTATACTTATTTTTCATTAGCCAAAATGGTAGCGATTCAGAGTTATACACCAAACTAGTGACTTTTCAAACTTTTCTGGAAGTGACCATAGTAAGAAGTACAATTTTTACATTGTGATGTGGTCTATAATATTTATCTATATAAATATTATGTAAATGAAACAGAAGTTTCACATAATAATACTTATTTCTACTACATGATACACTCTGATATATTCTGTATAATCTTGTTACCAAACCAAAACTTGGGTCTGCTCGCCCAAGTGTAGTAAAGCCAATCTACTGACACCGGGTTGTGGTGAGGGAAAGTGCAGCATTATTGTAAGGTGCCATACAAGGAGTTTGGGCTTTCTGAGCATCAGCTGTCCCGGACTTCTTGTACGGCACCTTACAATAAACGCTTCACTTTCCTTCACCAGAACCTGGTGTCAGTAGATTGGCTTTACTGTGTGTGGGTGAGCAGACCCAAGTTTTGGTTTGGTAACATTTTTTATTAAAAATGCTAGTCACAATCTGCTGAATTGATTTCATGATACTCTGATGAGTTGTATTTGCAGTTTGAAAAACATTGTCCTAAACGTTGTCCTAAATGACCACAAATTTATATTTTGATATGCTTTTATCTAATAAATTGTCTTTAATTCCAAAGCAGACTCTGTAGAAAATATGCAGATTATTCAGCTACAGGTTCTTAACAAAGCAAAGGAGAGACAACTAGACAATTTAGTTGAAAAGTTAAATGAAAGCGAACGTCAAATTAGATATCTGAATCACCAGCTTCTGATAATCAAAGGTAAGATAACTGCTGTTGGGTGCTGTCATGTATGAGGTCAGTTGAGCTAGATAGCTTGTTTCCAATAACCTCATTTTAAATAAGAAGCTTAGAGAGGTTGACATACTTGGTCAGGGGCTCAGAGTGAATTAGTCAGCACGAAACAAAAATCCAGGGCTTTTGACCCATTGCCTTGGATTTCTCTCCAAAACGTACATTTTGAGGTCCTCATTATTTCCCTTCTTTCTATTCTGTTAGGATCAGTGAACATTATTTAAATATGCTGATAGCATTCCATCCTAAAAAGTTGTTGTATCCTTATATGGTTTACCTCCAATTCCCAAAGAGACTTGTGTTTAGTTTGCAGTACATTTTCTGAGCCTACAAATTAGCATAATGTTTTAATCCAAGTAAGAGTTTGTGATCCTGAACTGCTTTGGGAGTGCCAAGGAAAAAATGCAGTCATCTCGGGGAGAAGCACATAGTGTAAACACAGATTTCAAATTATAATTGCTTATTCTTCGTGCTTTCTGTAGTTTTGGTCAGTGTTGAACTTTCCTTTGTAGAATAATTTTGTGACTGAACTCCAGACTCCAGCTCATTTCAGACTTGATAGTGAAAAGATCTCTTTCTGTAATGCTCATGAAATTTATTTTGTGAGAACTTGTGAACTGTTACAATAAAGTATGTGGTAAGAATATTAGATTAGGTGAATTTAAGCGTTCATTGCAAGTATGTATAGAAAGTAATTTGTCCTCAGATTCCTTCTTTGATTAGCAGGGGTTTGTCATATCTATGTAGCTTCTCAAGTAACAAATGCTGAAATGATTGTTAGGGGACCTTTTGGTCCTCAAAGGGATACATTAAGACTTTTGAAGAGAGTGGTTCCTGTTCTGTAAAATTAAAAAAAAAAAAAAAATTTTTTTTGGTGTCATTCCCATTCGTTTTTGAAACCTTTCTAGTTTTCTCGAAATCAAGTGAAGTTCATTATATGAATTGAATTAAATACTACAACATTTATGTGATATAGATCTGATATTTGATAGAGATTGTGACAATTAGGGTCCCTCTATGGTAACATTATTTATATAAAATTTTTAAATACTCTAGATGAAAAGGATGGTTTGGCCCTCAGCCTTCGAGAATCACAGAAACTCTTTCAGAATGGAAAAGAAAGAGAAATTCAGCTTGAAGCACAAATAAAAGCACTGGAGACCCAAATACAAGCATTAAAAGTCAATGAAGAACAGGTAAATATTTGATCTTCATTACTTATGGTAAACAGTTGTTTCTTTTTTTTTTTTTTTAATAAATTTATTTATTTATTTTTGGCTGTGTTGGGTCTTCGTTTCTGTGCGAGGGCTTTCTCTAGTTGCGGCGAGCGGGGGCCACTCTTCATCGCGGTGCGCGGGCCTCTCACTATCGCGGCTTCTCTTGTTGCGGAGTACAGGCTCCAGACGCGCAGGCTCAGTAGTTGTGGAGCATGGGCCTAGTTGCTCCGCGGCATGTGGGATCTTCCCAGACCAGGGCTCGACCCCGTGTCCCCTGCATTGGCAGGCAGATTCTCAACCACTGTGCCACCAGGGAAGCCCCAACAGTTGTTTCTTACAATGAAATGTTAGTTACTTAACGTTTGGTATTGTGGGACTGAATTTAGAACTTTGAAGTTTACACCTTCTTCTATCATGAGCCTACATTCCTTTCCCTTTCCTTGGAAGAATGGGTCTCCCATCCACCTAGTCATCTATACACCAGAAATCGGGGGGCGGGGAGACCTCAGCTCCTCTGCTCCCCTTCGTCCAGTCAGCCACTATGTTCTATTGGGTCTCCTCATTTCTGTCTACATGTCCCTAATTCAGGATTTTACCATTTTTGCAAAAGTCTCTTAACTAGTCTGTAATGTTTTACCCCTTCTCCTAACTCTTTCATCTGGCCATCTGAGTAATCTTTCTAAAGTACAGTTGTAGTTATGTCTTTCCCTTGCTTAAAGCCTTTCAATGACCCTGCTTTACTTGTGGGGTGAAGTATGGTGTCGAGATGACTGTCTGATCCTTCCCTTTCTCTTCTCTTACTCTTCTCAAACTCTCCTCAAACTCAGCAGTCTGTCTGTTGTTTTTATGTACTCGTATGTGCTGTCTCCTGTCTCTGGAATGCCCTTTCCTCAACGCACTGCTATTTCATTAACAAGCCCATGCTCAAGGGTTTTCTTTTCCTAAGTCTTTCCTGTTTTCTTCCCCAAGCCACATGATCACATGTGTTATAACAGACCTAGAACATCTTGAAGGCAAGAATGGGTGGCCCTCATCTTAGTAGCCCCACCATAAGCCCACTGCCTGGCACATAATAGGTGGTCAGTACAGTGTTCGAAACTGACCTAACCTGTGTATTTTTTTTCCTTGTTTCTCTGTTCTTGCTCTGATACTATCATGAGTATAGCTTTATGTTGTGTTTTGGAATTTGGTAAACAAGGGCTACCCTTACTATTCTTAAAATATTTAGTAGCTCTTTTTCACATTTTCTCGTCTAGATCTTGCAAATCAACTTCTCATGCTTTATAAAAATTCTTGTTGGGATTTTGATTAGTGAGGCATTGTATTTACCATTTTATGGATGGTTAACCAAGTCTTGGAGAGGTCAAATTACTTTTCCAGGACTACAAAGCCAGTTACTGACAAAGCATCAGAACCTAAATTTTCTGACCCCAACAGACTTGCCTTTAAAGGGGTGGCACATTCTTTGATTAATGAGATGGGTGGCCATTTGACTGTGGGAAATAGTCACAAGTCATTAGTAACCAAGCCTGGTGGTGGGTGATTCATGAGAGTAATACCATTTTGGTGGTTAAAAATGAAAGTGACTTGGTTTTAGATGAGATCTGTGGCTAGTTCTGAGGATGGTTAAATGGAAAAGGTTAAAGAATGTTGTCTCATGTCTGGTTTCTTCTCGTCCTTAAGCTCTCAGCTAAAAACAGAGAGGACTTCCCATCCACCTTACATCTAAAGTAGCCTATCGCTTCACATTCTCACTCCCCTTCATTGTGTCGTATTTTATTACTCTATTTTAAAAATATCTGAAATTATCTCTTTTGTTTACTTGTTATTGTCTGTCTTTTCTCACCAGAAAGTAGTAGGACTTTAGACCTTGGCTGTCTTGTCGTCATGTCCTTAAGTGCTTGGAACCCTGCCTGGCACAAAGTGTCCACATTATTTACTGAACAAATGAATGAATGTCTTAAGCAGTTAAAGTGGTATTTGGATAAATAGGCAATCTCTGGAACAGAATGAAGAAGAGGCCTCATTTGAAATTTTAATTTTTGTGTGTAATATAGATTATCATCATTTTAAACTTTTTGAAAAACGGTAGTTATTAAAGGGTTGAATTGCTTTTATGTCATAACCTACATAATCTTTTGATAATCTTTTTTAAGTTAGAAATTGCATTTATAAAAAATAAAGTAGCATAAATTAAAAAAGCAACAGAATCACCAAGTATATTAGTTTTCTATTGCTGCTGTAACAGATCACCAAAAACTCAGTGACTTAAAACAGCACAAATTTATTACCTTACAGGCAGAAGGTCAGAAGTCGGACGTGGATCTCATTGGGCTAAAATCAAGGTGTCAGTAGCGCTGTGTTGCTATCTGGAGGCTCTAGGGGAGAATATTTTTTTTTTTTTTTTTTTTTGCCTTTTCCAGCTTCTAGAGGCCACCTGCATTCCTTGGTGTATGACCCATTTCCATCTCCAGAGCCAGAAGTTACTGGTTCTGACTTTTCTGCCTCGGTTTTCCTCATTTAAGGACCCTTCTGTGTATGTTGGGTCCACCCTAGTAATCCAGGACAATCTCCTTATTTTAGGGTCATCTGATTAGCAACTTTAATTCAGTCACAACCTTAATTTCCCCTTGCCATGTAACATAACATATTCACAGGTTTCAGGGGTTAGGACATGGGCATCTTTTGGGAGCCATTATTTAACCTTCTATACAATTATTTCATAACAACTCTACAGTTACAGTTTTCAAAACTTTCTTATTAGTAAGTGACCATTGACAGGTTTCATCAGTCTCTCAAGAAACAGCTGTCATTTTTCTATGACCTAACAATTGGATTTCCCCCTACACTTGGAGCAAAGAGGGATGCAGACAGCACTGGGACAAGTATAGAAGCAGCAGATTCCTTGCCTGGTACCTATGTTGCCATCATGTTGCGCAAAATCCTCTTTCACTCTCCTCGAACAACTACAGATTTTTTTTTTCTCCGTGAATAATGTTTCCAGCAACCATGGGCCTGGTGGGTCCCAGCTAGGGAAGTCTTAAGGAACTAGAGTCACCACGGGGAGACCCTTTCTTCTCTACTTTCATTTAATTAAGCGTGGTTGATTTTTAGAGTTAAAATTCATAAAGAGAGCACAGAGTCAAAATACCGTAAACATAGGTGTCCTGTGTGTATTTACTAGATGATTAAGAAGTCCAGAACAACTGAAATGGCTCTGGACAGCCTGAAGCAGCAGCTGCTGGACCTGCGTCATTCGGAATCACTTCAGCGTGCAAGGGAGCAGCACGAGAGCATTGTTATGGGCCTCACAAAGAAGTATGAAGAGCAAGTGCTGTCCTTGCAAAGGAAATTGGATGCTACAGTTGCTGCACTTAAAGAACAGGTTGGGATGATTTCAAATGAGCAACTGTTATAAACAAGTAAAGCTGGTTATTTTTTATAACTGACATTCTGCAATTCATCATATAGAAATGCTGGATGTTTGCAGTAGGTGTATGAGTATAATTTAAAAGCCCAAAGAGTTTTTATCTATGAATATGCCTTCAAGACATACTATTGGAAATCCTTCCTCTTACAGGATTGGTTAGTACTTTCTCAGTTCTCACATTGCTAGATCTTCATTTGTCGAGTATTTGTGCGTATTGTTCATATGACCTAGAAAAATCCCGACTGAAAGGAAGGAGTGTCTGGGAGCTGGCCTGGACTTGAGAGGTTGTCCTGGGAGCTAACCAGGAGGAGAAGGCTTTTCTTGGGTCTCCCAGTGTTTTCGTTATTAACCTGTCAATAAAGATTGTCTAGATCTTGGGAGAAGAGTTAATTTGGAGAATAGTGTAATCAATAGGGAAGAGATTCTGATCTAAAATCATTTAGATATGAAACTCGAGCGTATTTCACAGTTTTTATTTTATCTTTGCCCCAAAGAGAATAAAATGTTGTAAGCTGAGGGTGAGTCAGATAGTGGGTTTGCTTGTGCTCCAAAACCCCAGGGAATCAGTTGAATGAATAACATTTCAGAGATCATTTTTCTCAATGTAATTTCAGAATTAATTTAACCCAAGGAAAGAAGAGAAGAATAATAAGATGTGAGGGTCTGGAAAATCCCACCACACTTAAAATTCACACTGATTTGGGTTGTTCTTTCTTATTTATACAGCTGACTCTAAATTTTTCCATGATTTAGGCAGAGCTATATAAGATTGTGTTATTGGCGATAATAATTGTATACCATTTCATTTTATTTTACTTTCATATGTGTTTATGTTTTTATTAGACTTATTTCCCTACGTGAGGTTTTTTATTCTTTTTATATAGAAAAATATTGTGAATTTGATCAGTGTGAAGGATATATACGGGTGGGGAAAGACAAAGCCTGTGACAAATTATTAAGTCTACTTTGTGTAATATTTTAAACAAACGGAATTTGAGATGTGGTTTTACTAAGCTTGTCTGTGTTTGGGTAGCAGCGTGAAGGTTGGACGGGGAGAGTGGTGCCTCCTTGCATGACGAGAGGAGTGGCGACTGGTGGCTTTTCCATGCTGGGTTGAGGATCTCTCCATTCTCTGCTGACGTGGGCACAATCACACAGGGACAGGCTGGGAGCAATTCCTAGTGTGTTCAACCCCTGTGCCCTGCTCCATTCTCTTTTCTCACCTCCCCCAACCCCTCAGTAGAAGAACCCTAGACTAGACCCCTAGACAGAACAAAGTTTTAATTCTGTGCTGACTGGGCTTCAGACCCCTGAACCATATACGTTGAAGTTATTGATTAAGGTCTTTTCCACTGTTGCATTCTGTGAGTGATTTTTCTTTTTTCTTTTCTTTTTTCTTTTTTAAATGGAGCAGAGCATAGCACTGATGTTAGCTTCTGCATATAGTTGTATAAGTGCTTTGCAAAGTGGTGATTCCAAAGTGCCTAGGGTTTTTCCTTTCTGGGAATGTTTCTTCTGGTATCCCTTTTGTGCTGTCAATTTGCTACCAGTTGGCTCAGCAGTATTTTTTTTTTTTTTTTAACATCTTTATTGGAGTATAATTGCTTTACAGTGGTGTGTTAGTTTCTGCTTTATAACAAAGTGAATCAGCTATACATATACATATATTCCCATATTTCCTCCCTCTTGCGTCTCCCTCCCACCCTCCCTACCCCACCCATCTAGGTGGTCACAAAGCACCGAGCTGATCTCCCTGTGCTATGCGGCTGCTTCCCACTAGCTATCTACTTTACATTTGGTAGTGTATATATGTCCATGCCACTCTCTCACTTCGTCCCAGCTTACCCTTCCCCATCCCTGTGTCCTCAAGTCCATTCTCTACATCTTCAGCAGTATTTTTAATGAAAGGTCAATTCATATTATCTCTGAATCCAAACTGAGATTCCTGACTGGAGAGGTGCTGTAAAGATCAACCGAGAGCTCGGGAGATGGCTGCCTGTAATCAGAAAGATGCACGAGAGACGGTTGATTTAGATTTTCTTACAATAACTGGTAACTATACATACATAGTGCCCCTTGCCCTCTTTTTCTTTATCAAAGTTATTGAAGAGGAGCAAAATATTTCCCTTGTAGATAAGCCTTTTCCTGCTCTACTCCACTCAGCAGGCTACAAAGGAGAATAAAACAACTCTTGAAAAAGAGTAGAGAGGAAATAACTGGGAGATTTAGCAGATGAACTTGAATAAGTTTGCTAATGTCTGGGTTCTGAGTGGCTCTCATGTAGTCACACACAAGTGTGTACCTATGTGTATGACAGTGTAGCAGAGTAGGTGTTCACACACTGTTAAGTTTTGCTAGTGACAAGAGAGCCTTAACCTGGCATCTCCTAAGGCAGTCCATGACTAGGCCCCAGGGAGCTGATGAATCCTCTGAAATTGTGGGTATGATTTTTCTCTTGGGTGTCAGTATATGCAGTTTTTTTGAGAAGACCCATGAGCTCATTCAGATTTTCCAAGAAGTTCATATGTCCCCTTGCAAGAAGTTGAAAATCACTGCTTTGGGAAAAACTTGTTCTTGGAGGGAAAGGACAATAACTGTAAACTAGTCATATTATTTCATTTGTTCAGTAAACTTTTACTGAAAACAGCTAAACATCAGGATGTAAACAACTTCTATGTAGATTTAATTATATTTTGAAAGACAGAACTCAACACAGGGACTACCTTATTCCATGTAATGGGAGAAGTAGCAATCCATCGTATAATTGTGTTTTTTTGAATTTCTGTGTAACTAGTATATTTTGAGAAAAACATGGTTTGTAAAATTATATTATTAATTTAATGTTTTCCTTAAGTCATCAGCTTTTCTGGTAGAAAGGATTGTACACACCCTCAACATATAGCAGTTCTTTTTATTTTGGCTGAGTTCCTCTTGGGTTTTTTAGTGTGACAGAGAAGATGAGAAGAAATGAGCTTCTCGCAGCTCGTAGTGTTTCTTCACTGACAGAACTCTAATAGCAAACTCTAATAGCAAACTATCTCATAGGCTCTCTCCTCCAAACTGTCTCTCCCATTCATAGAAGTGTCATATTCTAAGATCTCTGGTCATCTGTCCAAACTGTCTTCTGTAGTACTTCCTCCTGATACAGGTTAAGATCTCTGATTATCTCCTCGATGGTATAAAACCTTTATTCATTCTGGTCTTCTTGAAATCTTCAGCTTTTGGTGAAGTCATGGACTTTGGTTTCTATGTTATGACCTTCTCCTGATCTATTTTCTAACCTTTTTAAAAATGTTATATGTACTTAAACACTTCCTATTGGCTAAGAGACTCCCACAGACCTCTGTGAGTCTAGCCTAATCCTCTTTTTTTTTTTTTTTTTGTGCACTGCATATCTGTTCAATTCTATTTGCTCTAGTGGATTCAGCTATTATCTCTTTATCACTACAATTGTCTCATTCAGTCTCAGAAGACGTCTGCCTCTCTATCAGTCTTGAACTGAGTGTTCTCACTCAGGCTAATCATGGAAAAGATGGAACCATTTGTTTTGTTTTGTTTCTTAGTATTTAAATTGCATAGTTTCATGAGTATAATCTGTTTCCCTGAACTTGTCAACAGGAAACAGAGTGGCTTAATTGATTGTTGCCTAAGACACTTTCTTTCCCCGTCCCTGGCCATGTAGCTTGTGGGGATCTTAATTTCTTGACCAGGGATTGAACCCGGGCCGTGGCAGTGAAAACCCAGAATCCTAACCCACTAGGCCACCAGGGAACTCTTAATTGATTGTTGCGTATAGTCAAATTATTGCAATGGTCTGCCTCTTCTTTGTAATGGTTTTCATAACTACCTTTTCTTGAACTTTTTTTGGCCAGTTCTCAGTCTCTTGTAAAAGCTATTGTGGCCTCCCTGGCACATAAATGTTAGTTGTCCCCCACCTCTTGCACACACATTCACACTGTGATGAATATTAGCTCATTCGTTGTGTTTGTCGTGTTACTTTGGTGCTTTAGAACCAAGCTTTTCAAGCTGGCCTGGGAGTCAGCAGCAGTGTGCCAAGAGGTTTGCACGGTTGAATAAACATGGACCAGTTTCCAGAAGCTTCATTTTGCTCAAAAATTTGGTAGAAAAACTTTAAAGCAAACATGACTACATTATGAAATAGAATACAAAATTCACATGAATTTTTAAGCTAAAAGAGGAGACTTCAGAGTCCCTTTCCTCTGCTTAAGGAGACTGTTAGTAGTATCCTTATGAGGTGTATTTTCTCTTTGTATCCTTAAGGCATTACTGGGCTTTAGATTATGCTATAAATCAGGCCCCAAATGCCTTCTCTCTGCTTCAAAGTCCTTTCTTGATGTTCCTCTTACTACTTATTTTCCTCAGGCTTTTTCAGGTAACGTCAGCCAATTACCTTAATTTACTTCTCTGCCTCTCACATGCTCTGCTATTTGCTTGGAAGTCAGCCTGTGTGGCCCTTTTTGAATGAGGGGTGATGATTTCTTCTACCTGGGAATGGTATTCCCATGGCTCATTACTTTCAAACACATTTTCTTTTTGTAGACATTTGAATATATTATATACATGCTCTAGATTTTCTATATATTTCCATGTATTTCCGTACACTCACACATTTATCCTGTCTGTTTTTCTTTGACATTTTTCAAGTGTTTTTTTGTAGCACTCCCTATGTATAAGGCACTGCACAGACACCTTCAAAGAGACTATTAAGAGAAATAAGACATGTAAAAGGTAGAAAGAAAAACATGAGAGAAACAGATCAAGTTTAAAAGAAGTTCAGAAGAGGGAGAGATAATTTTTGGCTGTTCAGAATAGAATGAGCTTTCGGCTGTTCAGAATAGAGTGAGTTTCCATGTGTTTGTCTGTATCCTTGCTGACTTGGGATACAAATTCCATGGTTCAAAGTGGTCTGCCTAAATATGTATACATACACTTATACTGAGACTGTAAAATGCAAATAGGGATGTAATACATTTCCTTTGGCTTGAATAAAATCTAGTTTTAGAACAACAGTGCCTTGTGAATATAGAGCAGAGAGAGACTTTAGAAGCCATCAAATTCGAATTCAACCTTTATTAGCATAACTACAGAAGAAAAAACAGACTGAGAAGTTGATGACTTGATCGTATAAGTGTGTTCTTCTGACTCCCAGTCCTGTGCACTTGACCTTGTAAAAGAGGTGATCCTGCCAGGTGATGATTTTATATTTGACTTAAAATCCAAGTATGTAAGATCATAACTGTTAGTGTTTAATATTTAATAACTAACTGATCATGAAAATGACTTCTTGGACACCTTTTCTATTTAGGAAGATATTTGCTGTCATTTGAAAGATCAGGTTAAACAACTGGAAAGGAATCAAGAAGCAACCAAATTAGAAAAGACCGAGATCATTAACAGATTGACGAGAAGCCTGGAGGAGAGCCAGAAGCAGTGCGCCAACTTGTTGCACTCAGGTCGGTGTCTGCGTGGGCGGTGGCCCCCCAGAAGCCTAGTAGAAATACGTGGAGAGAACACAGTAGGATCCGTGAGCTACTCTAACAATCCAGAAAAGACAGAAAAGATCATCGGTGACAAAATTTTTTTTTAACATTGTTAGATTGGTATATACGTATGGAGGTGTGGTGTATTTTCATTAGATACTTTGGAAAACCCAGACACGTATAAGGTAGAAAATAAAAATAGCCAGTGATCCTACTACCCAGAGATAACTGTTGTTAACGTTTAAATGTCTTTCCTTCGAGTGAAATGAACACACACATATAGACAGTTCCCTGCTTCTGTACACAGTACATTTTAAAATAAATCAAAGCTGAATGTGCAAAAATTGAACAATAAAATATATGTTATAAGATAGGTTCTATACCTGAAAGCTAAAAATGGTTATGAAATCCCACTATATTTTGCTTTTAAACTCGATCGTTGATCATATAGTTCTATCCTTTTATATAACTTCTTTAATTTTTCTTTTCTTCTAAGTGGAGTAGCCGCTTACCTGGTCAGTTGAAGCCCATAAGTTACGTTTTTGTCACGCTTAAGATTTCTAGTATGGTCTTCATGGTATTAAGTTTGAGACGTATGCTTCCTATCACTTTCAGTAGTACTTTTATTTCTTATTTAATAAAATAATATGAGAGTAAAATGCAATAAAATGATCAAATGTTTATGCAAACACTACTGTACAGACAAAACCGCCTGGTTTGCTGGTGAATAGCTCACACTGAAAATAGCTCAATGATTATTTGTCAACTGATATATGAAAGTCAGACCTTGGCATATGATGTCAATCAGACTATTGATACAATGTATGTAAGAGTGGGTTATTCAAAAGTTGAAAAGACTGTCAAAATGTGTGTGTGTGTGTGTGTGTGTGTGTGTGTGTGTATTTTGGTGGAGGCAAAATTTTCATCATACTCCATTTAGGTCCCACCTCTGTGTTCAGTTTTGTATCCTTTTGTTTCACATGGCATTACTTACTGAGCCTTTTCCCTTGCCATTAAAGACTTTGAAAATATGATTTTCTTTTGTTGCATTATATGCCATCATTACTTTGCTTAACCATTTTCCAGATGCTCATTTTCTTTTGAGGAAATCCAATAAAGTCCTTTTTAAATGGGAACCTTTTAACCATTTGGAATATTAGGTTACTAGAGCTTCAAAAGTACAATACCAATATGCTTCTTGTACATGTGGAGGTGGGGTGGTGGAAATAAAAGAACTCAGAGAGAAGCGAAAGGCAGCAAGATGTAGTCTTCTTATTAGACGGTAGAAATGGATTCCAAAGAAGTTTTGCTCTGGCTTTCTGTGAGCTGGAATGTTCTGCTCCTATTAAAGGACTTGTGGAGTGTTAAGGTCTGTAGACGTGGCTGATTTGATTCATGGCAAGGTCACAGTAGCCTGTGTCTTCAACTTCCCAAGGACCTATGGGGAGCCATACTAAATCTTGGAAATGTCTGCACCAGACCTATGCCTTCTGGGTCCTACTAGCTATACCTTTGTGCTCCTAAAAAGGTAGTTAAAAGGTAATAAAGCAGAGCTCCACCTTCTGTAGCCTCAGTGGATTCAAGTTCTTCTGTACGTCACAGGCACTTTGTCCCTTTACATCTGGTGTGTTCTATGATTCTTTCTCCCACAGGCTCAGTACAGGAGGTGGCTCAGCTCCAGCTCCAGATGCAGCAAGCACAAAAGGCACATGCTATGAGTGAAAACATGAACAAGGCTTTGCAAGTGAGTGTTGCCACTTGAAAGAGACTCCATGGGTAACTGAATTAGGCATTGGTTACATCACCTTTCTGAGCCTTGGCTTTCTCTATATAAAAGAGGTGGCTGGACCGTCTCCAGTCCAGCCCATGGGAGTTGTTGACAACCTCACCCACACATCTAGGTAGTCAGGCCCAGGTCTGTCCAACTGCAGAGCCAGGGCCCAGCCCCTTCCTTCACATGGCCTATCCTTTCATCTCTGGAGGTGTCCCAGAGATAAGTTTATCTACAGGTGTGGGAAACCTACAAGTTACCTGCCATTCTCTCACATCCTCCTCCAGCACCCACTTAACGTTTTCCACTGGAGGAAGAGTTCCAGTATTGCCTCCACTGGAAAGAGGCATTTTTTGCCTTTTCACCACTGGCAGACTAAAGTGCAACACTTTCTTGGCAAACCGGTCCCCTCTGTCCTCTACTCTAGTAAGCCAATGTGTGCTGCCACCAGCTTCTCGGCTCAAGGGAGGCTTTTTTGTAGAGGACAAAAATGTAAGTGAGGGAGGAGTGAGAGAAGCTGTTTACATCTGTTTTCTCATTCACTTATTCATTTGTTCATTTGACTTACTTGAAACCCTGACATGTGCTACCTTTATATTTTTAATGTATGCCAAAAATGCATTTGAAGAAGCGTTTCTGCCTTCTATTGATGATGAAGATGAATTTTGAAGAATAAAATGACTGATTCCTTCTTATAAAAAATAATGAATATAACTTGCAGTACTTTTGTGTTTTAGGAGGAAATAAAAGAACTAAAAGATGAAATTTCTCTCTATGAATCTGCTGCAAAACTAGGAATATTTCCAAGTGACTCAGAAGGAGAATTAAATATAGAACTCACTGAATCGTATGTGGATTTGGGTATTAAGAAAGTCAACCGGAAAAAATCCAAAGTTAAGAGGTATCTAGAAAATACTTTACTATAGAAGAATTCACATTAATAATATTGATGGTGCATAATAAAAGGGGTTCTTGAGTGCAGAACAGTATATTTTAGTAATTTCTAATGAAGTTGCAATGTCTGAAATCAAAATTAACAAAAACCTCAAGTATTAATATTGTACTGTCCCAATAGCAGTAGGGCACCTCAGTTTCAATAAGGTAAAAATGATTTAGTTAAAATATGTAAGTTAAATTCTATGACTTAAATTATGTATGTTTTATTATTAAGGTTGGGGCGTATTATTTTTATGATGTTAACACTGTGTGTTGGAAGTAGGCATTTATCAATGGTATATGAGAAACCGAGCATTAATTTTCCCTAGGAACCTTACTGTGACCTTAGTTTTAAAATACGGACTCTGTCTTTTACACTTAATGCAGATATCTTAACACTGCTTAACACAGATATTTTTAGCAATCTCATGGAAGGGAGTGCTTCATCGTCCCTTCTAGGGACCAGCGTGGGGTGGGGGGGAGTGGTCGTGGTAGAAGAGGGAGCACATTTAGATACCATTAAACACTTAAAAGATGAACGAAGGAAAGGATGTATATTTTGAAGCACTTGCTATTTGTAAGGGGCTATGCAAGGCTCTGGGAGTAGAGTACAAAAGATGAGATAGACCTTCTCCCTTCCCACAGGGAGTTTATATTTTGTCTGATGGGGAAAAGGAGACACAGTTGTAAGCAACTAAGTATTGTGTGCTAAATGTAATGCTTGATGTACAAAGGGGCATTTATCCATTTGTTCTAGTGGCCTGCGATAAAGATGAAAGATGAAAGAGATTGTATTCAGGCTAAGGAAAGCCTTTCTTGAATGCATTCTTTTTTTTTTTTTTAATTTTTTTTTTTTATCTTTTGGCCACACTGCGTGGCATGTGGGATCTTAGTTCCCTGACCAGGCATCGAACCCGTGCCCCCTGCAGTGGAAGTGCGGGGTCCCAACCACTGGACCACCAGGGAAGTCCCCCTTGAATGTATTCTTTTTTTTTTATAAATTTATTTATTTATTTTTAGCGTGTTGGGTCTTTGTTTCTGTGCGAGGGCTTTCTCTAGTTGCGGCAAGTGGGGGCCACTCTTCATTGCTGTGTGCGGGCCTCTCACTATCGCGGCCTCTCTTGTTGCGGAGCACAGGCTCCAGACACGCAGGCTCAGTAGTTGTGGCTCACGGGCCCAGTTGCTCCGCGGCATGTGGGATCTTCCCAGACCAGGGCTCGAACCCGTGTCCCCTGCATTGGTAGGCAGATTCTCAACCACTGCGCCACCGGGGAAGCCCTTGAATGCATTCTTGAATGAAACCACCACCATCTTGTTTATAGATTAAGACTGAGTTTGCCATCGTTAGTGTTTCTTGAAAGTATTTACTACCTGTTATGTTTCAGGTATCATGCAACTAAATACAAATTTATAAATCTCCTGAAAGGTTTGTTCCACAATAAGTTTTAGAACTTATGCTGTGATTCCATTTTCAAAACAGTAAAATGAGATTCAGTAAATTAAAATCTCAGTCAGGTGATGCTGTGTTCCATCATGTGGAACATGATGTTACATTAGTTGAGTAAGTTTCCATTTATCTGGCGGTCGGTCTTTAGGGACTCTCATCTCAACAGATCCCAGCGACAATCTAGAAAGAAGCCAAGATGCAAACAGCAGACCAAGATTATGTGATGTATTTATTAGGAGCCACCTTGGGACTCTTATCCCAGGGCCATATTGACTTAGATTTGTTGGTACCCCATGAATTACCTGATTTCCTAACTGACCACAGAGTAACTGGGTCAGGGAGTTGGGAGAGGTGCTGCCAGGGCTTCAGCCAGACAGCTATGCCTCAGCAAGGAGAGAACTACAGGAGCCCACAGTGCCGGAGCTGCCGAGCACCGGGGTAAGCAGCTTTATACATCTAGGCCTGTTCTGATCCACATCAGAATGTCCACAGTCATGGTCCTGAGTTGTCGAAGAAAGCCTTCAGCTTTGATTAGTTAATTAAAGCAAAAAGAGGACGAATGTGCTTTAAACAGATTTACATAAAAATTTAAAGTTAAAATGTAGTCATCTGGAAAATTTACTGCTGTGAATGCCTCATTTCCTGTTAATGCCAGATTAATTCTAAGGGGCTAGTGGAAAGAGCACGGTCTTTAGATCCAGATTTGTTTTGAATCATAGTTTTGCCATTTATTACTAACTTTATGACCTTGAACACGTTTCTTGACTTTTCTGAGCCTTTCTTATCAGGCTTTTTCTATCAGGTAGATTATAGCATAGCCCTTGGGGGATAAAACAAGGATTAAAATAGATAATGAATATAAAGGGCCTCATGCAATAAGTTCTGGCACATATTAGGCACTTAATCAGTGGTAGCTGTTACTATTTTAGTTAAGAGATGCTTGGTTAAAATATACCATTGATCAGATTTTGTATTAATCAACTTTTGATTGGACACATATTTTATAAAAAGTCCTTGATCCTCATTTAAATCTTGGGGAAAACGTGGGATCCACGTTGTCATTTTAGAGTTGGGAAAACTGGAGCTCAAAGAGCTGAACTCCTTAGCCCAAGAAGACAGACCCTTAGCAGCAGAACCAGTACTTAAACCCAAAACTTGACTGTCATGTAAATCTGTTGGTTCTTATTTGCATGAGAGTCAACCTTTTTGCCTTAAACTTCATTCTTCTATATATATATATATATATATTTTTAGAGGATTAACGATTTAGTTCCTGCCAAAAAAGATTTCTCTCCAACTTATTACTTTAATTTGTGCCATAATTAGCCTGGGAATTGGGTAAATAATACATGTATATGTGTATAGGTTTGTCTTTCCAAGTAGACTTACTCCATCATGATGTTTACTAAAATGTATTTACTTCTTTGCCCTTTCTATTTAATTAGTACTTATAACCCAAATCCTACAGTAATTTAAAGCACATTCCTATAGATAATAAACTTGAGATATCACATTGCTATCGTACCAAAAGGAATGCCAGCTGCATTCAACCAAGAAAGTGGGGAATAACTAAAGCAGGTGGGTAGTCACTGAGGCTCAGTAAGGAGATGTTCAATGAAGTACAGGATAAGTGAGAAAGATTAGCTTATAGTCTTCCCTCCCACCAGCACTTTAATGGATAAGAACTCAGCTTTGAGGAAAAAGTAAAAATATTTATTCTTAGTTCAAAGCGAGAGGAGATATAGGAGAGATTAGATTTGTACCTTTCCTCTGCTGGATTGTGGTTCTTAGAACAAAAGGAAGCAGCACTTTCCCAGTGTTGAGAATTTTAGTTCTTTGTTGACTTGAGCTGCTTTCAAATCACTGACCCAAATATTAGCGGCTCCAAGCTTTCACTCCCGACTACCACCTCCCTCAAGCTACTGCCTAGTAAACTTTAAGGGTTTAGCCTCAGTGTTCTATTTCACGTTCATGGAATTTGAGTAGCTAAATCTTCATGCAGCCTGCAGACAGCTTCCCCTCTCCCTTATTGTAGTTGGCTGCGAAGCTCAACTAATAAACATTTAACAAGTGGAATGCCTTTTCCCTAGGTCTTCTCAGCAGGCTTCATAAGGGACTACAGTTTATTTGGATTGAGGGGAACCAACCTTCACAGGGCTCACTAGTGAGCCTAATATAGGGCTGGTCACCACTGCTGACTTTTCCCTTTTGGGAAAGAAGAGAAAATTATTTTAGCAAGCACTCTCCCTGCTCTGACTTGGCTCCTTCTAGGAGTACATGATGTGCTATTTCAGTGGTCAACGTTCAGTAAGAAAAGAAGTTAGGGATGCATAATTTGTTAAGTGCTGAAAGTTAGTTCATGTCTTACAGCACAGGAAGATGCATTGCAATATGTTTTATAGTTCTTATATAATTATATTTATGTCTTACATTTCTATATAAGTAGAAGTGGTTTAAGTTGGCGATCTACACATACAGAAGTGTATACTTCTGTATATAGTGTAAATACATATATTTACACTATATATATTACACATATAGAAGTTGTGTATATTGATAAATATGTAGTATATCGCCAGGATCTCTTTTTGTAATATTAAAAAAAGCCTAATATTTTGTTCATCCTCTCTCTCTCTCTCTGTATACATGTGTGTATAATACACACAATATACATGTATATGTATGTGTGTGTGTGTATATATATATATTTTTAACATTTCATTGGAAATCATCTGAAATTGAAAAACAGGAAAAAATATGTTAATTCAGGTACTATTCTTTCTTATTTTTAGAAGGACTTTAGTTTTTTCTTTCTTTCTTTATTTAGCAAACTGACTTTATTTAATAATGTGCCAGAAGTGTTAAAAATATATATATAAAGCACTTTAGGTCTGTGGTTTCTAGTTCAGATTTTTTTTTTTTAAACATCTTTACTGGAGTATAGTTGCTTCACAGTGGTGTGCTAGTTTCTGCTCTATAACAAGGTGAATCAGCTATACATACACATATATCCCCATATCTCCTCCCTCTTGCATCTCCCTCCCACCCTCCTTATCCCACCCCTCTAGGTGGTCACAAAGCACTGAGCTGATCTCCCTGTGCTATGCAGCTGCTTCCCACTAGCTGTTTTACATTTGGTAGTGTATATATGTCCATGCCACTCTCTCACTTCGTCCCAGCTTACCCTTCCCACTCCCCCTGTCCTCAAGTCCATTCTCTACGTCTGTGTCTTTATTCCTGTCCTGCCCCTAGGTTCTTCAGAACCACTTTTTTTTCTTTTCTTTTTTTTTTTAGATTCCCTATATATGTGTTAGCATATGGTATTTGTTTTTCTCTTTCTGACTTACTTCACTCTTTATGACAGACTCTAGGTCCATCCACCTCACTACAAGTAACTCAATTTCATAGAAAGACTTTAGTTTTTTAGAACATTTTTAGATTTACAGAAAAATTAATATAGTACAAAGAATTCCCCTATACTGTGCACCCATTTTTCCCTGTAAACATCTTACGACAACATGGTATCTTTGCTACAACTAATGAACTAATATTGATGGATTATTATTAACTAACGTCCATAGTTTATTTAGACATCCTTAGTTTTTACCTCATGTCCTTTTTCTGTTCTGGGATTGCACCAGAATACCTCCTTACATTTTGGAGTCATTTTTCCTTAGGTTCCTCCTGACTTTCCTTGTTTTTGATGACCTTGACAGTTTGAGAAATACTGGTCAAGCATTTTGTAGGAGGGAAGAGCCTCTTGGAATTGACGTTTTTCTCATGGGTGGAACCAGATGAGGTTCCATTTTCATCACATCACTTTAAGGGTACATACTATCAGCTGTTTATTTCTTTTCAAAAGTAACTTTCTCCTTTATTATGGAAAAATTAGGAAATATGGATTAAAAGCACCCATAATCTTACTTCACCCCCCATGAAGAAAACCACTATTAGCATTTTGGTATTAACTTCCACATTATCTGTTTTGTAGGTTTCTAAAGGATAAAATATTATTGAATATACTACTTTATAATGTATCTTTTAACTTAGGACGTTCTGAAATCTTTAGATGTCAGTAAATGTTGTAAATACTTACTAGTGGATATGTGGATGAATGAACTATATTTTAGTTAGTAATACACTATTTAAAATTTTTTTAAACTGTAAGTAATGCAGTATTATAAGCATACTTGTTGTTGAGTCTTTATTCTTGTCTTTGGTTATTTCCTTAAGATGTGGGTGAATATTCTTGTTAAAGAGTATGCGTGTTTGAGGCTTTTGATACAAGTGTTGTCAAGCAACCCTGTAGTTTGCATTATTACCCACATCGTCTGAGGGTACCTATTTCTCTGTACCCTATCCATTGCTGAGGGTTATCACTTTTCCTGTTTAAAAATTTTATAAAGTTGGATCCATCACTTTTTTCCCTTATGATTTCTTGATGGTATTTCTCTAGTACTTTTTATAGTTTTATTTTACCTTTTAAAACTTTTAAAATTGTGAAATATAACACATAAAGAAGAGTGTATGAAACATGAGTATATAGCTTAATGCATGATTTTAAAGTGAATTCCCATGGAACTACCACCGAGGCCAAGAAATAAACATTGTCAGCAGCTGCCTATATTCCTCTTTCCAGTCATAACCTTGAGGTTACTACTATCTTAACTGTTACGGTAATTATTTTCTGGCTTTTTGTTCTTTTAAGACCTAATTATCCATGCCTAAACACTATAGATTAGGTTTGCCTTTATTTAGAGGGAACTCATACATTAGGTGGTTTTTCTTTTTCCTTTTCTTCTACAGCTTTATTGAGATATACAGTTGACCCTTGAGCAACATGGGTTTGAACTGCAGGGGTCCACTTATACGTGGATTTTTTTCAATAAATATGATACGTGTATTTTTATTTTACAGGTGGTGGGGGGGATCGGTGCCCCCAACCCTCCACATTGTTCAAGGGTTAGCTATATTTCAGATACCATAAAATTCACCCATTTGAAGTGTACACAGTTCAATGTGTTTAGTACACCCAGAGTTGTCCATCTATCAGTACAACCTAATTTTAAAACATTTCAATATCCCTCACAAGAAACCCAATACTTTTTACCAGTCATTCCCCATTATCCTGTCCTCACAGCTCAGGCAAACACTAATCTACTTTCTACCTCTATGGATTTGCCTGTTCTGTACATTTCACTTAAATGGATTCATATAATATGTGGTCTTTTGTGATTGGCTTCTTTCACTTAGCTCATAATGCTTTCAAGGTTCATCCATGTTGTAGCATGTATCAGTACTTTAACCCATTTTATAGCCAAATAATACTCCATTGTATGAATTTACCACATTTTGCTTATTTATTCATCAGCTGATGGACATTTATTTGGATTGTTTCAATGTTTCTACTTTTTGGCTATTATGAATAATGCTGCAAATTTTTGAGTGGAGATATGTTTTCAAACTCTATGTTTAGCATTTTGAAAAATGGTCACACAGTTCAAAGTGGCTGCACCATTTTACATTGTCACTGGCAATGAATGAAGGTTTCAATTTTTTCATATCCTCATCAGCACTTGGTATTTTCCATTTAAAAAATTATAGTTTCTTCGTGGGTATGGAATGGTTTCTCATCATGGTGATTTGCTAATGATGTGGTTTTTACTTAATGGCTAATTATGTTGAACATCTTATCATGTGTTTATTGGCCATTGTATATTTATTTTCTTTGGGGAAATGTCTATTCACATCTTTTGCCCATTTTAAAATTGGGTTGTCTTTTTATTGTTTAGTTTTAAGAGCTCTTTATATATTCCAAGTTTAAGTTCCTTGTCAGATATATGGTTTGGATATATTTTCTCCTGTTCAGTGGGTTGTCTTTTCACTTTCTTGATAGCATCCTTTGAAGGACAAAAGTCTTTAACTTTATAAAGTCCAACTTATGTATTTTTTCTTTGGTTGCTTGTGCTTTTGGTATCTAAGAAACCATTTTCTGATCCAGGGCTCTGAAGATTTATACCTATGTTATCTTATAAGAGTTTTATCTCTTACATTAAGTCTTGAGATCCATTTTGAATTAATTTTTGCATATAATATGAGATAGGGTTCTAACTTCATTCTTTTGTATGTGGATAGCCAGTTGTTTCATACCATTTGTTGAAAAGACTATTCTCCATTAAATTGTTTTGGCACCCTTGTTGAAAATCTATTGACTGTGAATGTGAGGGTTTATTTCTGGGCTCTCAGTTTTATTCCAGTGATCTATATGTCCTTAGGCTAGTACCACACTGCCTATAGATTGCTATATCTTTGTAGTAACTTTTGAAATTGGAAAGTGTGGGTCTTCCAACTTTGTTTTTCTTTTTCAAAATTTCTTTGGCTAATCTGGGTCTCTTGCCTTTCCCTATGAATTTTAGTATCAATTTGTCAATTTCTGCAAAGAAATCAGCTGAGCTTTTGATAGGGGTTGCAGGGAATCTGTAGAACAATATTGTGTTCTGATCCCTGAACATGGGATGTTTTTCCATTTATTTAGGTCTTCTTTTATTTCTTTCAGTGTACCAGTCATCTACTTTTATAATTTTGTGCTTTTCAGTGTACTAGTCCTATGTCTTTGTTAAATTTACTCCAGAGTATTTTATTCTCTTGCCTATTCTTTTTGCTGGATTGTTTTCTTAATTTTATTTTCAGGAGGTTCACTACTAGTGTGTAGAAATACAATTGATTTTGTATATTGATCTTGTATCCTGCCACATTGCTGAACTTGTTAATTAGTTCAAATAGTTTTTTAGTGGATTCCTTAGGATCTTTTATATTCAAGATCATGTCATCTGAAAATAGAGATAGTTTTACTTCTTTCTTTCCAATCTGATGCCTTTCACTTCTTTTTCTTGACTAATTGCTCTAGCTAGAATCTCTAGTACAATGTTGAATAGAAGTGGCAAGAGCAGACATCCTTGTCTTGCTCCTGATTTTACAAGGAAGTATTCAGTCATTCTCCATTAAGCATGAATTCTGGCTGTTAGTTTTTCATAGATATAGGTTCTTTAGATTTTTTTTCACCAAAATTTTGTTTGTGGAACTTATGTTGTAGCTTGTAGCTGTAGCTCATTCATTTATATATGTAAATATATGTGTGTGTGTGTAACTTTATTTGTATGAATATTCCACAGTTTATTTTCCATCCTACTGTCCATAGAGTCTTAATGTTATTTCCTGGTACAATGTGCATACATTTCTGTTGGGTATATAATATGAAGTGAAATTGCTTGTAGTACTTGTGTTTCAACTTTAATAGGTAATGCCAAACTGTTTTCTAAAGTAGTTGTGCCAGTTTACATCCCCACCAGAAGTGTATGAAAGTTTTAATTGCTCTGTCTTCTTGCTATTACTTGTTATTGTCAGTCTTTTAGTTTTAGCCACTTAATGTGTAGTGATATTTTATTGTGGTCTTTATTTGCATTCTCCCAGATTATTAATGAGATTGCACTCCATTAAAAAAATATGCCTATTGTGTTTATTGGTGGCTTGTGTGTGGTGTGTGTGTGTGAAGAAGGACTTGTTCATGTTCCTTCTCAGTTTTTACATGATTTTGTGTGTGTGCATGTGTTCTGTTGATTTATAGGCATTTTTGTTGAAAACTGTTCTAGATAAGAGCTCTTTGATGTTATGTGTGTTGCAAATATCTCCTCTCACTCACTCCTTCTCTGTCTCCCCTCTGGCTTGCCTTTTTAACCTTTTAATGTATCTCTTGATGAATGGAAGTTTTTAAACTTCAGTCAAATTTATCCATCATCATGGTTAGTGCTTTTATAGTCCCTTTAAGAAACCTTTCCTTACTTCAGGATCATGAAGCTATTCTCTTATGCTGCCTTCTAAAAGCTTTATTGCTTTGCCTTATACTTTAGTTTTACCATCTATCTGGAATTGCTGTTCTTATTAGGGTTTTTCTGATTATTCTTGCTCGTTTACACTTCCAAATGAACTTTATATTTAACTTGTTCTGTTCCAGGAAAAAAGTCCTGATAATATTTTTATTAGGATCATCTTAAGTATATAAACCCAGGGAGAATTGATATCTTTATGATGTTGAATTTACTTAAGAATATAACATGTCTTTTCATTTGCTTAAATCTATTTTTGTCTTTCAAGTGTGTTTCGAAGTTTTTCACATTTAGGTTTTGCACAATTCGTGTTAAATTGATGCCTAGGTATTTTATTTTGCAATAGTGAATGGCATGTTCTTTTCCATTATTTCTTCTGAGTATTGTTTGTATATATTATTTCTATATTGTGTGTTATAACCTGTTGCCTTCTAATTCTCTTATTGTTTGTAATAGTTTTTCCATTAGATTTGAAGTTTTTTAGATATAATTATATCATCTGCTAATGGAGATAATTTTACCTCTTCCTTTCCACTTATGCTCCAAATTGCTTTCTTTTTAAGGTTACATTAGAGTTCCTCTAATTTATTTTATTTAAATAGCAATAGTATAAATGTTCTTTTCCAAAGTGGTCATACTATTTTGCATTCCCAGAAGCAGAGTCTGAGAGTTTCAGTTGTTCTGTGCCATTGTTAAATCTTGATAGCCAATCTTTTAAAATTTGAGCACTTCTAGTTTGTGTGTAGTGATATCTCATTGTGGTTTTAACTTGTATTTCCCTAATGACTAATAAAGTTAAACATCTTTTGATATGCTTCACTTTCCTTTTTTCTTGTTGTGCTTAATTATCATTTGTATATGTTGTTTGGTCTTCATATATTTCAGGATACAAGCCCTTTGTCTGATATGTGTTGTGAATATTTTCCTCCACTCTCTGGTTTATCTTATCATTTTCTTAACGGTATCTTTTGAGGAGCAAAAATTTAAGTTTTTATGAATTCAGATTTATCAATTGTCTCATTTATAGTTCATGGTTTTTGTGTATTATTTTAACTCAATGTTACAAAAATTTTCTGTTATGATTTTAGAAATTCGATAGTTTTAGCTCTTATAGTTACATTTATGATCCATTATGAGTTAATTTTTTAGTATGGTGTGAGGGAAAGATTGATGTTTATTTTTTTCATTCCAGTATCCAATTGATCTAATCCCATTTGTCAGAAAAGCTTTTCTTTCCCAATTGAATTGCCTTGGTATCTTTGTTGATGATCAGTTGACCATATGTTTGTGGGTCTATTTCTGTATTCTCCATTCTGTTCCAGTGATCTTTTCGGTGATGACAGTCTTGATACTGTAGCTTTATAGTTTTGAAGCGGGTTGGACACATCCTTCAACTTTGTTGTTTTCAAAATTGTTTTGGCTATTCTAAGTTCTTTGCATTTCAAAATAAATTTTATGATTAGCTTGTCAACTTCTACAAAAAATGTCCTCTGGAATTTTAATTTGAAATGTGTTGAATCTATAGATCAATTTTGGGAGAATTGACATCTTAAGATATTGCTATTTGTCAATTATACCTCGATAAAGCTGGGGGAATTAAAGAAATTGAGTTTTCCAATTTCTGAACTTGCATGCTATACTTCTCTATTTAGGCCTTCTTCAGTTTCTCTCAGTAATGTTTAGTAGTTTTCAGTGTAGAGATCCCTTCGGTAGATACCATTTCCCTTTAGCTGAAGAATCTCCTCTGGCATTTCTTCCAGAGGATGTCTGTTGGCAACAAATTCTTAGTTTCCTTATATGAAAATGCCCTTATATTTGCTGATTATAGAATTCCGGGTCAACTGTTCTTTTATTTCAGTGCTTTAAAGATATGCTCTTCCACTGTCTCTGGCCTCATTGGTTTCTGAAGAGAAATCTATTGTTATTTGAGTCATTGTTTCTGTATGTAACATGTAGTTTTTCTTCTGGTGTTTTCAAAAAAGATTTTTTTTCTTTTTTTTTGTTTTTTTTTTCAGTTTTCAGCACTTTGATTACAATGTGTCTAAGTGTATTTTTCTTTTAGTTTATTTCATTTGGGGTTCACTGAGCTTCTTGAAAATGTAAATTTATTATGTCTTTTACCAAATTTGAGAAAATGTTGAATATTTTCTTTGAATATTTCTTCAAATATTTTTTCTGCCCCATCTCTTTCTCCTCTCCTTCTGGTTCTCCAATTATACATAATGTTAAATCTTTTTATATTGTCCCACAGTTCCCTGAGACACTTCACTTTTTTTTTTCTGTTTTCATGTTAGATCACTGCTATTGAACTATTTTCAAGTCCACTCATTCTTTCCCCTGTCATTTCTATTCTATTGAGCCTGTCCAGTGAGGTGTTTTTTTGTTTTTTTTTTTTAACTTTTAGATATTGTATTTTTGAATGATAAAATTTCCATTTGGTTCTTCTAAAGTTTTTATTTCTCTGTTGAGAATTCCTATCTTCATTCATTTCAAATATGTTTCCTTTACTCATAAAGCATAGCTATTAACTGCTTTAAATTTTTAAAACTCTTTGTGGTAGTTCCAGCATTTGGGCTTTCCTTGTTAGTTTTATGTTGAGTAATTTTAGATTGTATAGTAGACATTGTGATTTTTATGTTGTATAGAGACTTGTATGGGTGTTTCAAATCTTAGTTCATTTTTCCAAGCCTTTGCCACATTGGTTTGAATCTGTTCTGTGTATGCACCTCTCAAGGGTTAGTCAGTGTGAGACTTGTGTGTGTGGTTCAAGTTTCAGTTAAATTCTCCAAATCTTTGCTGGTTTGAGAGTCTGTTCTATGCATGCATAGTTCAGGGCTTACACTGAGGCTTGTTTATACACAGAATCCAGAATTCCTTTCTCTGGTCCTCTCCTCCCTAGGAATCTTCCTGCACTCTCTCTTTATCATTGGTTTTAGCAATTTGATGTTGATGTAGCTTATTGTGGTTTTCTTCATGTTTTTTGTGCTTGAGATTTATTGAGCTTCTAGGCTTTATGGGGTTTTAATTTTCAGGTAATAGAAAAATTTTAGTTATTATTTTTTCAAATATTTTTTCTGTCCCCTCCCCACTCTTCTTCTGGGACTTAACTATAGTTAGGTTAGAAAACTTAATATATGCTCTATGTACTTCTTGTCTTCTTCCTCTGTGTGTTTAAATTTGCTGTGTCTTTATGTCTGTGGATCTTTACTTCTGCCATATTAAATATGCTGTTAATCTCATTCAGTATGTATATTTTTTCAGATGTTTTAATTTTTTGTCTCTAAGTCCAATCTGGGGCATAAAGTCTACTATTTCTCTGCTCATTGTTTTCATGTTTTTTTCTCTACCTTCTTGAACATATGGAATATACTTAATTGTACTACCTGTGTCATTCGGGTCAGTTTCTCCTGGTTATGGTTTGTATTTTCTTTCCTGCTTTATTTGCATGCTTGGTAAATTTTGATTGGATGCTGGACATTTTGAATTTTATGCTTTAGATTTTGGACTTTATTGTATTTTAAAAAATATTGTTATCCTTTTTCTGTGACACACTTAAGTTACCTGGAATTCATTTGATCCTTTCAAGACTTCTTTGTAGGCTTTGTTAGATCAGATTTAGAGCAGCCTTTAATCTGGGGCTAATTTGCCCTTATTACTAAGGCACTATTTGATGCTCTGTGAATTAGGAAGTCTTTCCACTATGGTTCATTTTCCTGTGGATTTTTTCCCTGGCCTTGAGGTAATTTTCTCACATGCATCCACAGATCTCCAGAGCTCTCTTTCTGCGTAGCTACCTCTCCCACAGTATTTCTCTCCTCAGATTCTAGCAATTTTGATTTCCCCATACTGAATTCTGCAACTCGGCGAGATTGCTGGACTCTGGGTTTCTTCTTTCTGTGCTACAGGCTGGAAATTCTCCAGGCAGAAAGCTGTAGCAATTATAGGGCTTACCTTGTTTGTTTTCCTTTTTTCAGGGATCACTCTGCTGTGCTGCATGTTGTCTAATGATTGAACACCACCATTTCATATATTTTATTTGGTTTTCTAGTTTTTTTAAGACAGGAAGATAAATCTGTTCACTCATTCCAATTTTTGAATGTATTGACAAACTAAAGTGGGGATTAAATTAGCATGGCATTTATTTTTGTTATTTTTTCTTTTCAGTTGATCAGGTATCCACCTAGACTTGTGTTTTAGTAGAAGAGATACAGGAATTGTTGGTTAGGATGACTAGTGTTTTACTCTTCTTTTCGTCCTTTATTTTCACTTTGTTTCTCTTGGAGTGATGAAGGACATGTATATATAGCATGCAATTTACCAAAAGTAAAAATGCATGCCATACTGAAGTTCGTATGGTTGAACTTTCAGTGAGGCAGCAGGACTAAGCTGAAGAAGGGTCTTCCTGTGAATGAACTTATTTCTGTATATGGGGCTGTGTCAAAGGCAATATCCTGTGTATGACAAAACTTAAAATTGTTTTTGATGTACCAGTATATAGTTGTATGGGTTACAAAACATGGTTACCACTGCAGCTAGTTGCTTTTAAGGAATAGCCGTGCTTGATTTGTTACTTGATTTCACATTAAATATGATAATTTTTCCGTTAGCATTGTACAGCAGGAAGACCCAGCTGAAGAGCTTTCCAAAGATGAGGTCATTCTGAAACTGAAAGCAGAGGTGCAGCGTTTGCTGGGTAGCAACTCCGTGAAGCGTCATCTGGTGTCTCAGTTACAAAACGATCTCAAAGACTGTCATAAGAAAATCGAAGATCTCCAAGTGGAGAAGGATGAAAAAAGCATCAAGGTAGAGTTTATAAAGCTAAAATGCCATTTTTCAAGACTTAATAAAGAAAACGCTTACAGTTTTCACATTTAAATTGAACTTTTGTCTTTCAGGGATTCATTTGACTTTTTTTTTTTTTTAAGGCAGAATGTTTTATTTATTTATTTATTTTACAAATGACTTTTATTTTATTTTATTTTTGGTCACGCCACGCAGCCTGTGGGATCTTAGTTCCCCGACCAGGGATCGAACCTGCAACCCCTGCAGTGGTAGCTCAGAGTCCTAACCACCGGACCGCCAGGGGATTCCCCATTTGACTTTTTTTATAAGTAAAGTTTAAAGAAAGAAATGCCACTTAAAGGAATATACCTTCTGGTTACTCTTGGCACCTAGTAAATGAGATGCCAATTAGGTAAAATTCCTTAACCACAAATCCAAGGAAGCATTCTACGTAACAAGGTGTCTGCACTTCCTCAAGATTGGCTTGTACCAACAGTGCTTTAAAATCTAGTTAAATTCTCCACAGTGAAATCCTCTAGCATTTTGTCTGAGGTTTCCCTGGCCCCTGTTCTTAAAATAATAGTCATTCTATATTAAAAAAAAATTAATTCTATGGTGGTGGTGTTACAGGTGGGAAAGGTATGGAATCATGTATGTCAGAGTCCTTGAAATCCACCTTTATATCCTTCAGTTAGCATCCTTGTTTTACAGATGAGGAAAATGAAGCTGGAGGAATTTGTGACCCTTCTGAGGTGAGAGTCAGTCTTTGGGCAAACTGAAACTAAAATACTGGACTAATTAATAGGTCAAGGTTATTTCTCCAAGATCGTGCTGTCAGAGATCTTTAGGGTTGCCCTCCTTCAACAGCTGCCTTTTTCACCCTTCCCTATTTCTAAATCCCAGCTCATTTCTATTCCCAGTAGAAAGTAATACATGAAAGACCCAGAAACAAAGGGGAAAGGGAAGGTGAAAAATGAATGTAGGTAGTGTATTCCTTTTTCTCCTGGATGGAAATGACATTTTACTTCCTACTTTGGTGCTGTTTTATCTCCTGATCCTTAAACTAGGAGTTGTATTCATTAAAACAGCCCTATTAAAGCAAAGTGTGCAACATGTTCTCTGGTGTTTATTATTATGGAATTTTAATCGTGCCTAGTTTGCTTTCCAGAAATAATAGTGTGTTTTCACTGTGAAAGCCCTGCCCGGTTTGGTTCTTTCTTCCGGGTAACTACATTTGATGAGCACATTGATTTCATTGTTAATAACCAAATGAGAAATGGGAGAATGTGCTTTCCCCCAGCACATTTAACATCTTTAAATCAAGCTGTTTTAGCTTTTTCCATATGTTTCTTATAAAGGATGGGAATGAAAACTTGCGTTAGATTAGAGTTGATTAGTTTAATAAGCATTTTGGTGAGAGTGTGCTAAGAGTAGGAACCTGATTTTGAGTCTGAACCTTAGCTTAGGTATCTTGGTGCTTTCTTTGTTCTATATTGAAATCACTAGTGGCATTTGCTGTACAGATACACTTTCACATGTGTGGCAATTGCTGGTGGCTATTCCTTGTGTTGTTTTTAGCCTTTCCCTTTGCCTCCACACTCTGTAGTCTGTTTCATCAGTGGATCGAAGGGAACTAACTCATCTTTGAATACTCTTTTTGCCGAGCTAGCCTTTTGCTGTAGTGATTTCTCAGCAGTCTACATTTGGTTTTTCATTTTTTTTAAATTTATTTATTTTATTTTTGGCTGCATTGGGTCTTCATTGTTGCTTGCAGGCTTTCTCTAGTTGTGGTGAGCAGGGGCTACTCTTCGTTGTGGTGCACGGGCTTCTCATTGCGGTGGCTTCTCTTGTTGCGGAGCACGGGTTCTAGGAGCACAGGCTTCAGCGGTTGTGGCTCTCGGGCCCTAGAGCATAGGCTCAGTAGTTGTGGTGCACGGACTTAGTTGCTCCGTGGCATGTGAGATCTTCCTGGACCAGGGCTTGAACCTGTGTCTCCTGCATTGGCAGGCGGATTCTTAACCACTGCGCCACCAGGGAAGCCCCATTTGGTTTTTCTTAAAGTGTGACTTCAGCCCTTGCTGGTTATGGCTGTTCTGCCTCACCTTACTATATAGGAATCTCTTGGGAGTATTGTCTTGATAATTCTCTACATGTTTGCTCAGTAGATATTTGCTGAATTACTACACATATTGACCCACTTCCTAGGTGGGGAAGAGGGAGAGGAAGTAGTAATTTAATCAACAGGTGGTCTTGAAATAAGCACTCAAGTTCACAGTCATCTAATTAGCAAATGGCCACCATCAAACTTGGCCTTTCCCACATCTTTTCTAATGGAGCTTTCTATTTAGTCTGTAAAGTCACAAAGCAGGGTTGGGGGTATATGTGGAGGAAAAGCAAATCATTCAGTTTAAGCTTTTTTTTTTTTTTTAAGCAACTCTGTGCAAGGTCTTGTGGGATTCAGTGATGAAAGACACAACGGCCAAAAAAAAAAGAAGAAACAATGGCCATTCCATGAAGGAACTTAGAATCTAGAACCTCACTATCCAATGGAAATATAATGATGCCACATATGTAATTTAAAATATCTAGTAGTCCCATTAAAATAGGTGAAATTGATTTTAATAATGTATTTTACTTAACCTAGTATATACAGAATATTATCTTCTCAATATGTGATCAGTATAAAATTATTAATGAGATGGTTTATATATTTTTTGCATGTGCTAAGTCCTTGAAATCTGGCACATATTTTCTCCTTATCGCACATTTCTATTTGGACAAGTCACATTTCAAGTACCCAACAACCATGTGTGCTTAATGGCTACCACAGTCAGTACTACAGATCTGTAAGGAGATGGACATGTTATAACTTTGTGTAAAAAGAATTATGCTAATTACAAAGTGCTATTGAGAAGGCATGACTAACTGGGCTTGGGGGTGGGGGTGAGGTAGTAAGGTAGCCCTAGTGAAGTCTGTGAGGAGGGAACATTTGACCTCTGTCCTGAAGGATAAATCCAGGCGGGAAGGTGGAAAGGGATATTTCGGCTTTGAGCAGAAGTATGTAAAAAGATGGAGCAAATAAGCTAGAAGTTTATATTATATAAACTCAGTCTTTCTGAAATCTTTAATGAGGCGAAAATCATTCAGTGTCTCAATATCGATTTTTAGAAAGAATGATCATAGCTAGCATCAAATCCCGAGCTTAATGAAATGATGCTGAACTTCTGTGCTTGCTACAGGGATGTTAAGAGAAAGAACACATTAATTTAAACTTCCCTGGATGCCTTTTTAAAGAGAACTAGGCCATCAAAATCCTAAAGCCTTTCTATGTATTAAGAAGGGCAGCAAACTTATTTACTATGTAATCTTATTTGGCATGATTCTTTCATAAATGTTTTAAAGGTATTGATATATTTATTGCTTTATACATACCTCATAGTACATTTTATATCTGTTTCTATCCATCTTATATAAAACAATTTAAAGTTATTACAGAGAGTCCGTTTTTTTTGCTTTCATGTCATGTGACTATTCATAGTAGTGCTGTTTTATGACATTTCCAGGATAATATGTGGTGAAAGTGAGGGGTCTGCCCATACATTGCACTGTATAGTGATTGGGAGTGGATCAAATACTATGCTGTTCATTCCAGTTGAGCAACTGGGCCGTTAAGGTAGAATGTGGCAAAGGCCTTAGGAAAACCAGACTGGCTTACTAGCAGTCAGGGACCACATCTACACTGAATTTTTTGTAAGCTTAAGGAATAAAACACAGAGGCTTTTCTGTGTCTGATACTTAATAGAGATCGTTACCTTACCACAAGCTGTGGTTAAAGCCATACTCTGATTCCAAGGGACTTGATAGGCAATGTTCAGTACCCAACTCAGAAGGGTCCTAGCTAGAATTTTTTGAGAGATAGAAACGAGGAAGATAGTATGAGAGCTGGTATATTCCATTTCTTGTTTTCTTGAAGATAATGTCTTCAGTATTCCAGCTTTGGAGAGAGGTTTTATTGCAGCGTTCAAATTGTCCTTCTCTTTTGAAAGATCTTCGTAAGAGTTTTGTGCTAACAAGTACTGCAAGTACCAAGTCCCTGTGTGCCTGCAGTGTGAAAATATGTCAAAATTGAGTGTAATAGCTAGCCATGAAGATTGTTTTTTCAGTGTATCAGTATGATGTTACTTTCATTCTTAGTAATAGAAACTCACCAGTGGGGAAGGAAGCACAAATGAATATTGTAAACTTTAAAAAGTAGAGGCTAAGATAAAAAAAAAAAAAAAAAAAAGAAAGCCATTCTAATGAGTCAGTAAAATCCTTTAAAGTCTCATTAATACCCCCAAGTCTGGAGCAAAGCTAACAAGGTAGGTATTCTTAGCTCCTCTCTCTTCTGACTGGGGCAGTAGCAGTGGCTTCTAGGAAATGATGGCAGGTGAACCGGGGAAAGTACAACTTCCTTCTCTGAAGGAAGTGAAGACTGAATTGGAAGACTGAGCCAAAGCCTTGGCGTTCTGTCACCCCATGTAGGAATGAGATACGCATACCTCCCTTTCCCCCAATGAGTAGAATGAACCTTGGTACAGAATATTCTTTAAACATTGAAGAAGAGAGCTCAGAGTTCAGGTAAATATAAAACCAACAGGTCAGATAGAGTAGATATTAAAAAAAAAATCTTTGACCTCTTCAATGAACAAGGAACTTATAAAAATGGATAAGATGGTAAGAGGAAAATGCAAAGTTATATATATGGAAAGATGAAAAACAAATGAACAATGAAGGCATGTAAGAGGTTCCACAAATGCAAATGAAAAAATTGTTGGAGACCCTTTTCCCCATCCAACACAATAATCATTCAAAGACAGTCACTGCCATTGGAGGTAAAGAGAGCTGGACAGACTCTTGCACTACCTGACAGGATACATTTGTATGAACTTTCTGGAAACAATTTACCAAAGTCTATCATCATTGCATACCTATTGAATAAAATGTATGAGTTAACACTGATTAAATACAGAAATAGAATAGATGCTAAACCTAGTGGGTGAGAGTATGATGAGAAATAGAATGTTTGCATAGTCTCAAAGTGTCTCCCCATAAGATATTAATACTTACTATTAATTGCAAAACAGTAACTTTACAGTGGAGGTGGCTGCAGACAGAACCTTCGACCTTCATCAGCTGATCGTCACCAGTGATGAGACATATTGATGTCATATGTCTCCTAAAAACACACACACGTCACTTCTGTGGCATTCATGCCCAAAAGGCATAACGTGAATTTAATAACGAAGTAAAGTCAGTAAAACTAAATGATTAGTATAGGTACTCTTCAAAAATGTCATGGGTTCGAAAGACAAAGACTGAAGAACTGTCTTAGATTGGAGGAGACTAATGAGACGTGATAACTGCAGGCAACGTGAAATTGTAGACTGTATCCTGAACCAGAAAAAGGATGTTAGAGGAAAACTGGAAAATTTTGTATAAGGTCTATGGATTGGGTAATAGTATTGCATCCTAGTTAATTTCCTGGTTTTGATAATTGTACCGTGGTTATATTGGGGGGACAGTCATAAAAGGTATATGGAAATTATTTGTACTGTTTTTGCAATTTCTTTGTAAGTATGAAATTATTACAAAACTGGTGCTCAAAATTTTTTATAAACCTGAAAAACTTCTGACTTCTTTTCAACATTTAGACTAAAACAGATACCTCAGAAAAACCAACTAATCAAGTATGGCCTGACTCTTCCGATATGATTGTCAAAGATGATATTCTGCGACTTAAAAGTGAAATTCAGGTTTTACAGCAACAAAATCAGGTGATTAAAAAACTTTCCTCTACTTCGTGAGAATTCTCATGACCTCATTCAAAGGACTTTTCAAAAATACAGAAGCAATATGAGTTAGTCCAGTTATTTCCTTTTACTGCTGGTCATGGGGTAGTATTTTCATCAGAAGGTAAGTTAGTATAATTCCAGTTTTCTGGAATTCCTCTAATTTTCTAGGAATTCAGTATTTCTCTAATAGTATGGCTAATAGAGGTATTCTTTCCTCCTTAGGCAGCCCTTGACCAGAAAGTAAAACCGTGCTTATTTATATGGTTGGGAAGATTATCGTATTCTAAGATTTATCATAAAGCATCAATTAACCAATACTTCTCTGGTTGAATGTTTTCATACATTTCAAAATACATACAGAATTTTAACCTTTACTCCTATCAGAAAACTACTTGACAAATAAATGAATCTATACTCTTACAAGGCATGAAGAGACTTTTATAGAATTATGAAAGTGATATTATGTCAAATAATGTTATAGGGAAAGAGATAAAGCACAGAGGATATCAGAAAATGAGATTAGACTAGTCAATAAAGATGATGGGTATTTCCTCTAAATACTTTATTCTCTTGTATTTAGGAGCTTAAAGAAACTGAAGAAAAACTGAGAAATACGAATCAAGACTTATGCAATCAAATGAGACAAATGGTACAAGATTTTGACCATGATAAACAAGAAGCTGTGGATAGGTGAGGTCTAGACAGAAGCCTGATGTCTGTCTTCTGGGCTCTCTTTCCCTTCTCTCTCCCGATAACGTCCCCCAAAAAAAGATTCGAGAGAAATGATGGTGTGAACCCTCCCTATTGAGATCATAAATTGGAGAAGATGAATCCTTGGTTTCTCAAATTAGAATTTGGAACACATTTTCCATAGAAATAATGTTATTTAGTGAGTTGAGTTCTACAGAACCATCCAAACTGTAGTTCATTGAAATAGTAGAGCTTAATGGCTTAACTATTTTTTATAAGGAAGAAACCTGTGGGAGGAAATATGTCTTCTAAATAGGAAATCATGAACTTGGAAACAGACTTTTGGAACATAACTTATGCGTGAGTTGGTTACTTTAGTATTTGTGTTTCATATAGATAATTTGGAATTTTGGAACCACACCCTCTATTATTTCAATTAGTTTTTTTATAAACAGAAGTTCTCAACACAGACTATTATACTCTGTTTGAAGGACTGGGGCATTTCTCACGTCCAGCTTTCTAATTTTTCTCTAGAAACATTTGAAGAAAGAAAAATTTGAAGATTCTCATAAGATCATCTATTGAAAGCTAATTATTACCACTTTGGGTTGGGCAAGACCAATCTGACCTTAACTGTACTTTGCACTAGAAGGAGGGAGTGGGAAGGAAGGGAGGGAAACCAGTTCGTCTCGGTGTTTCTGGTAGTGCTGGCCCTGCCTTAGATTCCGCTGTCTGCTGTCTGTTTCTAGGTGTGAGAGGACTTACCAGCAACACCATGAAGCCATGAAAGCCCAAATACGTGAAAGCCTGTTAGTAAAGCATGCTTTGGAGAAGCGGCAGCTCTTTGAGGTTTATGAGGGAGCTCGCTTGCAACTTAGGTGAGAATGAAAGAGTTTAGCTGCCCCTGAAGCTGTAGAGACAACATTCTCTTATTCCCTCGTTTAGAGGAAAATTGTCTGTTCTGTAGCCTTGTATTTAGTTGCTGGTTTTGTGTGTCCAAGGTCTGACTTAGATAAGGTGAATAAGGAGATGGCGGCCGTGCAGGAATGTTACCTGGAAGTGTGCAGAGAGAAAGATAATCTAGAAGCAACTCTCAGGAAGGCCATGGAAAAGGAGCAACAGGCTGAAGAGAAGGTACAGGACAAGTTCGTGTTGTGTTCACTTCATTTCATTTCTCACTGAAACCAGTACACTCACTCTCCTGTGAAACAGGGAAGCCTTCTGTAGAAGTCTTCACGTTTGGCTGATTCACACTAATTCAGCTCACAAAGTACAGTATATATTGAAATGATTATTAAAGCCCTAGCAGAAAATGGCATACCCCTAGGAGAAAGTGATTCGTCCTTATAGATTTATTCTAAGAGGCAGAAGAGTGTTCTAAAAATAAGCAAGGTGGACCTGAGTCACTTTTAGTCTGCAACCCAGGGATCCTCGTTTTGCATGTTTGTTTGCTGCCCAAGTGATTCTATACAGTCCTGTGCGCACTGCACGGACGTTTTCCTCTGACCCATTTCTGTCAGGACTTAAGCGTCCTTTTATTCTGGGGAAAAGGGCAGGAGTTTGAACTTGGGTCTCATGATAAGGAAGGTGGGGATGTGGAGCTGTGGAGAGGAAGGTCGGTGTGAGTGTGACCTCTTTCCAGGGAGTTCTCGTCGTTCAGGGAAGCTGGAGGGGCTGCAGTATCCTCTCTACTCCTGCCTGAATCTTCCAAGTTGCCCTTGGTGAGTGTCCAGGAGTGAAATCACACGTAAACAGTTGCCCCTCCTGTCTTCTTCCTCGTCCTGGCCCAAGCCTCATCCAGACGCACGTCTGCCTCTCCCTTCCCCTTGGGACCAGCCTGCGGACCACAATTTGAAAGCCACCTGCATCAAGATTAGACAATCATTTTAAAGGCTCGAGTAAATGTTCTATATACAGAGGTTTCTGAGTAAGTTATAGTGACGTGAAGTTTCTGAGTAAGTTATAGTGACTGTTGCTACCACAGACTTAAAGAGCAGATGAGGAATCCAGGTCACTTAACATTTTGATTATTTTTGAATCGATTAATATGGTAGAAAAACATGCCATGTATACATACCATCTAGTGGAAAAAGAACTAAGGGGAGCTGTTTTAGTTAGTGCCGGCAGTATGAAAGTTAGAAGGGATCTTAAATTACCTAGAAATTAAAGACTTAGCTCAGTAATGTTTAAAAAAATTAAAATAGGGAGAAGATCTAGTGTGATTCTTTTCTTTCTTTCTTTAAATATATAAATTGGCAAGAACATAAGAGCAATTCTCTCAAAGAGGTCATTCTTTTCAGGAATATATTTCCTGGTACTTTTAAAAGAATCAATTTGGCTGTAAAATTAAATCTCACGTAATTGGTCAGTTGCAGTTAATAGCTGCTACTGACTGATATTTTGGCTCATGAATGCTTGTGCACTGGGGCAAGAAGGAAAGTTAAAACTGCTGCTTGGCCCTTCCAAAAAAACTTACAGGTTAAATTTTTTTTTTTTTTTTAATTTTTAAATTGCCATACAGTAAAATTGACTCTTTTTCATTTGGTGTCCAGTTTTATAAATTTGTAACCCATGTATGGATTGAAACAGAATAGTTTCATCACCCTAAAAAACTCCCTTGTGCTATCCCCTTGTAGTTATAACCATCCCCCCACTTAAAGGGCCAGTGTACTTAAAGCGTGAAAAATTTAATTTCTTCCTCCTCTGGGAATTCTTTAGTTTTTAATTTAGATTTATACAAGCTCTTTATAAAGCTTAATAGTCTTCATAAGCCTATTAAACTCGAGCAAGCTAGGGAACTGTTAGGGTAGTCCTTCTTTGCAAGACCTAAGCCATTTTCCCTGCGGTTGATCTTCAGGTCCGGAGCTTTGTTTGGATACAGACTGTTATAAGACAGGCAATGCCGAGAGTCCCTGGTTGTATTTTCCTGTTTCATATGTGCTCTTTTCTGAAACACTTGTTGAGACAGGCTGCAGGTTAAGTTACAAGTTCAATTCCAAGCTGTAAAGATTTTAACACAGAGACTTTCCTCACATGTTAACCTGGCTTGTTCAGAGAAGGGGGAATAAAGTCATAAACACAGGACCCTTCAAACTGGGTTGTAATCAGTAGAGGCTATGAATCTGTAGACAAAGCAAAGATGATCGATATTCCTATTCATAATGCCATTCCTACATGCACTAAGGCTTGTTTATACAATTGTAAACACGGTAAGTCAGTCCTTAGAGTTTTTTGACTGTCTGAGGCATGCAAAACAAGTTTAAACATTTTAAAACTATCCAAATATTTCCTTCCCTCCTGTGATAAAGACTTTTTGAATTAGATATTCCTGTAGTATGTTCAAATGGTAGATTCCTATGACAATAAATTTATTGCTTTTCTTCTGTGAAGAGCGGGAAGCAAGGTTTTCCTCACTGTGGTGGATTGCAAAAATGGCCACACATTCTTCCTATCCTTGAATGTGTGTCTCCTTGCAACGTGACTTTGTAGCTATTCTCAGTTGCAGATAGTCTGTTTCTCATCCCTTGAATCTGACCTTGGCCAAATGACTGACTTTGGCTAATGGGATATTAGTTAACATTATGTAAAAAGACACTTAGAAAGCTATTATGCATTGGTCCTTGCAAGCGTGATACTCTCAGGAACCCTTTGACCAAGCACCACGTGAAGGATCCGGGATAACCTGCTAGATGATGACGCATGTGACCAAGTCACTGCATCATCCTGGCAGACATTGAACTCACCACCAGACATGTGAGTGTCACCATCTTAGACCATTGTAGCCTCAGTTGTCTGCAGAAATCAGCTGAGTGGACTCAGACCAGAACCACTGCCCAGCTGATCCACAGAATCATGAGAAATAATCGGTGTTTGTTGCTCTGAGTCTCTGTGTGGTCTGGTTTACTATGTAGTTAAGCTAACTAATATATTCACAAACATACAAACACACGGAAAATTGGTAGCAGTTTTCTTCTTCGGGTCAAAAGGAAATGCAGATACATATGGAAACAACTAAAGGATAGACATACACAGATAAGACAATTTGGGGATGCCTTCTACAGTCAAACAAAAATAATAACAGTGATATATGATGTTTGATGTGACAGTGGACAACTTTCTCAGCCATGTGGATGAACCTGTCCTATAATCTTAGTACAACTGCACTCCCCATGACCTGACTGCAGAAATGGGTCCCTCAGTCACCGGAGGTTTTCCAAAATCATGCAACACTGAACAAATATGGATATTATCTTCTTGGCATGTGCCAGTGGTGGAGAAGACTCAGATAGCAATTAAGACAGAAATAATCCAGGTCAGCTATGAACTGGAAAAAAATCCAGACAACCAGATAGTCAGGAATCAGAAATAATGCCAAAGAGACACAGAGCAAAAGCTTGGTTGCCATGTAGCATTAGTTATGTGAGGTATACTTCCTTGGTATTGTAGTTTGTGGGCTTCAGTGTGTTTCTTCTCATAGCATCTTTTTTTATAGATTTTTTTTTTAAATTAATTTATTTATTTATGGCTGTGTTGGGTCTTCATTTCTGTGCGAGGGCTTTCTCTAGTTGCGGCAAGCGGGGGCCACTCCTCATCGCGGTGCGCGGGCCTGTCACCATCGCGGCCTCTCCCGTTGCGGAGCACAGGCTCCAGACGCGCAGGCTCAGTAATTGTGGCTCACGGGCCCAGCCGCTCCGCGGCATGTGGGATCTTCCCAGACCAGGACTCGAACCCGCGTCCCCTGCATCGGCAGGCAGACTCTCAATCACTGCGCCACCAGGGAAGCCCCTCATAGCATCTTGATAGGACCTCCAGAAAACCACTTCAAAAATTTTTCAAACAGAAACTCTCATAGATAATTTTGATCCCTGAGTAGAGGTTTATTAGAGTTTTCAGATCAACTGGGTTCCTAGAATAAATAGGGAATATTATATAAATAGTTCAAATTGTTAAATTTTAACTGACACTTGAACGTTCTTATTTGATAATGCTTCAGCTAGTTTTGATAAAAAATTTTTATCTTTGATAATGAAAACACATACCAATCTGGGTTTTATTGAAGGATGCATAGCTTTTAGAATAGAACAGTAATTTTTGGCCTATCTCTGAATACACGTCTTTCAGAAATATAAATTTTTCTGGGCTGTGATACATTATGCGTCTCATTGTGGGTGGGGTGTAAACATAAATGTCAGTTTCACCTTTAAAAATAGTATTTGGTCCTCTAGGGATGTATTTATTGTATTAGATGCCTTTTCATTTAATACAACTATCTGTAAATTTTTTGTCCAAATATTTGAGATGTAGGCAGGTTTTTACAAGACAATTTATTCAACTGATTGAGTTAGCATATAGGAAGATCACTTGTCTCTGTTGCTGTTGTCTATTACATGCATATAACTATTATTTTATAAATTTGACTTGGAGAATATTAGTGTCATATGAGATATTTATTTGAATTTTGTTTAAAGAGACAGCTATTGGAGGAAAGAGAAGAGTATGTAAGGAAACTGCAGGTGGAACTTGAAGAAAAGTACCAAGATACCCTTATGATGGAAAAGGACAAGTGGCTGAAAGAACAAGAAAGTGATATTAAACAGGAGGTTGAAAATGAAGTGATGTTAGCCAAAGCACACTGGGTTAAGGAACAGAAAGAGGTGTGGGTTAAAATTTCTTTCTAGTCATCATGTTTTAAAAAATGTGATATTAACTGTTGAGAGACAGCTCTTCTTGAACTGACATTATTTTTAATTGCCAAGTACATACATAATCACTCATTTTACTTCTCAGAATTGGGCTATTAGCAGCTTACTCACACCAGTTTTATTTTTTAAAACTTCCTACCTCTTGACTCTTCAGCCCAATTCAGGATATAATGCTGTTTTTTTTTTTTTTTTTTAAGAATTAAAAAATTTTTTTATTTATTTATTTTATTTTTGGTTGCCTTGGGTCTTCGTTGCTGCATGCTGGCTTTCTCTAGTTGTGTCGAGCGGGGGCTACTCTTCGTTACGGTGCACGGGCTTCTCTTTGTGGTGGCTTCTCTTGTTGTGGAGCACGGGCTCTAGAGCGCAGGCTCAGTAGTTGTGGCACACGGGCTTAGTGGCTCCGTGGCATGTGGGATCTTCCTGGACCAAGGATCAAACGCATGTCTCCTGCATTGGCAGGCGGATTCTTAACCACTGCACCACCAGGGAAGTCCCTATAATGGGTTTTGAGGAGGACTTTTTTTGATTCCTCAAAAATGAAACCATGATCAAATTTCATATTGTGAAATGATTCTGATAACTCTAGACCAATATAATTAACAAATAATTAACCTCTACACTGTGGACCGGAAGAAAGAAGTAATGACTGGGTAGGCTTAGAAGCACAAAACTTTACCTCTATTTCCTAAGTAGCAAGTGAGATTAGAAAATGCTCATAGTTTCCAAGAAAATTAAGAACCAAATTACGATCTTAAAAACTTAGTTGGAAGTGTAATAAGTTCTCAAACCAGGTTCTTCTGACCACAAGATTGCTATTAATCGGGGTTGGGGCTATCTCAAGATGGAATCATAGACCATTGTCCTGTCTTTTGACCTCCCTACTACTCATCTCCTCTCCTCTCCCCCAAATCTCATCAATCTAGTGCTGGCACCTGAAATTCTTTTACTAGTCATTTTTTAACATAAAAGTATATATTATGGAATATATCTAGCCATATATCTGTAAAAAAATTATGAATAGGGCTTCCCTGGTGGCACAGTGGTTAAGAATCTGCCTGCCAATGCAGGGGACACAGGTTCGAACCCTGGTCCGGGAAGATCCCACATGCCGTGGAGCAACTAAGCCTGTGTGCCACAACTACTGAGCCTGTGCTCTAGAGCCTGTGAGCCACAACTACTGAGCCTGTGTGCCACAACTACTGAAACCCACACACCTAGAGCCCGTGCTCCGCAACAAGAGAAGCCACCGCAATGAGAAGCCCGCGCACTACAACGAAGAGTAGCCCCCGCTCGCCACAACTAGAGAAAGCCTGCGTGCAGCAGTGAAGACCCAATGTAGCCAAAAATAAATAAATAAATTTATTTAAAAAAAAATATGGATGACACAAAACAAATCCCCTATTTTTACATTGCTGCAAATTGTTTTTTAGTTGGATTTGCTAACCAGTTATTTACCAGGGGGGTGAGAGAGACAGCTAATGTTTTTGTGTTTCGTCAGGAAAGCATAAAGCATAGAGCAAAAAGGGCCACACAGGATGACCTTTTTGAGAGAAGCAATACAGCCAGGGGCTGTGGTAGCCAGGGAAGCTGTCTGAGAACTCTGGATACCCAGGAGGTGGGAAACAGGAAAAGGGAAAAGCAAATTTTGCTATTTCACAGTTTTGCCCAGTACTAATTATGTTTGGGTCCATCCCACTACACTGTTGAAAGTAGAATCACTAAGGCATCCTTCCAATAATGCCCTGCTCTTGAACGCACAGTTGACTGAGTACAATTTCATATCATAAGAAACAAGATTCTAATGTGTCCAAATAAGTAAAAATGTTTTTTAGATTGTTCAATTTTAGGTCCATTAATTATGCTTACCCAGTGCCTGCTTTGTGGAAAGCCTGGTATTGATGGAAAATCACATATTAATAGTAGAAGTTTTCTTTGTTGTTGCTGGTTTTTTTTTATCATGCCATCATTGTAGTGGCAATGTCAAAGCTTCCAGAAGGTCGCATCTTGAGAGCAAGATAGCCTGACCTTACGCAATATACTTAACTCTTCCATGTGATTTATGTCCCATAGATAAGGTCAAAGAGTAACTTTCAGGATTTCCTTGAATATATTCTCATTGACTAAATTTCTAAACCTCACATAATAACTACAACAATGTCTAGATGGTTTTCAAACACTGCTGTGGTTGCTTTTCTGGCTAGCTATTAATTCTAGTTTTTGCTTATTTGAATATTTTTCTTTTCATACGATTTTTCTTCTGAAAACAGATCAAACAAGAACTTATTCAGCAGCTTGAAAAGGAGTGGCAGTCTAAGCTGAATCAAACTATAAAGGCAATGAAAAAGAAGACCTCAGATTGTTGCAGCCAAACTGACCAAGAAACTACCATTGACGTTATTGCCAAGAAAGAGATGGCAATCACGGTAGAAGAGCAGAAGCGAAAAATCCAGCAAAGTTTAGAGCAAGAGAAGGAAATAGCCATCAAGGGGGGCTTGAAGAAACCTGAGGTTGAATCGGAACTCAAATACTGTGAAAATATTGCCAGACAGGTAATAGGCAGGTTTCCTATAGTAAAATTATTGGAACTGCCTGCCTACTCATGAAAACCCGTAAAGTGCTACCGTTGAACTTGTTCCTAACTTTATACTTAAACATTTTGTACACCCCAGGGTAGGATAACAATCTTATGTTGTTCCCAAAATTTTCATTATATTTCTGTCACAAAGCTGTCACCTCTCAGTTTTTCAGTACTTTCAGTTTCCAAAATGTTTGCTCCTCTGAGGTCCGTCTAAACATTAAGATGCCTGAGGTTAACGATGATGGTTTTACATCTGAACGAAGCACAAGTTAATTATGAATCTTTCTTATCTGACTTTATAGTAAATATTCCACTAAGGTAGTTATAGATAAGTAAGCTTAAAGTGAATAAGGTATATAACAGTATTTGTGTTGAGACTTGAGAGTTGAATCTGCAGGCATGCCTCTGCAAATGGGACTTTGTCTATAAATCCCAACCCGTCTCCCTGTAACAGATGTACAACCAGATCACCCTCATAATTCATCAAGTCTTACATTTTTGCCAGAATTGAAGTATCAACCTCACTTTATAGTCACAAATTCATTCTTGACAGCAAGAAAATGTGCCAGGTGTAAGGCCCTAAACTATAACATGTTACTTGGTTCCAAGAAAGGTCATCCAGAGGAAAGTATAGCTCTGTGTTAACAGAATAAAGATGAGTTATTTGTTTTATCAATATTATCTATTACAGTGATTCTTGAATTTTTTGTTCTCAGGATGTCTTTATGCTTTTAAAAATTGAAGACTCGAAAGAGCTTTTTCTGTGTTGGTAGTATGTCTTTTTACTGTATTGGAAAAATATCTAAGAAATTTTTAAAAAACAAGAATCCTCGCTCATACTTGCCATTGGCTGTCAGAGAAGAGACACATCATACAGCATGTAGCCTCTGGAGAAGCGTACTATTTACACATGAAAGAATGGGAGTAAAAAAAAGACAAATAAGGTCCAAATTTTTGAAAATAGTTTTGACCTCACAGACCATCTGACAGGGTTTCTAGCCCTCAGAGGTCCCTGGACCTTAATATAATATTATTTATTGTATACTTTTTATTTTAGATCTTTTACTTATTATAAAGTCTTAAGATAATGCCTGAAGTAAAGTTTTATAAAAAACATACTCTGCTTTTGATAAATACTTGAAATTCTACCTATTTGTTAAATTGTTATACATGGTTTTACAAGGAATCCTTAAAGTTTGGAAGCATAGGCAAATATAGTAATTGTATCAAGGACATTTTCAATCAGTTAAAAAATAACTTTCTCAACAGAGTTAAGAAAATGTTCTATAGGCAAAGAGACATGTTCTTAGGGGTGCTGCTTAGGTATTTATACAATCAGATCTTGTGAAGAAAAACAAATAGCATGATATAGTAGAAAGGAAATGTTCATAATAACTTCTAAAGGAATGTAAATTTCTATAGGAGCTTTATCTTTTCCCCATATTTTTAACTTCCTGGAATTTACCTATAAATGTATTTAGTATTTTAGTGAGAAATTCAGCCCCTTTTATCTACTCTGCTTTTGTGTGTGTGTGTGTATGGCTATACGTATGTTGTGTATCTGGATATTTCAAACAAGGAAATAAGGAAAGTTTATTTAATAAATGATCTGTGGTCACCCTGTAACAGATGTACAACCAGATCACCCTCATAATTCATCAAGTCTTACTTTTTTGCCAGAACTGAACTATCAACCTCACTTGATAGTCACAAATTCATTCTTGACAGCAAGAAAATTTGCCGAGTGTAAGGCTCTAAACTATAACATGTTGGCGCATGCTTGCCTGTGTGCATGTGTTTATATGTCGGGCACGAGGTCTGAGGAGGTGGTGGGTGTACTGATTGGACAGCGGCTGACACCAAGCAGCCTTCCTGCATGTCTTCTTCTTTTTCCCCAAGATAAATAGGAGTTTGTTGGAAATGGCAGTTGGTACTTTGTATAAAGCTTTCTAGTAATAGTAGTGGTCATCAAACATGTATAGATTTCTAATCCCTGCTTTGCCTTTTGCAGTGGATAGTATGGGACATTTAGAACAGAAGGATTAGAATCTACTGTTTGGGATAAGGTGGGGTGCTTGAAGTCAGTTTAACTACTGTAGTGCAATACAGTGTAAATGCACATGAAATCATAGTGGTTACCTGCATATGGGGTCTTTCTGAAATTTTATACGTTCCTTTACCTCTCTCTCTCTCCTGCAATTGCTCTCCTGCAGGTAGAAACAGCTGTGCAAAATGCTCGTCATCGGTGGCTGGAAGAACTGCCAGAGCTTGCAGAGTATAAAGCACTTCTAAGGGCAGAACAGAAGAAGTGGGAGGAGCTGCAAGAGCAGTCTGTGGCCACACGGGTAAGAGCTCTCCTGGAACGAAGCTTCAGGAGGGCCTCATCTCAGTCCCGGGAACTCCTACCTGCTCACAGCACTGTGGGAGGATTAAATGCGATAATGCATACTAAGCATAGGGCCTCATTAATGGGATCTGTTCTCATCATCATCCAGTTGTGGAGGGGGAGAGAATGTGTTTCAGGGTTGTGAAACTCTCATAATCTGGAGGATAACCTTACCCATGGAATGAAATCCCTATTTATCTTGTGGTATCTTTAGGAGAAACTGAGAGAGCAATTAGCTTGTACAGTATCCTTTCACGTGCATGACTACTGTTTTCTGTGCTGTGTCAGTAGTCTTATATAATATACTCCCCTTGGTAAATAACAAGCTCTCCTTTCCAGAGATGTCATGTTCCTTGACTGGAAACATCAGATATTTTAACCATTTGTATCCTCACAACTTAATTTATTAGTGTAAACTGGTTCTAATCAAAATGCCAATAAACTGAACATAGTTTTGAAGTTTGACACAATAATTCTAAAATCTATTTGGAAAACTGAAAGGACTAGAAACTTTTCTAAATGTTCTGGAAAAGAAATAGTAGTCCAGCCCTAACACTTAATAGAATATGTTGGAAAGCAACAATTCAGACAGTGTTGAGTCACAAAAATAGAATTCTTTTTCATTCAGTACTATACAGACTTGAGATAGGCCCAACTATGACTAAAAGCTTAATAAATTGTTTCAAAACAGGGAAATGAGGAATTTTCCATAATAAATCGTCTTATGATAGCATTTTAGAAAAATTGTTTTCCCACCCCATACATCACAATAAACTCTAGGTTGATTCAGAAGATAAACATTTTTAAATGACAGTATAGAAAAATTAAAAGAAATGGAATATTTCAGATTTGCATCATAATAACTCAGTCGTGAGACAACAGGCAAGGCACAGTAGCCAAGATAGGTAAATGGGATAAAATATGTACAAACATTTAAAACATTTGCTTTTGTAATAAAAAACAGAAGTGAAGGGGATAATAAAAATAAGGAAAGTAAATGAATCAAACAGAAACATTAATACTAATATATGATTAAAAAAAAACAATACAAATTTATAAGAGAAACAATCTGTGGGTGAGTACACCAAAGATATGAACAGATAGTCTTCATGAGAAGTCCAAATAGCAAACTTAAGGTGATATTTTATGCCATATGTTTATACCTTCTCTTCTTAATTGTAATGCACAAAATAGACTGCAGTATCAAGCATATGCTACTCTTCTGTTGTCACAACCATTTTAGAAAATGATGTGCGTAACAGACATTGTAAATGAGTCATATGTTGCATTTATAATCTTATTCCACAAATTACTTAAGGAAATAATTCAGCATAAGTAAAAAATCTAATATTTTTCTCAACTTATGTGGTAGTTCATGGGTAGTTCATGTAATGGTTCATTACAATATTCTCTGTACTTTTAGTATGTTGAAATATTTCAAAAGGAAATTTAAGAGGGAGACAGAAAGAGGAAACAATATGATGGTATGCATATGTGTCTTAGAGCTCAGAAGTTAAGAATAATAAAGTTGATTTTCCCTTAAGAACACAGAAGGTCTGAATATATGTGAATGCAGAAATACAGAAACGAGAGGATGGTGTGTTGCTTCTCAAACTTTAGCAGGCATGAGAATCACCTGGAGGGTTTGTTAGAGCACATTCCTAGGCTTTGCTCCTGGAGATGCTGATTTGTTGGGCCTGGAGTAAGTCCCGAGAATTAGACTTTCTAACCGACTCCCGGGTGATGCGGTCTTTGGACCACACTTGGGTGTGAGTAGCAGTGTTCTAGATAATTATTCAGCCACAAAACATAGTGTTTTGTGCAAATTCTTCCTCCAAGCCAAATGAGATGAGCAAGAGCCAGTTTCATAGCATTTGCTGGAGAGTTCTTATAAGATTAGAGTGATCCGTCAAGATCTGTGGAAATTTAAAACCAGCTTCCAGAGTCCAGAAGTCGGCAAGTTGGTTCAGTGGTTCCCAGACTTTGCTGCACATTGGAAAAATGTGAGGATCTTTTAAAAAATACTTTTGCCTGGCTCCCACCCCAAGGCTTTATGTTTCAATTGATACAGGGTGTGGCCTGGGCTTAGGGATTTTAAAAGTTCCTCAGGTGATTCTAATGTGTAGCAACATCAGGAAACACTAAATCAATTAATGCTGTCAAATTCTCCTTGTAAAACTTTATGTGAGAGGTTGTACACTTTTGGTGAGCTTGGGCGGGTCATACAAATTCCCTGGGATCTGACACCTCCACCCAAGTTACCTGTTAATAATTTCCAGGCATCCATTGTGACAGGACCTGATTTCCTTTTTGGGAAAGGAAACATGTTTCAAACATGTTTCACATCGTTACTGAATTATTCTGCTGGTAGCAAAAGAATTTTTCTGTGAATTCCTTCGTGAAGCTCATCTTAGATAGTGGGTTCCTTTAGTAAACTTAAAGTATGATTCAAAATTTTTGATTTATATCCAACTATTCAGGAACACATTTTATTGAATAAAGGTATGTAACATGTGTCTAGGTATCCATATAGTTGAAGATGTTTGCTATAATTGTATAATAGCTGAGAATTAAGGACGCAGACCCCCTGTCTCAACAGCCAGAGCGTATATATGGTATTTTTTTTTTGACACACATATATATATATATTTTTTTTTCTATGTCATAATATTGACATTCAGTCCAGTAATCCTCCACTGTAACAGCTCCTTTACTTTACAGTGAAAATTGACTTGTATATTTTTTGCCTCTGAGTCCTTGTGGGATTTTGTTTGTTTGTTTTTAATTCAAACAGAAAGTCACAAAAATTATAATCATACTCATCAGTTCACTCAGTCCCATGTAATTAATTTTTTTTTCATCTTGATCTTTTGTTAGCACTTTTGTGAGTTCATCAGTTTTCCATTAGAGTTCTGAAAATGCTTACTCATTCAGTTCAGCAGTATAGTCAGTATATATGGTATTGATTCATAGCAGTCACCATTGTCTAGGCCAAGCCTTTGGAGATGGCCAGTTCTTCTTTTACGTTTGTATCCTTGTGACTTCTTTGAATTCAGTCCAGGGAATATTAGAAGTAAAAGGGACTTGAGATCATCATCCAATCTGCTCGTTACATAGAAGACACTAAGTACAAAAGAGATTAAGAATTTTTCTAAACCCATGCAGCCAAGAGTAACAGTAACTACATAACATTTTTTAAGTCTTATTGTTTGCCAGGCTCTAAGTGCTTTATTTATTTTATTTTATTTTTAAAAAATATTTATTTACTTATTTATTTGGCTGCGTCGGGTCTTCGTTGCGGTGTGCAAGCTCTCTAGTTGTGGTGTGCGGGCTCTAGAGCATGCAGGCTCAGTAGTTGCAGCGCGCGGGCTTAGTTGCCCCCGCAGCATGTGAGATCTTAGTTCCCCGACCAGGGATTGAACCTGCGTCCCCTGCATTGGAAGGCAGATTGTTAACCGTTGGACCACCAGGGAAGTCCCCTAAGTGCTTTAAATAGATTATTTCCTTTTGTCATTTAATCCAAAAAAAAAGAAAAAAAAACTCTATCAAGTGGGCATTGTAATTATCCCCATTTTATAGATGAGGAAACTGAGGCTCAAAGAAGTTGAGGAGTGGGAAGTTAATTCCAGCAATTTGTCTCCAGAGCCTGTTCTGTTAAGCACCGTGCTAGGCTGCCTCTGCAGTCCAAGTCAGGATTTGAGCTACAGCTCAGGCTTTTTGATTCCCTATTACTTTTTGGTTATGTACTACTGGTGCCTATGATCTGCTAGTCTTGCTATTCTGTTATAAACAAAAATTGGATTAATGAAAAAATGACTTTGATATTGTCATTTAATGAACTGTTTTAACCACTAAAATTGCATTAAAATACAGTATGTTTGTCAGCAAGTTATTGTACAGGTTATGTGTTACATTCCTAAAAATATTAGTAAGATTTCCTTAGAGGCTGCTTTTGCTTCATATAAAAGATAATTCATTTGTTGGGGGCTTTGATTTGAGACAGCATCTGTATTAAAAAAACAAATATGAATTTTTTTCTAAAATTAGTTTTAGATAATTATATAATTATATATTTTTGGTCAGTTTAAATTTCTAGTTATTCATATAGAAATGGATGTTTTATTTTAAATAACGTGAGACAAAGTATTAAGTGATTTAAAATGAGGGAAAAGATCCTTAAGTTTAGTGTAAGTATATTTTAGGACCAGCCAATGTCTTATCTAAATTTACTTTTTCCCTTTAATTTTGATTTTAAATCTCTTATTAATAAGTTCAAAGATTAACCCAAATGGTTACTTTATTTTTTTTTTATTAATGAGGAGAATCATAAAGAGTTTTCATTGTACATTGTTATGTCCTTTAGATATTGTTTGCTGTTTCTGAAGCTAAAGAGAAATGGAAAAGCGAGATTGCAAATATGGAGAAAAATGTCATACCTGGAAAGCAATTGGAAGAGAAGATTCATTCTCTGCAGAGAGAGCTTGAGTTAAAGAATGAGGAAGTCCCCATGGTTGTCAGGGCTGAGCTGGCAAAGGCCCGGAGCGAATGGAACAAAGAAAAGCAAGAAGAAATCCACAGAATTCAAGAACAAAATGAGCAAGATTACCGGCAATTTTTAGATGATCATCGAAATAAAATTAATGAGGTGCTTGCAGCAGCTAAAGAAGACTTTACGAAACAAAAAACTGAACTACTTCTTCAAAAGGAGACAGAATTACAAACGTGTTTAGACCACAGTCGCAGAGAATGGACTGTGCAGGAAGCTAGGCGGATCCAACTGGAAATCCATCAGTATGAGGAAGACATCCTAACTGTCCTTGAGTTTCTCTTAAAGGACACCCAGAAGGAGCAAGCCGGTGGTTCAGAGAACAAGTACCTTTTGGAACTCATGTCAACTTGTTCTTCGAAATGGGTGTCTGTGCAATATTTTGAAAAACTAAAGACCTGCATACAGAAAGCATTTCAAGATACACTCTCCCTACTTACAGAAACTGTCAACTCAGACTGGGTAAAGGTATGTTCCTAATAAGTGAAAAAAGCTATGATTAAATGTGAAAGATGATTATAGAAGCTGCATTTGGTATTTTTTCCTTTCTTCATTCTCCAGTTTAATAGGTGTAAGACTTGTGTTTTTACTAGTGGTTTAAAAAACTTTTAGCAAATTCAAAGGATTGCAATTTTTTTTTTTTGCCCCCCAAAATTTGCTTCTTCATAGTGCCACAAATATGAGCGGAGCTTTTAGCCACTAGACATCTTTTTCCTTAAAAAAGTATATGCTGTTCTTTGTAAGGGCCTGAGATTTCAGAAACTGAATAACTTTCATTCCTATTTTTGTTTTTTGGGCATGACTACTTCAAGAAATATGCATCGTATTAAACTAGGGTTTCTTAAGATCTTCTAAAGAGTTTGGAAGCCTATTTCTTGCCCTCAAGGAATTTATATCTCATGTAGGCAGAAAGTGCCAACTGGGTACAAAGAATATTGATATAGAAACAAGCAGGTAGAGGTATGGCTCACTCACACAAAAAGCCCAGTTTTGCTAGTGTACTACATATGTGCATGTAGAATGAATTCGTTGTATTCTTTTCGTTGTGTAAGTGTTCTCTGACACCAGCTTTTAGTTTGTGTGGAAGATCTGATAAAACCAAAGTCTTGCTGCCTTATGATTAAAGACATTAGATATGCATGAAAAATCCGGAATGATATTCTAGGCATTGTGACCAGCCAATTTCAACATTTGGAATTCGAGGTAGAAAAAAAATGCCAATATTATAAGGTTTGTCGGATAGAAGAGTTGAGACATAAAAGCTACAATTCATTAAAATATTGTGATCAAAGATTTTCAAGGCCAGGATTGAGCATTTGGTATTAATACCTACTGGAAAGAGTTATAAGCTACAAAAAAATCTGAGTTCCAGCCTCATACTTAGCGATAACTAGCTTATTTACCTTGGGTAGTCATAGTTGCTCATCTGAAAAATAAAATACAAATCCCTGGTCTAATTCCTTGGATTTTGGTAGGATACAAATGACATAGTTTGATCTTTCTGCATCTTGCATTTGAAACAGTACAGAATTTTAGAGCCAAAGGAACCTGAAAGATCAATCTATCCCATCCCAATTCAACCCAGTTGATATTTTTATTCTTGATTTCACAAAGATGTTACTGCTTCATAGTTGCTTTTAATGTAAAATTAACTCAGCAAGACCACTTCCCATGAATACTGCATGACTGAGAATTTTTGGGAAAAGTAGATAATTAAGAAGAATTATTTATAGCAGACTTTAAGGATAAGAAGTGATGGGAAAATCATGTTATATGCTTTCAAGTTTGCTTTCCTGAAGCAAAAGGAAACTTTTCTCTGCTATAAAAGTCAAGAAACTACAACACCTTTCTCCTACTGTTAATGTATATAATCAACCCTGGGGTCTTTTTATAGGGCTTAAAATTGTGCAAGCAGTGTAAGATCCTCTGTAAGACTTTATGTGTCCCACATGTATATGGAGACAGAATCACCTAATTTGGCTGAGAATTTAGACTTTTGCAGCTTTCACTGAGTGGGATCAGATTCTGTTCCTGAGAAAAGGGTGCCTCTGAAATGCCTAATCTGGCATTGGTCACAGAAGAATAATACTCAACCTTCTGCTGTCTTAGTGCTAACTCAGCTCAGGACCTTGAGATAAAGCAATGATTATAAAGCAGTGATTATAAATTTGCAATATAGGTGCCATAAATGTGAAGAACTGTGATTTATAATTGATTAAATTTGTGGTTTTTAGAACTGTTCATGAAAATTAAAACTGGAAAAAATGATCAGTATATATAAAACAAAGTCCTCATTAAAATAGGTGATCAAGATTTAATTTAATTTAATTTATTTTTAGTCAATTTTTTTCAGCTTTACTGAGCTACAATTGACAAATAAAATAGTAAGATATTTAAAGTGTCATCATGGTGATTTGATATACATATACATTGTGAAAGGCTCCCCACCATCTAGTTAATTAACACATCCATCACCGCACATATTTACCTTATTTTTTATTGGTGAGAACATTTAAGTTTAGATGATCCAAATTTTAAATGGCAAGAATGCAATGAATTAAAAATATGGTTTCCAATAACATGAATGCCTTATCAAATATATAATTTATATTCATATACTAAGTATATTAATACAGCAGTTCATAATAGATAAAACAGAAATATCAACTGGAACAAAATTTTTAAACAAATTTAAGGATGTGTGTTTTGTGTTTTCTTACCACCCATGTCAAGTTAAAACTAAGACAAAAGGTTGCTGCTCCTGCCTTTTTTGCCATCTTGGCTTTTCTCCAGTTTTGAGTAGAAACTGGAAATATTGGCTACCTTTGGGATCAGTTTTTATTATTCCTTTTGGCCTCAACCTCATACCCTCTTGATTGACTGGAGTTTGCATTGTCTCTGTACCTACTGACCTCTGCCTCTGTTGGGCGGCATGGGTAGGTTTCCTGACAATGAAATGAGTTTCTCAAAATCAAAATCAAGGCTTCTAGAATTGAGCATATAGAATGTATTTTAAGTAATTAAACAAGACAGCTTTCTCAAGATTACCTGTTCTGTTTGAGATTTAGTAGTTGTCCAAAATCTGAAAATATATTGCCTTAAAAGAATGTCCCACCATTAATGAATTTAGTAGCTGTGCTGCCAAAACAGAAACTAGAATGCAGAAAGTGTTCAGTAAATATTAGTGAGGAAATGGTCTTGTGCAAGATGTTTCACTTAGATGAGCCTCAGTTTCTGTCCTTAACTTTGGTATTCGACTGTCTTTCCTTGTGAACAAATGACAATATGTATTAAAGTATTTAGAAACATAACATACTATATGTTTCAAAAATTGTTTTTACTGTTGTTACTTTCAATTCATGGGAGGCAAAAGGTTGGTACTATAGTTTCTAATGAATTTTCTCCCTGCTGCCGTGTAAATGTTCTGGATTTTCAAAAGCAATTCTGATTTCACATAGTCTGTCCTGTGGTTTGATCACAGAAACCATTAAAATATCTTGAAAGTGGAAACTGTATCTCCTGTCTGTCCCATAGCTGGCCCACCAGTCCTCTGTTGGATAATGTTCTAATTTGGAAAATACGGTCATAGGAGTCTAGCTCATAGTAATGACAGTATTCACATAAAACCCTAAGAAAAATATTGGTGATAGTTTAGGCAAGATTTTGTTCAGGCTGTGTTTTCTTTTTATATTTTTAATATTAGTATTTTGAGTAGAGAAAGATTTTTAATAAGCATTAACTATGAAGGTAATCTGTTTCAGAGAAATATGACCAAGATCTCTAAGGATCCTGCCACAAGGGTCACTGGCAGAGGAGACCCTAGGGTCCTGGCGCTCCTTCCTGCACCTACATCTGGACACCACGCTCAGCCCTTGGCCGTGCAAGAAGCAGAAGCTGGTAATGGGATTTTGTTCCTACTATTCTTTGCATCATCCATAATCCCAGTTCCAGAGGGTTGTTTTGAGGATAAAAGGAAATCAAAGACGTGCACAGTTTTCATGAGTGAACAAATGTGTGATATTACTCCTAAGTAATGTGTGTCTTCTCCCCAGGTTTCATTTTGTATTAGAAGACAGGGTTGCTTTAGGCCCTCTTATTTCCTATCTTTTCATGGTCTTCCCTCCATTCATAAGTGACTCTCATTATGAGGAGAATAATGAGAATTTTAGTAGAGCAGTCACGTTTTTATTTCCTGGCTTTGATGAGAAAGGGTTACACATAAGAGAACTGCCAAATCACTGAGACCTTTCCATTCAATTTATTGAAGCTTATTTCAACTCTTTTTAATAGAAATCTTTCTGAAGTGTATTAAGTGGTTTTCTGATGTGTTCGTGGGTTTCTTGAGGTTGGGGGGCAGTGTTTTTATCTCTTCCTCTCCACCAACTGTCAAAGTGAATGGCACATAGTTTGTGTTCCTTGAATATTGGATGAATTAATAATTTAACTTTTACTTTGCGACTTAGAGTTGTCAGTTCAAAAAGAATTGCACTGTGCTACAGCCCCTTGAGGTGTTCAGAGCTCGCTGAGGAATATGGGCTTATACTGTCTGTTTACTGGGATTTTGAACTAGGAACTGCCATACTCTTTACAAGCTGCAGTCCTTTTAGGACGTTGCCCCCTTGCAGCCTGCTCCTTCCCTCCGTGTACAAACCATACGTACTTTTTGTTTCTTGTCTGCTGTCTCCACCGTAACCTGGAAAGGAACTAAGAATTGCCAGAACAAATCATATGTACAGAGTCAATAACCTTAGTTTCCACATGTTTCTAATTCAGTAGGCATATTAACAGAGTCTTAGAGAATCTCTGCCTTTCCTAAGAAGTCAGTTGACAGTTATTTTTCTCATTGCCCATCCAGAAACCCTTTTTCCTTATCTCTAGGTTCTAGATAGTTGAGAATGTCTTTTTGCCAATTAGTTAAACGCTAATTTACCAATTAGTAGGGTAATACTACCTTAATTTGTATCTTGCTTCCTACGTTTCAATGTCATTTTATGTCTGTTGTTATGTTTGGAATAAGCTGAGAATTACTTTCTAATTTGTGAAATGCGTAGAAGTGAGTTTTAAATATTATGTGGGAGGTCCAATCAATATGAAAGAAATTAGTTTTGACTTAGGGCAAATCAAACTATAAAAGGATTTACTTTTCTTTCTTTAATCTTTTTTTCCCTAAAAACAAACACTTTAACAAATTCATAAGTTGGAAAGGGTTAAATAATCCAACACATACAAAGTCCTTCATAGTCCTACCACCAGAGAGTACCACTGTTAGTGGTGTGGTTATATTCTCCTAATATCTTATCATTTTTAAAACTCATTTAAATATTAATTACAAAATACTTGATACACGCAAAGAATATATGTAATGCACGTGTAAGTTATGAACCTAACAACCAGGAACCCACTATTTGACTTAGGAAGTAGAACATCACCAGTACTGTTGAAGACCCCTGTGTGTTTCACCACAATTCCATCCCTGTAACTTCCCCACAATCTGAGGTAATAAATATTCTGATTTTAAAAAATCGTCATCTTCCTTTTCTTTGTTTTGACCAAATATAGGTATCCTCAGAAAGCTTTTGCTATATTTTGTTTGTCTTTTAACATTATAAAAATTGTTTAATACTTGTTTTAGTCTTTGTAACTTGTTTTTTTTTCCACTTAATATCAAGCTTGTAAGATTTGTCTTTTTAATGCATATAGCTCTGGTTCATTCATTTTCATTGCTGTATAGTATTCCATTGTGTGAATATACTATAATTTACCTGTTCTCTTATCAATGGGCATTTGCCTGGTTTCCAGGTTTACAAAACCATATCGTAAATGAAATACATAAATGCCATGTATGGTGATGCTTCATTAATCCTTTGATGCTCGTAAACTTAAATGGCACCATTTAAGTGAAACTAAAAAGTCAGAAGAGAGCTAAGAATAATTTTTCTGGACTAATGTTTTTACATCAACATTTTGGATTTTGGCCTCTGAACCTGTGCCAATTTGTATTCCTAGTTTATTATATCAATTATATTAATAGTAATAATCGGGCTTCCCTGGTGGCGCAGTGGTTGAGAGTCTGCCTGCCAATGCAGGGGACACGGGTTCGAACCCTGGCCTGGGAAGATCCCACATGCCACGGAGCAGCTGGGCCCGTGAGCCACAATTGCTGAGCCTGCGCGTCTGGAGCCTGTGCTCCGCAACAAGAGAGGCCGCGATAGTGAGAGGCCCGCGCACCGCGATGAAGAGCGGCCCCCGCTTGCCACAACTAGAGAAAGCCCTCGCACAGAAATGAAGACCTAACACAGCCATAAATAAATAAATAAATAAATTTTTAAAAAAAATAGTAATAATCAATTTCTGTATCATTTTTGAATATTACTTAAATTTTATAAACTCTATGTGTTACTAATAGCAATAGCTATTCCTTATTGTATAGTTGCTCCATGCCAGGTACTGTGCCAAACAATTTTTATACATTTATACCTCCTGACAGTTTTGAATCTTTTTTTCATTTGGAGATAATTTCAAGCTTACAAAAAAGTTGCAAAAATAAAAATAGTTGCAAAGAACACTCATATTCCCTTTACCTAGATACACCTATTGATAACATTTGTGCTCCTCTGTGTGTATGTGTCTCTGAACATTTCATTTTTTCCTGAACCACTTGAGGATAAGTTATATACATTATTCCTTTTTACCCCAAAATACTTCAGTGTATATTTTCCCAAAATAAGGATTTTTCTTGTATACCTTAGTACAGTAAATTTAACATTAGATGAAAATGTGTTATACAATTATATCAGTCTACTATTTGTATTCTAATTTTGTCAATTGACCCAATAACGTCTTTACAGCATTTTTTCCCCACAGTACAGCAATCTTTCTGGGGTCAGGTGTTGTGTTTATTTATTTATTTATTTATTTATTAACATCTTTATTGGAGTATAATTGCTTTACAATGGTGTGTTAGTTTCTGCTTTATAAAAGTGAATCAGCTATACATATACAGGTGTTCTGTTTAGATGTCATGTCTCTTTAATCTCCTTTAATCTAGGATATTCCTCTGTTTGCCTTTTATGACATTGATGTTTTTGAGAGACATATTCTTCGCTCTCCCCAACACCCGTCAACCCCTGGCTTTTAATAGAACCTTTTCCTTGTTTTGGGTTTATCTGATATTTCTTCATGATTTTGATTCGAGTTGTTTTCTTAGCTGGAACACTGCATAGGTGACGTGCTATCATACCTGGAGGTACGCAATGTCTGTTTGTCTTTTATTGGTGAGGTTCATTTGAGCACCTGGTCAAGGTGTTGTCCAGTTTCTTCACTGTATAATTACTGTGTTTTTACCCCATCACAACTAATAAGCAATCTGTGGGGAGACACTTTCAAGACCATAAGAATGTCCTTCTCCTCATTAAAATTTTCCGTTATGCTTAACAGTCATTGCTGAATCTTATCTGATCCAGTCTTTGCTCTGGCAGTTGCAAAAATTTTAATTTTTTCACTTCCAGACCTCCTTCTACTTTTACCACTTGGCACTTGGTGTGTTGTTATCATTGAGAATCCTCCTCTCTAGTTTGCCTGTGTAGTTACTATCTGTTTGTTTATTTTTCTATTTATCTGTCCGTCTACCTATCTACCAACTTACCTACGTATCCATCTATCCATCCATTTATCCCATTATCGTAGGATTACTGGTGTGACTCAAATTCCTATTTTTTCAATATTTTATAGTTCATTACTATACTTAATTAGTGTTCAAATTGTCCCAGATTCAGCTAATGGAGCCCCTTCAAACTGGCTCCTATGTCCTTGTGACATGCCTGTGTTTTTGAGTAATTTCTTAATTTCTGACATAGCAAAATATTCTAGTCTCATCTTGTATATACCCTAAGTACTGGAGTCAGCCATTTCTTGAAGATCCCTGGTTCCTTTTAGTGGGGAATTGTATTCAATACTACGATCTGAGCATTGGGTTTCATGGCAATTTTTAAAATAGATGGTATTATTCAATTTTACATATTAGAAAACTAAGTCTCAAGAGAGGTTAAGTAATACAACAGCTGGTAAATAGTGGAAACAGGATTTAAATTCAGGTCTCTCTCTTAAGCATCATGCTCTTTACAGTTACACTGTAGCCTTTAGTCATGTCATCTGGTTTCCTTTCCTTCCTTCCTTCCTTCCTTTTTTTAGTCTAAATTGATACAAAAGTTTGCTATCATTTAATTTTTGCAGATAAGAAAAAGATCCTTGAAATTAAAGATTCATGCGGTGGACACTGCTTCCAAGAACTTGAAAAGGCAAAGCAGGAATGTCAAGATCTGAAAAGAAAACTGGAGAAATGCTATAGGCATCTTCAGCATTTAGAAAGGAAGCACAAAGCTGTAGTGGAAAAAATCGGAGGTTAGCATTTAAAGTAGCACTGCTACCAGTATAGATCTCTTTTATCCTTTTGAAATGTTCAAATGTGACATTGTAGTTAATGTAGGCACTGATTCTCTTCGGGGATTATGATAAACTAATTTGGACCTTATTTTTACTAACCAAATTATTATTATTGAACTCAAGAGGAAAATTGGAGCTCTGATTAAAAGGTCACATTCCTTCTTTTTTTGATTGAATAGCTTCTGAGTGCTCAATATGTGTCAAGCAGCATTGTAGGCACTGGGGATACAACAATGAAGACATCAGACAAAATTCCACTTTTGATGCAGATGCACAGGACTCTGTTCTCTGCCTTCAAGAAGCTTACCATTAAGTGAGGAGAACTGAAAACAGATTAATAAATAATTGCAGCTCTGAGTATCTGGCAGTATGTTCGCGTAAACCTGGAAGAAAGGATGTTGATTAACTCTTCCTCCTATTAAAGTGAAGGAAGGCTTGACTAAGCCTTGAAAGATGAAGGTGTTTGCCAAAAAGAACAGCATTCTAGGCAGCGGGAGAAGACATGACCCAAGGCATATGGGTCTGATCTGGCCTCCTTTCCGTCCATTCTTCACAACACTGTCGGGAAATTATCTAAGAGGGATATCTTCTGCCATTTCCTATTGCCCTTTTGAAGAAGGGAGGCTATTGGGCTCATGAGGGTGCTCCCTCTTACCTTTCACTGTTGACTTGTACCCTGTGCTTCATATTCTTTACATTTGAAATATTTCAGATGCTTGAGCTGGTCAGGAATTTTCCTTTACTGCTGGAGCTTGAATACAATATTATCATTCTGTCCTACACTTTCCCCTCTCATTCTCGTTTTGGTCTAACTCTTCCTCATCCTTTAGGATTCAACTGAGAAGATACCTTATCTGCAGAGCCTTGATTTTCCCCAGTCGGTGTTAGATGGGCCTCTCCTGTGAGGCCCCAGAGCACTCCTCCTCAATTAACATTCTGCATTTCACTTTTTGGTTACTTGCCCACTATCTTTTTTAACCTATTAATTTCTTGAGAATAAGGAATTATCTTTGTTCTTCCTTAGAGTCATGGTGCCCATTACATACCAGACAGTAATAAATGCTTGAACGAATGAAGGACTGAATGCAAGGGTCTCAAATAACGTGTCGTCCAGAAAAGACCAGACAGATAGGTTCACTCTTTTTTTCTACATTCACCTCTGTCGCTTGCCTGGACAACAGTCATCTCTGCTTCCATTCTCGCCCCTCCAATCCATTCTCCATCAGGCAGCGAGAGCGACCTTTTTTTTTTTTTTGTCTTCTGGTGTCTGATTTATTCTGAGTGCACAATCAGTGTTGCTTTATTTCAGTTTCTGGTTTACTATTTGACACGCAGCTTAGATACAGGCTCTGTTAATGACATACTTCCTGAATCAACCTTTTTGAGATATTATTATTATTACAATTATTAGGATCTTTTCTATTCAAAAAACAAAACTGAAGACAACAGTTTAAAATCCCCAAAGACATTCTAGATGCATAAGTAATACATAAAGAGTCTACCAGTTGGAGAATTTCTGAAGGAATAGAGCGACCTTTTACAAAAGTAAATTGGATCGTCACACTGCCTTGTTTCAAGCCCTCAGTGACTTGTCTGGCCCTCGGTATGAAACACAAACACTTTAACAAAGAGTTTAAGAAGCCCTTCATGATCCCATGTCTGCCAGCCCCTCAGCCTGGTTCCCCGCCACTGCCCCTGCCCAGCCCTCTTATCCTCTAACAGAGCTGTGACAGGGGTTTCATTGTCTCTTTTCTCCGAGTCTCTTTGCATCTCTTCCTTTACCCCACCATCTGTCTTCCCATCGGGTCACATTGCCTGGCTAACCTTTACTCCTCAAAGCCCTGGCTCATGCCTTCCTCAGAGAGGCTTTCCTAACTACCCCAGACTTGGTCAGGTTCCTCCGTTAGACATTCCCCACAGCTCCTGTGAGTTTTATAACATTCATCAGCTTGCCATTAATTATTTATTTATTTATTTATTATTTATTTATTATTTATTGTTTTAACATCTTTATTGGAGTATAATTGCTTTACAATGGTGTGTTAGTTTCTGCTTTATAACAAAGTGAATCAGTTATACATATACATATGTTCCCATATCTCTTCCCTCTTGCGTCTCCCTCCCTCCCACCCTCCCTATCCCACCCCTCTAGGTGGTCACAAAGCACCGAGCTGATCTCCCTGTTGCTGTGCGACTGCTTCCCACTAGCTATCTATTTTACGTTTGGTAGTGTATATATGTCCATGACACTCTCTCACCCTGTCACATCTCACCCCACCCCCTCCCCATATCCTCAAGTCCATTCTCTAGTAGGTCTGTGTCTTTATTCCCGTCTTGCCATTAGGTTCTTCATGACCTTTTTTTTTTTTTTTTTCTTAGATTCCATATATGTCTGTTAGCATACTGTATTTGTTTTTCTCTTTCTGACTTACTTCATTCTTGCCATTATTTATTGTCTCTACTCTCCTTTGGAGTGTGATGGTGACAAGGATGAAGTCCTGTCCTAGCACTTAGCACAGTTCCTGGCATCCTAGCGTGCTCGGTAAATCCTGCTGCCGAAGAGCGGCCACCTGCTCCCACCTACCGCTTGCTAAGTCTGCTAGAGATAGATAATAATTACTTTAAGGCAAGAAAGGGTTTTAGGAATTTTGAGATAAAAAGCAACACAGTTCCCGTGGTGATTGCTTAGGTCTTTAATAGAGGCCAGAGACTATGTGAGAGTAAATTTGTCCAACTGTGGATGTAGATACCGTGCGGCTATTGCAAATTTGATGAAAATCCAGAAAATCTGTTTTACATAATAAAAATGACAAGGGCAGTTGGATGTGATTATTCTTTATAAATAATAATATTTAGCACCATACATTGTGATCATACAGTAGTTATTCTACATAGTGCTTTTGAGGCTGATAACTTTTGTAATTCGTGGACTTAGAAATAATCCAACAAAGTTGATAGTTAGCTCAAAACAGCAGGCTGATAAAAGGGGTCAGAGTCAGAATTTAAGTCATTTGATAGTTTGATTTCAGTGTTTGTCTTAATGTAAATCTATTAGTTGATAATATTTTTGTTATTGTGGTTGTTTTTTTGGTTCTTAAATTCCATTTTCCACTGTCATGGTAGCATTTATTGAAAAGTGATGGAGTAAGAGTGAGTGGTTTAGAAATATACAAGCTATATCCATCACTGGGGGAACAGATTGATTCATTCCCCAACTTATAGGGTGTGTTGAAAGGGTGGCGTTGCAGGAAATATGGGGTGCCATGTTCATAGGTATTAAATGTTGATATTGCCAGGCCTTGTATAAGGTGCTGTGCATTTACTATATTATTTCCATTATAATCTTCAAGGTAAGTAATACTATCCCCACTTTACATATGAAGAAACTCAGGTTCAGAAAGATTAAGTAATTTGCCTAAGCTCATCCAGCTGGTGAGAAGAAAAGCTAGGATTTAAATCTGTGTCTCTCTGACTCTGAAATTCATGCTTTGTCCTCTGTACCACATGGACTCCATCAGTCTCCTCATCTTCTTTTTAAAAGTTCAAAGAATTGAACATCTTACATTATTTCTGAAAATGGCACCTACTTAAGCTTAATATTTTTTAAATTTTGTATTGAGGTACTTGTTCAGTGATCATTTATATGAGCATAGACTGTATACCAGGGTCCATGAGGGACATGGAATTAGGAAACCTACTATGTTTCTAAATAAATCCTTTAGTCTAACTGGAAAACAAAACACATGCATATAAAACAATTGGAAATTTATTCCAGGACAGTGTGTAACCAAGAACAAGATGAAAATGGAATATAGATTTAAAGTGCTGAGAAAATAGAACAGGGAGTGGTCAGATTAGGGTTTATCAGGGAATGAATGACCCAGGGAGCAACTGGAAATTTTTCAGTTGCTGGTAATTTAAGGGAAAGACCGAGAGAAAAAGAGATTAATTGACCAATATACTATAAACTTTCTTTTTTAGAAGAGAATAGTAAAGTTGTTGAAGAATTATTAGAAGAAAGCAATGACATGAAGAATAAATTGGAAGAACTGAGAACACTTCGTAAAACACTACCACCAAGGTAGGCTTTTACTATTACAAAGAAATCGTTTATTTCTGAGTATCTTTGCTTTTTTTTTTTTTAATATCAGTCGTATCAATAATATCATACCAAGAATATCAGTTACTTTTATTGTTACATAGCAAAAAGTATAAAAAAGAAGATCTAAAACCCTGTCCCCGGAAGATATCCTTTATTTAGTATATGTGCTGCCGAAGCGAGCACTTTACCCTTTATTTAAGCCCTTTTATACACACACAACATGTGCACATGTTTTAAAGACTGAGATTATTGTACAAGCTATTTTGTAACCTTTCGTTAATATTATAAGATAAACACTTCCTCCGTGTCATTGGATGTACTCCTATAATGTGCTTTTCAATAGCTGCATAGATTTTCATCATGTGGATTTATCATGATTTATTTAAGTAACTATAACACAAGTTGGTGGCATTTTTCTCCTCAATAATTATAATAAAGATCCTCATATGTGAATTTTTTTAGCACATCTTAGCTTATTTTATTGGAATATATATATATATATTTTTTTTTTTTTTTTTTTCAAGTTACGTTTTTCACTTACAATCTCTGTTTTTGCAATCTTTGGTTTGTTTTTAGGTCACTGTCAGAAGGGGCCATTGAACATTCTTGCCTGCCATGCAGTGGGGTGGCCTTGGAAGAACTCCGTGGGCAGTACATTAAAGCTGTAAAAAAAATTAAGCGTAAGTCCTTAAAGAGATTCCCAAGATTTTAAGGTGGTTTGGGTCTTTTTGGTAACTAGCAGTAGTAATTTTGGGGAATTTTCTGAACTACTTTGTTCTTACCTGCTTTTAGAAGAGATCACTGATAGCTTTTCTAAATTATGTAGATGATTTTACCCAAGTAAATTTGGAGTTTGCCCCCCAAATTTTGGAAGTGGCACGAGGATAGAGGTATTTTTATATTGTTAATTATCCTGGGGTTTTGTTTTTGGACACTAATACATATATATTTAAAGGATAATTGACATATACCACTATATTAGTTTCAGGTGTATAACATAATGGTTTGATATTTGTATGTGGTCACCACAATGTCTAGTTTCCCCATCACCATACGAAGTTACAAAACATACAATACAGTAGTAGTTCCCCCTTATCTGAGGATTTGCTCTTGTGGTTTTGGTTATCTGTGGTCAACTGCAGTCCGAAAACATTAAGTGGGAAATTCCGGAAATAAATAGTTAATAAGTGTTAAACTGCGGGCCATTCTGAGTAGCATGATGAAATCTCATGCCATCCTGCTACATCTGCCTCCAGACGTGAATCATCTCTTTGTCCAGCATATCCTGCCTGTTAGTCAATTAGTAGCCACCTCGATTTACCAGATCCACTGTCACTGTATCACAGAGCTTGTGTTTGTCACCCTTCTTTTACTTAATAAAGGCCTCAGAGTACAAGCGTAGTGATGCTGACAATTCATCTATGCCAAAAAGAAGCCGTAAAGCGCTTCCTTTAAGTGAAACGGTGAAAGTTCTTGACTTAATAAGGAAAGAAAAAAAGAATCATATGGTGAGGTTGCTGATCTACAGTAAGAACAAATCTTCTATCCGAGAAATTGTGAAGAAAGAAAAAAAAAAATGTGTGCTAGTTTTGCTGTCACACGTCAAACTGCAAAAGTTACCGGCACAGTGAATGATTAGTGCTTAGTTAAAATGGTAAAGATATTAAATATGTACAGTAAGATATTTTGAGAGAGATCACATTCAAATAACTTTGTTAAAATATATTGTTAAAATTGCTCTATTTTATTATTAATTATTAATCTCTTACCGTGCTTAATTTATAAATTAAATGTTATGACAGGTATGTATGTATAGGAAAAAATGTAGTATATTTAGGGTTCAGTACATAGTTTCAGGCATCCATTAGGGGTCTTGGAATGTATCCCCTGAGGAAAAGGGGGGACTACTGTACAATATTATTCACTATAGTCACCATGCTGTACATTACATCCCCATGACTTATTTATGATTGGAAATTTGTACCTACTGACCCTCTTCTCCCATTTTGCCCACCCTCCAACCCTCTCCCCTCTGGCAACCACCGGTCTGTTCTCTATTTGCTTTGTTTTTTTAGATTCCACATATAAGTGAAATCATACAATATTTGTCTTTCTCTGTCTGACAGTTCACTAAGCACAAGGCCCTCAAGATCCAACCAGGTTGTCACAAATGGCAAGATTGCATTCTTTTTTATGGCCAAGTAGTATCATTGTATGTATGTACCACATCTTCTTTATCCATTCATCCGTTGATGGACACTTACGTTGTTTGGCTGTCTTGGCTGTTGTAAATGATGCTGCAGTGAACATAGGCACACGTGTATCTTTTCGAATTAGTGTTTTCATTTTCTTTTGGTAAATATCCAGAAGTGAAATTGCTGGATCATATAGTAGTACTGTTTTTCTTTTTTTGAGGAATCTCCATATTGTTTCCCATAGTGGCTGTACCAATTTGCATTCCCATCAACAAGGCATAGGGTTTCCCTTTCCTCCACATGCTCACTAACACTTCTTGATCTTTTTGATGATAGCCATTCTAACAGGTATGAGGTGATATCTCATTGTGATTTTGATTTGCATTTCCCTGATGATTAGTGATGTGGAGCATCTTTTCATATACTTGTTGTCCATATCTATGTTTCCTTTGGAAACCTGTCTATTCAGATCTTCTGCCCATTTTTAATCAGATTGATTGTTTTTTGTTGTTATTGAGTTGTATGAGTTCTTTGTATATTTTGGAAATTAATCCCTATTGGATATATAATTTGCAAATATCTTCTCCCATTCAGTAGGTTGCCTTTTTATTTTGTTGATGGTTTCCTTTGCTCTGCAGAGCATTTCAGTTTGATGTGGTCCCACTTGTTTATTTTTGCATATATTGCCACTGCTTTTGGAGTTTGATCCAAAAAAATATCACTAAGACCAATGTCAGTGAGCTTACTGCCAGTGTTTTCTTCTAGGAGTTTTATAGTTTCTGGTCTTACAATCAAGTCCTTAATCCATTTTGAGTTGATTTTGTTTATGGTATAAAGAAAGTAGTCCAGTCTGATTCTTTTGCCTGTGGCAGCCCAGTTTTCCCATCACAATTTTTTGAAGAGATTGTCCTTTCCCCATTGTATATTCTTGCCTCCTTGGTTGTAAATTAATTGACCATGTGTGAGTGGGTTTATTTCTGGGCTCTGTATATTGTTTCATTGATCTGTTTGTCTGTGATGTCAATACCAAACTGCTTTAATTACTATAGCTTTGTACTGTAGTTTGAAACCAGGAAGCATGATGCCTCCAGCCTTGTTGTTCTTTCTCAAGATTGTTTTGGCTATTTGGGATCTTTTGTGGTTCCACACAAATTTTAGGAATTTGCTAAGCTACTCCAGCTTTCTTTTGGCTTCCATTTGCATGAAACATTTTTCCATCCCTTCCCTTTTAGCCTGTATATGTCCTTACATCTGAAGTGAGTCTCTTTAACATTTCTTGTATTTCCTGTTTTTCTGTTGAAGTTCTCTCTGTGTTCATTCATTCTTACTGGTGAACGTCTTTATGACCATTACTTTGAACTCTTTATCAGGTAAGTTACTTACATCCCTTTCATTAAGGTTTTTTTCTGGGGTTTTGTCTGGTTCTTTCATTTGGAACATATTTCTCTGTTTTCTTCATTTTGCTTGACTCTCTATGTGTTTATTTCTATGTATTAGGCAAAACAGCTACCTCTCCCAGTCTTGAAGGAGTGGTCACAGGAAGACTGGGGTGTGTTTCAGGCTGCTGTCTGTGCAGTGTCCTGTGGGTTGTAGCTTGCCAAGAATTATCTCTCCAGTTGTTTCAGTCCTGTGGGGCCAGAAATGCAAGCCCTCTAGCCACCAGAGCCAGGTGTTCAAGGGGTGTCCCCTGTGTGGACTGTGCACACCTGCTGGATTTGGTGTGGAGGGGCTGCAGTGGAACACCAGGCTGGGTTTGGCATGGTGGGGCCACCATGGAGTCCAGGGGTGGGGCAAACGGCTCTAGCAAGGTAGAGGGAGAGTGTAAAAATGGCGCCTGCAAGGGCCAGTACTAGTAAGGTAGAAGAGTACAGAAATGACTCCCACCAGCACCTCTGTTCCCTGGGAGAGTTCTAACAGATTCTGCCCTTCTGGCAGATGCTTTAAGGTCAGCAAGTACATCTCCTTAACATAAGGTCTAGGCATTTTTCATGATGCTGTTTTTGCACTGGGTTCCTGAGTTGAGTGAGTCTGTGCGTGAGTCCTGTAGGAGTGGAATCTCAGGTTCCTACAGCACTTTGTGTCTCCTGGACATAAGCCCCATTAGTTTTCAAAGCCAGGTGTTTTGGGGGGTCATCTCTCTGGTGCAGGTCCTAAGGGTTGGGGCACCTGATGTGGGGCTCAAACCCCTTGCTCCTCAGGGAGAAGCTTTGTTTTTGTGATATTCCTCCTGATTGTAGGATGTCATGCCAAGGGTGAAGGTTTTGGCAAGATTGTGTCTCTACATCTCCTACTCACCTTGATGTGTCCCCTTTATCCTTTGTGTGGGTTGGCTCTTGGGCTAGTTCTCAGGTCTTTTTCAGAGACAGTTGTTCCATATGTAGTTGTAGATTTGGTGTGTCCATGGGAGGATGTGAGTTCAGGATTTCCTGTACCGCCATCTTGAACTGCTTCCAAAATTTTTCTTCTTGGACACTAATATTAAACTAAAAATTTCATAATCTTACAACTTAAATAACCACTACCAAAGAAAATGTCATATGAGTTTAAATGAGCAATTACTACTTTCTTCCATAAACTTTTAAGGACCATGAAAAATGGATGTAATTAGGAATTGTTCTGTTGTCTCTCATTTTTTTCATAATGGATTATGTCATAGATGTAAATTTGTTTATCAAGTCCTGTAGTACTAGGTGGTGCCGCATATCCTGCAGAACATTTCTGTGGTTTATGTTTTCTCAGTAGAATACCTCCTGGTTTTTAATTGCAATATTGCATAGTTGGTATGTATGTCCCAGAACAATACCAGTGTTTGTGTACAAGAAATGTATATTTACTTCCTAAAATTGCATTCATTTTAAACAGAATGAGTGGGAAAGGTCTCAAGTTCCAAATATAATTGGTAGATCATCAGAATCATGGTGGAGATGTTTTGAAAAGCCCACTCAGTATCAGTATAGAGAATGTGCTTCTTAGCTGTTGCTAACAGAGTCCCTATTACTAGAAAGAAATTTACTTTTTGTTAACAATTATAGTGATTGGAAAGTAAAATTTTAAGCTTTTCTTTTTCATCCTAACATGATAACTTGTTGCGTATTTATGTGTATTGTTTTACATTTTAGAAATTGGTTGGATTTTTTTTTAATTAATTAATTAATTAATTTATTTATGGCTGCATTGGGTCTTCGATGCTGCACGTGGGCTTTCTCTAGTTGCGGCGAGCGGGGACCACTCCTCATTGCGGTGTGTGGGCTTCTCATGGCGGTGGCTTCTCTGTTGCGGAGCACGGGCTCTAGACGCGCAGGCTTCAGTAGCTGTGGCACGTGGGCTCAGTAGCTGTGGCTTGCAGGCTCTAGAGCGCAGGCTTAGTAGTTGTGGCACACGGGCTTAGTTGCTCCGTGGCATGTGGGATCTTCCCGGACCAGGGCTCAAACCCGTGTCCCCTGCATTGGCAGGCGGATTCTTACCCACTGCGCCACCAGGGAAGCCCCGGATGTTTTGTTTTGACATGTACTCCATCAAAATTTTTCCCACTTGAAGTAATGAAAAATAGTCTTCCACTTAGCATTTTGCATAGATGTGGTAATTTTCAGGAAGAGCTTACTGATATTGAGGGAGATTCCTTTATGAGTTGGAATCCTTAATATAATAGGGATGATGATATTCTAGAGGTAGGATGTAGTCCTGGATTTAGGACAAAATGTTAACCTTAAATAGTGGTAGTTCCAATCAAAGCACACTGAGTTAAACATAAAAGGAAGACTTGAAAGCTGTGAACTATTTTTAAATGTAAATTTCAGGAGGCATCATAAGTCTCATCCCTCTCCCTGCAATAGCATTTTGTACATATCTCTCATGGATTGTAGTATTATATTTAGTTGCATACTCACAAGTGCTGCCAAAAGAATTGAATAAATAATGAAACATGGATTTTCAGAGCACAAGTAAACAGAAGAATATGGCTCCAGCTCATACTACCTCCTTTCTCTCTTTCTTTGTCTGCTTCTCTCTTCCTTTCTGCCTTACCCTTTCTGTATATTGCTTTTTTCTCTTATCTTAACTAGACATAATATGTAATTGAAATGCGTAAATTTCTGTGCCTCATATTAATGATAAATGCTTGCTTCAGTGTTTCAAAATATGACAGTTTCCCTAGGGGATACGCCATGTTTCCTTACCATATGTGTCTGTCATCATTGTAAAAGGACTTCCGGATTACTCCTGCTTTGAGTCTACCAAAATGGTGACCGGAAATATTCCATTTTAATGATTGTGGAAAACTATAATGTTTAAACTATGCATCTAGTCACTTCATCTCCCAGAAAATTGGTCTGAAGTCTGCCTCTCCTGTTTTGGAAAAACTGCTAATAAACGTGCATTTTGTGGGGATTCCCCCCGCCCCCAGGTGATATGCTTCGTTATATTCAGGAGAGTAAGGAAAGAGCTGCGGAAATGGTAAAAGCAGAGGTATTGCGAGAACGTCAAGAAACCTCCCGAAAGATGCGCAAATATTATTTGATTTGCCTCCAACAGATTTTGCAGGATGATGGAAAAGAGGAAGGGTAAGTTCTGTCTAAACAGTGTGTCCTGAGAGTACCAGGACAGCATGTTGTCATTTTCTAAGCATTTTCCTTAGCCACAGAATTAACTGTGTCTACATGATGAGCCATTAGGGATTAAGAGAGGCTTAACGTCTCTGCTGCCCTAAGTGGTGGCAGAGCATATAGGAAAACAGAAATCCTGGGGCTAAGGAAACTTATTTTTTCCTTTAAACTGTATTAATTTCATATTCTGGAATTCTCCACAGGGCTGAGAAAAAGATTATGAATGCTGCTAGCAAACTTGTTATGATGGCAAAATTGCTGGAAACACCTATTTCTAATAGATCCCAGAGCAAAACTACACAGTCAGGTATGTCAAAATGAGTTACTTGAAGGATTTTTCTCTCCCTCTTTTTTAGATATTTAATATTTTTAGTATGAGAGTAGAGAATGTAAGGAGTGAGAGCTGAGTTATCAAATTGTGTGCATGTTTTACTTAAACTGGAAACCTACAAAAAAAACAGTGTAGAGTTTCCAGTTCAAGTAGGCAGACTGAGCTTACCCACCAGCTTCCTCTTGCTGCTTCCATCCCTAGAAATGATAGAAAAGATTTTAAACAACAGTATAGAAGGAGAAAAAGAAGAAATTATAATTGAGCTTTTAAAAGTTACAACTGATAAATCGGAGGCTGTGAGAAATCCCTGAAAGAAGGCAAACACTATAAACTGAAGATGGAAACCTCAGTTCAAAACTCCCAGAAGATGATAGTTACAAGTGGGAGCAATATTGAAACTGTTCTGCGTGTGAAGATGGTATGTTCCAGGAGAAGTAGTAAGCCTAGGGGATACCAATGGGGTAATTAGTTGGTGTTCCAGAACAGCTGAAACCAGGTGGGATTGCCCTCTTTATTTCTCCTTATCTTTCTTCCTGAACCTCAGACTGGGCTAGGTAAGAGCAACAGGAACAGAGAGTCTGGGAACTGGGCAGTGCTCCAGGTGGCTAGCTACACCGAGGAGGAACTGAGATCCCAAATGCCCAGAGTACCAGCTATCAGGTCTTTCTACCCTGCTGCTCATTCCTTCCCACTCCACTTCCAGCTCCTTTAAACAAGCAGCAGATACTGTACTCAGGACATCTGAAAGATAAGCATTCAACCAAGAATTACCACATATTTATAGAAAGCCAGCACCATGGAGAAAGATACCAAACTCAAAATCCACAACAGAACTTATGCCTAAAGAGATAGAATTAATAGAACAAACAACAGGACCTGAGAATGTTAGAAAAATACAGTATTCTCAGAAAGATGTAGGAGGATATTATAGAGGAAACTAACAATATGCTAAGATATATACTATTTTCAAGGAGAAGATGTAGATACTGATAACTCTAGAGATTGCTAGAAAAATACAAGTTTAAGTATGTGTATAAAAATTTAAGGCTAACTAATAGAGAAATAGAATCTATAATTTTCAAAGTAGTAAGGGAAAATCTTGGAAGAAAACGTTTCAATCTAATGATCTAGAAAGAGGAAAAATACATGTAGAAAGCATGGGTAAATAGAAAATAATAGTAGGTTGAAACATCAGCAATCACACTAAATGTGAACTGGTTAAACTCACTTATTAAAAGACCACAATTTTCAAACAGTTTTAAATATTCTAGACATGTTATTCCAGATAAGAACATTGTCAAAAATTCAAAATAAAGGGGCTGGAAAGTGATATACCAAGCAATGCAGTGTTGATATTAGATAAATTATAGAGTTAAATACAATATTAGGTAAATTAGAGTTAGCATTAAACTGACCAAAGTGATAGTTCATAATGATAAAGGAGCAACCTCCCAAGAAGCTATAAATGAATTCTTCCTGTTCATAATAAAATAACTTTAGAATATATGAATCAAAAGCTGATGGAAAAACATGAAAAAAATTAGTAAATTCCCAGTCACACTGGGGGAATTTGAACATATCTGTGAGGAAATGGGGTTTTTGCACTTCTGGAAAGCCTGAAGCAAAGACTGTTCAGGAATTCCCAAGTTTGATGTTGGTAAATGTTCTTCAAATAAAAGCACAAGGATTATTTGTGTAAATTTTGGAATGGCGATGTGAACCTTGGCTATAAAAGGGCAGTGGCATATAACAAGAAAAGAGTTTTCTAGATTTGGGGCAACTGCAAATAATGAATAATGTCCCCATCAGAAACAAACCCTTTTCAGAGACTTTAGGGACCAAGGTACCCTACTTTGAGATATGATGCCTCTGATTCTATGCTGTGTGGCTGTTCTGCTTCTGTTCAGATTTAGTGTCTTAGCTAATTAAATCAGAAACTATTTTAGCTTTGAGAAAAAGAGAGAAAGTGTGTGAGAGGTGTGTGTGTGTCTGTCTGTCTGTCTGTCTGTCTTTCTTGGGTCGGGTGGGTTCTTCCAGCAAACTTTCTCCATCAGAAACTCCATATTTGATATCAGAGCAAGACTGGAAATGTTGCAGTTGGCTCTTGAAATGCTGTACCAACTATTACAGAAAATAATACATCAGGTGGATAGCAATAATAACATATTAGATTTCATTAACAAAATTACTCAGCTTTATCTAATAGATATATGTAAAAGAATATTTTTAAATGTCCAGCATTGATGTATTTTCTTTGAGAATGATTAAAATATATATGCATCCCTTGGAAATATATAAAAACATAAATTTCTTTCTCCTCTTTCAGTGTTAATTTTCTCCTAATTTTGTTTTCCCTTAATTTTTGTTCCCTTGTATACAATAGTATTGCCTCTGACTTCAGAGATGCTGACTGGAGTTGAAAAATCAAAAAGAAATGATGTGAATCAGAATATATCGTGTCACAGTGAAAGCAAATCAAACAGTATAAAAACTATCCCCAGAAGTATGTGTGACCAAGTTCCTAAGAGGAGGGCTGCCTGTAACTTACAAAGGCGATTAGAGGACGCAGAGCACGGGGGCAGAAAGCATGAGGGTTCCAAAGAGTTACATCCAGACTTTCAGTTCGGGGATAACAGTCACAAACACGTAGAAATTTTGCCAAGGAATGTTTCTCCTGAGTTTGTTCCTTGCAAAGGTGAAAGAGGCTTTGGTTTGCAGAAGAAGATAGACCTCCTCGGTGATACTGGCTCTGAATCACTCCAGCACTCAACTGCACACCCTTTTCTCAGATCCTTCGGCAATAAACCCTCACCTAGATATACCCCTAGTCTTTCTGAATCCGAGTCCACGCATATAACTTTTCGAAGTCCTAATGAAAGATTTGGTTTAAAAGTATACAAGGGTAATCCACTAATGGCAAGTGAAAATGCTGCATCTGAGAAAAGTCAAAGTTTGGGCGTTAAGGAAACTCCAGTAAAGGATGGAGGGGACCTCAGTGACTCTGTAAGCTGGCATTCCAACAGTGCTGCTCTACCCTGCAACAGTCATGAAGTGTCATTTTTGCATGATAGGCCACAAGAAACTCTGGATATGCTCAACGAATCTGTAAATTTCAAACAGTTTTCAGCAGTAAGTTTTCCTTTAGATTCAGAGAAAAACAGTATGATTCATCAACCTATGAAATGTCAGAGTGGTCATACTCCAGACCTGTCAGAAGAAACCACTTATTCCCCACCAGGGAAGATCAGCATGACTCTTGGAAACCCACCTCATCATAAGGCTGATATATTAAAGTCAGATTTCAAAAAACTGAGCAGTACAGTACCATCTGCAGTGTATCCACAGCCTTCAAGAAAATTAATTGCTCCTCTATCTAACCAACAAGATAGTGGCTTTGATAGCCCATTTGTCAATCTAGACTAACTGTTATACAGTATTTAAGAAGAATCATTAATATATTGATAAGAAAACTGGAAGGGAAGACTTCATACTGAAAAATATTTGTGGATTCTGCATATCTTGAGATGTTTTAATAATGTCTGACTCTCATATGAGTAAAGTATTCTCATAAAAGTACTTGAGATATTAAGGTTGCCTAAGTCTTCTAAAGGCCTAATCGTGTATGTGAAATCTGCTTCTGTGTGGCGCTTGTATTTGGTTGCTAAACAACCTATTTTTATACTTATAAATTAGCTCTCTGTGCAGTGTTAAATTATTTAAATAAACTTGCATATGGTCTGTAGAATTGTTATGAATTATTTTTTAATTCATAATGTAGAAATGTTATATTGACATAATTTGAAATTCATCTAGAAAAACACATAAACCTTGATGATTTGTATGTATGATCAGCCAGATTTAACTTTTGAAATTAGCCATGTTGAATGAGGCTATAGATTTACTCTACACATAGTTTTCCTGGAAATCTCTACTCAGGATTTTTATTAATTAATTAATTTATTTATTTTTGGCTGTGTTGGGTCTTCGTTTCTGTGCGAGGGCTTTCTCCAGTTGCGGTGAGTGGGGGCCACTCTCCATCGCGGTGCGCGGGCCTCTCACTATTGCGGCCACTCTTGTTGCGGAGCACAAGCTCCAGACGCGCAGGATCAGTAATTGTGGCTCACAGGCCCAGTTGCTCCGCGGCATGTGGGATCTTCCCAGACCAGGGCTCGAACCCGCGTCCCCTGCATTGGCAGGCAGACTCCCAACCACTGCACCACCAGGGAAGCCCTATATATTTTTTTATACAGTAGGTTCTTATTAGTTATCCATTTTATACATATTAGTGTATATATGTCAATCCCAATCGCCCAATTCTTCGCACCACCACCCCCCCCACCACTTTCCCCCCTTGGTGTCCATACATTTGTTCTCTACATCTGTGTCTCAATTTCTGCCCTGCAAACCAGTTCATCTGTAGCATTCTTCTAGATTCCACATGTATGTGTTAATGTACGGTATTTGTTTTTCTCTTTCTGAATTACTTCACTCTGTATGACAGTCTCTAGATCCATCCACGTCTCAACAAATGACCCAATTGCGTTCCTTTTTATGGCTGAGTAATATTCCATTGTATATATGTACCACATCTTCTTTATCCATTCGTCTGTCGATGGGCATTTAGGTTGATTCCGTAACCTGGCTATTGTAAATAGTGCTGCAATGAACATTGGGGTGCATGTGTCTTTTTGAATTATGGTTTTCTCTGGGTATATGCCCAGTAGTGGGATTGCTGGATCATATGGTAATTTAATTTTTAGTTTTTTAAGGAACCTCCATACTGTTCTCCATAGTGGCTGTATCAATTTACATTCCCACCAACAGGGCAAGAGAGTTCCCTTTTCTCCGCACCCTCTCCAGCATTTGTTGTTTGTAGATTTTCTGATGATGCCCATTCTGACTGGTGTGAGGTGATACCTCATTGTAGTTTTGATTTGCATTTCTCTAATAATTAGTGCTGTTGAGCAGCTTTTCATGTGCTTCTTGGCCATCTGTATGTCTTCTTTGGGGAAATGTCTATTTAGGTCTTCTGCCCATTTTTGGATTGGGTTGTTTGTTTTTTTAATACTGAGCTGCCTGAGCTGTTTATATATTTTGGAGATTAATCCTTTGTCCGTTGATTCCTTTGCAAATATTTTCTCCCATTCTGAGTATTGTCTTTTCATCTTGTTTATGGTTTCCTTTGCTCTGCAGAAGCTTTGAAGTTTCATTAAGTCCCATTTGTTTATTTTTGTTTTTATTTCCATTACTCTAGGAGGTGGATCAAAAAAGATCTTGCTGTGATTTATGTCATAGAGTGTTCTTCCTATGTTTTCCTCTAAGAGTTTTATAGTGTCCGGTCTTACATTTAGGTCTTTAATCCATTTTGAGTTTATTTTTGTGTATGGTGTTAGGGAGTGTTCTAATTTCATCCTTTTACATGTAGCTATCCAGTTTTCCCAGCACCACTTATTGAAGAGACTGTCTTTTCTCCATTGTATATCCTTGCCTCCTTTGTCACAGATTAGTTGACCATAGGTGCGTGGGTTTCTCTCTGGGCTTTCTATCTTGTTCCATTGATCTATGTTTCTGTTTTTGTGCCAGAACCATATTGTCTTGATTACTGTAGCTTTGTATTATAGTCTGAAGTTAGGGAGTCTGATTCCTCCAGCTCCGTTTTTTTCCCTCAACACTGCTTCGGCTATTCGGGGTCTTTTGTGTCTCCATAAAAATTTTAAGATGATTTTTTCTAGTTCCGTAAAAAATACCATTGGTAATTTGATAGGGATTGCATTGAATCTATAGATTGCTTTGGGGAGTGTAGTCATTTTCACAATATTGATTCTTCCACTCCAAGAACATGGTATATCTCTCCATCTGTTGGTATCATCTTTAATTTCTTTCATCAGTGTCTTATATTTTCTGCATACAGGTCTTTTGTCTCCCTAGGTAGGTTTATTCCTAGGTATTTTATTCTTTTTGTTGCAATGGTAAATGGGAGTGTTCCTTAATTTCTCTTTCAGATTTTTCATCATTAATGTATAGGAATGCAAGAGATTTCTGTGCATTAATTTTGCATCCTGCAACTTTACCAAATTCATTGATTAGCTCTAGTAGTTTTCTGGTGGCATCTTTAGGATTCTCTGTGTATAGTGTCATGTCATCTGCAAACAATGACAGCTTTACTTCTTTTCCAATTTGTGTTCCTTTTATTTCTTTTTCTTCTCTGATTGCTGTGGCTAGGACTTCCAAAACTATGTTGAATAATAGTGGTGAGAGTGGACATCCTTGTCTTCTTCCTGATCTTAGAGGAAATGCTTTCAGTTTTTCACCATTGAGAATGATGTTTGCTGTGGGTTTGTCATATATGGCCTTTATTATGTTGAGGTAGGTTCCCTCTATGCCCACTTTCTGGAGAGTTTTTGTCATAAACTGCTGATGAATTTTGTCAAAAGTTTTTTCTGCATCTATTGAGATGCTCATATGGTTTTATTCTTCAATTTGTTAATATGGTGTATCACACTGGTTGATTTGTGTATATTGAAGAATCCTTGCATCCCTGGGATAAATCCCACTTGGTCATGGTGTATGATCCTTTTAATGTGCTGTTGGATTCTGTTTGCTAGTAGTTTGTTGAAGATTTTTGCATCTATATTCATCAGTGATATTGGTCTGTAATTTTCTTTTTTTGTAGTATCTTTGTCTGGTTTTGGTATCAGGGTGATGGTGGCCTCATAGAATGAGTTTGGGAGTGTTCCTTCCTCTGCAATTTTTTGGAAGAGTTTGAGAAGGATGGGTGTTAGCTCTTCTTTAAATGTTTGATAGAATTCACCTGTGAAGCCAACTGGTCCTGGACTTTTGCTTGTTGGAAGGTTTTTATTCACAGTTTCAATTTCATTACTTGTGATTGGTCTGTTCATATTTTCTATTTCTTCCTGGTCCAGTCTTAGAAGGTTGTACCTTTCTAAGAATCTGTCCATTTCTTCCAGGTTGTCCATTTTATTGGCACAGTGTTGCTTGTAGTAGTCTCTTAGGATGCTTTGTATTTCTGCGGTGTCTGTTGTAACTTCTCCGTTTTCATTTCTGATTTTATCGATTTGAGTCCTCTCCCTCTTTTTCTTGATGAATCTGGCTAATGGTTTATCAATTTTGTTTATCTTCTCAAAGAACCAGCTTTTAGTTTTATTGATCTTTGCTATTGTTTTCTTTGTTTCTATTTCATTTATTTCTGCTCTGATCTGTATGATTTGTTTCCTTCTGCTAACTTTGGGTTTTGTTTGTTCTTCTTTCTCTAGTTCCTTTAGGTGTAAGGTTAGATTGTTTATTTGAGATTTTTCTTGTTTCTTGAGGTAAGCTTTTATAGCTATAAACTTCCCTCTTAAAACTGCTTTTGCTGCATCCCATAGGTTTTGGATCTTCGTGTATTCATTGTCATTTGTCTCTAGGTACTTTCTGATTACCTGTTTGATTTCTTCAGTGATCTCTTGGTTATTTAGTAACGTATTGTTTAGTCTCCATGTGTTTGTGTTTTTTATGTTTTTTTCCCTGTAATTGATTTCTAATCTCATAGCGTTGTGGTCAGAAAAGATGCTTGATATGATTTCAATTTTCTTAAATTTACTGAGGCTTGATTTGTGACCCAAGATGTGATCTATCTTGGAGAATGTTCCATGCGCACTTGAGAAGAAAGTGTAATCTGCTGTTTTTGGATGGAATGTCCTATACATATCAATTAAATCTATCTGGTCTATTGTGTCATTTAAAGCTTCTGTTTCCTTATTTATTTTCATTTTGGATGATCTGTCCATTGTTGTAAGTGAGGTGTTAAAGTCCCCCACTATTATTGTGTTACTGCCGATTTCCTCTTTTATAGGTGTTAGCAGTTGCCTTATGTATTGAGGTGCTCCTATGTTGCGTGCATATATATTTATAATTGTTATATCTTCTTGGATTGATCCCTTGATCATTAGGTAATGTCCTTCCTTGTCTCTTGTAACATTCTTTATTTTAAAGTCTATTTTATCTGCTATGAGTACTGCTACTCCAACTTTCTTTTGATTTCCATTTGCATGGAATATCTTTTTCCATCCCCTCACTTTCAGTCTGTATGTGTCCCTAGGTCTGAAGTGGGTCTCTTGTAGACAGCATATATATGGGTCTTGTTTTTGTATCCATTCAGCAAGCCTGTGTCTTTTGGTTGGAGCATTTGATCCATTCACGTTTAAGGTAATTATCGATATGTATGTTCCTATGACCATTTTCTTAATTGTTTTGGGTTTGTTTTTGTAGGTCTTTTTTGTCTTGTGTTTCCCACTTAGAGAAGTTCCTTTAGCATTTGTTGTAGAGCTGGTTTGGTGATGCTGAATTCTCTTAACTTTTGCTTGTCTGGAAAGCTTTTGATTTCTCCATCAAACCTGAATGAGATCCTTGCCGGGTAGAGTAATCTTGGTTGTTGGTTCTTCCCTTTCATCACGTTAAGTATATCATGCCTCCCTTCTGGCTTGTAGAGTTTTTGCTGAGAAATCAGCTGTTAACCTTATGGAAGTTCCCTTGTATGTTATTTGTTGTTTTTCCCTTACTGCTTTCAATAATTTTTCTTTGTCTTTAATTTTCGCCAATTTGATTATCATGTGTCTCAGCATGTTTCTCCTTGGGTTTATCCTGTATCAGATTCTCTGCACTTCCTGGACTTGGGTGGCTATTTCCTTTCCCATGTTAGGGAAGTTTTTGACTATAATCTCTTCAAAGATTTTCTTTGGTCCTTTGTCTCTCTCTTCTCCTTCTGGGACCCCTATAATGCGAATGTTGTTTTGTTTATTGTTGTCCCAGAGGTCTCTTAGGCTGTCTTCATTTCTTTTCATTCTTTTTTCTTTATTCTGTTCCACAGCAGTGAGTTCCACAATTCTGTCTTCCAGGTCACTTAACCGTTCTTCTGCCTCAGTTATTCTGCTCTTGATTCCTTCTAGTATAGTTTTCATTTCAGTTATTGTATTGTTCATCTCTGTTTGTTTGTTCTTTAATTCTTCTAGGTGTTTGTTAAACATTTCTTGCATCTTCTCGATCTTTGCCTCCATTCTTTTTCCGAGGTCCTGGATCATCTTCACTATCATTATTCTGAATTCTTTTTCTTGAAGGTTGCCTATCTCCACTTCACTTAGTTGTTTTTCTGGGGTTTTATCTTGTTCCTTCATCTGGTATATAGCCCTCTGCCTTTTCATCTTGTCTATCTTTCTGTGAATGTGGTTTTTGTTCCACAGACTGCAGGATTGTAGTTCTTGCTTCTGCTGTCTGCCCTTTGTTGGATGAGGCTATCTAACTGAAGCATTACTTTTTGGAAGTGGAAATAATGTTTGTCATATAGTAAAAAAATTTAAAGTATTAGATTTTTATGTTCATTTATAGTGCAGAATTGGCTAACTTATTAATGCTGTAGGTTGAAGATTGTATTCTAAACCATGCAGAAATGAATGACCACCTAAATATGGTTGCTTCTTTTTCGGGTTCTTAGAGATGGGTTTTAAATAGTTAGATGTTTGCAAGTGCTTCCTGAAAACGCCATAGCTTTCTCTCATGTCTGTCACCCCAAACATATTTTGGACTCTATTTGTGGGTTGATCCAGTATATTGTCCACCAGGCTAACTTGGGTGGTGGTTGGATGGGTGGCAAGGTGCATCATAACCCTCTGATAACCATCTCTAAAAGCAAGAGCCTAGAAGTGAACCTTCTAGGGCTTGGAAAGCTCTGTCATCTTAACTGGTGACCAGATGCAGATAAGCGTATAAATTAGCCCTGGATTTCAGTGCTTGAGTTGACATGCAGCTGGCGAGAGGAACACACCATCTCTTCAAAGTCTTACTTGTATTTCTGATGATACAATGCCTTTTCCCCAACAATTAGGGTGTCATTTCTCACTCTAGGAAAACCCCTAAATTAGCTGAATTTATCTTCCACATGGATCTGGTTGGTTCTTGATTATTTTGAGCCCTGGATATAACTGAACTGAGAATTAAGCTCATTGCTCTCCTACTTTTTCATCTTTGTTTGTTTTAAATCCTTGTCAGGTATATAAACCCTCAGCATCAAGGCTAAAAATGGAAATCATCTTGCTTTCTGCTACTTTTATGGTATCCTTAATCTCTTTTTGATATTCATAATTTCAATAGGATTAGATTACTTTATTTCATACACCTTACACATAACCACCAAGGAAGTTCTACGTTGATTAGCGTGTAAATGAAAAGACTACAGAGCCAAACTACCACAATTTTTTAAAATTTATTTTTAATGTCTTTATTGGAGTATAATTGCTTTACAATGGTGTGTTCGTTTCTGCTTTATAAGAAAGTGAATCAGCTCTACATATACATATATCCCCATATCTCCTCCCTCTTGCATCTCCCTCCCACCCTCCCTATCCCACCCCTCTAGGTGGTCACAAGGCACCGAGCTGATTTCCCTGTGCTATGTGGTTGCTTCTCACTAGCTATCTATTTTACATTTTGTAGTGTATATATGTCCATGCCACTCTCTCACTTCGTCCCAGCTTACCTTTTCCCCTCACATGTCCTGAAGTCCTTTCTCTACGTCTGCGTCTTTATTCCTGTCCTTCCCCTAGGTTCATTAGAACCTTTTTCTTTTTAGATCCCATATATATGTGTTAGCATACGGTATTTGTTTTTCCATTTCTGACTTACGTCACTCTGTATGACAGACTCTAGGTCTATCCACCTCACTACAGATAACTCAGTTTCATTTATTTTTATGGCTGAATAATATTCCATTGTATATATGTGCCATATCTTCGTTATCCATACACCTGTTGATGGACACTTAGTTTGCTTCCATGTCCTGGCTATTGTAAATAGAGCTGCAGAGAACATTGTGGTACATGACTCTGTTTGATTTATGGTTTTCTCAGGGTATATGCCTGGTCGTGGAATTGCTGGGTCATATGGTAGTTCTATTTTTAGTTTTTTAAGGAACCTCCATTCTGTTCTCCATAGTGGCTGTATCCATTTACATTCTCACCAACAGTGCAAGAGGGTTCCCTTTTCACCACACCCTCTCCAACATTTATTGTTTGTAGGTTTTTTGATGATGGCCATTCTGACTGGTGTGAGGTGATACCTCATTGTAGTTTTGATTTGCATTTCTCTAATGATTAGTGATGTTGAGCATCCTTACATGTGTTTGTTGGCAATCTGTATATCTTCTTTGGAGAAATGTCTATTTAGGTCTTCTGCCCATTTTTTGATTGGGTTGTTTGTCTTTTTGATATTGAGCTGCATGAGCTGCTTGTAAATTTTGGAGATTAATCCTTTGTCAGTTGCTTCATTGGCAAATATTTTCTCCCATTCTGAGGGTTGTCTTTTCGTCTTGTTTATGGTTTCCTTTGCTGTGCAAAAGCTTTTAAGTTTCATTAGGTCCCATTTGTTTTTGTTTTTATTTGCATCACTCTAGGAGGTGGGTTAAAAAGGATCTTGCTGTGATTTATATCATCGAGTGTTCTGCCTATGTTTTCCTCTTAGAGTTTTCTAGTGTCTGGCCTTAAATTTAGGTCTTTAATCCATTTTGAGTTTATTTTTGTGTGTGGTATTAGGTAGTGTTCTAATTTCATTCTTCTACAGGTACCTGTCCAGTTTTCCCAGCACCACTTATTGAAGAGGCTGTCTTTACTCCATTGTATATCCTCACCTCCTTTATCAAATATAAGGTGACCATATGTGTGTGGGCTTATCTCTGGGCTTTCTATCCTGTTCCACTGATGTATATTTCTGTTTTTGTGCCAATACCATATTGTCTTGATGACTGTAGTTTTGTAATATAGTCTGAAGTCAGGGAGCCTGATTCCTCCAGCTCCGTTTTTCTTTCTCAAGAGTGCTTTGGCTATTCGGGGTCGTTTGAATTTCCATCCAAATTGTGAAATTTTTTGTTCTAGTTCTGTGAAAAATGCCATTTGTAGTTTGATAGGGATTGCGTTGAATCTGTAGATTGTTTGGGTAGTATAGTTATTTTCACAATGTTGATTCTTCCAATCCAAGAACATGGTATATCTCTCAGTCTATTCGTATCATCTTTAATTTCTTTCATCAGTGTCTTATAGTTTTCTGCATACAGGTCTTTTGTCTCCTTAGGTAGGCTTATTCTTAGGTATTTTATTCTTTTTGTTGCAGTGGTAAATGGGAGTGTTTCCTTAACTTCTCTTTCAGAGTTTTCATCATTAGTGTTTAGGTATGCAAGAGATTTCTGTGCATTAATTTTTTATCCTTCTACTTTACCAAATTCATTGGTTAGCTCTAGTAGTTTTCTGTTAGCATCTTTAGGATTCTCTATGTATAGTATCATGTCATCTGCAAACGAAACTATTACAATTTAAATCTGTGTAAAGGGTGATGTCAGAGAGGAGGGAGGAGCCCCATAAATGTCATTGTCACATAAATCCCACTTCATCATGGTTTTAATCTTTTTTATATGCTGCTGGGTTTTTGCTAACATTGTGTTACGGATTTTCATGTGCATGCTCACAGGGGATATTGGTCTCTAGTTTTCTTGTGATATCTCTCTTGCTTTGATAAAAAGGTAATACTGGTCCTATAGAATGAGTTGAAAAGTTCCCCTGCCTCTATTTTATGAAAGAAGTTGTGTAGGATTGCTATGATTTCTTCTTTAAATTTTGGATAGAATTCACTGGATAAAACCATCTAGCTTTGGCTTGTGTTTGTGTTTGTGTTATGTGGTAGGAAGGGAGGGGCAGATTTTTAATAGTAATTTATTTATTTTTCTTGTTATAGAGCTATTAGATTTTCTTTTTCTTCCTTAGTCTTGGTAGTTTGTGGGTTTTAAGGAGTTTGTTCGTTTTGTCTCAGTTGTCCAATTTGTTGATATAAAGTTGGTCATAGTATTCTCTTATAATCCTTTTCATTTTTGTAGGGTTGGTAATTAATGTCCCCTCTTTCATCCCTGATTTTAGAATTCTGTGTCATCTGTTAGCCTAGCTAAAAGTTTATCAATTTTGTTGATTTTTTTTTTCCCAAAGAACTTTTGGTTTCTTTGATTTTTCTCTGTTGTTTTTGTTTCCTATTTCATTAATTTTTCCCCTCTAATCTTTATTTCCTTCCTTCTGCTCGCTTTAGGTTTAATTCACGCTTCTTTGTCTGTTCTTAAAGTGGAAGTTTAGATTATTGATGTGAAACCTTTCATTTCTAATATAGGTATTTAAGCTGCTGAATTTCCCTCTAAGTGCTGTTTAAGCCATACTTCATAAATTTTGATATATTGTATTTTTGTTTTCATTTAGTTCAAAATATTTTCTAGTTTCCCTTGTGATTTCTTTTTTGACCCATGGGTTGTTTAGAAATATGTCACTTCATTTGAGACTTGTTTTTTGGCCTAGCATATGAACTATCCCGGAGAATGTTTTACATGCATCTGAAAAGAATGCATATTCTGCTCTCATTTGATGGAGTGTTAAAAAATGTCAGTTAGGTCAAGTTGGTTGACAGTATTGTTCAAATCTGCTATAGCCTTGCTGATTTTTGGCCTACTTGTTCTGTTAGTAATTAAGACTGGCACAAATTGTTAATTTGTCTGTTTCTCATCTTGATTCTATCAGTTTTTGCTTCACGTATTTTGAGACTGTTTTTAGGTGTATATACCTTTATATTTGTTACATTTTTCTTATGTATTAGCATTTTATCATTATAAAATCTCTCTTTTTATCTAGTAATATTTCTTAAATTCACTTTGTTAGATATTATTACAGCCACTCCAGCTGTCTATGATTAATATTTGCATGGTATATGTTTTCTGTCCTTTCTCTTTTAACCTATTTGTGTCTGATTTGAAGTTGGTCTCTGAAAGACAGTGCATTGTTGGATCTTGCTTTTTTTTACACAGTCAGACCAGTATTGCTTTTGGATTGGCGTTTTAGTCCATAAAAATTAATAAATTAAGGTTGGACTTACATCTGCCATTTTCTTTTGGCTTTCTCTATTCTTTGCTGTCTCTATTTCTCCCCTGTGATATTGTCTGCTTTTTCTATATCTTATGCCTTTTTTGTTACTGGGTTGCTCATTTACTCCTTCTTTTGTGTTAAACAAATAATTATTAGGGATAGCATTTAATTACTCTTGAGTTTTTACTATTTTTTAAGTTATTTCTAAGTGGTTATTCTAGATATTACAATAGGCATCTTAACTTATTTACGGACTACTTCAGATTAAAATTGACTGACTTCTGGTAGATATAGCACTTTATTCTGGTATAGCTTTATTTCCTTCCCCTTTCTTTGTGCTATTAATTGTCATATATATTACATTTATATATATTATTATATATATGTGACAACAATACCATTATAATTATTGCTTTATACAATGTCTTCTAAAAAATTTAAGAGAAAAAAAGAAAAAAATATATATATTCCTTCATATTTACCCACATATTTACCATTTCTGCTGTTCTTCATTTTTTTCCCATGGATTCAAGTTACCAAGTCTGTTGTCATTTCCTGTCATCTGAAGGACTTCCTTTAATATTTTTGTGTAAGGTAAGTATGCCAGCAACAAATTCTCTCAGTCTTTATTTTGTACTATATTTTAAATTCATTTTTGAAGGATAACATTTGATGGATTTAGAATTCTCTGTTGGCATTTTCCCCCCAGCCCTTTGAATATGTCATTCCACTGCCTTATGGCCACCATGTGTTTGATGAGAAGTTAGCTGTGAATTGTATTGTTTTTCTATTTGCAGTGAGTTATTTTTCTCCTACTGCTTTTAAGATTTTCCCTTTGGCTTTCAACCATTTGAGCATGCTGTGTCTAGGTGTGCATTTGTTTGTGTTTATCCTACTCAAGGTTTGTTGAGCTTCTGGGATTTGTAGATTAATATTTTTAGCAAACTTAGAAGGTTTTTTGGCCATTATTCCTTCCATTATTTTTTTCTGCCCTTTTTTTGTTCTCCTCTCCTTCTGAGGATCTCATGTATATTGATACGCTTGCTGTTGTGCCACAGGTCTCTCAGGCTCTGTAAATTTTTCTTCAATCTTAATATCTTGTTTTTCAAATTGGATAATTTTTATTTATCTGTCTTCAAGTTTGTTGGTTTTTCTGCCATATCAATTCTCCTGTTGAACCTATCCAGGAATTTTCATTTCAGTTATTATACTTTTTAATGTAGAATTTTCATGATTCTTTTTTATAGTTGCTATTTTTTTTTTGAGATTCCCTGTTTGAGTCATTGAGTCATTGTCATAATTCCCTTTAATTCTTTAATCATTGTATCCTTTAATTTTTTAAAACAAATTTACAATAGCTGCTTTGTAGTCTTTTATTATTATTATTGTGGTATGAACACTTAACATGAGATTTACTCTTTAAAAAAACATTTTTAAGTGCATAATCAGTACTGTTAACTATAGGCACACTATTGTACAGCAGATCTCTAGAAGTAATTCATCTTGCATAGCTAAAATTGTATAGCCTTTTGACCCAACTCCCCATTTCCTCCTCCCCCTAGAAACCACCATTCTACTCTGTGTTTCTATGAGTTTGACTATTTTAGATATATAAGGAGAATCATGCAATATTTGTCCTTCTGTGAGTTGTAGTCTTTGTTTATTAAATTCAACATCTGAGCACACACATAGTTTCTCTTGACCGCTGTTGTCTTGAGTAAGGGGTCACACTTTCCTACTTCTTATATACTTTCATAAATTTGCTGTAAAATGGAGATTTTATGTAACATATGTAGCATCTCTGAATTTGACATTTGTTCCTTTGAGGTTGTTGCCACTATTTGCTTGTTGTTGCTGTTTTGTTAGCTTTGTAATTTGCCTGGACTTAATCTGGAAAATCTCTTCCCTGAAGTATGTGTCTGCTGATTTTTCTGCTCAGTTATTTTAATTTGAATTTTTAGTTTTTAAGCGTGGCTTTTTAGGGGATGCCTCTGCATCGATGTAGTTTAGTGGTCATCCAATGATTGGTAAGAGATTGTGCTCAAAAACCTTGAGTCAGTAAGTCTTTCACCCTCGGATGATTTATCAGTGGGTGTGTGGAGCATGTATTCAAAGTTCAGGCAATGTTCTAGTCTCCTCCCACTTTTACTTCCCCCTGAGGCTTTCCAGGGTACTCATCCTCTCTGTCAGCCCAGGGATATGTGAAGAGCTTGGGCCCTCTTAGGTTTCCCTCTATAGGTTTCACCCGCTACCAAAAGTAGAGCGTTTCTATGAAACCTTTCTTAAGCCAAATGGCATGAAGTGAGGAAGCAGTTACCTTACCATCTTGCCAGTGAGCGCACAAGATAAACTGAGATCAAGCACAGATGTTCACAGACACCATTCAAAGCTATGGCGTTTTGATGCTCAGGTACTGAGTGTAGTTGGTATGGAAGGAGCTTGGCAGTGTCATTCTCGCTACTTGGGGTGTTTGCTGCCTCTGTAAGGGCTTGCTGCAAAACAAATGCTGAATGCTGTTTTTGCTTTTCACCTATTTTCATAAAGTGAAGTCCTCCTTTGGATTTTTTCGGTTAAATGAAAACAGTGCTAACCAAGTCTTTTGTAAAATGAAGTGGTGTAAAGCAAACTTTTCGAAAAAGTAGGAGATACTGGTATATGCATGCAGCCTCCCACTCATTTGCAGACTTTCTCCCTGCAAATTTTAAAATTAGTCTGCCCATATCTTGTCCCTAATTAGACCACAGTTTCAGGCAAGCAGAACTGTAGACTTTCCTTGTTTTGTCCCCCTAATTTTGCTGTTTTTTCTCACGATTACCACTGGGCATGGGCTCTTTGCCTTCCATGCCAGATCAAGTCTGCTCACTCTGCCAGAGAAGCTGTTGGTTTTCACTGCCATCCCTACCCTGTTAGCACTTCCGCACCCATCAGGCTGGGGAGCAGAATGGGAGTAGCTCAGGTAAGAATGCCTCAGAGTCCCACTCATCTTCCAAAGTTCAGTAGCTTCTCAATTTATTTTTCCCTTTGGTTTATTTCCAGAGCCCTGAAATGGTTGTTTTTGACTATTTTTTCCAGTGTTATAGTGATTTTAGGGGGAGGAGAGGGACTGATGACCTCTTCACTCTACCAGAAGTTCTCTTATTATAAGTATTGGTGTTCAATCTCAAACTACTTATTTTTCCTCTAATTTTGTTCAGTATTTTATCTTGAAAAATTTCACAATCTATAGAAAATAAACACCTGTGTACTTTTCATTTAGATTTACCAATTGTTAAATTTCTACATTTGCTTTATATTTATTTGTCAATATACATACATATGCATATACATAATATATAATTTTTTCCTTAACCATGAAAGTTAGTTGCAGACACCATGACAATTCATTCTTAAATACTTCAGCATGCATCTCCTAAGAACAAATGCTTTTTTAAATATAAATACAATCATATTTAGGAAATTGAATATTGATAAACATATACACAATCTATATTCAAATTGTGCCACATATCACAATAATGGGTTATACTTTTTTTTTTTTAGATCTTTGCTGTTTGCCCTCAAACTGAGGACTCATTGCTTTTCTTCCATTATGAAAAATGGTCAGCCATGAATTTCCACTCACCAAATATTTATGAAACGTAACAATTGCTTGTTGATGTTCTAGGGGGATTCAACAGTTACTGAAACGGATGTGTTTCTATCCTCATTAATTCTCACATTCTAGTTGGAGGAGACAATATATATGCATAATTTATGTAGTACTTTAGAAGCTGGCAAGTGCTATGGGGAAAAATAAGGCTAAATAAGGGGAAGAAGGAATGGGAGGGTAGAGGTCATCACAATTTTAAATGGAATAGAGGGGTTAGGTTACACTGATATGGTAACATTTGGGTAAAGATTTGAAGGAGATGAATATAGCTTCACCATTTTTAGATTGTCTACTTCTGAAGTTGTTATTACATATAATCCCATCCTCTGTCTCTCTTAACTGTTATTTTGTGTATTTTTTTCTCTTCCTGTGCTGCTTTGTGGAATCCTCAGTGTCATCTTCCAGTTTGCTAGTTCTGTCTTTGTTTATTACATTTGTTGGGTTTTTTATTTCACGTCCAAGATTTCTAGTTGGTGTGTTTATACCTACACTTTTTGCTTCTTTTGTTTAGTAATCTTGTTTTTTAAAAATATTCTATTTCCTTATGTTTTTAGAGACTTAAAATACTTTAAAGTTACTTCTAGAGTAATTATTGATATCACTTGGGAGTGAGGTCATATTCAAATTGTTGCTTTTGTTGCCCTTTGTAGAATTAGTTTCCCCATGTGTATGGAATTCTAGCTTGCAGTCTAACTCCTGAGTTGTCTCTCTCCATCCTGTCTAGATTTTTGTGGTTGCTTCCACCTGGACCCTTGGGTCCCCAGTCTAAGATCAGGTCTTATATAGGTGGTTTATGATCCATTAGGGTTATTCTAAATCTAGTCACTGAGACAGCAGGCAGTTTGGCCCAGGTCCTGGCTGCAAAGCTCTGCCTGTATCTTCCAGGCTCTCTAGGTGCACAGCTTTTATATAAACTGTGGTCTCAGGTAGTGATTGTAGTTTTTCAATCTCTACTTGGGAGCTCTACTTGGGTTACTAGTTTAAACAGTTATCTTGTCCTTTGTCCCCTTCAAGTAGGATGCTTTTAGTCCTTGCTATTCTGAGGAACTCCTGGCCACCTCTACTGCTTTTGGATCCGGAGGAGGTAGTACATTACTTTGAAGTCCTCAGAGATATCTTGTTTGTTTGTTTTTTTAAATGTCTTTTTTCTCTGTTTTTTTCCAGCACTGCTATGCTAGCAGATGTCGGGTACTCCCCCAGTATTAACTTACAATGCCATCAATGACCTAAAGTCTGCTTTGCCATGAACTCTGTGACTTTTGACTATTTTCTTAGCATCTCTGGGCCTCAGTGTCTGCTCTCATTAAGGTTCAGGTACATCTCACAACTGGCTAATGATTCAGGTAAATTACATCTAAGAGTACATGAAGGAGAGTAGTGGGAAATACAGCTGGAAAGGTAAATGGAAGCTAGATCATGGGTGGTCTTGACTCACAAAGCCAAAGAATGAGAAATGTAGTTCATAAAAAATGGAGAGTTGTTGAAGGTTAGGTAGCATGATTTAGAGAGATTAGTGAGGCCATGCTGTAGGGGGGTTTGTGAGGAGCAGAGGAAATAGGGAAGGACAGGAGGACAATGTCCTGGTATGTTTAGGTAGGAACAAGGACAAAGCCAGGGTAGAAATAGTTGTGAGGAAGAGGTGACAAGATTGAGAATATTACAGCAACAGGTTTAACAGGATCTGCTGCCTGACTGAATACAAGGTCAAGGGAAAGAAAAGCACCAAAAGGGGTTTAGAGCCTGGGTGATTGTGAAGATTATTGTGCTATCAACAAGTATTGGGAAATCAGGACATGGTGAGTTTTAGTGGCTGTGCCCTCCATTGAATACTGCAGTGCCTGGTCCTTTGGTGGGTACACTAATGATAACAAAACTATACAGACTCTAACTTCATGCTGAGCACTGTGCCAAGCACTTCGTTAGCTCATCTAATCCTTACATCAGTCTTTTGAAGTAGGCTCCATCTGGGCACTTTTTTTTTTTAATTGAAGTATAGTTGATTTACAATATGGTGTTAGTTTCAGCTGTACATTATAGTATTTCAGGTGTTGTTTTTTTTTTCAGATTAAATTCCATTATAGGTTAATACAAGATATTGGGTATAATTTTTTAGGCTAACAGTAAATCCTTCTTGCTTATCTATTTTATGTATAATAGTTTGTATCTGTTAATCCTATACCCCTAATTTTCCCTCCCACCCCTTCCCTTTGGTAACCATAAGTTTATTTCTGTGAATCTGTTTGTTTTGTATATACATACATTTGTATTATTTTTTAGATTCCACATATAAGTGATATCATATACTATTTGTCTTTCTCTGATTTGTTTCACTAAGCATAATATTCTCTAGGTCCATCCACATTGCTGCAAATGGCAATATTTCATTCTTTTTTTATAGCTGAATAATATTCCATTATATGTACATACCACATCTTCTTAAGCCAGTCATCTACTGATGGGCACTTGGGTTGCTCCCATGTTTTGGCTATTGTAAATAGTGCTGCTATGAACATTGGGGTGCATGTATCCTTTTAATTAGTGTTTTTGGTTTTTTCCAAATGTATACCTAGGAGTGGAATTGCTGGATCATAAGGTAGTTCTATTTTTAGTTTCTTAAGGAACCTTCCTAACGTTTTCCATAGTGGCTGCACCAATTTGCATTCCCACCAACAGTGTATGAGGGTTCCCTTCTCTCTGCATTCTCTCCAGCATTTGTTATTTGTAGACTTTGATGATAGTCATTCTGACAGGTGTGAGGGTGATGCCTCATTGTGATTTTCATTTGCATTTCTCTAATTAATTAGCATGTTGGTCACCTGTATATCTTCTTTGGACAAATGTGTATTCAGGTTTTCTGCCCATTTTTTAACTCAATTGTTTGTTTGTTTTTTGATATTGAGTTGTATGAGCTGTTTATATATTTTGGATATTAATCCCTTGTTTGTTGTATCATTTGCAAATTTTTCTCCAATTCTGTGGGTTGTCTTTTTGTTTTGGTTTCTTTTGCTGTGCAAAAGCTTTTAAGTTTGATTAGGTCCCATTTGTTTATTTTTGCTTTTCTTTCTTTTGCCTTGGAAAACTTATCTAACAAAATATTGCTATGATTTATGTCAGAGTGCTTTGCCTGTGTTCTCTTCTAGGAGTTTTATGGTGTCATGACTTACATGTAGTTCTTCAAACCATTTTGAGTTTATTTTTGTATGTGTTGTGAGGGGGTATTCTAATTTCAGTGATTGACATGTAGCTGTCCAGCTTTCCCAACACCACTTGTTGAAGAGAGACTGTCTTTTCTCCATTATTTATTCTTGCCTCTTTTGTCATAGATTAATTGACAGTTGCATGCGTTTATTTCTGGGCTCTCTGTTCTGTTCCATTGATCTATATGTCTTTTCTTGTGCCAGTACCACACTGTTTTGATTACTGTAGTTTTGTAGCATAGTGTGAAGTGTGGAAGGGTTATGCCTCCATTTTGTTCTTTTTCCTCAGATTTGCTTTGGCAATTCTAGGATTTCTGTGGATTCATATAAATTTTAGGATTATTTGTTCTAGTTCTGTGAAAAAATGTCATTGGTATTTTGATAAGGATTGTATTAAATCTGTAGATTGCTTTGAGTAATATGGCCATTTTAATAATATTAAGTCTTCCAATCCAAGAACATAGGATATCTTTCCATTTCTTTGAATCATCATCAGTTTCCTTAATCAACGTTTTATAGTTTTCAGAATATAGGTCTTTCACCTCCTTGGTTAAGTTTATTCCTAGGTTTTTTGGTTTTTTTTAATGTGATTTTATACAGTATTTTTTTTACTGTCTCTTTCTGATATTTCATTGTTAGTGTATAAAAATGCAACAGATTTCTGTATATTAATCTTGTATCCTGCAAACATGCTGAATTCATTTATTAGTTCTAATAGTTGTTGGGTGCAGACTTTAGGGTCCTCTATATAGAATATCACGTTATCTGCAAATGGTGACAGTTTTACCTCTTCCCTTCCAATTTGGATACCTCATTTCTTTTTCTTGTCTGATTTCTGTCACTAGGACTTTCAATACTATGTTAAACAGAAGCGGTGAGAGTGGGCATCCTTGTCTTGTTCCTGAATTTAGTGGGAAGGCTTTCAGCTTTTCACTGTTGAGTATTACTTTTTGGATAAATGAAATTGAGACTTAGGTTAAATAATTTGCTCAAGGTTAACACAGCTAACACATGGCAGAGCCAGAAGTCACACCCAGGTCTTTTTTTTTTTTTTTTCTTTTTAATAAACTTTTCACTTAAAATAGTTTTAGATTTACAAAAAGGTTGTAACGATAGTACAGAGTCTCCATATACCTCTCACCCAGATCCCCCTATTGTTAACAACATCCAGCATGATGTATTTGCCACAACTAAGGAACCAATTTTATCTAGCTTTTTTTTCCCCTTTTTTGATTTACTCCAGGGCCCATGGTCTTAATCCCTATACTGTCTTTATTTGGATTGGTTTACGGGTGAGTTGGAATTCATTTTAAAGGGGAGTTCTTTCCTCTTTCCTCTCCTTCCACTTTTCCGCCCATGCTCCCATGAAAGAAAATGAGTTCAGCAGGCTTCTCCACATGTAAAATTTGTTTAATTTGCTGTCTTGGTAGGACGTAGAATAAAACCAGGTCTTTAGTGCAGATTTATGGACTAGGACATTATATAGAGGTCATGTTGCAACTCTGAATTACCAACACAACTGGAAAACCCATAATACAATGAACCATCTTTTGTAATTTTAAAATTCAACCAGTAGTGATTCATCTAAAAAGAAAAATTAAAAGACATTTAGAAATTTCTTAGCAGTAAATATGCCATTTGAAAACTTCTTGATATTATTATAACAACATTTTTCCTTAAGGACCAGAACAGGAAATTAATTAGAAATCAAAATGGTGAATGGCATTGAAGAGAAACTTCTTTATTTTTAAAAGTAACATAAATGGAATGGCTTCTTCCATAAAATTCAGGAATAATATGGAAACTCTGTGATCAAATTAAATCTTGTGCTCTTGAAAATGTTATCTAATGAGTAAATTGAATAGAACTAACAAAAAATGTGGTTTTAAAAATTGTTTTGTTTTGATTCAGACATAGTCCTTGCCTGAAAGATTTTGTTTTCTCACAACAAATTTGATTTTGCAATTTTATTAATCATGTTGCGTACATTATGTACTGGACCAAATTCTGCTTCCTATACTTTTCTGACCCTATGAACCCTAGAAATTCAGTTCATTTGTAAATATAAGAACATAGGGTGAACCTAGTTCATGCATTAACACAATGGCCCTATAGGTATTAATGGGGTTCATTGGCTGCCGGTGAGTCTTTCCAGAGATTTTTTTTTTAAATGTACAGTTTCACAATCTAGTCTGCAAAGTCTCCAAGACTTTGATTATTCATTAAACAGTTACTTTGATTCTTGGATGCTGAAGTATTCACATATTAGGTTTATAACCTTCCCAGGAATGAATTCAAACTTCTGTTTTAACTGGCTAAAAGTTTTTCAAAATTCTTACCTGCTGGGTTTCTTAAGGCTTGGCTCAAGTATAAACACAGAGTAATAGCATATGCTTTGGGGTTACCTATAATGGACCAGTTACCATATTAAGCTCCGTGCTTCAATTTTGTCACAATCCTTCCAACAGCCTTTCAAAGTAGGTTTTATCATCCTCATTTTACAAAGGAGAAGGGAGATTGAAAGACATGAAGTGACTTATGCAAGGACTCTCGTCCTGTGGCTGAGCAGATATCCAAAGTGGCCACAGAGTTACAGCAAGGTGGCTATGAGCCCATATGCTCACCAAGCATTGTCTATAAACCAAAACCATATATCTCTAACATTGATACTCCTTCTTCTCCCTGAATATATGTAGATGTTACTGTATCATAAATTAGAGGCCTCCATTCTAAAAACGGTTAGGAGTTGCTGCGGTGTCCCAAAAATGCTTTCTTAAAACCAGATTAGGTCTGCACTGAATAGCTCAAATCCAGTTAGTCCAACAGACTTTTCTCAGGTTAGGAGACTGAGGTAGTGATTAGGGTCAGACTTTGGAATCAAAAATGGTTCAAATCTTTATTCTATCACTGATCAGTGAACTTAGATTTCACATATGAAAATGGGTATATTAGCTGACACTTGATTGTAAAGCCAACATTACTACCTACCTCTTCCTTGTTGGCAGCAAGGAGGGGGCTCTGTTTCTTCTCCTTATGACTTAGTCTCAGTTCTAGAGTCGACTCCTGTTTGGTGTGAGCTAATCACAGTGGCCCCAATTCCTGTTTTCTCTGATTGGTTTAGGGGTGGACCTACGATTCAGTTCTGGACACTGTGATATAAGGGAAGGGCTAGAGGGCTTCTGGAAAATGTTTCTGCTTAGGTCGTGCCCTTTCCATACTGGAAAGGAGAACTGACCTACAATGACAAATGTGCAACTTCTAGATCAGTGGTGAGAGCCACTTTCTAGATATCTCACCTACTGAAAGCAAAGTGTCATCTTCCAGTTGCCTTCTGAATAAGTGGGGTAGGAAGTTTACTTTTAAAGGTCTTTTCCATGGAGCAAATTGAATTATTTACATATATTTGCCCACTCTGAAGCAAAAAACGAGCACCAGTAGAAATTCTGAACTTGCTCAAAATCAAAACATGTAAGATTAACCCAAGAGGCTTCCTTAGGAGAAATGAAAAGTTCTGTTGTTCTTGGAAGAAGTCTTCAAGGATTATAGAACCAAACACATATGGGTATGGGCACCATAAGATAAAAAAAGATCTCAGAAAAATGAATATGTTTGGTCTCTAAGCTCCTCAGAGTAATTAACATGTTGCTGTAGCTGACAAAATCTATGGCCAAATAGATAGAAACTTGCAAGTTGAAAAATTTAGAATCCTCTGACTTCCCACCTCTGCCTAAGACTATGAGCAAACAGCTGCTCTCTTCCTCCTTCCCATCAGCCTGCTTAGAGTCAGACTCCCAGAGAAGGTGCAGAGATAAGTGGCAGAGGGGCCAAAGCCCAGCGCCAGACTTAGCTTTCAAAACGTTCCACGTGATGAAGGCTCAATTCAGAACAACCCCTTGGCCAGAGAAAGGGTTTTGGAAACAGCAGAGTGGCTAACATTCTTCATTCTTTTGTGCTCATTTTCCAGCAAGGACAAATATTTGATTATATAATGAAGAAGTTATGTCTCCTGGCACCCAAAGAACTGACCTACAATGACAAATGTGCAACTTATTAAGCAAATTCCATTGAGCCTGCAACACGTACTAGTCATTTTCTCAAGACACGTAGTTGCTTTACACCAAGAGCCCTTTCCCAATGCTTCCAGCTGGCAAATCTCACTCTCTTTCGGATCCATTACTTCGTAATCACACAAAGCTTCTCTGTGGGTTTTTTAAAATAGAAAATAACTTGATGTGCTCTCATTCCCCTGTGCTGCCATGATTCTAGAGACCATAGATAATCATTTAAGCCCAAACCCATAACGTACATTTCTACTGGAGAAAAACCAGAGAAAGAGAGAGTCCCTCCCTGATGTCTCTCATATGTATTGCCTTCTCTGTCGTGGGTGCAGCTTTGTTTTCTTGATTGAGATGCACATCCTAAGCAGAGATGTCTGGTTTCTATTTAAATGGCTACAAAATGTGTTCCCTTTGTTCTGGAGTGCTCACTAAAGCTAGTCCAGAAAACTTGGCTCTATATGTTATTGGAGTTTTTCCTTTTCCAACAAAACACGTGGGATGGATGGTCGTGCCAATGGTGAGCAAAATCGCTGCAGCTCATTAAGTTAACTGGCACAAGTCCTGTGTTTGCTGAGGAGGAATAGAATCATAAGCGGAAATACCTCTACGGGGAGTAGCGCGTCGCTGTCATAACAGGTTAAGCTTTGGAGAGGCTTAGGAAAGAGATAAGGATTGCAGTAGCTGTCTGCTCTGTGTATTTTACCTGCATCCACGGATGTGTTGCAGTTGTAGTAGATAGAATGATCAATATATATGGTGAGAATTTGTTCATAAGCGAGTTTATATTGTATTAAAAATACTAATATACACAAATGGTAGGTTGAATGCTACAAGTATAGTGAAAAGCCTCCTTTCCAGCTCTGACCCCAGTTCCCTAGTTCTCCACCTTGAAGCAGAATGTGTTACTCTGCAGTCTATGTACACATATAGCCCTTATTTTACATAAGTGGTAGCATATTATATTCACTGTTTTGTACCTTCCTTTTACATCAAAAAAATTTAAAGCAAGTGCTATGAACAACAAATTGTCATGTTTTTTTAATGCTCAAAAATAATGAAAACCTGAAAATAGTGAAAACTGGATTAAAAAAATCAGTCACGTAAGTATGGGGTGGTTCTTCACAGATAATTTATGACTGGAGTGTAGGGTGACTTTCCAGTGAGGACAGCCATCCTTACCCCAAGGTTGGATGGAAGCAACCTGGCAAAGGAGGACAAAGCTAAACATAGGTGTCCCCTGCTAGCCTTCTCTTCCTCATACTGTCCTACTCTGTCCCTTCCTCCAGACCTTCCCCTCTGTGCCTTTTCCACCATCCATCCTGCTTGCCCACCCCTCTTCTGCAGATCACTCACTCAGTTCTTTGCATCCACTCTTTACTACCCCCATCTCCTCCACCAGGCCATTCTTCTGGATTCCTTGACTAGTGCCCTTCCTTGCTTTTGAGGTCTTCCTTCTTTAATTGGAAGGCAGGAGCTGTCTGTGATATTGGAGGTCATGAGAAGGACATTAAGGGTCACAGCAGGCTGGGTCTGAAGAGGGTGACATTGAGCTGGTATAAGAAGGGGGTTCAGGGGCTGGAATAAGGACTGCCTTCCACTGCGTTCCTTGCCTGCTCAACTGTAAGTCGTATTATCTGCCAGGGTTCAACCAGAGAGGCAGAACCAGTAGGAGGGATAGAGTGGAAGGTAGGTAGTTAGGTAGGTAGGTAGGTAGATAGATAGATAGATAGATGGATAGATAGATAGATAGATAGATAGATAGATAGATAGATATTAAGGGATTTATACAAGGAATTTGCTTATGCAATTGTGATAGCTGGATAAGCAGGTCCAAAGTCTATAGGATGGGCAGTAAAGAAGGGAAGAATGCAGCTTTAGCCATTGTCCATAGGCAGGGTCTCTCTTTCTTATAAGGCCTTCCAACCTGTTAAGTCAGGCCCACCCAGGATAATCTCCCTAATTTAAAATCATGATTTTGTGTGACTTAAAACCACTTAAATCTTCAAACTCCCTTTATAGCAGCACCTAAATGAGTTTTTGATTGAGTAACTGGAAGAAGGTATGTGAATGCAACAAAATGTCTGCCACTTTTCCTTCCGTCTTCCAACTCTTGCAAGAGAATATCTTTCATAGCCCACTGTATCCAGGAACATATGAGAAAGGGAATTCTGGGTCACACAGTTTAACCCAAACAAACTGAAACACTATGCAATCATCACAAATAGTTAACATGCTGGGCAGTTGCTAGTTAAATGTCCCAGTCCTCAACAAGCCAGATGCATCCTAGAAGAACTTGCAGCTTTATTTTTGCTTTACTGCTGCTTTTGTAGTGTCCTAAAGGAATGGCATGGACAAAAGTAGGACATTCTTTACCCTGTCTGGCTTCCAGTTGGGTTTGGCCAATGGTGGTGCTGGCAGGAGATAGGAGGAAAGAAGAATGAAGTCCAAGTGTTTAATTCCCTGGCTCCAGCCCTTGGATTATCTCAGGATGCTTGTGTCCCTTAACTAAATGGAATGCTTACCTCAAGGCATCCTTCTCTACACCAGCACTTCTCAAGCCATACATGGTGAAGGACTAGGTTTGGTTGTTTTCATTTTTATTTCATCATGGACTGATCTTGTTTTTCTCTTATAATAAGATATTACAGGCTTGGTTGTCTCAGTGATGTTAAATTGTTATAAAAGTTTTTAACTACGTTCTCTCATTTTATACTCTCATCTCATTGTAGACCACTAATTTTGCAAACTGGAACCTGTTCACAGGCCACACTTTGAGTAGCACTGCTTTCCATGACTCACTCTCTCTGGGTCAGAGTAATCTCTCCCGCCTTTCATCTCGTAGAGCTTGGGGGTAGCATCAATCCAGTCGTTACTAGCCCTAGGGTTCCTTCATTAACTCTTATGGTTACCCTGCATCTACATCTTTGTAAATAAGCCATTCTCAAATCATCCTATTTTGATTATTATATGTTTCCTGTTACAGTGCTCTGTTTTTTCAAGCATGTGAAATGGTCAGTACTTTTACCGTCATTTACTAATTTCTCAATTCAACTTATTTTTCATTTAATATTTAACTGACATGGCTCATTAAAATTTTGTTATAATTTTCTTAATCTATGCACTATCATTGAGTTATTTAGATCATAAACTTTGGAACACTAAGACCATGCTTTGAATCTAGAAGATTTGAGTCATATGGTATACTAATTTGAGTCTGAGCTCTCTCTGGAGGATTAGTGGCTTTCCTGAAAGCTGTTTGCAAGAGGGACCTAAGTACCTCCGAGGAGATAACTTATCCTGATGGAAGAGGGAGTTCTCATAATGAGAGAGAAATTCTGAATATGGCTTGGTGTTTGCCTCTCAGATTAGTCTGTGGGCTAAAGCCTGAGGCCTTTGGATGACAGTGCAGTTGTATTTAATCACCGAAAGCTGGTTCATGAAAATCTTTTAAAAAATCGACAGTACAAGATAGCATACCTAACTACTCCCTCTAACAATATGTAAAGCAAAGGAGATAGTAAGTTGCTGGCAGAGGTGGTGATGCCAAGGATGTCTGCAGTGTTCTGTGGATGTGGTACAAACTGTAGGCATCAGAACATCATACAGAAACTTATCTGACATATGTGTGAGTTTCTGGACTTCCTACGTTTGCTCACATAAAGGTCAGATAAGTATGTCCCAAATAGTGCATGAGGACAATTAGAATTTAAATTTGAATTTCAGATAACAAATACCTGTTTAGTATAGGTATGTCCCCAATACTGCATGGGACTCACACTAAAAAATTACTTGTTCACCAGAATTCATATTT